>NC_136058.1:299185990-299855937 GCF_964261635.1 Lissotriton helveticus | reverse complement strand
GCTTGCTTGAATCCTGATGGAGCAGTGAGCAAGGGACTCATGTCTGAGTATACCCTTCCACGCGTATGGTGGACAAAATGATTCAGAAAAGGGGGTGGTGATGAACAGAGTGTATGAATTAAGCAGACCACTCTTACCCAGTCCAAAGATCAGGGCTTGATCCATCACCGTTATTTAGCTCACTGCCCCATCCCAGCTCAGAACCTGGCTATATGCAAATTAGTCTGTCCCTGGCCCAGTGCATCATGGGAACAGGGCAGACCAAACTACCAAGCCAATTCTTCACCAGAAAGGAGACAAGCTTCCGGGGACCGGTTTCTGCCATTCCAGGCGTCGTCGGCCCGGCTTGCTTGAATCCTGATGGAGCAGTGAGCAAGGCACTCATGTCTGAGTATACCCTTCCACGCGTATGGTGGACAAAATGATTCAGAAAAGGGGGTGGTGATAAACAGAGTGTCTGAATTAAGCAGACCACTCTTACCCAGTCCAAAGATCAGGGCTTGATCCATCACCGTTATTTAGCTCACTGCCCCATCCCAGCTCAGAACCTGGCTATATGCAAATTAGTCTGTCCCTGGCCCAGTGCATCATGGGAACAGGGCAGACCAAACTACCAAGCCAATTCTTCACCAGAAAGGAGACAAGCTTCCGGGGACCGGTTTCTGCCATTCCAGGCGTCGTCGGCCCGGCTTGCTTGAATCCTGATGGAGCAGTGAGCAAGGGACTCATGTCTGAGTATACCCTTCCACGCGTATGGTGGACAAAATTATTCAGAAAAGGGGGTGGTGATGAACAGAGTGTCTGAATTAAGCAGACCACTCTTACCCAGTCCAAAGATCAGGGCTTGATCCATCACCGTTATTTAGCTCACTGCCCCATCCCAGCTCAGAACCTGGCTATATGCAAATTAGTCTGTCCCTGGCCCAGTGCATCATGGGAACAGGGCAGACCAAACTACCAAGCCAATTCTTCACCAGAAAGGAGACAAGCTTCCGGGGACCGGTTTCTGCCATTCCAGGCGTCGTCGGCCCGGCTTGCTTGAATCCTGATGGAGCAGTGAGCAAGGGACTCATGTCTGAGTATACCCTTCCACGCGTATGGTGGACAAAATGATTCAGAAAAGGGGGTGGTGATGAACAGAGTGTCTGAATTAAGCAGACCACTCTTACCCAGTCCAAAGATCAGGGCTTGATCCATCACCGTTATTTAGCTCACTGCCCCATCCCAGCTCAGAACCTGGCTATATGCAAATTAGTCTGTCCCTGGCCCAGTGCATCATGGGAACAGGGCAGACCAAACTACCAAGCCAATTCTTCACCAGAAAGGAGACAAGCTTCCGGGGACCGGTTTCTGCCATTCCAGGCGTCGTCGGCCCGGCTTGCTTGAATCCTGATGGAGCAGTGAGCAAGGGACTCATGTCTGAGTATACCCTTCCACGCGTATGGTGGACAAAATGATTCAGAAAAGGGGGTGGTGATGAACAGAGTGTCTGAATTAAGCAGACCACTCTTACCCAGTCCAAAGATCAGGGCTTGATCCATCACCGTTATTTAGCTCACTGCCCCATCCCAGCTCAGAACCTGGCTATATGCAAATTAGTCTGTCCCTGGCCCAGTGCATCATGGGAACAGGGCAGACCAAACTACCAAGCCAATTCTTCACCAGAAAGGAGACAAGCTTCCGGGGACCGGTTTCTGCCATTCCAGGCGTCGTCGGCCCGGCTTGCTTGAATCCTGATGGAGCAGTGAGCAAGGGACTCATGTCTGAGTATACCCTTCCACGCGTATGGTGGACAAAATGATTCAGAAAAGGGGGTGGTGATGAACAGAGTGTCTGAATTAAGCAGACCACTCTTACCCAGTCCAAAGATCAGGGCTTGATCCATCACCGTTATTTAGCTCACTGCCCCATACCAGCTCAGAACCTGGCTATATGCAAATTAGTCTGTCCCTGGCCCAGTGCATCATGGGAACAGGGCAGACCAAACTACCAAGCCAATTCTTCACCAGAAAGGAGACAAGCTTCCGGGGACCGGTTTCTGCCATTCCAGGCGTCGTCGGCCCGGCTTGCTTGAATCCTGATGGAGCAGTGAGCAAGGGACTCATGTCTGAGTATACCCTTCCACGCGTATGGTGGACAAAATGATTCAGAAAAGGGGGTGGTGATGAACAGAGTGTCTGAATTAAGCAGACCACTCTTACCCAGTCCAAAGATCAGGGCTTGATCCATCACCGTTATTTAGCTCACTGCCCCATCCCAGCTCAGAACCTGGCTATATGCAAATTAGTCTGTCCCTGGCCGAGTGCATCATGGGAACAGGGCAGACCAAACTACCAAGCCAATTCTTCACCAGAAAGGAGACAAACTTCCGGGGACCGGTTTCTGCCATTCCAGGCGTCGTCGGCCCGGCTTGCTTGAATCCTGATGGAGCAGTGAGCAAGGGACTCATGTCTGAGTATACCCTTCCACGCGTATGGTGGACAAAATGATTCAGAAAAGGGGGTGGTGATGAACAGAGTGTCTGAATTAAGCAGACCACTCTTACCCAGTCCAAAGATCAGGGCTTGATCCATCACCGTTATTTAGCTCACTGCCCCATCCCAGCTCAGAACCTGGCTATATGCAAATTAGTCTGTCCCTGGCCCAGTGCATCATGGGAACAGGGCAGACCAAACTACCAAGCCAATTCTTCACCAGAAAGGAAACAAGCTTCTGGGGACCGGTTTCTGCCATTCCAGGCGTCGTCGGCCGGCTTGCTTGAATCCTGATGGAGCAGTGAGCAAGGGACTCATGTCTGAGTATACCCTTCCACGCGTATGGTGGACAAAATGATTCAGAAAAGGGGGTGGTGATGAACAGAGTGTCTGAATTAAGCAGACCACTCTTACCCAGTCCAAAGATCAGGGCTTGATCCATCACCGTTATTTAGCTCACTGCCCCATCCCAGCTCAGAACCTGGCTATATGCAAATTAGTCTGTCCCTGGCCCAGTGCATCATGGGAACAGGGCAGACCAAACTACCAAGCCAATTCTTCACCAGAAAGGAGACAAGCTTCCGGGGACCGGTTTCTGCCATTCCAGGCGTCGTCGGCCCGGCTTGCTTGAATCCTGATGGAGCAGTGAGCAAGGGACTCATGTCTGAGTATACCCTTCCACGCGTATGGTGGACAAAATGATTCAGAAAAGGGGGTGGTGATGAACAGAGTGTCTGAATTAAGCAGACCACTCTTACCCAGTCCAAAGATCAGGGCTTGATCCATCACCGTTATTTAGCTCACTGCCCCATCCCAGCTCAGAACCTGGCTATATGCAAATTAGTCTGTCCCTGGCCGAGTGCATCATGGGAACAGGGCAGACCAAACTACCAAGCCAATTCTTCACCAGAAAGGAGACAAACTTCCGGGGACCGGTTTCTGCCATTCCAGGCGTCGTCGGCCCGGCTTGCTTGAATCCTGATGGAGCAGTGAGCAAGGGACTCATGTCTGAGTATACCCTTCCACGCGTATGGTGGACAAAATGATTCAGAAAAGGGGGTGGTGATGAACAGAGTGTCTGAATTAAGCAGACCACTCTTACCCAGTCCAAAGATCAGGGCTTGATCCATCACCGTTATTTAGCTCACTGCCCCATCCCAGCTCAGAACCTGGCTATATGCAAATTAGTCTGTCCCTGGCCCAGTGCATCATGGGAACAGGGCAGACCAAACTACCAAGCCAATTCTTCACCAGAAAGGAAACAAGCTTCTGGGGACCGGTTTCTGCCATTCCAGGCGTCGTCGGCCGGCTTGCTTGAATCCTGATGGAGCAGTGAGCAAGGGACTCATGTCTGAGTATACCCTTCCACGCGTATGGTGGACAAAATGATTCAGAAAAGGGGGTGGTGATGAACAGAGTGTCTGAATTAAGCAGACCACTCTTACCCAGTCCAAAGATCAGGGCTTGATCCATCACCGTTATTTAGCTCACTGCCCCATCCCAGCTCAGAACCTGGCTATATGCAAATTAGTCTGTCCCTGGCCCAGTGCATCATGGGAACAGGGTAGACCAAACTACCAAGCCAATTCTTCACCAGAAAGGAGACAAGCTTCCGGGGACCGGTTTCTGCCATTCCAGGCGTCGTCGGCCCGGCTTGCTTGAATCCTGATGGAGCAGTGAGCAAGGGACTCATGTCTGAGTATACCCTTCCACGCGTATGGTGGACAAAATGATTCAGAAAAGGGGGTGGTGATGAACAGAGTGTCTGAATTAAGCAGACCACTCTTACCCAGTCCAAAGATCAGGGCTTGATCCATCACCGTTATTTAGCTCACTGCCCCATCCCAGCTCAGAACCTGGCTATATGCAAATTAGTCTGTCCCTGGCCCAGTGCATCATGGGAACAGGGCAGACCAAACTACCAAGCCAATTCTTCACCAGAAAGGAGACAAGCTTCCGGGGACCGGTTTCTGCCATTCCAGGCGTCGTCGGCCCGGCTTGCTTGAAGCTTGTTTCCTTCCCAGTATAAGAATTGGCTTGGTAGTTTGGTTTGCCCTGTTCCCATCATGCACTGGGACAGGAACAGACTAATTTGCATATAGCCAAGTTCTGAGCTGGGATGGTGCAGTGAGCTAAAAAACGGTGATGGATCAAGCCCTGATCTTTGGACTGGGTAAGAGTGGTCTGCTTAATTCAGGCACTCTGTTCATCACCACCCCCTTTTCTGAATGGCTAACCCTACTTAGCTATAAATATCGCTATTTGTTGGTAATATGCCCCTTGGTCCCTGAAAGCGACTAATGTCCAAGCACAAACATGGGTGGCTGAGAAAATATACTGCAGGTGCAGCAGAAAAAAAATTCTTTGCCCTTGGGGAAAATTATCCCCAACTGATAAATCGGTACCCTGCTGGTTTATTCAGGGTGGCTGTGGTACATAATTAGACCAGTATGTATTTCCCCACTGGAATTAGAGACAGGGTGAAAGATGAAAGCTGTGAGCCTCTGAGGATGACAATACAGAAATATGGATCACTAGTAAAAGCCTAAGCTTCCATCCTAAAGTCTTCTTGCCTGTAAAATTTTGCCCTGGTCGGGAACATTTCCAGTGCGTTCTCATCCAGGTCAGAGCCATTAGTTAAGATGGGCAAAGTGCTAGCAGTCTTGATGTATCTCTAGGGGATGGGTGAATGCGTGATCTCAATATAAGATAACCAGGGTTGATTAAGTGTGAATAGTTTTATTTAACATTTGACTAACGTATCTAATAACTTCCATGATTTCTTTACAGTTCTAAAAGCTGTAAGCCAGAAGTTCCTGTCTCTAATTCGGGAAAATGGCGCTGCCCTAGTGTCTTAGCTTAGGCGCTTCCGTAGAAACTTTGCTCATATTTGGACATTTTGATGGTTGTCTGCTCTTATTCTCACAAACTTACCCTATCTGTAGTATCACAAACTCCCAAACACGTGACCCACTCTAGACACTTCTGTAGCAGGGTAAAAACACGCCTCAGGGATTTTGGGGCATATTACCAAGGGCAATATCGCCGCTTTAGCGGGAAAAATTCCCGCTAAAGCGGCGATAATTTTATCGCCCTATTCCCTAGCTGTCGCTAACACCAGTTAGCGACAGCTAATAGGCGATAGCGGGCATTTAGGGGCCCACTCTGCATGTCAGCGATGATTATCGCTAATGACATGCAGAGTGGGCGTGCCAAGATGTTAGCGACTTGAAACAGTCGCTAACATCGCTATCCCCAATCACCAACTTTTGGAAATAATCGTGCTAAGCGCGATTATCTCCAAAAGCTAACGCCTGCCCAGAGCAGTTCTTAGCCATGTTATCCAATGGTAGGTGGATAACATGGCTAAGAGCATTTGCTCGCTAATGCATGAATATCGCTGACTTTTCAGCGATATTCATGCATTTCGGCTGATTTTTATCGCTTAGGAGATGAACCTTGATAATATCAAGGCTCCTAAGTGATAAAAATCGTCGGAGCGTGGCGATATTTAAATACCCGCTAACCAAGCTTAGCTCTAATTATCGCTATAGCTTGGTAATATGCCCCTCTGACTCTTTGGCTGATGATGGGTATCCCTTTCTCCAGTTTCCACGCTAGCCTCGTTCGAAATAATTACTGTCCCAAATATATCTAGAGAGTGCAAGGTTCTGGCTCCAGAGATTCTACAAGAAGATGGAATAAAGTGCAAGAACCAGGTAGGCTTATGGAAGAACAGTGACAGCTTTGGGCAATTTACAAGGGGCAAAGTGCACATCAAATGATGAATGTGATGGAGAAAGGGAAAACTACAAGGTTTCAGGAGATTTTCGGTGCAGACTCAGTGGCATATTACCAAGCAGGGCGATAGGCAATTATTGCAGCTTTAGCGGCCATTTTCGGCCGCTAAGCGGCGATACTTCTATCGCTCTATTAGCAAGCTGTCGCTAACAGCAGTTAGCGACAGCTTTAGGCGATAGCGAGCGGTTTGGGTCCCGCTTTGCATGTCAGCGATATTTATCCCTAATGACATGCAAAGTGGGAGTACCCAACCTGTTAGCGACTGAAAGCAGTCGCTAACGTCGCTATCGCCTATTAGCAAGGCAGGCGTAGCAATGGAAATATTCCCGCTATCGCCATAAACTAACGCCTGCTCTGACCAGTTCTTAGCCATGTTATCCAATGGGAGGTGGATAACATGGCTAAGAGCATTTTGTCGCTAATGCGTGAATATCGCTGTATTCTCAGCGATATTCACGCTTTCGCTGGAAAATGTAACGCTTTGGAGATAAACGTTGCTAATAGCACGTTATCTCAGCAATAATTTCCGGCGATGCTTAGCGATAAAAAATTAGTTGCTAAGCCTAGTTAGTGATAAATATCGCTAATCGTTGGTAATATGCCCCTCAGTGATTTCTGCTGTACATCCCTCTTGACAGGCATAGCTTGCCAGCCCTCTCAAAGGAAGGACAATGCGGGTCGCATGGGTTGTGGGAGAATGGGATCTCAAAATCTGACAACCTATTGGAGTGAATCTTCAGGAATATGGAGAAAATGTACATTCCAATAGAAAAATGTTTGCGAGAGTCAACTGAACGATGTAAGTTCGTGATCAATGTTATGTTATATTTTTTTGCACAACATTCAGCAAGGATTTTGAGTGCTGTTTAACAAAATACAACAGATCTAAGATGAGTAAAACAGGACATAGATCTTACTTATCCTGAGGGAGACTAGGACAGGAGCCTAAGACAGCAGGCAACAAAATAACTAAGTAGGCTAAAATTATGCAATACGTTTCTTTCCAAAGATCACAAGAATGGGAAGGGATTGCAGGTCTAGAGGGAGAGAGTTCCATTCATGGGCCTCATCGACAGAGAAAGCTCTATCACCAAATATCACTGTCTTAGACAAGGGGATCTCCAGTAAACACTTGTCATTGGAGCCAGACACTGAAGTGGGAGTGCAATGGCAAAATTTAGCTGCCAAAAATGGAGAAGAAAAATGAATCATGCAATGGACAAAGACCAAAGCTCCAAAGATAAGTCTCTTCCTAATCGGAGAGCGCTAGTCAGACGCAAGCCTAATCGGTAGACAATAAAGGGACCCAAGCGTGGAAGAAATATGGCACCATTGCTTTGATCCAGTTAAGAGGTGAGTAGCACTTTATAAACCATCTGAAGCCAACAAAGAAGTTTATATATGGTAACACCAGGTAAATGGCATTTGTGTAATCTATGTGACTCTGGATAAGAGCCAAAACTACAGTGGCATGATGCTCTGAATCAATATATGTCAACATTGCTTTTAGTAGTTATTACCATAAACGGATACTAGAAGTTGTGGGGACCTGATCTCTTTAGGAAAAGCCAGCATCAAAAAGGATCCCAAGATTTATCACCTCCTTGAAAGGAGAGGTGGCAGAACCCATCCACTGGGGCCAAAGGGAGGGGCCAGGTGCTGATGTCATTTTGTGGGATCAGGAACTCTGTTTTATTTGGATTGAGTCTCAAGAAATCTGAGAACATCCCAGATTGCACAAAAGTGAGGACTGAGGGAAAGATGTGATTAATGTCAGTAATCTTCAGAGAAGATTGGTTTGCTTCCACCAGTTTAAAAATCAACTGTCATTTGTATTTGAATACCATCATATTCTCATTAAATGAAGAGCAGATGTTAGGGACATTGTTGGACAGGCCGCATGGTCGGGCTGTCCCCCCTCCCCGCAACGGGACCCGGACCCTGGCTCTCCCTGAATCCCCAACCAGAGTCCCCGGCGACCACCCGAAGTAACCTGCAATCCCTCCACCACAAGACACCAGCTCCGGACCCAGCTGGCCCGGGTCACCATCCGCACCCCGGCCTCGGCCCAGCCGCCATTTTGGGGTACTACAGCACGAGGCCGCGTGGGCTCAACTCGACCCTAACCCTGGGCCCGGCCGGCCCCGACATCGAGGCACCAACCTCCTCCCAGGAGGCAGAGTGACCACTTGGCGAGTCAATGGGAGAAGGAATCGTCAACGGCTCTCCTCCGCCAGGTGTCGATCACCCCAGGCCGCCCTGGGCGCTGGCTCCACCCCCCTGCTGGGTGTCTGGACTCCCTCATCCCGGACCTCCCGGCCCCCAGGCGCGAGGGTACGGACATCAAAGGGGACCAGACCTATAACTGGGGCAGGGCCAGACCAGGAAGGCAGTTGTATCCTGGAGTCGAGAGACCCGAGAAGAACTCATCCGCGACTGGAATGCTGGCGCTGCCGCGGCCCTCTGCCTCGTGAAACCCTCGTCTTGGCCTGCTGGCGCTGCCGCGGCCCTCTGCCTCGTGAAACCATCGTCTTGGCCTGCTGGCGCTGCCGCGGCCCTCTGCCTCGTGAAACCATCGTCTTGGCCTGCTGGCGCTGCCGCGGCCCTCTGCCTCGTGAAAACCATCATCTTGGCCTGCTGGCGCTGCCGCGGCCCTCTGCCTCGTGAAACCATCGTCTTGGCCTGCTGGCACTGCCGCGGCCCGACTTGCAGACTCGCCAGCCTCGAGGATTGTGGGCTCACCTCTTGCCACCTCCTGTACCGACCCGGTACCAAGACTGTCCCGCTACCCCCTTTTTCCCTACAGAGACTAGAAGTGAGAGGACCCTCGGGTCCGATATATCCTGTATCGCCAATATCCGTGCCCTACAAACCTTATATAAAAGTATTGAACTCAACCTGGTGTGGTGGCTGTTTGTGGGGAGGGAGGTGACATATCTGTACAATCGCCGGAGGTGGTCCTCATCGGGGACCTCTCCCTCAGTAGACGGCCGACCCTCAGGGTCCCCGTCTAACATTGGTGGCCAGCGGCGCGATCCGAACCTACGCATAATAGTACAGAGAGTCACTCTCCCCACGACACACAACCACCATGACAACAGAGAGCGGAACAACGGAAAAATTCCAGATGGAAAAATTGGAAGACTACAACCACCGGGAACTGAAGCAATATTGCATAGAACTTGGCCTTCCAACCACAGGTCTGAGCACAAAGGAAGACTTCAAACGAGCCCTAGAAGCTTGGGCAGAAACGGGTACGGCCGTACCCCGAACACGAACAACCGAGACGGGCCCCGCACCAATTGAAGAAAGAAGAGCGGGTCTCTCCCTGGAAGAGATCCAAGAAAGAGAAAAAAGCAGACTCCACGAATTAGAACTGGCCCGACTTCGCTTGGATGGAGAACTCAAACTGGCGGAACAAAAAATAACTCTGGAACACTTACGGCTCCGAGAGGAGCGAGAAGAGAAGCAAAAACAGAGAGAGCTAGAGGAAAAGAAACTAGCGTACGAACATGAGCGCAATCTCAAGGAGCTGGAAATCCAGAAACAGAATAAAGAACTTGGGTTCCCCGAACGACCGACCCTGCCTGCCTCTACCGAGCCCAAGGTTCACATCCCCAAAGATGTCATCCGGGAATACTACAAGAACGATGATATACAGCAGTGGTTTAAAGCCTATGAGGTGGCCATGACCTCCCACCGGATTCCACGGAGCGACTGGGGAGCCGGGTTATGGGGGAGGTTTGTCAACGAAGGGCGGGACGCCCTGCTGCAACTCCCGGACCATCTGATGACATCCTACGACCACATGAAGGCCGCCCTCCTCACTCGATACGGGCTCACACCCGAGATGTACCGCCAGCGGTTCCGCGACTGCAAACGGATTCCGGGTACGACTTGGGTGGAGTACGTGAACTTCTTTAGTCGAGCCTTCGAAGGGTGGATCAAGGGCAACAAAGTGACCACCTACGAACAACTTTTTGACCTTATCGTATGGGAGCACCTGTCTAACAACTGCTTCGTGGAACTCCGGCAACACCTCTTGGACAGTAAACTAACCAAACCTCGACAACTCGCCGCCGAAGCCGACCGGTGGGAAAGCACCCGAGTTGGCCGGAACGGACCCAGCGAATCATCCAGACCGTACCCAGGGCCCCATCGCCCCCGGGGAGGAGGAGGAGGGGGCCAGGGTCGGGGGAGAGACCCCGGCCCCTTGTCACCCACAAGCAGCCCCTCGACCCCGGCCGGCCGAGGGAGCCCGGCCATCCGGGCCGGTTTCCGGGCCAACGTTATGTGCCACAGATGCCAGCGACCCGGCCACTACGCCAGTGATCCCAACTGCCCAAAGAATCCGAACACTACCCCCCGCCAGGTCGCAGCGGCCGCCCTAGGGGAAGAACTAATCCCGGACGACCAAGAAGAGTACGAGACCGACCCCTATGAGTGGGCACCAGCCGCCATGGCGCTGGTCTGCTTGGGGGAGAGAGAGATGATTCCGCGGGCCCCCCTCCCCGCCAACACGCAGAAGTACAGCCAGTGGGTCAACATTAATGGCCGCCGGGCGGAAGCCCTCCGCGACACCGGGGCCAGTGTAACGGCGGTCCGACGCCACCTTGTCACTCCAGACCAAATCCTGCCGAACATTCTTTGCCCTGTCCGATCAGCAGACAACTCCGAAAGTCTGTGTCGCATGGCCTGCGTCCCCTTCGAGTGGGGAGGAGTAACAGGGATGTTAAAGGTAACTGTCCGCGATGATGCCCCCGTGGATTGCCTCCTAGGAAACGACCTCGAAAGCTCTCCCTGGGCAGCCGTCGAACGGAGAGAACACCTGGGGATGCTCGGCCTCCCCGAATGGGTCTGCGTCACGACCCGGTCCATGACCGCCCGCGCGGTCCCCAGTCTAGAAGAGCCCGAGTGGCCGGAACCTCCTCCCGCGCTCATCCCAGAGGAGGCCGCCCCAGAAGCCAGTCCCTCGACCCAAACAGAAGAAGGATCCGACCAGCTTCGGGACGTCCCTGACCTGGCACAATGGCGTCAGGAGGGAGGCCCCACTCAGGAACAATTCCGGGCCGAACAGAAAACATGTCCCTCTCTCGAAGGACTCCGGCAGCAAGCCCTGGCCCAGAGCACAGGGGATACCTCGGGGGCCCACTGGATCTACTGGGACCAAGACCTGCTCTACAGCGAGCAGAAAATTGCAGAACTAGGAGCCAGTCGGGTACTGGTGGTGCCCCTTCGCTTCCGAGACTTTCTCCTGAACTTAGCCCACGATGTCCCCCTTGCCGGACACCTGGGACAGGATAAAACCTACGACCGCCTGGTGACCCATTTTTTCTGGCCCCAAATGCGAAAGGATGTCACCAACCACTGCAGGGCCTGCCCCACCTGCCAGGCCAGCGGAAAAAGTGGCCGAAAAATCAAAGCACCTTTACAACCCTTTCCTGTCGTCACCACCCCGTTCGAACGAGTGGGAATAGACATTGTGGGGCCCCTCGACCCCCGAACAGCCCAAGGACACCGGTTCATCCTGGTCCTAGTAGACCACGCCACCCGCTATCCCGAGGCCATCCCTCTTCGGACTGTGACGGCCCCCGTGGTGGGCCGAGCCCTGATGGGGATCTTCTCCCGGGTGGGGTTCCCCCGGGAGGTCGTCAGCGACAGGGGCACGAACTTTATCTCCAGATATATGAAGTCTCTCTGGCAACAATGCGGGGTCACCTACAAATTCACGACCCCCTATCACCCGCAAGGAAACGGACTGGTCGAGAGGTTCAACCGCACCCTCAAGGGAATGATTATGGGCCTAGAGGAACCCCTTCGACGCCAGTGGGACGTGCTACTTCCATGCCTCCTGTTTGCCTATCGGGAGGTCCCGCAGAAATCCCTCGGCTTCAGCCCATTTGAACTCCTGTACGGGCACCCCGTCCGGGGCCCCCTCAGCCTAGTCAAGGAAGGTTGGGAGCAGCCTCCCCAGAAAACTCCCCCAGACATCTACAGGTATCTCCTGGCTCTTCGCAACCAGACCCGGCGGTTCCGAGAAACCGCCAAAGCCAATCTCGAGGCCAGTCAGGAGGACATGAAGAGATGGTACGATCAGCACGCATCCTCCATTGAGTTCGAACCGGGACAACGGGTCTGGGTGATGTCCCCGGTTGAACCCTGTGCACTCCAAGACAAATGGTCCGGACCCTTCAAGGTGATCGAACGCAAGGGGCCCGTCACCTATTTAATCGACATGGAGACTGCCCGGAACCCTCTACGGGTCCTCCATGCCAACAGGCTCAAACCCCATTTTGTGCGATCCGAACTCAGCCTCCTGATGGCTACCGATAACGGGACGGAAGAAGACTCCGAACCCCTTCCGGACTTACTGAGGACCCTCGAGCGGGATGGCTCAGTGGAAGGGGTCCAGCTCTCCGAGGCCCTGTCCCCGGAGCAACGCCAAGACTGTCGAGCCCTCCTGAGGCGGTTCGCCTCCCTGTTCTCCCTCACACCCGGAGTCACCCCCTGGTGCCTTCACGATGTGGACACCGGGGACAGCCCTCCTATTCGACACCGGGCGTACCGCGTACCAGACCGGGTGCGCGCCTGCATCCAGACCGAGGTGTCCAAAATGCTGGCCCTAGGAGTGATCGAACCCTCAGACAGCCCCTGGGCAAGCCCAGTCGTCCTGGTTCCCAAGGCGGCCGCCCCGGGCGTTGCCCCTGAGCTCCGGTTCTGCGTGGACTATCGGGGGCTGAATGCAGTTACCAGGACCGACGCTCACCCCATCCCCCGGGCAGATGAGCTAATTGACCGGATGGGGGCCGCCCGCTACCTGAGCATCTTCGACCTAACGGCGGGCTACTGGCAGATCGCCCTCACCCCTAGGGCCCAAGAACGTTCCGCCTTCTCTACCCCGGACGGGCACTACCACTTTAAAGTAATGCCCTTCGGCATGAAAAACGCTCCGGCAACGTTCCAACGGCTGGTGAACCAGGTACTGGCGGGCCTGGAAGACTTCAGCGCCGCCTACCTGGACGACATTGCTGTGTACAGCCATCAGTGGACCGACCACCTCCGCCACCTGCGGGAGGTTCTACACGCCCTCCAGCAAGCCGGGCTCACCATCAAGGCCAGCAAGTGCCAGGTTGGCCAAGGGTCCGTGACCTACCTGGGACACCAAGTGGGAAGCGGGCTGGTGGCCCCTCTCCAGCTCAAGATTGCTGCCATCCAGGCCTGGCAACCCCCTACGACCCAAACGGAGGTCCGGGCCTTCCTGGGGCTCACCGGATACTACCGGCGGTTCGTGAAGGACTATGGCAGCATCGTGGGGCCCCTCACAGAGCTCACCTCCAAGAAGAGCCCCAAAACAGTCAACTGGACCCCGGACTGCCAATCGGCCTTCGAGAAATTGAAGACCGCCATGTGCACGGCCCCCGTGCTCCAGGCTCCCGACTACAGCCGGGAATTCATTGTGCAGACGGACGCCTCCGATCATGGTGTGGGGGCCGTCCTCTCCCAACTCAACCCCGAAGGGGTCGACCAACCAGTGGCCTTCATCAGCAGACGCCTACTGCCCGAGAACAGCGCTGGAGCACCATTGAGAGGGAGGCCTTCGCCGTAGTCTGGGCACTCAAGAAGCTCCGGCCCTACCTCTTCGGCACCCACTTCCGGGTGCAAACAGACCACCGACCCCTGCAATGGCTGATGCAAATGCGGGGGGAGAACCCGAAGCTGTTGCGCTGGTCCATCTCCCTACAGGGGATGGACTTCACGGTGGAACATCGTCCAGGCCAGGACCACGCCAACGCAGACGGCCTGTCACGCTTTTTCCGCCTCAGCGAGGAGAGTCCCCAGGAAGATGGCTGACTCTCCCCGCCTTCAGCTGGGGGGGACGCATGTTGGACAGGCCGCATGGTCGGGCTGTCCCCCCTCCCCGCAACGGGACCCGGACCCTGGCTCTCCCTGAATCCCCAACCAGAGTCCCCGGCGACCACCCGAAGTAACCTGCAATCCCTCCACCACAAGACACCAGCTCCGGACCCAGCTGGCCCGGGTCACCATCCGCACCCCGGCCTCGGCCCAGCCGCCATTTTGGGGTACTACAGCACGAGGCCGCGTGGCCTCAACTCGACCCTAACCCTGGGCCCGGCCGGCCCCGACATCGAGGCACCAACCTCCTCCCAGGAGGCAGAGTGACCACTTGGCGAGTCAATGGGAGAAGGAATCGTCAACGGCTCTCCTCCGCCAGGTGTCGATCACCCCAGGCCGCCCTGGGCGCTGGCTCCACCCCCCTGCTGGGTGTCTGGACTCCCTCATCCCGGACCTCCCGGCCCCCAGGCGCGAGGGTCCGGACATCAAAGGGGACCAGACCTATAACTGGGGCAGGGCCAGACCAGGAAGGCAGTTGTATCCTGGAGTCGAGAGACCCGAGAAGAACTCATCCGCGACTGGCCTGCTGGCGCTGCCGCGGCCCTCTGCCTCGTGAAACCCTCGTCTTGGCCTGCTGGCGCTGCCGCGGCCCTCTGCCTCGTGAAACCATCGTCTTGGCCTGCTGGCGCTGCCGCGGCCCTCTGCCTCGTGAAACCATCGTCTTGGCCTGCTGGCGCTGCCGCGGCCCTCTGCCTCGTGAAAACCATCATCTTGGCCTGCTGGCGCTGCCGCGGCCCTCTGCCTCGTGAAACCATCGTCTTGGCCTGCTGGCACTGCCGCGGCCCGACTTGCAGAATCGCCAGCCTCGAGGATTGTGGGCTCACCTCTTGCCACCTCCTGTACCGACCCGGTACCAAGACTGTCCCGCTACCCCCTTTTTCCCTACAGAGACTAGAAGTGAGAGGACCCTCGGGTCCGATATATCCTGTATCGCCAATATCCGTGCCCTACAAACCTTATATAAAAGTATTGAACTCAACCTGGTGTGGTGGCTGTTTGTGGGGAGGGAGGTGACATATCTGTACAATCGCCGGAGGTGGTCCTCATCGGGGACCTCTCCCTCAGTAGACGGCCGACCCTCAGGGTCCCCGTCTAACATCATAAATGTATAAGCTCTGGCCGTCCCAGACCAGTGGTCTGGTCTTATGTCTTTCCATGAAATTTGATGGTTAATGGTATTAAAGGCCACTCATAGGTCCAACAGAACCAAGGCCCCTACAACAGTGCTATCTCTCCACCAGCGAACGGAAAACATCAAGAACAGGTATTCTTACCATATCTGTACTATGGATGGGTCTAAAGCCTGTTTGGAGAGAGTAAAGTAAAGTGTTGTTTTCAAGGAAGGCCTGAAGCTGACTAAATACCAGCTTTTCCAGGATCTTGCCCAGATATGGTGCCAATGAGATGGGTCTAGTTCGTGTCATCTGGGGACAGGCCTATTTCATTTCAGAGGTTTTACCGTTGCAGTTTTCACCTCTCTAGGAACATTGGCCCACATGCATCATTGTGACATTTTGCACTTCCTAATTTGCGAAAAATAAGGAATCGCAAATTAAGAAGTGCAAAATGCTATGCATCATTATTTTCGGTATTCATTTGTGATTCGGTAAAAATCGCAATTTTTACCGAATCCCAAATGAATACCGAATTCTTAAGTTAATTTTCGCAATTCCCATTGATTCCTATGGGCCAAAAGGCCCATAGGAGTCAATGGGAAGGCATTAGCAAATTGCGAGTGGCACTTTGAAAATTTCATGGGTGCAGGGGGGGTCCAAAGGACCCCCCCATGCACCCCTGAAATGTATTTTTCGCATCATGTTTCACACACACATGTCCTAAGGACATGTGTGTGTGAAACATGAATGTTGAAAAAAAAACATTTTCAGCATTTGAAACACTTTTTCCAAATTTACCGAGTGGTTGAACCACTCGGTAAATTTGGCACCCTAATTGCGAATTTACACTTTGAAAAGTAATGATGCATTGCTTTTAAGAAATCGCACATCTGCGACTTCTTAAAAGCACCCGCAATTTTAGAACTCGCAAAAATGTTACGAATTCTAAAATTGCTTCATGCATCACAAAAAGCACTTTTGCATTCGCAAACGGCCGATTTTAAGGAATCGCACCGTTTGCGACTACAAAAATGCTTGATGCATGTGGGCCCATTGACTTGCATAAGAGAGGTTGAAGAGCAAGGTAAGATTTTCAGTTAAAGTTGGAATCGTTGCTTTTGTGAAACATAAACCTAAAGGTGACCCCGAGGCTTTGATGTTTCTGATCGGTTCCACAATACAACGACTAAAACTTCTCAATGTGTTTTGAGAGTGTTGTAAGGCTTTCAGGTAGAGTCAATGACTTAAGTCTCCAGTCTTGTCATCAGGGCTATTATTGTCTGTTTCAAGCAGAAGGGTCAAGGAAGTACAGGTTGTGGTTCTGTGAGGGGCAGACAGCAGTCAGGCTAAGCAGTCCATGGAATGTGTTCAGAGTGTGCTTTCCACTTCAAACTTATTAAAGAACAGAATCTGAAAAAAGGTGCTTAATATCAAGCCCTATTCTAACACCAACTAAAGTTCTAGCAAGTGCCAGGATGCCAAATGTACGCAATGAATTTAGTTTACTTACTTGTATCCTGCATTATTTAACTAGGGCCAAGGCGATAGAGCTGGTGACAAGAATTAAAGGACTTGCCCTTGTAGAGACCCCGACCATTTTTTATGCTTCCCTTGTCCCAACACAAATACATACAGCTACTACAAGAAGGGTCAGATTTATCAAACTGTCATGCAACGCAGCGCAGCAGCCAAAAATGCTGTGCTGCGTTGCATAACACAAAGAGAGCAGCAGAGAGCCATATATACAGATATGGCACTCTCCCACCCTCTTCCTGGCGCTGGCGCTGATTTCAGCTGCCATGTGCCATGCACACACCTTTATGCCGTGGTACAAGGGTGTGTGTGAGTCTAGCATAGGTTTTGTACTGGAAGGATTCCCTTCCAGTACAAAATACTATGCCTAGAATTTTTTTTTTACTTTTCCTACTTTGTATGTGTGCTGTACAGTGCAACATGCTTACAAAGTCGGAAAAGAGAGGAGAAATTAATACATTTCTCCTTTTAATGCCTGCTTTCAAATGGAAATAATTGCTGATGCAAAACCCTGTTTCACACTTTTGATCGATACGGTTTTGCGTCAAAAGCATGGGTGGTTGCACAGGCACGGCCATGTCACACACCTTGACACTAAGTAATGCAAAGCAGCGCTTTGCGCTCCTTTTGCGTTACTATTAGGCAATTTCCTGCAGAAAATCAGTATTGCGCTGGAAAGTAAATAATTTAAAAAGAAGTTCTGCTGGTTGACGTAAACACAGCGCAAACTATGCTGTTTCATTGTGACGGTCTTGAATGAGCGTTTCAAAAGTAAATAAAAACCATGGGGCAGATTTATGATAACTGGCGCATCCCCAGGGATGCGCCAGTTATTATGCGCCGCTGCTCCGCAACCCATGGTGCGCCACATTTACAATGCGGCGCACCATGGGGCAAAAACGGCACAGATGCATGACGCATCTGTGCCGTAAAGGTGGCGCATTGCTGGAGTTGCGTCGCAAGCGCGACGCAGCTCCAGCAAGGCTCGGGGGTGCCCCATCTATACAATGCTGCGTCAGGACCTACGCCTGCTTCAAGCAGGCGCAGGGTTTTGACGCAGCATTGGCCTAAAAGTGACTGCTTTTGCGAGGCGCACCTGCCCCGGAACGCCCACCCTGCGCCGGAACGCCCACAAGTGGCGCAGGGCTTTACAACGTGGCGCATCTGCCTAGATGCGTCACGTTGTAAATGGGTCGCGGGATGCGCCACGTTTACGCCGCAGTTGCGTGACGCAAACGTGGCGCATTCCCATCATAAATCTGCCCCCATATGTTTTTAAATGACTTGATACACTGTAATACACAAAAGTTAGTAGACTGTAAGAATTGGGTCACAGGCCTTTGCTAAAAGTAAGCACCATCTGCTCTGCTACAAAATACATTTAACTGACGAATATTGTGCAAGAATTACACCAATATTTCACCTTAGTTTACATATATCCAGCGTGCTTGTCTCCTCGAGGGCACTCTCAAACATCTTGCATTTACTGGTCTTTACTCTTCATTTCTTCTCAAGTGTAATGGCTAGAACATCTCTCCCACTTTGTACTCTCAGCATGGGCCCGCCGTCGGTCACACTCTCCACCAAGGTCCATACACGGTCACAAGCACAAAGACTGCTGGGGGGGCGTGGCCAGCAGCCGATGGAGAAGGACGCAGCCTAGCGAGGCTCCCGTCCCTCCGCGAATTAATCCTGCCCAAGACTCGGGATCCCCGCTCCACCTGGGTAGATCCCGAGTATTATGCCCACACCTGCTCCGCTGGGCAGATCAGGCGGTGAACTGCTGTGGAGGCTGCGGCGGGCTGAGAGAGAGGGCCGAGCCGACGGCGGCCAAGATGGCGGCTCCCGAGTGACTGAGCGCCCCAAGACCCTGGAGGCATCCTCGCAGGCGACCGCCAGCATCGTGAACGGCCGGCGGGCCCTGACTAGGCGGACCGGCGTTCTCCTGGGGGGTCGGCGGACCCCCGTCTGAGGTGCGGACTGGGGCGAGTGACGGCCTGCGGAGGAACCCGGTGAGACCCCGCCCCCCGCCCAGTGCTGCCGTAAATCCAGGCCCCGGCTTTGGGGCCTGTGGAGCCACCGACGCTAACCCCTCGGGGCGGGCAAGGAGACCCGCAGTGCGGGAAACGGACAGACAAGAGGGACGCGCCGACCTGGTGACAGAGCCTGGGAGGGGGCGACGGAGCTCCGCCCCAGCAGGGAACAACACTTGCGGTCCCGGCTCCGAGGCCTATCCCGCGGATTTTGGTGGCGCCGCCCCCATTGCGGGCTGTACTCTTGGACTGGGTGCGGGGGGGCCTGGCATGGAGTGAGGACCCTGGCCGGAGCCCTGTCCGTCTGCCGCGCCTGCCGTGGTGCCCCAGGGGACAGCAGATCAGCGGCGACCTCGCCCTACTATCCGGCTGCAGCTGTGCCCCCCTGCCTGCTCCGGGGAGCACTGGGGACCTTGGCCGCCCTGCGGGGAGGTCGCTCTCCCCATCACCGGACCCTGGCTGGGAGGCGCGACCCCCCCCCCGAGTGCTGTGCCAGACACTGGGGGTCCACCAACGACTACCTCCTGCTCAGGACCCGGGGTTTCCCCGGAAGTAGACGCCGAGACATCGCTTTTGGTGGGGGCCTGCGACGCCCTTCTCTGTGGGGCCCCGGGGCCCGACTAACATACTGCCTGGACTACCGCAACAACCCCGGAAAGAGTAGGCTGATCCTGGATGCACCCCTTTTCCTACCCGCTAGGGACCGGCCATCTGTGGGGATCTTGATCGTGCCCTCTCCTGGGGCACTGACGTCGCAGTTGGGAACCCGAGGGGACCGCTTTCTCGACCCGGGACTGGGGCGCGAGGGCCGACCCAAGACAGAAGACCTTCCCCTCACTGCCTACCCCCTGGGACTCGGCTCGGCGACGCGGGTGCGACATGGGCAAGCCTAGGGGCCCCAAGGGGGACGGGCCCCCTACTACGGACACACCGGAGGACCCCGTGCAACCTGCGACGGACCTACAGCAAATGCAGGACAGGATCCTGGAGGCCATAGCAGCCACGAAAGACGCCCTGCACCACGATATAGCGCAGGTGTCGGAGGGGCTGGGACTCCTGCGAGCTGACCACGCGAAGCTGTCGGACAGGGTCAAGGAAGCAGAGACCACCCTGAAGGACCTGGCGCCGGCACAGAAGTCGCTGGATGGGAAACTCGCGGACGCGCTCGACCGGATTCAAGCGCTTGAGAGGAGGGCTGAGGACGCTGAAAATCGCAGTCGGCGGAACAACGTGCGCCTCGTGGGCCTTCCGGAAAAATCAGAAGGAACGGACATGGTGAGCTACCTACAGGAATGGCTGCAAACGGTGGTGGCCCCGGAGGGACTATACCCTTTCTTCACACTAGAGAGGGCGCACCGGGTGCCGTCGAGACCCCCGAAGCCGGGACTCCCGCCGCGCCCAGTGGTCATAAAATTGCTCCACTACAAGGACAGGGACTTGCTATTGCAGCGGGCGAGAGAGGTGGGCCCATTCCAGGTCGACAACAGCAAGGTGACACTATTCCCGGACTACACATTCGACACACAAAGACAGCGCGCCTCTTTCCTTTCTCTGAAAAAGGAGCTCAGAGCGGAAGGTATACAGTACTCGCTACTATTCCCGGCCAGACTCCGAGTGGTGGTGGACGAGAACACCCTGTTCTTCCCGACGTCTTCGGAGGCTTGGGCCTGGTGGGACACCTACAAAACTGGCACGGATGGGGCCCGGTTCCGGGCTGAGGAGGAGTGCCAGGGACAATCACTTCGGCGTTCGAGGCGCCACAGGGGGCGCGGACGGGGCTTGAAGGGGCCGACGAACTTCCAAACGGCGGATGAACGGAAGGCGGCACTACAAGCGGTGAAAGAAGTATCGGGAGCGGCGATGACCCACTCGGAGAAAGGAACGGGCTCGGAGGACCAGGGCACGGGCTCGGACACTGATCTATCTGACCTAGGAGGAGCCAGGGGCCCGAAGATCACGCCACAGACATCGGGGGAAATCGTAGAGGGCTGAACTCCTTGACAAGGTACCGGGTGGGGCTGAGGGGGCTTGCTGAGATTTCTAATGCCCTTGGAGCAGAAGTTTATGTGACTGCAATGATGTGGGACTTACTGCGTGTGAATGGGCGGGGGGTCAGGAAACTGCACTTGAGAGACCCGGAAGCTTGTTTGCGCACCCCGAGGCCCATAAGGCCAACGCAGCGTTGACTGCGTATTAGACACTACGTGAGCACGTTGCTCAACTGTTTGGATGGGAACGGCCCCTTTGAGGTTGGATCCCATTCTGGGGGAGGGTGGGCCTGGAGAGGTTGGGGTGACTCTGGGGATGACCTGGGGATGGGCAGTTAGGGGCTACTTGGGGACGGAAGAGGGTGGGGTCGAGTCAGTGTTCAGGATGCTACACACCAGTGATTCTCCTTTTCTCCATCGGGATAATGGCTAATGTGGGGTTGCTGAAATGTGTATCATGGAATGTGCGGGGATTACACACAATGGCGAAGAGACACAAGGTCCATTCATACCTGGTTCGTAGAGGGGTGCATATAGCGTTTCTGCAGGAGACCCACCTAACCAAAAAAGAGGGTGTTGCGCTCCAGCGCAGGTGGAGAGGTCACTTGTTCTACACTGTGTACTCTGCGTTTGCTAGGGGGGTGCTCATTTGGGTTAGGGCGGGAATCCCCCTTCAGGTGACTAGGCATACGGTGGACCCAAATGGGAGGTATGTGGATGTTGAAGGACTGCTGAGAGGTCGACACATAGTGCTCTGTTGCGTTTACGCACCAAATACGGAACAGGCGACATTCTTTACAGGTCTCTCCAGGGGGCTTGCCAGCTATCTTACAGGACCGGTGCTGATGGGAGGGGACTACAATACTGTAGAGGATGTTAGGTTAGATAGATCGCACCCTCCACTACACACCTCCCCTGTACATCGACTAGCGAGATGCAGGACTGACTGGCAGACCACATGGGCCCTGACTGACTGTTGGCGCTCACAGCACCCCACCGAGCGCGATTACTCATTCTACTCTAGTATACACGACCTCCACGTGCGCCTAGATTCTTTCCTGTGCTCCCCCCCGGTGCTAGCCGCGGTAACCCGAACGGAATACCTGGCACGCACATTGTCCGACCACAACCCACTTCTCCTGACGCTGGACTGGGTGACTGAACCTCCTAAAGTTCCGACATGGCGGTTGCGGCCCTACACGCTGGATGATCCACCATTCCGAGCTGAACTGGAGGAGCGGATTGCCCAGTATTTCGCGGAGAATGAGGGCACGGCTTCCTCCAGGGCGGTACAGTGGGATGCCTTTAATATAGTGGTGAGGGGACATTGCATCGGGAGATATGCGGGAGTGCGCAAAACGTTGATAGATGACTTAGACAAGGCTGAGCGCACTCTTCGAGAGGCAGAACTAGATCGACCGAATCGTCCTGAATTGCAGGAGACAGTGAGAGGAGCACGGGAAGCGGTAGCAGTGGAGATGGAACGCCTCCGTAGTTTCGATTATAAGGCATACCTGACGAGGACCCTAGCTGACGGGGACAAAACAGGGACACTCCTGGCCTGGCTGGCGAACCCCAATAGGCGCAACCAGCCGGTCTTGGCCTTGCGGGGACGTGGGAACCACACCCTTACTACACAATCGGAAATACTGGACTGCTTCAGGTCGTACTATGAGGAATTATATAGAGCGGAGTTGAGTGATCGCGCTGCAGAGTTGGATGTTTTCCTGAGCGACCTGCAGCTACCGCGCCTAGAGCAGGAACAAGCAGATGCTTTGGGGGGCCCAATCGCCCTGTCTGAAATAAGGGGGGCGGTGAAACGAATGGCGCGCAATAAAACTCCAGGGATTGACGGGTTGCCCATAGAGTTCTACAGGAGATACTTAGATCAACTAGCCCCGAGACTCCAAACGATCTATAACGAGGCCAAGGAAGTAGGAAGGCTCCCCCGATCATTGAGCAAAGCCATAATGGTCCCCTTGTTAAAACCTCGTAGGGAGAGCACAGACCCGGCGTCCTACAGACCACTGTCAATGCTTGCAACTGACTACAAGATACTGAGCACAGTGCTGGCCACCAGGCTACTAACACATATGCAGGAGTTGGTCCATAAAGACCAATCTGGTTTTATTCCCACGAGGAACACTACACACAACATTCGCAGGTTGCTTCGATTGGTTGATGCTCCGCCGTCTGAGGCGCGGTCCCCCGTGGTGTTGGCGGTCGACATTGAAAAGGCCTTTGATAGCCTTGAATGGCAGTATCTGTATACGGTAATGCACAACTTCGGTCTAGGGGAGGGATACATACAATGGACAAGGGTGCTCTACTCCTCGGCGAGAGCGAGAGTGAGAGTGGGATCGTTGGTGTCGGACCAATACGAGATACACCGAGGTACCAGACAGGGGTGTGCATTGTCCCCACTGCTGTTTGCGCTCGCGATGGAACCGCTTGCGGCTCAGGCTCGGAAGGGGCCTTGTTACGTCGGGCTGGCTCACGGGGGTGAACTCCATTATATCTCCTTATACGCGGACGACCTCCTCCTCTTTCTAGACAACGCCGAAGAGGCGGTGGAGGGCGCTGAGAGTCTGCTGGAGCACTTTGGTAATATGTCGGGTCTGCGGGTGAACTGGTCGAAAACTTGTCTCTTCCCACTACAGAGGGGGGAGGAATGCCCTTCACTCCGCCAGACTCAGCGCTGGGAACCCCAATGTCTGAGCTACCTCGGAGTGCACATCTACCACGACCCGAAAGACCTTCTCGACGGTAACATAGGCCGCTGTATCCGCTCCCTGAGGAGTTGTATGTCATTCTGGGCCACTCTGCCGCTCTCCACAGCAGGCCGTGTTGCTCTTCTGAAGATGGTCGCCTGCCCCGTCTCCTATATTTCTTTCGATCCCTCCCGGTATGGATACCCGGCGCGATTTTCAAACAGCTGAAATCAGCGGTGGTGTCCTTCTTATGGGGAGCTGGCAGACGTAGAGTGGCTTTGACGACGCTGACCCGTCCAAAGGACGAGGGGGGTCTCGCGGTCCCGGACTTTGAGCACTATTATTTAGCGGCTCGGTTGCAATTCTTCATGCAGGAAGTCGCGAGGGTGTACCGGGGCCCAGAGCAGGGGAGGGAGTTCGGCACACCCCGCCATGTCCTAGCATACATCACTCTTCAGCAGAAACTGCTTCTGCGAGAGCTCTCCCTGGAGGAGAGGACCCTTCGCCAGTGCTGGAACCGGACGCAGAGGCGAACCGGAACTGGGCACCCGTATGCTCCGGAAATTCCACTGGGCATGGTAACGGCACTCCCGCATGGCGGCGATTGGTCGAGACTGCACCTTTGGGAAGAGGCGGGGTTGCAGATGATAGGTGACCTCTACGAGGACGGAGAGTTATCCCCATACCAGACTCTGCAAGAACGGTATGACCTCCCGAGGGGGGACTATCTACTGCATGCAGCAGTGGTGAGAGCCATACAGGCGCATTGGGGTGAGGGCCTGATAGAACCTGCTACATCACTAGCGTGCCAGTATACCATGATGGCGGCGGGAACGATTAAAGCTGTTACGTGCCTTTATCGCAGAATGCACACGGACGCCCTACTACCGCTCACGACACTCAAAAATAAGTGGGAGGCTGACCTGCAATTAGAGATCCCAGACACTACATGGACACAATTAGTACGGAGAGTCAAGAAAGGCACCAGGAATGCGCGCTTCCAATTGATACACCTATACATACTCCATCGGGCATACCTCACACCATGCAAGATCGCAGAGTACTTTCATGTAACGGATGCAGCATGTCCCAGATGTAATCTAACGGGGGCTGACCTGGTCCACATGCTACGGGGTTGTCCGGGGTTACAGATATATTGGACAGGAATTGAAGAGACCCTGAACACAGTCACTGACAGAAACTTACACTGCGATAGCGCAGTGTCCATCTTACATTGGTTCCCCCACACGAAGAAGAACAAGCTGACGAGTAAATTTATGGATCTGGGACTACTGATAGCGAAGAGGGAACTGACTAGGGGGTGGAAATCGAATGTGGCACCGACACATAGAAGATGGGTGAATGAATTCCTGAAGTGGGCAACTGCGGAGAGCACGATACGTTACCAGATGGCCCGCCGTAGTTCAAATGACAAGGCGCAGGAGGCTGCAATGTTGTGGGAAACACTGGTACAGGCGCTGAGAGACAGTTTGGCAGAGGGGGAGGGGGAAGAGGAGACACTAGTCGAGACACCTCGAACAGGGTCGAACACGCCCACGGTACATTCACCAGATGCACACAGACAGTAAGAAGCATTGACACCGGTTTTTTCCCACGATTTGGGCCTTACGATTGCACCGATCAATGACGCAGATAGGGGGAGGGGAGGGATCTTTGTTCAGGGCTCCTGGGGTGGGTTATGTACATCACGAACAACCCAATAGAGGGATGACACACTACATGAATAAAAGCAGAGTAAGGAGTTCCTGTAGAGCTCACAGTATGAACGTTCTCGGCCCGCAGAGTATGCGATACAGCGCATTGACGCCGCCCTGCCTCCGGGATGTGGGCTAAATGGCTGTGTTTAACATAACTGGGACACGAATGTTGCAGAGTAACACTGAACTGTATGATGCTCACTATATCGTGATATGTTTTATCTATCCCTGCAATAAAAATTGTTTTACAAAAAAAAAAAAAAGCACAAAGACTGCTGCACACGAGGTGTGCCTTGTGGTGAAAGAATACACGCTATTTAAGAAGATGGATACATTCTTGAGAAGTGACATTTGAACACAAAATGATTTCTGGTAGATGTTTTTAAACAAATAATAAAGAGACTTGCACAGAAAATCACAGATCCTGTGAAAATTAAACGCCTCTAAAAGAAGCCCCCGCTGAACTTCTTTAACATGACATTACTAAGCATGAAAAAGGCGCTATATAAAAATGCAACATAAACTTCAACAAGGCATTCATTTGTATTTGGGGCTATCGAATAGCATACTAGCAAGAGATGTTTAGTTATTATAGCTGTGCTTAATTTGTGCTCCTGGTTCTAGATGTCGGCACCAGCACTGAAGTTTGGGGTCTCGGCGTATTTTTCAACAGACACACTTTGACCCAGAGAAAGAGAGAGAGACAGAAAAGGGAGGAAGATAAAGATAGGATACAGTGACAAAGGGAGACAGTGGGGATAAAAAAAAGAAAGTGCAAGCGTAAAATAAAGAGACAGGATCTGTGTGTGTAGAGTGAAAAAGAAAGAGGCCTGAGGTGCAAGCCGTGCTGCTGTGGCATGAGTAGTACGCGCCCTCCGATCAACCCAATCCTTGGAGAGGGGCATACATTTGATGAAACACGGGGTCAGACCCACAACAGATCCTTTGAAGCACAGAATAATGGAACCATTATGGTCAAGAGCAGAATCTGTGCAAAGAGGCAATTAATACACAAATACCTCTAGTCTGACCTGTATGATTTCATCAAGTGATTGAATCACAAAATATTTCACAGAGGATGCAATACATAGGAAAATACTTTTATTTTATTTAAACATGTTATTTTTTACTTTTCCATTTTTTCTTTTTTTATCATATTTAGTACACATTCATTTCTTTATATAAAAAGATTTTATCAACATTTCATATGGACCAATCTATGTAACATATGTTTTGTAAAAAGACTCTTTATAATGAGAAGAACCCCATAACGTCACCATAAATACATCCCACTCATTCCGCCATACATACTACTTCACTCACTACCCAACCTCTTAACAAACTTAAACCAACATATGAGACATAAATTAATATACATACAACAAAACTGCTGAGGGTCCCCTATAGGTTTTGCATAGTCAACGATTCAAAATCTTTCACTTTTTATTTATACATTTTCCATTCTCTTTGTTTCTTTTCTTCTTTTTCTTTTTTTATATCGTGACTTTCTGTGTAGGGGTCTCAGATGCGTCCGGCCTACGTACGTTTCGATGATTGATATGAATTGGTTCACCTTCCTCAGGGCCAACAAAAGACTAAACAACTAACAAATATATACACTCTATGTTAAAAGCAGGAGGTTCTTTAGTATCTGGAATAAGAACATATTTTGTTCAAAATTAGTTGCAATCCTTAGAATGCATCCACATGATAATTAATTCAATACATTTTTAAATTTTAATTTGTATGCCATCGTGTAGTAACCAGGCTCGTCCTGCGAGACCTGTACTAAGACTATTTTAAGTGAACGGTGGCAGAATTTGAAACACCCAGTGTTTTCAAGGATTTTGTGAGTATATATGAAAAGAAATATGTGACAAAGTGTTAAGACCAGAACCTCAGCAAGATCAGAATAATTGGAGACATAATAGTTGGAAGCATACATCTCCTCACCCTGTGTTTTAACATTAAAAAATGGATGTGCTAGTCCTATCTCCAAAGATGCAAAGTATAGTGTCTCACTGCTAAGAAAGTACCTCTATTTAACTTCAGGGAGAAATCTTTCCATGACTTTTTTGCGTGCTGAATGACTCTGATACTCGGTGATGACTAAATCCTATAAGTAGAAAACATTAGCGAAAATGAAGAGATGTATTTACTTACAGAGGAAAAGGAGTATTGGGCATGCAGGAGTTTTACCTGTTTTAAAAGGAAATCCTACAAGGTTAAGATACTGATACTGTGGCAGGAGTGCTCTTGCCTTTTCTATGTTTCGTGTTTCGCAGTAGCTCCGTATGTGTCAATCCGGCAAAAATGACCTACGGGAATTAGTATGAGCTTAAGCGTATATACAAAAGACGTCTAATTTCTCATTAGAGGTTAGACATCTAAAAGATATAGCATTACCTTATTTTTGTTAAAATCTATAGATGAACAGATTTGACCAGATTTAAATGTTGTTAGAGGCAGTGTCTCTTCTGTTTTCTTTATGTACAGGATTCTGCATCATACATCTTGACCTATGATGACAAACCAAGAATGCCGAATGTGTTAGAAGATTATTACTACGATAGACCACGAGCGTGTAACTAAACTTATAAAATAGTTTTCTCACTATAATGCGCCTAAAATTGGGTCCACTAATGTGATAAATCGTACTGCATATCCAGGCCTATGTGGCAATGTATAGTTATCAGAAAAATTTGCAAAAGCTCCATCTACTCGTGTTTTGTATACCGAGTTGGACAGTATTAGGACTAAGCGCCATGTTCATAAAAGATGGAGCCACAATTTATTTATGTTGTTATTAAATCTAAGTGGGGGGCTCCCTAGAGATGTTCAGAATGAAACAGTTCGAATCGATGTGGGCGTTTGGCTGACAGCAACCTAAGCCGTCTGTCGGTGGGTAACACAAACATATTGCAAGAGCTGCCACTCGACGCTTCGAACATGCTGAGTAGTTACGAGCTAACAAGTAGTACAAAGCATCAGCAAGAATCCCTTGTCCTGTACATAAAGAAAACAGAAGAGACACTGCCTCTAACAACATTTAAATCTGGTCAAATCTGTTCATCTATAGATTTTAACAAAAATAAGGTAATGCTATATCTTTTAGATGACTAACCTCTAATGAGAAATTAGACGTCTTTTGTATATACGCTTAAGCTCATACTAATTCCCGTAGGTAATTTTTGCCGAATTGACACATACGGAGCTACTGCGAAACACGAAACATAGAAAAGGCAAGAGCACTCCTGCCACAGTATCAGTATCTTTCCCTTGTAGGATTTCCTTTTAAAACAGGTAAAACTCCTGCATGCCCAATACTCCTATGTTTGTGTTACCCACCGACAGACGGCTTAGGTTGCTGTCAGCCAAACGCCAACATCGATTCGAACTGTTTCATTCTGAACATCTCTAGGGAGCCCGCCAATTAGATTTAATAACAACATAAATAAATCGTGGCTCCATCTTTTATGAACATGGCGCATAGTCCTAATACTGTCCAACTCGGTATACAAAACATGAGTAGATGGAGCTTTTGCAAATTTTTCTGATAACTATACATTGCCACATAGGCCTGGATATGCAGTACGATTTATCACATTAGTGGACCCAATTTTAGGCGCATTATAGTGAGAAAACTATTTTATAAGTTTAGTTACACGCTCGTGGTCTATCGTAGTAATAATCTTCTAACACATTCGGCATTCTTGGTTTGTCATCATAGGTCAAGATGTATGATGCAGAATCCTGTACATAAAGAAAACAGAAGAGACACTGCCTCTAACAACATTTAAATCTGGTAAAATCTGTTCATCTATAGATTTTAACAAAAATAAGGTAATGCTATATCTTTTAGATGACTAACCTCTAATGAGAAATCAGACGTCTTTTGTATATACGCTTAAGCTCATACTAATTCCCGTAGGTCTTTTTTGCCGGATTGACACATATGGAGCTACTGCGAAACACGAAACATAGAAAAGGCAAGAGCACTCCTGCCACAGTATCAGTATCTTTACCTTGTAGGATTTCCTTTTAAAACAGGTAAAACTCCTGCATGCCCAATACTCCTATTCCTCTGTAAGTAAATACGTCTCTTCCTTTTCGCTAATGTTTTCTACTTATAGGATTTAGTCATCACCGAGTATCAGAGTCATTCAGCACGCAAAAAAGTCATGGAAAGATTTCTCACTGAAGTTAAATAGAGGTACTTTCTTAGCAGTGAGACACTATACTTTGCATCTTTGGAGATAGGACTAGCACATCCATTTTTGAATGTTAAAACACAGGGTGAGGAGATGTATGCTTCCAACTATTATGTCTCCAATTATTCTGATCTTGCTGAGGTTCTGGTCTTAACACTTTGTCACATATTTCTTTTCATATACACTCACAAAATCCTTGAAAACACTGGGTGTTTCAAATTCTGCCACCGTTCACTTAAAATAGTCTTAGTACAGGTCTCGCAGGACGAGCCTGGTTACTATACGATGGCATACAAATTAAAATTTAAAAATGTATTGAATGAATTATCATGTGGATGCATTCTAAGGATTGCAACTAATTTTGAACAAAATATGTTCTTATTCCAGATACTAAAAACCCCCTTGCTTTTAACATAGAGTGTATATATTTGTTTGTTGTTTAGTCTTTTGTTGGCCCTGAGGAAGGTGAACCAATTCATATCAATCACCGAAACGTACGTAGGCCGTACACATCTGAGACCCCTACAAAGAGAGTCACAGTATAAAAAAGAAAAAGAAGAAAAGAAACAAAGAGAATGGAAGATGTATAAATAAAAAGTGAACGATTTTGAATATTTGACTATGCAAAACCTATAGGGGACCCTCAGCAGTTTTGTTGTATGTATATTAATTTATGTCTCATATGTTAGTTTAAGTTTGTTAAGAGGTTGGGTAGTGAGTGAAGTAGTATGTATGGCGGAATGAGTGGGATGTATTTATGGTGACGTTATGGGGTTCTTCTCATTATAAAGAGTCTTTTTACAAAACATATGTTACATAGATTGGTCCATATGAAATGTTGATAAAATCTTTTTATATAAAGAAATGAATGTGTACTAAATATGATAAAAAAATGGAAAAGTAAAAAATAACATGTTTAAATATAATAAAAGTCTTTTCCTATATATTGCATCCTCTGTGAAATATTTTGTGATTCAATCACTTGATGAAATCATACAGGTCAGACTAGAGGTATTTGTGTATTATTGTTGTTTCTCTCTCTCTCTCGCCTCTAGACCTTAAATTGTATTTGGGAGACCTCTTTATCATTATAGCAAATAGGCAATTAAACCATACAGGACACAACCGCTATATGTGTAATTCCATCAAAAATGTGGCACTGTAGACTTGCAAAGGGTACTTCAAGGCATGCGTCTCACTCAACACAACAAGAGCGCTAGTAAGACGCAAGCCTTGGACAACTGTTAACCTCTTTGCTAAAGCTGTTAGCAAGAGTAGCGCCAACATATATCCTCTAGATTCTATTAGAAAGGCCAAAGATTTACAGAGCTTGTTAGCTGGTGTATAATGTTTGCATGCTAGCCAGTTGAATGAAATTTGTTGCAGTGTTAACATTTTAGCTAAGACAACATTCACCACAATGTTTACTGCACGCCTCCCAACTAGTTTATTTCAGTTTTTGACCTGTATACGATGTGCAAGAAGCCAGTTCAGAGTGCTAACACTTAAGAAAGTCAGGAGCCTACTTTTCAGGGCTTCGAGTCAGGGGTTGTGTAATGTGATTAGATCGCCTCAGATTGACACATAACCTAGCTGCTGGATTTTGCACCCTCTGAAGTTTGGCGATTCCTCTTGTCCTTCTTGTGCGCTCCCAAGTCGATGAAATTGCCTTTGTTGAATGGCAACAGGACCAGAGATCTGGTGAGTTCAATCCAGTTTAATAACTGAAGGAAAGAAGGATCCTTTTACGTAATCTGAGATGATGGTCGATGATCTGGTCTTTGTAAAATCAAACAGCAAGATTTTTTTCTGGTTAAAATTGGAAGGGAATCCTCACTCTCTTGACCATCTGAAAGGGAAACTACTCTTTAGGGTACTGATTGTTGTTCTGTTTTCGTCTTATGTTTCTTTCAAGAGAAGGTAGATCTCCTTCAGTCAATGGTGGACGTGTTTTAAGCAAGTACTTATATTTGTTTCCTAGTACAGTTCACTCTGACCGAGGTGGTTTTGATGTTTGTCTACATGGATTTGGAACTGTAATCCAAGGATTCACTGACAACCTTGTAGGCTACTGTATCACGGTCCACAGACTCGGTAGGAGAAAGTAGAATATTGGGGCCGGCAAACTGGAGCCTTGGTTGGGCAAATGGAGAGGGCCCTTGCTTCTCTTGGATATCATCCTAATCATAAGATGTTTCCTCTGTTACATGGCAATGCCAGTTCCCAGAAAGAGAGCACTAAGACAGATTCAAGACACAATACACCGGACTGCAATATGGAACAGTGACCGCCCTGGGAGAAAACAGTATGAAAAAAAGAAAGTTTCTGGGCAGAACACAAAGGTTCTAAACTGAATGCAGTTAAACTAACAGTAAAGTGTGAATGCGGACCAGTTCACAGCGAAAGTCTACTGTAACACACAGCGGAACATTAGTACCAGCGAAAATTACTTGTCAAGACTTGGGTAGATATTGTATTGTATGTAAATATATTTGACATGGTATTATTTATCAAAGGAGTTTTGAACGTGCTGACCCGTCAATCACCTTCCAGCTATTTTGCAGTTGAATGAGGAAACAGTTTGTAGAGGTCCTGCAATAGGCTCAATACTTATAGTTGTTGGTGATGTTGCACTAGGTGTAAAATCAGGGTGTTGGGTTGGGGGTTACTACTGAAGGGAGTAGCCAAAATCGACTCTTTGATCTGGAATGAAGACATATGTCATTTGCCATTTGCATCAATGATTTGGTTCAATAGTATGCCCCCAAAACACAGTCTTAAAAGGTTGTTATTCAGTTTAGAACTTCTAATAATTTGAAGGTGAATGTACACACTGAAACACATGTTTTATGAATTCATCTTTTCTGAAGTAAGGATGAATAAAAGACACCACAGATAAAGATGACCCCTGCCTCCTATTATTACTGGACCTCTCGGCAACCTTCACCAGTAGTGACCACCCCACCTGGACCAGGAAGTCTTGAATGGAATTTGATGGAAATGTCCTTCACGTATTCTCCTCCCACCTATCGAACTGACACCATTCATCCTCCTGGTCCCAAAAGATCCTGATAAAGTGCAGAGTACCCCAGGGTTCCGCTCTTGTTCTCCATCATCTTCGGTCTCTACATTGAGCCCCTTGGGATCCTATTTTCATATAACATCAAGTTTCACTGATATGCCAATAATACACAACTATACTTGAAAGTCTCTTCTTCTCCAGACATCCAGACCTCAAACACTGCTTGCATCTCATCCAGACATGGGCCCAACACCTATCTGAAGATTAATCCCACCAAACAAAATTCCTGCTATTTATCCAAGAAGAATGAGCAACAACTAGCCCGAACCTGGTTAAACAACATGAACCTGGATGGATTCACTCCAACTTTCACCCAATGCAGAGTTACCCGGATCCACCTTAGACACCAATCTCATCTTTTAAGAATATATCTGTCAGGATCACGTAGCAGCGCCTACCTGATCATTAAACTACATCCCCCATAATGCCCTGCGTGGTTCCTTATCTTATAAATGAGGGTGGGCCTTGGAGTCTTTGTGCGTGATTTTGAACTGTGCTTGCCCAGTCCTTTTTTGGTGGCCACGGCAGCTGAGAAAGAGGTCTTACTCCCGGTGGAGTATGTGTCTTATCAAGATGTGTTCAACAAAAGTAAAGCAGAGACATTGCCTCCTCACAGGGAGTACGACTGCCGAATAGACTTGGTGGATGGTGCTGTTATTCCTCATGTAGGGTGTATGCCCTGTCCGTTCCTGAGACCTCTCATTTGAAAGAGTACTTAGACTATCATGTGAGCATAGGGTTCATTAGGCCATCCCGTTCCCCTGCTGCTTCTCCTTTATTTTTCATAGTGAAGGCCAGTGGGGATTTGAGGGCATGTGTGACTACCGCGTCCTGAATAAAAGCACCATCCGCACAGGTACCCTCTCCCCCTCATACCGGTGTTGCTTGATCAAGTGAGAGAGGCAAAGATCTATACCCGCTTAGACTTGCGGGGAGCTTATCACTTGGTCAGGGTTCGAGAGGGGGACGAGTGGAAAACCGCTTTCAAGACGCGGTATGGCCTGTATGAGTATCTGGTCATGCCCTTTGGTCTATGTAATGCCCCTGCGGCTTTTCAGTTCTTCATTAATGACATGCTGAAGGCGTACATAGACCTTTTTGTAGTTGTCTATATCGACGACATCCTAATTTACTCCATGGATGTGTCTGATCACACGGAACAGGTGTGTAGAGTTCTGGACAAGCTAAGAGAGCACCACCTGTATGTTAAGCTGAGCAAATGCGAATTTGGAGTGACTGAAGTTGAATTCCTGGGGGTAATGTTTAGCCCAAAAGGTCTACAAATGTCAGAGCGCAAGGTAAAAGCAGTTCAGGAATGGCCTACCCCTACAAACGTTAGAGAGGTCCAGAGTTTTCTGGGCTTCGCTAACTACTACCGCCGCTTCATTCTCCATTTCTCGCAAGTGGCGGTTCCTATCACCGAGTTATTGAGGAAGGGGGTTCCTTTCGTATGGACCAGGGAGGCGGGGGAAGCATTTGAGAGTCTGAAGACCTCGTTCATCACGGCTCCTGTGCTTGCCCATCCAAACTTAAAACATCCATTTGTGGTAGAGGTTGATGCTTCTGATGAGGCCATAGGGGCGGTATTATCACAAAGAGACCCAGGTACAGGCCAGCTTCACCCAGTGGCCTATGTATCCAGGAAGTTGAGTCCAGCTGAACTCAACTACACTATAGCGGAAAAGGAACTCCTCTCCATCAAGAGAGCCTTCCAGGAGTGGAGACAGTATTTGTGGGGGGGCCCGTCATGTCATCACGGTGTACACCGACCATCGGAATCTCCAATATATGTCATCTGCAAGGCATCTTACGTAAAGACAAATGCGCTGGATGTTGTTCTTTGCGGAATATGACTTTGTAGTCACATTCAGGCCTGGTAGCGAAAATCGCAAGGCAGATGCATTGTCCAGACAAAACCTACCAGCCATGCCCATAACTGGGGACACTCAGGCCATAATTCCAGCGACTAAGGTGGTGTGTGTGGTGAGAGCTGATCGATTCCTAGAAGAGGTTAAGTCACATCCAGTCCCTGGGGGATGGAGCACCTGGGCAGCGGGTAAACAAGAGAGAACAGTGAGACAAGGGTTGCCTTTCCACCACAATAGGTTGTTCTTGCCCACCATTCAACTACAGAAAAAGGCTTTTCTTTGGTGTCACAAGGTGCCTTTGGCAGGACATCCTGGCATACGTAAAACTATCACTACAATACAGAGACATTTCTGGTGGGAAACGTTGTCCAAGGATGTAAAACTGTGGGTGTCAAGATGTGATGTATGTGCCAGGGCAAAAGGAGTGAACACCAGGAAAGCCGGGAAGCTCATGCCTATGCCTACCCCTAATCGACCTTGGCAGAGCATTAGTTTGGATTTTGTGTCAGGTCTGCCTTCCGATCAGGGTTCCTCTGCTATCCTAGTGGTCGTAGATAGCCTCACAAAGATGGGGCACTTTATTCCCTGTAGAAACCTTCCCACGGCAGGACAGACAGCCCAGTTGGTAGCCAGCAACATCATAAGGTTACATGGAATTCCGAGAGTTGTGCTTTAAGACCGTGGGACTCAGTTCATAGCCCGTTTTTGGCGTATGTGGTGCCGTGCTTTGAACATAGAGTCATCACTCTCCACAAGTTTCCATCCCCAGACTGATGGTCAAACCGAGAGGCTTAATCAGACGCTGAAGAAGTATCTGAGATGTTATTCGAAGGAGGCACATGAATCCTGGGTTGATCTGTTGTGGATGGCGGAATTGGCCTACAATAACACCTGGCATAGTTCCACTGGTATGTCTCCTTTCAAGGCCATCTACGGCTATGATGCTACCACCTTGCCTGTAGACATACCAGAAGTTGTGGTGAATCAACCTGAAGTGAAGGAAAAGGTGCAGCTCCTGAGGAAGGTACATAAGAGAGTGCAGGCACACTTGATAAAGGCAAAAGAGGTGTACAAGAGGTGGGAAGACCGACACCGCATGAAGGGTCGACAGTTCGAAGTGGGGGGCAAGGTTTGGATGTCAACAAAAAACATCCAGTTCAAACTACGTAGTGTTTTTCACCCCCGCTATATCGACCCTTACCCGATTGTGAAAAGAATCAATCCTGTGGCCTATAAATTGAAGCTGCCAGGGTCTCTGAGAATACACCCGGTGTTTCATGTGCAGCTCCTGAAACCGGCTTTGACCTCCAGGAGGGTGGCTCCTCCGCCCGTGGTGAGTGATGGGGGACTTGAATACGAAGTGAAGAGCATCAGGGACTCCAAGTGGCGTAGGGGTGTACTCTGGTATCTGGTGTCTTGGAAGGGCTATTCTGCAGAGGACTACTCTTGGGAGCCAGTGACGAATGTTCATGCCCCAAGGGCGGTCAGATCCTTTCATGTGAGGTACCCTGCTAAGCCTGGTCCTAGGAGGCGCTAGGGACGGGGACGTACTGTCAGGATCGCGTAGCAGCGCCTACCTGATCATTAAACTACATCCCCCATAATGCCCTGCGTGGTTCCTTATCTTATAAATGAGGGTGGGCCCTGGAGTCTTTGTGCGTGATTTTGAACTGTGCTTGTTTCCGGAGTTTCCCGTTGATGAAGGAAGAACTTTTTTCTGTACCCTGCACCTTTTTGGCTTTCACGGAGATTCCCTGGTTTCGTGCCGTGTTACTGCCCGGGGTTCCCCGAGCGAGGTGCTTGCCTAGCACCTTTCCTCAAGTCCTTGCTTCCGGGATTTTGCTTTGCTTCTGGTTGCCGAGACGGCTGGTGAGCAGGCTGTTCACCGGCCGCGACGAGGAGCTGCTGTACCGAGGATCGTATCTACATCGTAGCGTGAGTAAAAAACGCTGAGTTACTGAAAACTGTTACCGTTGGAGGTTTCTTTCATTCCTTTTTGTAGCCACAAGGAAACATTTCCTTTGTTTGTTTAGCGAGCGGAACGCTGTGGCTGTGCTGCGCGTTACCGCAACGAAGTCCCGCTTTGCTGGGAATAATTTTGAGATATCAAGAATAAGTGCCAAAGCGGAAAGTGGTAGAAGGATTCTACACTTTACCGTGTTTGGAGATTGGTTTCTATTTTGACTATATGTACTCTGCTAGAAGACTCAGTAACTGAACTATGCAGCGGAAGATAGTAGTAGGAGGCTACATCTTACCGTTTGTTTTCCATTTCCTTTGATGTTTATGGTTTGGTTGAAGGAACCCATTTCTACTGGTTTTGGATTTGAACATACACGGAAGAGTTGGAGGAGGTTTTCTCTTTCATTCCTGGGAATAGTGTTACGAAGTATCTCACCGTATGAACGCAATACGAGGGGGTGCGTTATAGTTCCCATTTAATGTCCTTACTTATAGCATTGTGTACTCATGTATGAATCTGAGGAATAACTTGTTTTTTTCTGTCATCAGGGATCAGGATCATATGTGTGTAAATACCTATTAGAGCAGGAGGGCACCATTGGATATATTGAACCAGGTGAATAGAAAGGCTTTTAGCGAGAATGAAATGAGAGTAGCCTTACATATTGTGAAGTTAACCGCAGTGTGTTTTTTCTTTCAGCTATCCCTTCCCTGCTGTCCCCTTCCGTCCCTTCCTGTTCTCTTTATTTCCCTCGCCCGATCACTCGAACACCCTGTGTACTATATTATCAGGGTGTTGGGGAGGTCAGGAGGTGGAGCCAGCATTGCTGTGATCGGACCCTGCGGAGTGCATCCTGACAATATCATCAAGAAAACCAAGATGGACTGGTACAGGCTCTGTCTGCTAATGACAGAGAAACCAAGCCCTTGTACTCTACCATCTGCAGTATTGTGATGCCCTGCTCCAGGGCCTCGCAGACTCCACAGTGGCCACCCTAAATGGTCGGCACACCTCATAAAAGGTATGAATAAATATAACTACATCACCCTGTCAATAATGAAACTCCACTAGATGCCCTTGCAGGCCAGCACCCAGAGATGTTTTAAGGCATGGGCACAGTTGTCTCTGCCCCAGGGCCCCATCCTTTCAGGAGGCCCCCTGGTAGAGCCAGCTCTGTTCTGCAGAGAGTCTTGCCCAGGTGACCTTTAGTGATTCTTAAACAGATTATTTTAAATAGTGGCTTCCTTTAATTCATTTTTAATGTGGGTGATATGTGAGAGCACGAGGGAAGGGGATGGGGCTGATTAGTGCAATTGCACTATAACCTCATTCTCTGCCAGTGCGAATGTCAGCCAGGTCAGCTGTCAGCAGCTGGCCAATCTGACATGCACACTTCAGAGCTAGCAATCCCAGGGATGAGAAACAGCCGAGGGATTGCAGCCACAGGGCCCAAGCCACAAAATGAGCGCTGGGTTAGCCAGCTCCAACCATTCCTGGTTGGTTTCGTGTTGCACAAGGGAGGAAGTCCTTCCCTTTCCGCCCGAGTCACTGCCGAGGACAGCACCAGGACAAAAAGAGAGACCAGCGCCTGCGTGCTAGCAAGTGCAACATATATGGCGAGTGTTTTAGGCAACACGCCTCCCCGTAATTTAATGCTGCTGGCCGCCACTGGCCTTGATACTAGCAAAGAAAACCTAATTGCAAACAGAGATTGAAGTGGACTGGATCTGTGGAGATTGACATGCCTGTGCTATTTTTTTAATTTTCACAAAAACAGTTTCCATACTTTAGAAAAGAAAACAACAGTCCTGTCCCTGAATGGTTAATGTGGACCTTGGGGTGTCTCTTAGTGAAAGTGAAGTGAGAGGCTGATCTCCTGTGCTATGAGGCCTGTGGAGAGACAGAGTTGAAGAAGAAACAGGCCTCTTGCCACGGAGCTTGCTAGCTGAAAGAAATATAAATGTGTGCAACTGGTTAATCCCCAAATGTAAAGGCTGCTTGAGAGCCAGTATGGGCTTTAATTGAAAGCTTCACTGGTATTCTTTCTCAGAGGTAAAGCATGTACTTGGTAAGTCTGCTTACTATTAATAAAATATATACTTTGAAAGCTTGTGTTGTACTTTTTTTTGTTTGTTTTATATAGCGCAAACTAAACCCAAAGCTATCTGAGCGCCTTACACTAACAGCACTAGTTGCGTTACAAATGGGCACATTCATTTTGTTAGGCATGGGGAGATTAAGTGATTTGCTCAGAATCACAGGATGTTGACCGCCCCTGCCGTGATTCGAAGGCAGTTCCCGAGCTTTGAGGTCCACTGCTCTAGCCGTTCGGCCACATCCTCTCCGAGGACCTTAACCACTAACTCATTTTGCTGCAGCTTGTCTTACACTGTGTGGTGGAACACAGGTTTAAAATGACACATATTCACAGTGCTTCCTTCCATGGACAGGGGCCTCGTAGCGCTGTACCTGTTCCCCACTGCATCAACCTGGACTCGATTTTGTGACTCTCACACACCCACCAGCAGTGATTGCATTAATCGAGGTTCATTACCTAAAAAAGAGCTTTTCCCACTGATTCATTTAATTTCCATTTAATGTTCAACTTAGTTCTGTGAGTTATTTTATGAGCAACTGCCTGAAGGTGAAAAAGTATGTGGGGCAGACTTACAAGCCCCTTGCGCCTCTTTTACACCGCTGTTGCGTCACTTTTGTGAAGCAGCGGCGGCTCAAAGCCAGCGCCATGCTGCGGGGTATTTACAACGTGACGTATCTGGGGGATGTGTCACGTTGTAAAGCCCTGCGCCAGAAGTAGGCGTTACTGCACGGGGGGGCATTCTGGCGTAGGAACGCCTCCTAAAAGTGGCTGAGTGAAATCTACAAGATTTCACTCAGTCACTTTTAAGGCCATGCTGCGCCAAAACCCTACACCTGCTTGAAGCAGGTGTAAGGATTGATGCATTTTAAAGATAGGGCCCCCCAGAGCCTTGCTGGAGCTGCGTCGCGCTTGCGGCGCGACTCCAGCAATGCGCCACCTTTCCGGCACAGATGCATCTCGCATCTGTCCGTTTTTGCCCCATGGTGCGCCGCATTGTAAATGCGGCGCATCCATGGTGGCGGACCTGCGGCGCACCATAACTGGCGCATCCCTGCTGATAGGCAGGGATGCGCCAGTTATTGTAAATCTGCCCCATTGAGTTCTTCTGCACGTCTTTGAGCCTGTCACTTCACTCACTGACCCCCACCCCCAGGGCACTTAGGATCACAGTTTCCATAATTTTAAAGTTGTATGTAAATGAAGTCTGCCCGGATAAATACGCGCCAAAGAATCAGGGCCGCGCTTTCGAGCCATCTTCATCAACAAGCACTTGCTAAGGCATTTGTGTCGCCTGAGAGGGAATGCAACCAGGACCCTGGGTTCAGCGGGCGCCCCGCAGTGTGAAGACCTTTCGACGTGGGTTGGTTAGCGCCTCTTCACCCCACACAGGAGTAGTACGGCGCATAGGCTACAATACAATCAAGACTGGAAGTTGGTATTCTCAGCATTTTGCGCAAGCGGTGGCTTCTGAAAACACATTTGGGCCCCTGCGATTAATTCTTTAGACACTTTATTAGAAACGATGCACGAAGTTTGTTTTCATTGGAATTTCTTAGACGCTGGCATTTAACTACTGATGAAAGAAAAGGTCATAAAAAAAGGGGGGGTGCCTGGCGAACAGCTGACTGTGTCCCCCTTTAGTTGAAACGAGAATCGGGAAATGTCTTTCGGTGGGAATGGGCAGGGCACGTTGCCCCCGCTGTCCGTGAGTGGATGGGCGGAGTAGGGCAGCCCCCGATGTCTGAGAAGGGGAAACACGCAGCTGGCCTTGAGGAAAAGAGAAGCTCTGTGTGCGCGAGCGAACGGAACACCCATACTTAAGACCTCAGGAAATCCATCTTTTAGAACGCATTCTCACTTCTCGCCACACGATGGCAGTGTATTAAATTTCCCTGCCGCGGAATTAATTTGTGGCTATGTGTGGCAGGCGAGGACAAGAGATCATGCCATTTACACACTTAGGGGTGCTTGTGAACAGGTCGGCCTTGCCCAGGTACCCTGCTACTTCCACAGGTATCTCCGCGAATGGCTCGGATTCTCTGAGCCCATGGGGTCGCTGTCACCAACCAGATACATTGTGAGATTTCCCTGAGGTGCTTTGAATCATACTTGCCAATATTCCCAATGTATGTTGATACTCTTGACTATTATATTAAAATGTCGTTATTTTAGCTTTTCACCACGTGGAGAAGTGTGGCTCACTGGTTAGAGCAGGCAGACCCTGAAGCAGAGGTCAGACCCGGGACCAGGGTTCAATTCCCGACGCGGCAGGGTCTTGAGCTCAAATGTCCATGGACTCGATAATTCTCGCTTCGGTGCCTGACCTAATCATGGGTTCACACTCTGCAACTCTGGGCATTAAGCTTGCTTAATCTCCACAACGGCCCCCCTGCGGCGGGATGCCTGGCTTTCACCTTGGGGATGCCCTGTAGGGGCTATCTCACAGGGAAAAGCCAGGACGGGTTCCCAAGGCAAGCGCGGAGATACCCCTTCGGGGGTCGATTCAGGCGCTATATAAGAAACATAATAATAATAATAAAACTTCGGTCACTTCAATGCAAGTTAATGGGGAGATTAAATAACCCCGAATACTGTGACATGGTTAGTTAACAATACATTGAGTAGTTAACTGGCACTCACCTTAAGGCGTTCCTCTTAAAAATAATATCTACTGGTTGTCTACTACACACCAAGAAATAATGGTCTGGTGTACATACTAGCACAATGCAACTAGTGGGTGCAAATTGTGCACCAACGTTTTGCAATCTGCCTGTCATTTTGAGACTTGCGTAGTAATAGGTTTTACCTCAAAATGGGCTAGATGTACATAAAACTGGTCGCAATTTCAACCAGTATTTTTGCGACCAGGCTGGTAATTTGCATAGTGACCTATGTACTGATACGTCGCTTTGCACACTACAGATGGGTCACAATTCCACCTACTTAATGAATATTAATGAGGTAGGTCGCAATTTGTGACCCACTATGATTCGCTGCCATCACAGGGATGGTGGCCTCTTGCAGTCACAGACTACCATATGTGTGTTTGCTTTTAAATAAAGCAATTCTTTTAATGCTGCCCATTTTCCTTAAAGGGTTTAAAAATAAAAATGAAATATTTCATGGGAACGTTAGGGACGTGGGACCACTGCATGCTCTTAAAAATATATTTGTAAACATTCTCAAATATGAAGGGGATATAAAGGGGCCCCTTCCCATTTACGAATGGGTTAACACCAACTTTCAGTTGGTGGTAAAGTAGAAATGCGTTGCAACTGCATATTGGTCACAAAGCATTAGTACATACCACTAAGATTTTATAAACACGCCCCTTCCTTATTAGTCCATAAACCCAAATTGCGATTTGGCAATGTGTTACTGAATTGCAAGTTGGGGTTGATACATTACAAAAAGCCTTTCTCCTATTATACCAGGACCTGTATAAGGTCCGTAGGGCTATCCTTGTTGTGTCTCTGCCCAAAGGAACCGTCTCAATATATTGTCAGGCTTGAGGAAATAAGCCTACAGTATCTCAAAGGGTGAGTTCTGCAACACACACACCATATTCGGTAGTTTTTATTTTATATAGTGAGGCTCTTCCCAGGATCATTAATGGCAATTTGCCCTATCACTGTACGTCTACAGTAAATTCGTCCAGAACTCTGCCTGGGTTTCCTCTCTAGGAACCTATTCTTTTGAGTGGAGATTTCTATGCCCAGGTATTGAAACCCCTCCCTCGAGGTTCATATCTGTCCAACGATCACTATCTCTGCCCTTCAATCTCCCTTTAATATAGGGTAGAGTTATCCCAGTTGATGCAGTAACCAGAGTATTGTTCAAAGTTGCCAAAGATTGAGAGGACTGCAGTTATCGCCTTTGTCTGGTCATTGAGATAGAGTAATATGTCATCTGCATACAGTCAGATTTTTTCAGGCTACCCATCAGTTCCAAAAACCCTGATGTATCTGCTCGATCTCTTACCCAGCTCACCAGCAGCTCCAAACAGGGAGAGCGGGCACCGCTGTCTTGTTCTCCTTTCCAGCTGAAATGGTTCAGACAGCACCCCATTCACTCTCACGGCCACCGGAGGGGCTCAGTAGAGCAGAGCAACCCATTCACAGGACTTAGGCCCAAAACGCTGCAACGTCATGTGGAGATAGGACCAGTCTATAGAATCAAAGGCCTTTTCTGAATCTAAGGAAAGTAATGCTCTGGACTCTTATACCCAACCACGGCATGAAGCCTATCTGATCCTCATGCACTAAATTAGTTATAACTCTAGCTAGTCTGATAGCTAACACCTTAGTCTCTGTATTCAGGAGAGAGATAGGCCTATACGATGGGCATTGATGTTTGGGTTTACCTGGCTTGGGGATCACCACAAGGATAGCATGATTTAAATCTGGAGGGAGCTGGCCTTCTCTCCTAGCTGTCTGATACATATTCAGAAGGAGCGGTATGAGAAATGGGGCAAGACGTTTAAACTGTTTCACCAGGAGGTCATAGGCCCCTGGTTCCTTCCCTGAAATCATCACTCCCAAGGCCTCCCCTATTTCCTCGATCATGGGGTCTCCCTCCAGAGTCTTGCGGTCATTCACAACCAGTACCGGTAGTAGCTGGACTTCCCACAGGGAATCCTCAATACGAGAACTATCTCAACTAGCCTTGTAGAGCTGTTTGTAGCAGCGAGCAAATGTTTCTGCCATGCCCTTATCAGTGTTCACCTAACCCTCCTCATTGCGCACCTCTGCCATCCAACGTGCCCCATCTTCTCTCCTACCTAACCACGCCAAGAGGTGGCGTGCCTTATCTCCCATCTCATATCGTTTCCATTGCGTCAACCAGTATTGAGCATGAGCTGAGGTGTGAGCAAGATTACACTACTGCTCCCTTACTGTATCCAACTGGAGGTATTATCTGAGGGTGACCGGGGAAGACACCATTCTCACACACAGTTTCCTCAAAATATCATCTGGACACGCCCCACAGGCTTCTACTATTCCCCTATCTTGTAGGACCCGCCACCCCGCATTCAGCTTCCATGTCCTGGGCCCCCTTTGGTCCCAGTTACCAATGATGACTTGCAGTGACAAATGATCCAATATTCCCAGGGCCATGTACATCGCCTCTTGTACCTATGGGATTTGCACCACCGGGAGAAACAGGCAGTCAAGTTTAGAGAGCGTCCTGTGTGCAACTGACAGGAACGAGTACTGGCGCTCTGTGGGACGCCAAGCTCTCCACAAATCAACCAATCCCATGACCCTTGCAACTAATTTGAGGTCTGTGGGCCCTCTCTCCTGTAAGCCCCGCCACATTGACCTATCCAGTGTCCTACACACCACAATGTTGAAATCCACCCCAATAATATGGAGGTCTTTGCATTTGAGTTTAATTGAAGGCCCCCCTTGTCGAGGATCCCTCGTTGTAGCTTTGACAGCGTGTAGATATTGACCAACAAAAGTGTCTTGCTATTCCATGAACCCTGCACCGCTGCATAGCAGCCCTACGGTTCTACCCTTTTACTTGTCACATGAAAAGGTTGGTGTAGAATCGCCACCCGCTTCAACCACCCAGTGTAACCCACGTGCACTAATAGAATACGTTTACCCCTTTGGAGGCATTTGCAATTCTTTCTCATGAGAAGGGTTTCTTGCAACAATACTACATCTGGGGAGTGGCGCCGGAGATACTGTGCCACTATACCCTATTTAATCTTACATCCCAACCCATTCACATTCCACAACAGAATGTTTAATTGCTCTGACATATCGGAACTACTTCTGGTTGCTGAAGGTGGTTGGTGTTAGGTGGAAGGTCCCTGTTCTACGGGGTTTTCGCACTCACTCTGTGGTGTCTACATGTTGTGCCTAAAACTTTCCCTTGTAACTCGCCCCCCTTATCCCACCGTCCACCCAACTTTCCATGTGTGTGAGCTCAAAACTACCCACTTTTCCAACTGCAGAAAGGTTGTCGTGCCCCCCCCCCATATGTACTGCTACCACTCAACAAGAGAACCCTCAGATCTCTAACTGCACTGCCCAATAACTAAATACCCATGTATAAGCACCCATAATACCACTTTTTGTGTAAGGTTGGTCAGTCCATAGGACCATTAGTAAGTCCCGAGCTCCCCTCCGGCAGACCATCGGAATCCTCCTCCCTGGTGTCCATGTGTCATCCTCCCCGGTGTTCATGTCATACGCATGGACCTCATTGGAGCCCCTCTGCGACAATCTGGTTGACACTTCTTCTCTTCATCATGATCTGGCTTGTGTCCCCCTGCACGTGCGTCTCCGCTGTTACTTCCTCACCCCATCCCATACCCCACTGTGGCAGGGATCCCTGCCTAAGAGTTTTCTGTTTAGATCCCGGGGGGTGCTCCTCGAGCCACACTCATGCTCAATCTGGATAATCGAAGAAGAGTAGTTTTCCCTGAAAAATGACTCAGAGTTTAGCTGGAAAAACTAACAAATATTAGACACCATGGCCCTCAATTTTTGTTTCACGTGTTCAAACGACTGCTGTTTCTGTACAAGTCTGGTTTAGTCTAGAAAAATTAATATCCTCTGGGAGTCATATGTAAAAGTCCCCAACTTCAGGGCCACCCACAACACCTGGTCTCTGTCTCTGTAGTTCAACAGAAGGGTGATAAGTATTCGGAGTGGCATGCTCAGAGTGGGGTTCTTCACCAAAGCCCGATGTGTCCTCTCGATGGGAAAACACTGTGAAATCTGTTTCTCTGGTAAAAAGTTGCAGAGCCAGTCCTCTAGGAATTTTTCAGGCTGATTCCCCTCCACACCTTTCAAGGAATCCCACAAAGTGTAAATTGTCCCTTATAGACCTCCCCTTCGTGTCTTCCACTCGATTCGCCAACTCAGAGACCGTACCTCCCAGCTGTTATACCTTTTGGCTCAGATCTTTGACTGTGGTGTCTGTAGCGCTCTAGTGTTTTCACGGTGTCTCGGCTGAGCCCCGGAAACACATACGCACTTTGTATCACCTTCTGGCCAGGCGTGGCCAGAAGGCTATAAATAAATGGGCCGGAGTCGCTCGGGACTTCCGGTCCGACAGAGTATTGTTGTGTGAGCATCTACTTATTTGCATCCTACCCCCTTAGTTTATTGTAAGGCCCGAGTCTGTTCCCACTGTGTCTTTCACCAGCCCCCAGTCAACGTGCCAGCCCCCACACTGGCGACGAGGGTGGGATCGCGACAAGATCCCCGAAGAACGAAGAAGCCGTACCTACATGCCGGAGCCGCATGCTGGAGCCGTGTGCTGGCGCCGTGATCGGAAGCGCCGCGGCGGAAAGACTGTCGGAGAGAGCCCCCGCACCGGTAAGCAGCAGATGCCAGGAGCTGCATGAGGGACCGGTAGCCGGGGTGCCTGAGAGACACTAGTGCTGAGAACAGGCAGAGCGCCTGAAAAGCCGATCGCTGGCAACGAGGTGCGCGCATGCGCACTAGCTACAGGGCCCGCTTTAAGCACGCGAACCACGTGCAAAGGCCCAGGAGAGACGCCGCAGCACCGGAGAGCAGGCAACAGGGGCAGAGAAGTGAAAAGAATAGCGCACACGCGCTGGGGCAAAGAGAACATTCACAACAAGCACAAGCAGTCACAAATGAGATAGACAACACCCTGAGAAGGCACCACAGCAGCCAAACAAGCATTGGCAGCCACAAGGGGAGAGGAGAAGACAGGAACATCCAGAACAAAGAAAACGGGACCATCAGGGCCAACAGGCACACGAATACAGCACCTGAAGCAAGCATAAGAACACACATAGACAAAGGAAGCCTTAATAAGCATTGACACCAACAAGAACACAGCATGTCGAACCCACCAGGCGCCGCTGCCATTGGGGCACAGCAACCATGAAACCCACCAGCCATCGCAGCAGGAGGACAACAGCAGGGACTACCCCCTGCAGGGCCACCCCCAGTGCAACAAGCAGGAATACCGACGCAACAGTCAGCGCACTCCCAAATTCAGGCGTTACCGCGTACAGTGAGCTCATTGACCCAGCAACAGCAGCTCCGAGGTGGGCGGTCTCGATTGGACGTCTAAACAACCACTTCGTAGCCACCAGAGAAAAGGACAATGAAGTCAAAAGATCGCTACTGCTGCATTTCGGTGGCCATGAAATCTACAAACTCTTTGCACACCTCCCAAACACGGGAGCAGCCACCGACTACGACGCCGCTGTTCGAGCTTTGAATGCCCATTTTGACCCGCAACTCAACCCACACTACGAACGCTTTAAGTTCCGCCAGTCGAGGCAGAGAGAGGGAGAAACAATGGATGCATTCCACGCACGCTTAAGAGAACTAATCAGCACTTGCACGGAAGATGACCAGACAAAGGAAGTAACTGCGCAGCTAATCCAAGGATGCCTTCAACAAACCACTGAGAACGCTAATACTGCGCCAGCCTCGCATCACATTAGAAGAAATACTACATTTAGCTCGGTCGCATGAGCTGTCTGACATCAGGTCCACAGCAATGGAAGCAGCCCTCAACCCTAACGCAGATGCGGGAGCAACAGTGAAAACCGAGAGAGTAGATGCCATCCGCTGCTCTGGCCGATGTGGGCGAGGACGATGGCCAACTAGAACACCACAACGATCCACGTGCGGGTACTGCGGACGAGAAGAACACACCTCTGATAGCTGTCCTGCCCGCGGGAAGACGTGCTCGAAGTGTGGAGTGCAAAACCATTTCGCAAGTGTGTGCCGAGGCGGTTTCCGCGGAAGAAGCCAGTCGGGAAGAAAAACACTATCCGGAGCAGTCAGGCACCTAACCATGGACGACACAGAGTCCTCGCGATCAACAAAGTTCCAACATCGTCACTATGAACGCCTAGATGACTCCTCTACCGAAGAAGATGATGAGTGCTACTTCGTATCCTTCACCAGCGACCTGAAAAGAAGGAGGAGGCCACAACCCAAATTCAAATTGATGGATCATCGGTGACAGGAGTGATAGACACGGGTGCCACCATAAACGTGATGGGGATACAACATTACAAGGCCCTCAATCCAAAACCACGGCTGATTCCGTCTACAGTCCGGATACTCACATATGGAAGCCACAAACCACTTCCCTTGCGAGGTAAAATGCTAGTGCAGGTCAAATCCGAGGACCGAGAAGTGACGACAACGTTCCACGTCGTCAACAAAGAAGCTGACCTCCTAGTGGGGAGCCACACGGCGGAAGACCTCAACCTTATTGCATTCGCCAACGCTGTGAAGACCCTGCAAACCGAAGACATACTACAGCTGTTCCCATCCCTGTTTGAAGGTCTAGGAACAATCAGGAGAGCGCCTGTGAAGCTTCACATAGACAAAGCCGTCCAACCAATCGCACTAAGGCACCGTAGGATCCCATTCCATCTGCGGGCAGCCGTGGAACAAGAGCTGGCCCAACTAGAGAAACAAGGGGTCATTGAGAAGGTGACTGGTCCAACGCCATGGGTGTCTCCCATGGTGATAGCAGAAAAACCTCGACAACCAGGAAAAATAAGGATCTGCATTGACATGCGTATGCCTAACAAAGCAATAAAAAGAGAGAGGCACATCACACTCACACATCCTAGCTGACCTAAATGGGGCCCAATGTTTTTCAAAACTAGACCTGAATGCTGGCTATCACCAGTTAAGGTTAGCTGAGGAAAGTAGGTATATTACTACATTCTCAACACACCTTGGCCTCAGAAGATATAAGAGAATGAACTTTGGAATATCTTCAGCTGCCAAAATACTCCAAAACACCATCAAAGAAATATTATCAGGTTAGCAGGGAGTGCTAAATGTCAGTGATGACATACTGATACATTCCAAAACAAGCAAAGAACATCATCGCAGGCTGAGAGCCACCCTCAAAAGACTAGCAGAACACGGGGTAACTCTACACAAAGACAAGTGCAAGTTCTCCCAGAAGTCCATAGAATTCTTTGGATATGTGTTCGACGCCGAAGGAATCAAGGTGGACCCCTGAAAGTCTCAGGCCATTCGACATGCGCCTACACCTACGACAGCCTCTGAAGTTAGAAGTTTCCTTGGCATGGCACAGTACTGCGCAAGATTTATCCCAAACCTAGCCACCATCGCTGAGCCCCTGCGCAACTTAACAAAGAAAGAGAGTACGTGGAAATGGGTCCGAGAAGAAGAAGAAGCATTCAATAAAGTGAAAGAAGCCCTGCTAGACAGAACGACCATGGCCTACTTTGATACCGCAAAGCACACTGAAATCTTGGTAGATGCCAGCCCGGTCGGTCTGGGCGCACTACTAACTCAAGAGACTGAGCCAGGAGTATGGGTCCCCCTACCGTTTGCCAGCAAGGCGCTCACGGCAACAGAAGTAAGATACTCCCAAATAGAAAGGGAAGCACTAGCGGTTAAATGGGCGTGTAACCACTTCCATTTGTACATCACGGGATATCCGTTTCGGATGGTAACAGATCACCAACCATTAATACCACTATTCAAGGACACCGCTCCTCACCCACTGCCACGGATTGAGCGCTAGGCAATCCAAATACATCAGTACCAGATGGACCTCGTATACCGGCCTGGATCGATGAATCCCACTGACTTTTTATCTCGCCATCCCACAACAGGAGAAGTGACGGAAAATGAACAAGACACGCAAACAGAAGAGTTTGTGAACATGACATCCCAGTGGGCTTGCCCGCAAGCACTGTCAGCTACCACGATCATAAGTCAGGATGCCAATGATGCCATCATTCCACGCGTCAACTAAGCAATACGAGCAGGATCCTGGGAAGGATTCCTCCGCAACACTCAAAATTGGAACGAAGCAGAACGACTACGACTGGGAAAGTTCTGGAAAATACACAACGAACTCAGCATCGCTGAGAATGGGATCATACTGAGAGGATCTCGAGTAGTTATACCCCTAACCCTACAGGAGCAAGCGACGGCACTTGCACATGCTGGACATCAGGGCACGCGAAGAATGAAGGCCAGAATGAGGGAGAAAGTATGGTTTCCTGACCTCGAAAAGGATGTGGACACTGTTGTACAAAACTGCAGGGCGTGTCAGCTAACAAGTGCACCTGAAGCCCCTGCGCCTGTCATCACAGAAGATCCAGCACCGGCCCCTTGGTCATGGGTCAGCTTAGACTTCGGCAGTTTCCCTGATGGGAGGATTACAGTAGTCCTCATCGATAGCTATACTAAATATCCAATCGTGGAGGTGGCAGCATCCACAAGCTTCGTGAACATCCAACCAGTGCTAAATAAGACATTTGCCATGTTTGGAATTCCACAAGTGCTCAAGACAGACAACGGATCCCCATTCCAGGGGAGCGACTTCAAGGAATTCTTAAAAGGACTCGGAGTGAAGCACCATCGCATCACACCACAATGGCTCCAAGCCAATGGAGAAGCCGAAAGGTTCATGAGAACCATCAACAAGACTCTGCGGATAGCCACGGTAGAGGGTACTGGTACCGAAGAGGCACTCCAGCATTTTCTTAGAGAATATCGGAGCACCCCCCACAGCACAACCCAAAGATCACCATGGTCACTTATGCTCTCTGAGCCAAGGAGGGATCTCCTTACCATGGCAGAAGACTGGAGGCCGGAGCCCTACTCTCCCGAAGCCACTCAAGAGCGAAGACGGAGGAACAACGACAAGGCAAGTCGGAAGAGGAGAGCTCACGACCGGGAACTAGCACCCGGAGACTCAGTATTGATTTGAACACGAAGACCTGGTGGAAAGTTCCGCACTCCATACGAAGCCGTGCCTTGGGTGATCACCGCAACCAGAGGCACAGCAATAACCGCACAACGGAACGGGGAAGAAGTAACACGGAATATCTTGTGGTTCAAGCGAATACCATCTGACCCTAGTGGTGAGGAGCGAGCGGAGGAGCCGCCGGCTGGCGAGACCGCTGAAAGCGGATCAGAGCAAGTTTATCCTGACTCGACAACCGACCTACCTGAGGCTCCAGAACAATCGCCCCGAAGAACCTTTGCAGAACACTTACCTACCAGAGGAAGGCAACGGTATGATCTCCGACCAAACCCAAGGCCCAGCCAAAGACTTACAGACTTTGCCTGCTGAGCTGTCAATCAGCTGGACACTGGTAGCGGAGCGCGTTGCTGTTGAGAGCGTTTTGCGCGCTCGCGCTTTATTTCTTGTTTTTAAAGTGTGTATTGAGCCTAGGGTCCGCAGGGCTGCCCGTTTTTAATTCTCCCCTCACCTGCACCGTAATTCTGTGCCCCCACCGCCGCTTGGCGGGCTTGGTTCCCGGGTTGTTCCCATCTTGCCTGGGCTGGGCTGGGGAGGTTTCCTTCGTCAGCGCGTGACTGCGCATGCTCCTGGGACGGGACGCCTTCTTAAGGCGAGTCCCGACCACTTTACATCGACGAGGTAGCGGAGCGCGTTGCTGTTGAGAGCGTTTTGCGCGCTCGCGCTTTATTTCTTGTTTTTAAAGTGTGTATTGAGCCTAGGGTCCGCAGGGCTGCCCGTTTTTAATTCTCCCCTCACCTGCACCGTAATTCTGTGCCCCCACCGCCGCTTGGCGGGCTTGGTTCCCGGGTTGTTCCCATCTTGCCTGGGCTGGGCTGGGGAGGTTTCCTTCGTCAGCGCGTGACTGCGCATGCTCCTGGGACGGGACGCCTTCTTAAGGCGAGTCCCGACCACTTTACATCGACGAGGTAGCGGAGCGCGTTGCTGTTGAGAGCGTTTTGCGCGCTCGCGCTTTATTTCTTGTTTTTAAAGTGTGTATTGAGCCTAGGGTCGGCAGGGCTGCCCGTTTTTAATTCCCCCCTCACCTGCACCGTAATTCTGTGCCCCCACCGCCGCTTGGCAGGCTTGGTTCCCGGGTTGTTCCCATCTTGCCTGGGCTGGGCTGGGGAGGTTTCCTTCGTCAGCGCGTGACTGCGCATGCTCCTGGGACGGGAAGCCTTCTTAACGCTCCTCCCTTAGCGTAGCGGGATCGCGTAGCGGGCGTGTCCTCGCGTGGCCGGAGTCGTGCCAGAGTCCTGCCCGTCTGCGCCCGTCCGCGACAGGACGTGCAGGACGGGGCAGGTCTGTGGCCCCCTGTGGTCTATTCCATCGGTCCATTATGCTGCGCTATGACAGGGACAGCCTTGTTGCCATCGGTCTGTCATCCGGGTCTTGTGAGGCTACGCGGGTAGACCCCCTAGGTGGTCCCCTTTCATGTGGTTGTGGGCGGTTCAATCTTCCCGCCCCCCTAGGAAGAGGAACCAAGGAGCGTGTCACTGTGGCTGCCGGTTCATCTCCCTTTATCAGCATCTGGAATTTGAACGCCAGGTCGCTGGTAAAGCACCATTTGGACATCTCCGACCTGTTATGCCACGATTCGCCAGACATATTCTGCCTGACAGAAACTTGGCTGCAGGATACCGATACAGCCATTGTCAACCTGGCGTTCCTGCCGGAATACTCGGTATTTACACTCAACCGAGGTTCTAGAGGCGGAGGGATAGCTCTTGCGGTCAAGTCCTGCTACCCTTGCTCGTGGCAGGGACAGAGGATCTCTGGCTGTGAAAGCGCTATCTTTAAAATTGCCATCACGCCCAATTTCACCTGGTCGGGCTTATTGATCTATCGACCCCCCGGGAGTGAGGTGGCCTTTAGAGCTGCATTACCAGATGCCATCTGCAGGCTGGCTGTGGGGTGCTCCAATTTCTCCATTATTGGAGATTTGAATCTGCACTTTGATAATCTCTCTAGCCCGTCGGTGGCTAGTTTTATTGCAGATTTAGAGTCGCTTCAGCTGGCTCAGATGATCGCACAACCCACTCATACAGGGGGACATACTCTCGACCCATTTTTCACCAACTTGGCGGAAGCCAGCATCACTAGCCTTACACCGCTGGCGTGGACTGATCATTATTTGATACAGATCCAGTGCCCCGTACCCGTTATGCAGCCCAAACCAGTGGCATGCCCAACCCCTAGACGGCGTTGGAATAAATTAAAGTTGGACGAGTTTTACCAGCTTTTATCGTCCGACCCACTAGACATAACTGGTACGATAGATCAAGGATATGATGGCTTCTGTAATTGGGTGACTAGGGCATTAGATTCCCTTATCCCCACAGTCTGGTGTAAATCCGGGGCCAGAAACACTAGCCCATGGTATGATGATGCGCTTCGGGTACTCAAGACCTCCTGTAGGCGTGCAGAGCGGGCATGGCGTAAAACCTATAACAACCTGGAGAAGACCGTGTACCAAGCCACTGTTAAACTCTACCATCGAGCAGTGTGCAGAACCCGCGCTGCCTTCTACGCCTTACAATTTCGGACTAGTGCCAATCCCTCTAAAACAATCTTCAAGGTGTTGAAGGATCTTACCACCAAAAAGGTGACTGCTACTCTCCAGAGCTCTGTGGAGCACTGCGAAGCTCTGGCGGATTTCTTCGTGGAGAAGGTGAACGCTATCTATCGGGCTTTTCCGTCGGCCAGTTCACCTGCAGATTCACCTCTCAAACCCTTGACTGTTGAGGTATTGCATTCTTTTCCGACCTTAACAACTGAAAGCCTTGGCAAACTGGCTTGTCAAGTGAGGTCGGGGTCTCCAGCAGATTCGCTCCACCGAGCTGTGTACAAAGATCTGGCAGTGCATGACATCTCACCGCTATGCTCTTTGATCAATACGTCGCTCACATCCGGCGTAGTCCCACTCAAGTGGAAACAGGCCGTGGTGCGGCCTATTCTCAAGAAACCAAGCCTGGATGGGAGTAAGCCCGAAAACTATCGGCCAATTTCACTTCTGCCATGGCCCGCCAAGGCGACTGAGGCGCATGTCAACGCGGTCCTCTCGGAACACCTTCACCAAGCCGATTTCCTCGATACGACGCAGAATGGGTTTCGAGCGGGCCATAGCACGGAGACGGCTCTGCTGTATATGGTAGAGCATTTGCGCTCCGTCCTTGATGCGGGTCAAACGGCGGCGCTGGTGCTATTAGATCTGAGCGCCGCCTTTGACACCGTGTCACACCCCATCCTTCTGCGTCGCTTAGAGGAGGCTGGTGTCACTGGCACCGCTCTCCAATGGTTCCGGTCTTTCCTAGCCAATCGGACCTTTAGCGTGACCGTCCCTCCATACCAGTCCAAACCCCATCTGCTGGATCTGGGGGTCCCCCAAGGCTCCTCGCTGAGTCCTACGCTGTTTAATCTTTACGTAAGGCCGCTGGCTGAGGTTGTTCGTCAATGGGGTATGACAATGGTGTCATACGCCGATGACACCCAGCTAGCGGTCACGATCAGCGGGGATGCCGATGTGGATGCACCCAGATTCCAACAAGGACTGAGGGCGGTCGGTGGCTGGATGACGTCCAACTGTCTCCAGCTGAACGCTAGTAAGACCGAGGTCATGATTTTTGGGAAGCAACCGGAACTTTGGGGAGGCAGATGGTGGCCGGGGGATCTGGGTCCTACACCTATCCCAGTCTCTGAGCTTAAAAACCTCGGAGTCTGGCTGGATCCCACCCTTTCGTTTGTATGTCATACTAACCGTACGGCGGCCTGCTGTTTTGGCATTCTACGGGGACTACGTCCGGTGCTTAAGTTTTTTGATGCCGCCACCCGGCAACTCGTGATCCAAGCCACTGTCATCTCCAGGCTGGATTACGCGAGCTCTTTATTCGCTGGCTTAAACCAAGCAGAAATTGGTCGTCTGCAGCGGATTCAGAATGCCGCTGCGAGAGCGGTGGTTGGACTACCTAGATCCTGTCCGACCTCTAGCACCCTGCGATCGTTGCATTGGCTACCGGTGGCCCAGCGGATTCAGTTTAAGGTCCTCTGTGTCGCCTACAAAATACTTAAGGGATCCCCAGCCATGATCTTGTCCAAACTTCTGGCCCACTACACCCCTGTACGAGCATTAAGATCTGCTGATCTGGAACTAGCGGTTGTCCCTTGTGTCAAGCGCAGCAGAGCCGGCGGACGTTCTTTCCAAGTCTGCGCGGCAATGCTGTGGAATTCTCTTCCCCCGGCGATTCGCGCCCTTAGGGACTTGTTCTCATTCCGCCGAGCGGTGAAAACTTTCCTGTTCCCTTAGCCCATTCCCTTGGTTGTTTTTATCTTGTTGTGTTGTGCTGCTACCTTGTCGCGGCGCCAGGACGCTCCTTCGCTGGAGCAGCTGCGCGCCTAATAAAAATGCATAACATAACATAACATAACACTGTCAAAAGACTAACTTGGGAAGGGATGTAGTGCTCTAGTGTTTCCACGGGGTCTCGGCTGAGCCCCGGAAACACATACGCACTTTGTATCACCTTCTGGCCAGGCGTGGCCAGAAGGCTATAAATAAATGGGCGGGAGTCGCTCAGGATTTCCGGTCCGACAGAGTATTGTTGTGAGAGCATCTACTTATTTGCGTACTACCCCCTTAGTTTATTGTAAGGCCGAGTCTGTTCCCACTGTGTCTTTCACCATCCCCCTGTCAACGTGCCAGCCCCCACAGTGTCTAGCACTCCGATGCGAGGCTCGGCCTCAGTAACTTGCCCAGTAGTTTTATGCAGATCCTCTTGAAGCAGGGCCACATCTTCGCCAACGTCCTCTATTTTATATTTCAGGACTATTCAGGATGTCACTAAGGCCTGCAAAATTACACTTTCCATTTGCTGTGGAAACATGGCTCCCCCATGAGGTCTCATGGTGTAGCATCGGTTTTGCACATGTATCCAGTTTCCCTGCTTGGGGGGTAGCTTGTCCTTCACCATATCCCTTCCTCGGGATCAACCAAGTTCGTATAGCTCAACAGGCTTTTGCCTCCAGTACAGGAGGGGAGGTACGAGCAGCCCACAGGTGATGGGTCGAAGCCCCACTAGCCCCCCAATCCCTGTCACCCCACACCCACCAGCCGCTTTGTATCCAAATCACTTGTGGGGGAAGGGGAGAACGCAGATGCAGGTACCTCTGTCTGGTCATCCAATTTTGGGCTAACTCCTCCACTCTCTCAGCGTTTCCTCTCAAGGGCTCCTGGCCCTCTGCCCCAGGTTGCCCCACTCACCGCACTCAGGTTTCAGTCACTGCTTCAGGGGCCAGACTTTGGTCCCACTACGCAGCGGCCTCCTGCTGTTGCGGGCTTCAGCCCTGGTGCCCCATCTATCTGGGCTAGTATGCTGGGACATCCCATCGGGGCACCCTCCACTCCCCGGGGCTGACTGCGCTTCTCCATTTTTGGGGGCCTGGTCCTGGGTTGCCGTCACTGGGGCACTGGCACCCCTTCCACTGTGGTGCTCTAAGGAACAGTGCCCTTACAAGGGCCCCCACATCATCAGCTGCTTGGTCGGAGTTCCAGGCCCACTGAATAACTTACGGGGCCACAGCTCCAAGGTGCGCTGTCTGTCAGGACAGCCTTCTAGAGCCAGTCTTTCTCGCTCACATTCTTACCCCCTATACCTTTCAAGAGACCACATAGGTTAAAATGTTTTTTTCTTCGGCCTACAGATGTCTTGGTGGAGACTGTTGGGATTCGCATTGGAGTCTGTACTCGAAACCTCAGTGTAGGAAGGTTGATCCCTGACTATGGTTGCCCCCAACTTTTTGCCTGGTGTTTTGCTGGTTTTCTGACTTAGTTGACCTGAGGCCCTGCTGTTCAGGACCTCAGGCCCACTGCTCTCTCTGTAAAATGGATTCCATGTACCTTAGGTACATATCTAAATTGGATACTGAGCCACCTTATCAGTCCCTGTACAGTGTACCTTAGGTACCCAGGGCATAGGTGTACCCAGGGCCTACCAGGGGCTGCAGCATGTATTATGCCACCCCTGGCTGGCCATCCAAAACTGACACAACTGGCTGCACGACAGCTGGGGCAAGGTGGTGTACTCACCCTTTGCTTTAGATATAGTATACCTATATCTAACCCCAAAATGGACACACAGATCTCCTATCAGTCACTCCTATGGCAGGCCTTAACAATCCTGAAGGCAGAGTGCTTGGAATCGTGTGAGATGGTGCTCTGGCATGAGCTGAGCCTGTCTGCGGCTTTCGGGATCTATCCCTTAGCCGTTTCCATGATATCGCATACCATATACTCTTAAGTGCATTATAATCCTCGCGGTTAAATGCCAACTCTGGTATCGCTTTATCAAAACATGTCGAGTAAGGTGTCATATGAATTGGAATACTAACCCCTCGCCAATTCTGGCGACGGGGTTAGCATTCCACCCTTCTAGAGGGACACGACATGCATGTAGCCTATAACCCGGTTAAAAGTCAGACAGAGCCTTAGCATCCACAAAATGGATGCTGCCACCGAGACACAAGTCTGCCCTCCTGCTGCTGGGAGTCCTCCCAGAGCAGGAGATAAGGACAAAGGCTTTCCTGCCAGGGGCGGTGCCAGCACCGTCCCAGACAGGGTTTTGTGTATTGTAGGTAGGCAGGGCTTTAGAGGAAGGTGACTGCACGTGGCACCCCGGTGCTCACTGTGCATAGGCTGGCTGGAACCAGTTCCAGGATCACTCCAGACCCTGTGCTGGGGAAAAGCCCGCCAAGGAAGTGGGTGTAACCACCCCCCTCCTAGTCCCACCCCTAGGGCAGGACTTAGTCGCGTGCCAGCCCCTTTTTACAGGATAAAGGTAGGAACTGGCCCCCTTCCAAAACAGATCATCTTTGAATCCTGAAACTACTTTCCACGAAAGGAACTCAAGACTTCTTCCTAAGATTTCTCCCTTGTGACTAAGGAGTAGTCACCCTGCATCCGCAGGCACCATCTTAAGAACACTGCGGTCTGCTGCACGTCCTTCCTCCGGAATCCGACTGCCCAGCTCGACGAGAACCGGCTTCCCTGGCACCTCTGACCTCTACCTGCATCATCAGTCACGCTGAGATTCGTGGGTGTGACGAGACCTCGAGAGACCGGCCATCTTCAAGACTGCACGACTTCTTTCCAGCAAGCCCGCCGAGTGAATTCCTGGTGAGTGCTTTGAGGTCCGAGAAGCCCCCACCCTGAGCAGCTCCAGCACCGAAGTGCAGCCTCCCAGCATCTCCACGATCTGCGTGGGGCCCTTCTGCTTTTTGCTGCTCACCGCGTTGTTTGGCTACTAGCCCGCTGGCTTGTGGCCTTCCTGACGACGCCCGACGACATTTCTGCTGCTGGTCTGGTTGCTCCAGACTGGCCCTTGCTTCCCTCCATCGGAGAAGTACCCTGGACCCTCCTGGTCCACCCAAGACGCCATTTTAGGTCCACCGCGTGGGCCTTGCATTTGCCAAGACTTGTTGCCCAATCCTGGGTCCAGCGACGTCGACAGCCAGAACCTTCGTGGGACAGCTCGCACCTCCATCCTGGTCGCCGACAACGCCTCCTGGTCCGAGAGACTGCAGAGCCCAGCAGCGCCCACTCACCTGACTGCGGTGACTTCGCCCGGTGCCATCCTGGTGCCCACTTAATCACTGGCTAGTGATTCAAGAACTTGGTCCCCTCTGCTTTCAGGTTTTCTTCTTCCTTGATCCAGGCTTGGATCCATCGAACTTTTCTTCACTGGTCGCCTGCCAGCAACTTCCTTCTTCCAGGCTCCCGGTCCGGCAACGAGATCCCCGACGTCTTTTCAGACCTATGCAGCTGCAGCCCCTGGGCTAGGTAACTTCGGCACTTCGGTGTCCCAGCATAGCCTCACTATCCTAGGGTCAGGATCCACTGTCGTTTTCTTCCTACCAGGTCGGGTTCGCCCGTGAACACTAACTTTGTCTTTACTAGCCTCCATAGACTTTGTCCCGCATCCCGCGTGAGAGTGCACCCTCTGCACCCGAGTCCCCTAGGTCTCCTAGAAGTAATCTAACGATTCCCTAGTTAAGTCCTAGCGATTCCAAAGCCTATTAGTACTGTACTTACCTGCTAGTAATTTCGCATTCCACTTTTTAAGTATATGGTTTTTCGTGCCCCTCGGGCATTTGTGTATAACGTGCTAACTTAAGTATTTTCGTAAGAGTTTTGTTGTGTGCCTAGCACCCTGTCCTCATAAAGAGTACAGGGTTGTTGTGATTCTAATAAATACACTGTTTATTTTCATAACACTTGTGTGGTGTCCTTTCACTGGGTGTTCAAGGGGTAATGTGATGGTAAAACAGCTGGCTTAACACGCCCTCTAGAGTCTTAGCCTTAGACTGCTCGTATCCATGCTACTAGGATAGCTGGTCTATAAGGTTGACTTACAACCAATCATCAATAAGGGTTGTTTGGACTGATATATAGTGATCACTAGAATAGTGAGCACTGCACATCAGGCCAACTTCTCACATTGGTGAGCAGCGGTTGGGATTTGAGCTTGCTGTTGTTTTACCACACATGCCCTAAGAATATCTTGTGAAAGATCACATAAGTACTAAAGGTACATATAACTTAGCTTAGAATACTCTGAGTTCTACTGAACCAGCTGTTGTAGCTCCTAGGGCCTAGCACACCCTAAACTACAACTCTAGCAAGGGATCAGTAGGCAAACATATAGTGTAGGTAAGTGCACCACTTACACCTCACTAGAAAAGCATGTCTACCCAGGGAGATTCTACTGAGACTCCCCTGGTCAGTGTTGACCCTCCACAGGTCACTTCAAGATATGCAGCTCTCAGTTTCCAGGAGATGAGACAGATCTGTGTCTCCAGAAAACTGAAGCAGGGGTCTAACCCCACCATTCCCTTTCTGATAGGTCTCTTAGAGACATATGATGCCAGAAAGCTTTCTCAGTTACATGAGAACATGCCAGCCTTAGAGGGAACCTCTGGAGATCCAGATCTCCCCAACATTGCTACTGCAGTTGAGGAGGAGGATCAAGAGGAACTCTCTGGGGATGAGGTAGACAAAGGTCTTGAGGTAGTCAGAAGGCTAACCAGGGCCAACTTAGACTTACTTGGGCTAGGATCTGGGGGACCCCCAGTACTAACCCGAAGTGGGCCTAACCTGGGAGTTAGGAGAGATAGATCTCTTTCTAGGGACTCCAATAGATCTCTGCACTCTAATGCCTCTTCTCAGGGGAGAAGGAATCCTCCACAGAGGAGATTTACTTCCCCTCAGAGAAAAGAGCATGAAGCTAGAATGAGACAAGCTGAACTGAGGATTGAAAGGGAAGAACTTGCCCTGGCCAAAGAGAAGCTTGCCTTTGCTAGAGAGCAGCAGATGAGTGGGTTAGCTCCCACTGGTGGCAGCAATCTCCCAAGAGATAGAGAGAAGGGTTTAGATACTAAACACCTGACTAAAATAGTGCCCCCCTTTAAGCAAGGGGATGATATCCAGAAATGGATGGCTGCTCTGGAGAGGGCCTGCACTGTGCAGGGCATTCCCCAGAGTCAGTGGGCAGCTATACTGTGGCTCTCCTTTGATGGTAAAGGTAGAGATAAGCTCCTCACTACAAGAGTGGAGGATGCTAACAATTACCAGGTCCTGAAAGATGCACTGGTTGATGGGTTTGGCTTAACAACTGAGCAGTACAGGTTGCTGTTCAGAGACACCCAGAAAACTCAGTCTCAGGACTGGTCAGACTTTGTTGATTGTGCCACTAAGGCTTTGGAAGGCTGGCTACTGGGTAGCAAGGTTACTGACTTCACAGGATTGTATAATCTTATTATGAGAGAGCAAGTCTTAAATAATTGTCAGAACCAGTTATTACACCAGCACCTGGTAGACTCTGATCTGACCTCTCCACAAGAATTGGGTAAGAGGGCAGACAAATGGGCCAGAACCAGGATTAGGCCCAAGAACCAAGGTGGTGACCAGAAAAAGGAATCAACCAAGCCTCAAGAGAAGGGTGGGAATAAATCTACAGATCAAACCACATCAGGGCCCCAAAAATCCTCTGAGGGGGGTGGGTCCCAGAATCCTTCCAATAACCAGAAGAAACCTTATTGTTATCCCTGTAAACATGTGGGTCATTTAAAAACTGACAGCAGTTGCCCAAAGAATAACAATAAGGAAAACATACCCCCAAGTAACATTCCCAAACCTCCTGTTACTACTAGTAGTAATCCCCCAGGTGGTGGGAGTGCCCCCAAGAATTTGGGTGCATTTACTTTGGGAGTTCCTGGGGACTCTGGCCTAACCAGGTCCCCTGACTTAGATACTCTTGTCTGTGAGACTGGCATGGGGTTTGCCAACTTCACAACTTGTCCCAACACTTTGGGCAAGTACAGACAGGAGCCCCTCATCAATGGTATAAAAGTTGAGGCCTATAGAGATACAGGGGCTAGCATCACTATGGTGACTGAGAGTCTAGTCCCCTCAAGGCAACTTTTACCTGGTGCCACATACCAGGTGACCAATATTGATGGAGTACAGAGAGATCATCCCATGGCAGTGGTCAATCTCAGCTGGGGAGGTGTCACTGGCCACAAGAGAGTGGCAGTGTCACCAAACTTGCCTGTAGATTGCCTACTGGGGAACGATTTAGAGCTCTCAGCCTGGGCTGAAGTAGAGCAAGAGACCCATTCTAGAATGGTGAACATCCATGGTAAGGGTAGTGGGGCAGTGGTAGCCACAGCCCCAGTCCAAGATATCCTCCCTGAACAGGTCAGGAGGGTTGTGCCAGTCACAACCCAATCTCAGACAACTTCCTTCCCAGAACAGGTTGTCAAGGCTGTGATGGTCACAGCCCACACCCAAACTGAGCCCCCTCCTGAAAAGGTTGGGAGAGTTGTGATGGCCACAGCTCAAACTCAGACAGATGACAGTGTTGTGAAGCCTGAAACTATGGATCACTCCACTCAGACAGAGAGTATTGAGGAGGAAGAGAAATCTCCCTCCCACCAGACTTTAGGAAAGGATCAGCCTCCTCAGGGAACTGATCTGACCCCTTGTGAAGAAACTGCCACAGAGGTAGTCAGGCCTAGCCTGGCAGAACCCCTGATGTCAGTGGACCCTTCCAAGGTGGGACCCAGTCTGGAGCAGGTAACCTGCCCCTCTCTACCCTGCCTCAGTCAGCCCAGGGCTGTAGAGGTCAGGGAGGCCAGTGTTGGACCCCAAGGGGCCCCCTGTCCAAAAGAATTCCCCAATCAGCAGATTAAGGGCACTGAAGCTAGTAGACCTAGCCAAGTGAAAATAAGACACACTCCTGAGGGATCCCCCTTAAAATTAGTTAGGGACCTCCCACAGATGGACACTGTTGGGCACAGCCAAACTTGGGACCTGAGGGCCCCAGACCTGACCTGTCCCTCCAGTAAGCCAAACAGAGGGACCCAACCTCCAGCTGTAGGTAGCCAGAGGTTGACCCTGAGAGCCCAAAACAACTCAGTCTTGGAAAGAAAGGCCTCTATGGTGGATGATGATTGGAGGAAGCTGAGCCCAAAGTTAGTGGAGCCTCACTTCAGTACTCCATTTCAGCACCAGCCTTTTTCTTTGACAAAACACACCACAGGTAGAGATTCCCTATGGTGGAGACCCTCAGACACCCTTAGGGTGAGGGATTGCTTAGTGGACCATGACATAGGGGGTAACCATGCCAGTGCTGGTACTTCCTTAAATGGCCACTTAGGCAATATAGGCTTACCTGGACAAGGATAGCCTTATCTCCTTTCGTTTGGGGGGGGGTTATGTAGGAAGGTTGATCCCTGACTATGGTTGCCCCCAACTTTTTGCCTGGTGTTTTGCTGGTTTTCTGACTTAGTTGACCTGAGGCCCTGCTGTTCAGGACCTCAGGCCCACTGCTCTCTCTGTAAAATGGATTCCATGTACCTTAGGTACATATCTAAATTGGATACTGAGCCACCTTATCAGTCCCTGTACAGTGTACCTTAGGTACCCAGGGCATAGGTGTACCCAGGGCCTACCAGGGGCTGCAGCATGTATTATGCCACCCCTGGCTGGCCATCCAAAACTGACACAACTGGCTGCACGACAGCTGGGGCAAGGTGGTGTACTCACCCTTTGCTTTAGATATAGTATACCTATATCTAACCCCAAAATGGACACACAGATCCCCTATCAGTCACTCCTATGGCAGGCCTTAACAATCCTGAAGGCAGAGTGCTTGGAATCGTGTGAGATGGTGCTCTGGCATGAGCTGAGCCTGTCTGCGGCTTTCTGGATCTATCCCTTAGCCGTTTCCATGATATCGCATACCATATACTCTTAAGTGCATTATAATCCTCGCGGTTAAATGCCAACTCTGGTATCGCTTTATCAAAACATGTCGAGTAAGGTGTCATACGAATTGGAATACTAACCCCTCGCCAATTCTGGCGACGGGGTTAGCATTCCACCCTTCTAGAGGGACACGACATGCATGTAGCCTATAACCCGGTTAAAAGTCAGACAGAGCCTTAGCATCCACAAAATGGATGCTGCCACCGAGACACAAGTCTGCCCTCCTGCTGCTGGGAGTCCTCCCAGAGCAGGAGATAAGGACAAAGGGTTTCCTGCCAGGGGCGGTGCCAGCACCGTCCCAGACAGGGTTTTGTGTATTGTAGGTAGGCAGGGCTTTAGAGGAAGGTGACTGCACGTGGCACCCCGGTGCTCACTGTGCATAGGCTGGCTGGAACCAGTTCCAGGGTCACTCCAGACCCTGTGCTGGGGAAAAGCCCGCCAAGGAAGTGGGTGTAACCACCCCCCTCCTAGTCCCACCCCTAGGGCAGGACTTAGTCGCGTGCCAGCCCCTTTTTACAGGATAAAGGTAGGAACTGGCCCCCTTCCAAAACAGATCATCTTTGAATCCTGAAACTACTTTCCACGAAAGGAACTCAAGACTTCTTCCTAAGATTTCTCCCTTGTGACTAAGGAGTAGTCACCCTGCATCCGCAGGCACCATCTTAAGAACACTGCGGTCTGCTGCACGTCCTTCCTCCGGAATCCGACTGCCCAGCTCGACGAGAACCGGCTTCCCTGGCACCTCTGACCTCTACCTGCATCATCAGTCACGCTGAGATTCGTGGGTGTGACGAGACCTCGAGGGACCGGCCATCTTCAAGACTGCACGACTTCTTTCCAGCAAGCCCGCCGAGTGAATTCCTGGTGAATGCTTTGAGGTCCGAGAAGCCCCCACCCTGAGCAGCTCCAGCACCGAAGTGCAGCCTCCCAGCATCTCCACGATCTGCGTGGGGCCCTTCTGCTTTTTGCTGCTCACCGCGTTGTTTGGCTACTAGCCCGCTGGCTTGTGGCCTTCCTGACGACGCCCGACGACATTTCTGCTGCTGGTCTGGTTGCTCCAGACTGGCCCTTGCTTCCCTCCATCGGAGAAGTACCCTGGACCCTCCTGGTCCACCCAAGACGCCATTTTAGGTCCACCGCGTGGGCCTTATATTTGCCAAGACTTGTTGCTCAATCCTGGGTCCAGCGACGTCGACAGCCAGAACCTTCGTGGGACAGCTCGCACCTCCATCCTGGTCGCCGACAACGCCTCCTGGTCCGAGAGACTGCAGAGCCCAGCAGCGCCCACTCACCTGACTGCGGTGACTTCGCCCGGTGCCATCCTGGTGCCCACTTAATCACTGGCTAGTGATTCAAGAACTTGGTCCCCTCTGCTTTCAGGTTTTCTTCTTCCTTGATCCAGGCTTGGATCCATCGAACTTTTCTTCACTGGTCGCCTGCCAGCAACTTCCTTCTTCCAGGCTCCCGGTCCGGCAACGAGATCCCCGACGTCTTTTCAGACCTATGCAGCTGCAGCCCCTGGGCTAGGTAACTTCGGCACTTCGGTGTCCCAGCATAGCCTCACTATCCTAGGGTCAGGATCCACTGTCGTTTTCTTCCTACCAGGTCGGGTTCGCCCGTGAACACTAACTTTGTCTTTACTAGCCTCCATAGACTTTGTCCCGCATCCCGCGTGAGAGTGCACCCTCTGCACCCGAGTCCCCTAGGTCTCCTAGAAGTAATCTAACGATTCCCTAGTTAAGTCCTAGCGATTCCAAAGCCTATTAGTACTGTACTTACCTGCTAGTAATTTCGCATTCCACTTTTTAAGTATATGGTTTTTCGTGCCCCTCGGGCATTTGTGTATAACGTGCTAACTTAAGTATTTTCGTAAGAGTTTTGTTGTGTGCCTAGCACCCTGTCCTCATAAAGAGTACAGGGTTGTTGTGATTCTAATAAATACACTGTTTATTTTCATAACACTTGTGTGGTGTCCTTTCACTGGGTGTTCAAGGGGTAATGTGATGGTAAAACAGCTGGCTTAACACGCCCTCTAGAGTCTTAGCCTTAGACTGCTCGTATCCATGCTACTAGGATAGCTGGTCTATAAGGTTGACTTACAACCAATCATCAATAAGGGTTGTTTGGACTGATATATAGTGATCACTAGAATAGTGAGCACTGCACATCAGGCCAACTTCTCACACTCAGTATCGATGTCATGAGTCAGGACAGTTAGGGGGCGTGGCTTGGGCGCCGATGGGGACGGCGGTGTGAGCCTGTAGCTCCGCGCCCGATCCCGAACTTCATCCTGCCAAACATCCTGACAGTCGCTCACAGTGCAGGAATATTGTGCGGGACACCGGGAGCAGCCGTTGCGCATACTTTTGTTGTGGCCGGGGGCCCAGCGACGCAACGGGAGCTTATTGCATGGCTGGAGGAGCCGGTACCCGAAGACAAGATGGCGATGGCCGCGGACCGGGCTGCGCGCTCAGAGAGGAGCGGTGTAAGGAGAGGCTGACGGGAGAACCAGAAGGGCCCTCGAACAGCACACGGGACACGGACCAGCTTGCTGGAAGGTCGAGCACGGGGGCGAACTAGAGGTGGAACCTTCACTAGTGCGCCCGACAATACAGGGGCCGGTATGAAGACGGCAACCTAAGATGGCGGCCGATCGGGGGAAGATCCGAGTACCGCGTAGCGCCTGAGACGGCAATTGCGGTTCTCTGGCCGATTGAAGACACCTGCAATACGGGAACTGTGTGGGGCAGCGTATTGGCGATAACCTGGTTGTGGAGGCCGGCGATCTCCTGTGGGCGCAGTTCCGGGACCACCGACGCTCTCATAACAATATAGCCCCGGGACTAGGAGCAGCGGCGGAGGCGGGATATCGGCCGGGACCTTTGCGAGAACCCATGACCCTGCGGGGCGAAGCGGCGCCCGGGACGCACAGGACGACGAGCTGTGGACAGCAGGCTGCGAGAGGATGCGGGGCCCCTGGTGATCCTGGTGAGTGCTGTGCTGCGGGCTTGCGCCCAGTACTGAGGAGGTGGATGCAGGGGCGGGTCCGCGGCGTAGCGCGGACTGAGTGAGAGGAGGCGCTGCTGGGGACACTGTGACACTAAGGAGGAGAAGTGATACAGGAGCTGCACTGGAGCGGCCGTGCTCGGCCACCACATTGCTGACAGCACTGGATGGTCAAGGTCCGTTGAATGCTGACAATGACTATGTTCCTCGCTCTGCGGAACCTGTGCAGCTCTGTGGAACGTCGCTGCATTGGGCCCCTATAGACCCCGATTGCTTCCTGGAGGGTGCCGGTTGCATTTGTGAGGGTGACCTCTTGGGTGGGAGTATCGGTGTGCCGCTGACCCCTGCGCAGGGGTGGCGGATACGGGTAGGGGCGGTCTGCCTCTCATCCAGAGCACGAGACATATGGAGGTTGGCTGCCCACCGGGACCTGCGCGCCGTGATTGGGTCAGAACTGTCGGGGTGGCTGCGCACCGAGGCCTCCAAAAGCTGATGCCCTGTGGCGGGAATACATAGCTGGAGAACGAAGGCCTGTGTCGTTATACGAGGGAGTGCGAAGCCGGGAGAGCGGGGTTTGACCCGTGTCTGACCCTGAGTGATTGAGGAGGGCTCGCCCTGGTGGAGGGTAACGCGACAACAGCGGCCGCGCTTCACGGACAGATCGAGGACCTGGAGTGGTGCAGGCAAACAGAGACGGGGAACCGGACGTTGCGTGGAGCCGGCTGGGACGGCGCTGGCGTACCGCTGGATCGCCAGTGGGCGGGCTGGGACTACCCGTGGCGGAGGTAGTGGCCCTGGTGGCACGGATGGCTACAAACGGTCATGAGATGAAGCCGAAATCGAACCAGGGGGAGGAGACATGGCAGGAAGAGGGTCGCGGCGTCCGCACTGACCCTGAGGACACGACACAGGAACTGAGACTGAATAAACGCCTTGACAGTATCCTGGAAGCCATAACGGCAACAAAGGAGTCCTTGCACCAAGACATAGCACAGGTCGCATTGGGGTTGGGGCTCCTGAGAGCGGATCACTCCAAATTGGCGGACAGGGTGAAAGAAAATGAACTAGTGCTCCAAGATCTAAAGCCGTCTGTGGTAACCGCGGAACACAAGCTGAAGGATGTACTGGACCGCTTAGTGGTATTGGAAAAGAGGGCAGAGGACTCAGAAAGCCGCAATCGGCGGAACAACGTCCGGGTGGTGGGTCTGCCGGAAAAGACAGAAGGGGCTGTCATGGTCACCTATATGGAGAACTGGTTCAAGACAGTTGTTGCCCCGGAGGGCCTGTCCCCCTTCTTCTCCCTTGAAAGGGTGCATAGGGTCCCGGCCACACCGCCCCTGCTCGGTCGCCCTCCTCGGCCGGTGGTGGTCAAGGTTCTGCACTTTAAAGACAGGGATCTGCACGCTCGGCAGGACCATTCCAGGTAGCGAACAGTGCGGTCACAATCTTTATATCTTCGGCGAATGACACCTCCGGGAATGTGCTACTGGTGAATGGGGCCCGGTGGAGCTGCTGTGACTGGTAAACTTTGGAACTGCAGATACTGTGGCAAACTATTACATGGGGTCATGGGCTCGGGGTGGGGGTGAACCCTGCCACCTGTTGGCCCCGAGACACCCTCCTATTGCCCTTAAGGCTAACTGTAGTGGCTACTACAGAGTAGAACTGTGTGTATTGTTGTGGAAGTTTGGATGGGGGCTAATATTGTGTTATTGGGTCCTGTTCTGGGGGGAGGGATGGGGGAGTTTCGCAGGGAGTTGTATTCAGGGGACAGGGCTGCAATGGTGTGGGTGAACGAGAAGCGCAGGTGAGGCGGCTGAGGGATGGTTACCATGGGGACGTTACGTAATTTGAAATGTCTCACATGGAACGTCCGTGGACTGAGAACCATGTCGAGACGCCATAAGGTGCATGCGTACTTGGTGAGACGCAGAATCCAGATAGCACTGCTTCAGGAGACCCATCTTACTAAACAGGAATGTAATGCCTTGCAGAAGAGATGGCGTGGCCAGGTGTTCGGCACGACCTACTCTGCGTTTGCCAGAGGGGTCTTGATATGGGTGACGACAGGAGTCCCCTTTCAGGCCACGAACCAGGTTGTAGATTCTGAAGGTAGGCTTGTGGCAGTGGCGGGGAGACTGTTTGGCCGTGATGTGGTGCTGTGCAGTGTTTATGCCCCAAACATGGACCAGGCCCGCTTACTTGATGGATTATCAGGCTCCTTGGCACACTTTCTAGCGGGACCAGTTATACTGGGGGGGGACTTCAACTCCATTACTGACGTATTGCTAGATAGATCCCACCCGCCATTGATTGACTCCCCGGTTCGCAGGCTTGCCAAGCAGAGGACGGAATGGCAGGACAGGTGGGGCCTCGTGGATGTATGGCGGGGGCATCATTCCGTAGTTAGGGACTACTCCTTTTTCTCCACACTCCACGAACTACATGTTCGAATAGATACCATATTATGTAGTGGTTCGATAGCCGCTCTGGTGACACACACAGAATATTTATCCAGGACCATATCCGATCATAATCCCCAGTTGGCATGTGTTCAGTGGCAGCGAGTGAGGTCGGCGATTCCCACGTGGAGGTTGCGACCGGAGACCCTGGAAGACCAGGTTTTTGGCGCTGGCATCCGCGAGGGTATCGAGCGTTATTTTGACGAGAATAGAGGGACAGCCACTACTAGATCGGTAGAATGGGATGCATTTAAGGTAGTTGTGAGAGGCATGTGCATTGGTAAGTTCTCGAGGGAACGTACAGTGGTCCTTGCCGACGTGGAAAAGGCGGAGGATGCATTAAGGGACCTGAAACAGCGGCGGCCGGAGCAGCCGCCATTACATGCACGATTGTTGGAGGCAAGGGAACTAGTTGCAACAGAAACAGAAAGACTGTGGTAAATAAATAAATAATACCCTATTTTTGACTAGGCATATATCATAACAGATAGCTCAATAAATAAGAGTCAAGATTCGAGGTAGTAGGAGTTTCTGCAGGTTTATTACAGCATAAGGACAGGATCAGGACAACCTGCATAGGAACAGGGGCCCAGCAGCTGCTGGGGCTGGGTCTGGGATGAGCGCGCTAACTTTTAATAACAATACATGAACTTATATACATAACGCAAACACATAGCATTACATTGCAGTAGGCGTAGCAGTGGGTGGAGCAGAAGGCGTGACGCGTAGCAGTCGCGAAAGATAACAGTAAAAGTAGGTGTAACTGGGCGTATACATAGACATGTGGTGCAGACGTAACAGAATATGTCATGAATGGGCGGAAACATAGGAGGGGGCTACCTAAGGAGCCGGGACCTCTAACCTAATGGTGCACGTAAACTGGCAATGACGTGTTACTAGGAGAAGCTGGGGGCTATGAACTCTGTGCTAGGAGCAGAGACTAAAGTCTGGAGGGTCGGAGCGACATGTACCTAAACCCTATCTAGTATCTGATGTTTAGAGAACATGTTGATATAAACTAGAAGTCATGAGGGGAAAGGCTAACTTGATTCTAAGACTGGACCATGCATTATTCTACATGTAGTGCGTGATGAGGAATATTAAATGACCATTAAATACAGTATTTCTCTAACGTGGAGCCGCATAGGCTAGACAATGACGGAAACTATTGATGCAGTTCAGTAGCTTAGGAATGCAGAGAAAGAGGACTGAACTGATAGCTGGAATCATAACATACTTTTGGCAGACTCAGAGGCAGAACCAAGCTGCACCGGGCACTGCGAGGCAGGAAGTAAGTGAAAGGTCGAGGATACAGGTGGGGGCTGTATCGCTCCTTAGCGAGGCTTCAGGAGACAGGAGCTGAATCTGATGTCCGGGCCCTGTTGAGGCCTGGAAACGGGGACTTTATAATGGAATAACGTGCACACTGAAAAACGTGGCAACGTAGCTTTACATAGGCCTGATATTCGTAGTATTCACGAGGACTGGAAACTAGCATACTAGAGGTGGACACAACTGTAATTGCGTCATTAATCAGACATGGGGAATACATATGCATATTGGTCATGCACACATAACATATGATGGATGAGGCGTAGGGACACAGAACATGGCAAAATTTACTTTTCCACATTCCCTCCTTGTCACTACGTTTCCATCAGGAAACATCAATTTTCATGATACCGTCTATCATTTCATACAGTATCATTTGCTCGTCTCGAATTATCTTGGAACGGGATTTAGAACGGGGCTTGGGACTAGGAATACAAGAGGTAGCACAAATGCCGCAAATCGCAGGGCCACATTGTATACAGAGGCAGCAGCTAAATATGATCGCTACTGCAATACCTAGAAAGGACAGGACTTTCCATCCCCATGCGGAAATTATATTCCAGAACCAACCGGACCATGTCCAGGTGCCTGGATCTTGGTGTAACAGACGGGCAATTTTATGGAGTCTGGTTATAGCTGAATAAACAGACGGCGCGTTATTTGGAATGAAAATGCAGCAACTAGATCCGATGACGCTACAGGCCCCGCCCCTATCGGCCAGTATGACGTCAAGGACGAGACGATTCTGTAAAACGACAATTCTCATAAAGGATTGCTCTTCAGTTAAGTTACCTAGAGCGGAGGCAGTCTCATCTACTACTGCTTCAAGGGTTCTTGTTAACCTACGGATTAGCTTACTGTTTACAACTGTACCTAAATAAGGGAACACACCTTTATCAATATCAATGAATTGTTCTGCGGCAGTTTCAGTATAATCGACAATCGGGAGATTTCTCTTGTGTCTAGTGTGTACTAGGAAGGAATTCCTATGGTAGTCAGGTGGGGCTAGGAAAACAGGTGGCAGTAGGAAGGCAATGTAACAGGTTCCCTCCCAATCGAGGGGCAGACGAACATATGCGGTTTGACCACAAACAAAATATGAATGACGTGAAGCTTTGAAAATAGATTTCCCACTGTCACTATACTTGATAACAGTAGTACATTCACTATGTCCTACGTGTACAGAACCATAATTACGGACACATAATTCGCCTTTGACTGGTAGTACTGAAATAGCAGGTAAGTCTGGAGTAGTATCAGACTGAACATTCAGGACCATAAAATTCGACGAATAATTACCTAAATTATATACTTCATTTTCTAGATCTAAACCTGTTCTGTGGGGGAAACCTTGCTTGTCTGGGAAACATGTACTGTTAAGAAAAGACATATCTGTTGAGGATGACGTTAACGTGGACCATGCTCCACACGAACCATTATGTGAGAATGGATAAGGAAAAAGTGGCAGAACTCCCTTCGGTGTCTGGAAAGGGGGGAGTCGACCACACACCCAACAATTAGTGGCATTGCTGGTCTGGTGTGAGTAATGTAACATACGGGTAAATGAATTGTTACGCATAGCGAGGCGGTATGAATATTCGTGAGAAGGCAGATCACTAAACGTGTGCTCTACTGTAGCATTAGCAGACTTATTTACATGAGGAACTGGGAAATACAGGAAAAATGCGTAACTAGTGCAGGAAATCATAATGCTGATGAATAATATGAAACATAGAAAAACGATACATCGGTTTGAGTTTAGACTAACTCTCTCACTATGGGGGTCTATTTTATACATGTCAGAAACAGTCTAACCGTTTCACCTAGGGGAGGACTTATACAATCAAACTGACTGACTTATTTTACTAGACCGGAGCTTTAACTTATACTCCTGCTGCGGAGTTTTCTCTAACAAGGGAGGGGTTGTAGCAATGTCTTTTGCGGGACAGTCCTTGAGAGCAATATTTTGGCAGTCCTTCGAATCCTGGGAAATGTTCTTAAAGACGGGTTTCAGTCCTTTAAAAAGTTTAATATGAGAAAGGTGGATCCATCCTTTTCGGCCTTCCAACTTCACGGCGGTACGGGTGGTGAGGAGGACCTGACGGGGCTCTTTCCATCGAGGCTCCAGCGGACTTGATCTGTCAAAATTCCGGACCATCACCATAGAACCTGGAACGATTTCATGCGGTGCCACCTCGGTATTGTCTGGAAATGCGGCGGCAACCTGTGAACGACATGAGTTGAGGGCAGACATCAAGGAAGCTAGGTAATCTGTCAGCATATTACATGAAACATCAGTAATACTTCGGGGTCTAGGAGTACCCCACATGTTAGGGGGGCGGCCGAATACGACCTCATACGGAGACAGACCTGATCTGGAATGTGCGACCATGCGCATATAAAATAAAGCAACTGGCAGAGCTACTAGCCAGTCCACACCTTTTTCTTTGCATACTTTTGCAATACGGATTTTCAGAGTCTGATTATGTCTCTCGACTAGACCGGCTGCTTCAGGATGGCGTACACAATGAAACTTCCACTGGTACCCTAACAACAGGGAAACGTGCTTCATCAACTCAGATGAGAATGGCTGACCGTTATCAGAATATACGACTCTAGGGAGTCCATATCGAGGGAAGAACTCACGAACCAACTGCTTGGCAGTGGTCGCGGCTGTGTAATCTGGGACTGGATATGCTTCTGTCCATCTGGACAAAGCGCATACAACTACAAGGACATACTTGAAACCTCGACATCGCTCCATCTGAATATAATCCATCTGGAGGACCTCAAAAGGGTGGTCAGGGGGCTGGAAACCACCTTGTTCCACCGGGACACTTTTACCTGGATTAAACTGACAACATATCATACAGGTACGGACTTTCTGCTTGGCTGCAGCTCGTAAATGCTTGTTGAACCAAATGTTCTGGATACTGTCTAGCATAGCTTTTTCTCCTAAATGTGCTGGACTATGTGCGGTATTGATAATGACTTGAACCATAGTGTCGGGGAGAAACCATGTGGCTCTACCCTTCGTTAACCATCCTTGATTTGTCTGGACCCCTCCTTGTTCAGACCATTTCTTGATTTCATCAGGAGTAGCATGTAACTGGATATCTATGACATCTTGTGTAGGGTCCTTAACTGTCATACATGTAATCGGATCTGGAGTGTGTGTCAGGTTAACTGGAATGTCTAGAGTCTGTGCTGTAAGCTTGGCTGTGCGATCTGCTAGATCGTTACCTTGGGAAATAATGTCAGTAACTTTCGTATGTGCTTTGCACTTCATGATAGCAATGGATGTCGGTAAATGTATGGCATCTAACAGAGCTTGAATAAGGAGACCATCCTGAATCTTGGTTCCATGAGAAGTCATGAAACCTCTCTCCTGCCAGAGCACTCCGAAGTCGTGTACAACTCCGAATGCGTAACGTGAATCTGTGTAAACATTAACTTTCAGGTTCTTGGCGTGTATGCAGGCTTGTGTCAGAGCAACTAGCTCTGCTGCTTGAGCGGACAGGGTATCAATACGGTGTGTTTCAATAACTTCAGTGTCAGTAGTCACTGCATACGCGGCGACTAGTTCTCCTGTACTAGTTCTCATACATGAACCATCCACATAAAGTGTCAGGTCAGGATCTAGTAATGGAATGTCTGTCAGATCTTGTCTTGGCTTTGTCGTAATGTTAACTACTTCCACACAGTCGTGTGGGTCAGGATTTGAATTAACTGATGGTAACAGTGTAGCAGGATTCAGAACGTTGCAGCGTCTAATTTCTATGTGTGGCTGGAACAGTGTCAATTCATAACCTGTTAAACGTGCAATTGTCAAGTGCTGTGTTTGTGTTCGGTTTAAAAGAACTTCTACTGAATGTGGGACTTGTACTGTCAGGGAGTGTCCTAAAACTATGGAATCACTTTGTCTGATAGCTAGTGCTGTGGCTGCAACTGACTTGAGGCACGCAGGTAGAGCCTGGGCGACTGGATCTAATGTGCTCGAAAAATAAGCACAGGGCTTGTATTGTCCTGCTTGATCTTGTGTAAGAACAGATAATGCTGTACCTTCACGTTCAGTAACGAAAAGTGTAAAAGGCTTACTGTAGTTCGGTGTAGCTAGAACTGGAGCTTGGCATAGGGCTTTCTTTAACTCGTTGAAACTAAGTGTATGTTCAGATGTCCAAGGGAGAACAGTCGATACGGCTGCCTCCTGTGTCGTTAACTGTATCAGTGGCTTGGCTAGAAATGCATACTGGGGAATCCATTGTCTACAATAAGAAGTAAGGCCGATAAAGGCACGTACCTCCTTCTGGGTTCTGGGCTGGGGAAGACTCGCTATTAACTGGATACGGTCTGGTGTCAACTGCCTACCCCTCTTGGACAGTAAGTGTCCTAATTAGACCACTTGCTGGACACAGAATTGAAGCTTCGAAGGTGACACCTTGTGCCCCATCTCGGCTAGAAAATACAGAACTGTCAGGGATGCTCGCTCGCAATCACGTTCAGAACGGGCTGTGATCAGTAGATCATCGACATACTGGAGCAGGGCAGTGTCAGTTGGCATGTGAATATTGTCTAGTTGTCTCTTGAGTGCTTGACTGTAAATACTAGGGCTTTCTGTGAAACCTTGAGGAGCGCGTGTGAACATATAGCTCCTTCCATTTAAACAAAATCCGAAAAGAAACTGGCTGTCTGGATGAATTGGAACACTAAAAAATGCATTCTTGAGGTCAATTACTGTAAAGAACGTGGCTTCGGAATCAATGGCTGTCAATAGGGAAGAGATATCTGGGACAACTGGGTACTGCGGAATAATACATTTATTAAGCTCTCGTAAATCAATCACTAATCGATATACTGGAGGTGCATTTGGATCAGTGCGTTTCATGACTGGAATGATCGGAGAATTACATACATTGGAGTCAGTTTCTACAACTACTCCTTGAGCCATAAGCTCGTCAATAATTTTGGATAAGGCTGCTACAGCCTCGGGTGGCAATCTGTACTGTCTGATTCGTAGTAACACTACACCTGGTTTGAGAGTCACACGATGGGGTGTGATTTGCATATAACCTACATCAGTTGGACCTTGCGCCCATAGATGCTGCGGAACATTAGACAGTCTGGAATCAAAATCTCGTAATACATAGTGACCCTTAAAGTCACGTAGGAACAGACGTATTCCCTCTGGGGAACAGCATATAACTGCACCTAATTCTTTCAGTGTTTTAATGCCTAATAGATTTTCTGGACATGACTTAGTAAGTAACAGATCAGTAGTACGGGACAATGGACCTACTTCTAGAGTAACTGGCTTTGATATCTCGTTAACTATTGGCTTTCCTGAAAATCCAAGGGAAACATTTCTTGAGCCTGAGAGCGGAGCCCCTGGGACTTCGGCATGACTAATTGTGGTCCTACTTGCCCCTGTATCAATCAAAAACTTTCTGTCTTTCCCTAATACTTGACTGTGAACATAGGGACCTTCTTGATCTACAGGTATCTCGATGAGAGGCAAGCCTACCTCCCTCTCTAGGCTGTTTCATGAATATGGCTGGTACTCTGGATACTCGGACTGTGCATACTGGTACATCTGCGATGTAACGTGCTGTGTTGCAGCGATAGGCTGCGGTACTGTAACTGTCTGTTGTGCATTCTGTGGCTGAGGAATCTGTGAAACTTGTTCTTGTCTAAGCGGACGTGGTCTTTCTTTAGTCTTACCAGTAGCTATGTTGTGTTTCAGAACTGCACACTCATTTATAAAATGACCTGGCTGTTTACAATAATTGCAGTTCCCTTTAACGGGAGCTGCAGGATGACTGGCTTGATTCGGACCCCTCTTCTGACTGTCTTGAGGAACAGATTGTGCAACTAGCACTTTCATTTTCGTGTCTTTCATACGTTTTCTCTCGTGTTCTTGCTCTTCCCTGATTCTATTCTGGTGATACTGGAGCATCTGGAGCATCTGGGACGGAGTATTTGCTTGCCAGGTGCTTTCGACTTTCAAAACTCGATTTTTAATTTGTGGGCTTGAATTCTCGACTAATTTAGTAACAAAAAGGTGAGGGTATGACTCACTACTTGTCTTGAGACCACTGTTGATACTGAAACATTTTTCAAATCTAGAATAAAAATCACTAATATCTTCATCTTGTTTCTGTTTACAGGCTGAGATTGCATCCCAGTCTTCTTTTCTCGTTGTTAATAATCTGGGTAAAACTTGAATCAATAATTCTGGTAATTCTTTACATTTATCTCCAAGACCGGTACCTGGTACTCGTGCCTTGTCTTCAGCTTCTAGAGCTGCCCAATCGATCTTTTTCTCTCCCACCTCCCATTCTTTTTCCTTTAGCTTTTCATACACCCCTGCGGGTAGCAGGACCTTTAACATTTTAATGATATCTGGGTAAGTGTATTCTCCCATACGGAGCATGTCTTTTAATTCTCTATGGAACCCTGCTGGATCTTTGTCATGACAGGGAATTAATTTCTTCATTTCAAGAAGTTCCATCTTTGTGATCGGAGTGTATACAAACACTCGTTGCATTTCGCCACCCGCCCCTCTGACTGGGTGGACTTCTCGTAACGGATTCTGTCTGTCTATGTAGAATGGTTTACGTTCTGGGGGTGAGACATGAACAAAATGCGGGTTCAAGAATGTTCTATATTTGTGGCGCTGTTCTAGAATGACACTAATTAAATCGGTACCTAGACCTCTCCATCTATACTGGAGTAACTCGTTCAGGATATCGTGTAACGGACCTGTATCAGAATGCTGACCCTCATACAGAGTAATGAGGTGCTGAATCATATACATACCCACCAGTCGCTGCTCGGCTGGGGGCAATTTCAGAAACATTTGTGCCACTATTTCGTCTGGAAAAGTGGTAGAATCAGTAATCCATCGGACTGCTGATCGGGCTAGTTCTTGTTCATGCATGGTACTTAACTCACTATAACCGATTCGTGATTTCAGAATGTGATCGGTAGCTTGAAATACTTGTTCTAAGGAACCTTGTTCTGGTGCTGAATGATGGAAAATAGACTTGTGTTCTAGACGTAAATGGCGATCTGGAAATCTAGATTTTCCTACATACGCTATTCTGGCAGGATTCTCGTCCTCTTCCTCTTCAGGATCAGAGGTACTTTCTTTCTCGCTTACTTGTACTGCTTTACGCTGTTCGTGTATCTTTATTATTTCTCTACGGATTTTCTTGTACATACTTTCCATGGCACCAATGGTATTGTGCTTTCCTTCGGCTATATTATCACTCCACTTTGTTAGAGTTTTCATTTCGGCTGGATCTGTAGACGGGTAATCTTGTTCTCTTATTAGACAGTTAATTAAAAACTTTAATATCATACGCTGAATCTCGGCTTTCCTTTGAGACATGGCATCACTAATACTTTCTGGATCATCCCCTGTACGGATGAAACGATATATTCTGTCTAGATCTTCTTTCATATTCGGCAAGGTGACTAGATACTCGGTCACTCTCCTTACGCGTACGGAATATAAAACCATATTAAACTCGCCTGGAACTGGATCATAGACACATTCGCCAAGGTTTTGCCTGATTTCTGCAACAGACTGATGTTTGGGCGTACGCTGTAACGCACGTTCATGTAACTCGACTAACGTTACACGTTTATGTGGCGGCGGGGTTTGAGGAAGACCTCCTCCTGCGGCCCCTAAACTGGAATCGTCGACTGATGCTTTTCGTGCTGGCAGGGTCGGTAACTGTAACGTGGGCTGGACTTGTATGGCGGGCTGGACCGGGGGAGCTGTTAAGGGCACCCCGGTGTCTGGAGGAGCAGGAATTACCTGGTTTACAGGGACTGGCGGAGCGCGAACAGGATTTGCATATTCGGGGACTGTGTCGTCCAAATAGGACGAAATAAAAATATCAGCTGCGGTCGGTTTGTGACGTAGCTTGGTCGGAACTAATGGTGGCGGGAAATTACTGGATGCCTCTGGGGTCGCTTTTGGCAAGCCTTCGGCAAGAAGAGGATACATACCCTTAATGAGGGCATGCCTCTGTCTGTCTGACTGTTCGGCTTTGACTTGTTCACCTATCTCGATTAATTCTCTTTCTTGGGCTCGTTCCTGGGATTCTCTACTTAGTTCTGACTTTCTGATTTCTTTTTCGGTTCTTTTATGAGCTTCTTTACGCCATAACTCGATGGCATCTTTCTGTGAGTGTCTGGCTTTCTTTTTCCATAATGCTTCTTCTACTCGCATGATGCACTCGGCATCCCATGTACCCGATACGGGCCATCTATACTTTTCTTCTAACTGTTTGGTATACTCTACCCATAAATCTAGATATAATATGGCGCTTATGCCATGCTTCTGATACATAAAATGACCTGGGCTGTCCCTGGGCGGGACAGGAACTGCTGCTTCCAGCAGACCCTTTCTAGTTTTTAACTGACGTAACTTGGAAAATATAGGCATGACTGAACTGTAATCTAGACACAATACAATACACAATGAAAACACGAAATCACGTCGCACTCATACCACAACATTGAAATACATGAAAAACATTATAAATAACAGTTCGAACAGAATATTACCTGGAATACTGAGAACAGAAAACACAAGAATTTCTCGAGAACGGAACAGACTAGAATTACTGGATGCACTGCTGAAACAGTACGGAACATACCGGTCCCATAAAGGGACGCATCAAGACCCGTATCCACCTAGGTGAACACTTCGTTTGTGGGCTTGGGTACCACCAACCCACGGACCAGAGTCAATTTAGACTGACCCTGTCTAGATACTACCCCAGTAATGGTACTCACCGGGCAGCAAGAACGGAAGGCCTCGGACTGGACTGGACTGCTACGACGACGGACGACGAACTTCGGACTTCAGTTACGGGTGGGCCTCCGGATACCTCGGACCTTGGACTCTTGGCTTGGGCTCTGGTCGGGACTCGCCGCGTTCCTCCACCGTCTCGTTTGGATGCTAGACCGCCTCCTCCGTCTCCTCCGTGGGCCTGAGGGATACTTGAGCAGAAATATCTGCCACTGCGCAGAAGAGTTCCGTCACGACTGCAGAGGGTCAGGGGGTCGGCGTGGCTTCACCGACGCGTGGGGAAAGGGCAAGTCCCTGTTCGGGCGCCATTATGTGGTAAATAAATAAATAATACCCTATTTTTGACTAGGCATATATCATAACAGATAGCTCAATAAATAAGAGTCAAGATTCGAGGTAGTAGGAGTTTCTGCAGGTTTATTACAGCATAAGGACAGGATCAGGACAACCTGCATAGGAACAGGGGCCCAGCAGCTGCTGGGGCTGGGTCTGGGATGAGCGCGCTAACTTTTAATAACAATACATGAACTTATATACATAACGCAAACACATAGCATTACATTGCAGTAGGCGTAGCAGTGGGTGGAGCAGAAGGCGTGACGCGTAGCAGTCGCGAAAGATAACAGTAAAAGTAGGTGTAACTGGGCGTATACATAGACATGTGGTGCAGACGTAACAGAATATGTCATGAATGGGCGGAAACATAGGAGGGGGCTACCTAAGGAGCCGGGACCTCTAACCTAATGGTGCACGTAAACTGGCAATGACGTGTTACTAGGAGAAGCTGGGGGCTATGAACTCTGTGCTAGGAGCAGAGACTAAAGTCTGGAGGGTCGGAGCGACATGTACCTAAACCCTATCTAGTATCTGATGTTTAGAGAACATGTTGATATAAACTAGAAGTCATGAGGGGAAAGGCTAACTTGATTCTAAGACTGGACCATGCATTATTCTACATGTAGTGCGTGATGAGGAATATTAAATGACCATTAAATACAGTATTTCTCTAACGTGGAGCCGCATAGGCTAGACAATGACGGAAACTATTGATGCAGTTCAGTAGCTTAGGAATGCAGAGAAAGAGGACTGAACTGATAGCTGGAATCATAACATACTTTTGGCAGACTCAGAGGCAGAACCAAGCTGCACCGGGCACTGCGAGGCAGGAAGTAAGTGAAAGGTCGAGGATACAGGTGGGGGCTGTATCGCTCCTTAGCGAGGCTTCAGGAGACAGGAGCTGAATCTGATGTCCGGGCCCTGTTGAGGCCTGGAAACGGGGACTTTATAATGGAATAACGTGCACACTGAAAAACGTGGCAACGTAGCTTTACATAGGCCTGATATTCGTAGTATTCACGAGGACTGGAAACTAGCATACTAGAGGTGGACACAACTGTAATTGCGTCATTAATCAGACATGGGGAATACATATGCATATTGGTCATGCACACATAACATATGATGGATGAGGCGTAGGGACACAGAACATGGCAAAATTTACTTTTCCACAAGACTGCGGAGCTACGATTACAGGCTGTACACTACAAAGGTACATGCTGAAGGGGACAAGGTAGGAACGTTGTTAGCGAGACTAGCAAGCCCGGTGCCCAGAGGTGGCCCGATCATGAGCGTGCGTGAGGCGACAGGAGAGGTGGCCTATTCTCAGGCCGCAATCCTGTCCCACTTCTTGAGTTACTATACGACCCTTTATCAGAGTCAACTGGAAGCTGAGGTTTCCGACATAGAGGATTACCTGGCGGGGATTCCTCTCCCATTGCTAGATGAGGACAGCGCGGAGGACCTGGGCCGCGACATAACGCTGCCTGAGATTAGGGGGGCTATGAAGCAGATGGCTAGGAATAAGACCCCGGGAGTCGACGGCCTGCCGATCGAATTTTATGCAAAATATGCTGATATTTTGACACCCTGTTTGCTGGAGGTATATACTGAAGCTTTGGAGCTGGGGCGCTTGCCTCAGTCGATGAGAGAGGCGTTGAACGTTCCGCTGTTGAAGCCCGGGAGGGAAGGTAGCAATGTGACATCATATAGGCCGTTATCCATGCTGACGGTGGACTATAAAATTCTGAGTCGTATTTTGGCCACCAGACTGTTGCCACACATGACCACGCTCATACATGCCGATCAAGCCGGGTTTATTCCCACGAGAAACACCTCGACTAACATCCGCCGCCTTGTCCGGGTGCTGGGGTGCAACCTGGGCCCGGACCAGATGCCGGCGGTATTGTCCGTAGACATCGAAAAAGCTTTCGATAGCCTGGAGTGGGAGTACCTTGATAGGGTGCTGGAGAAATTCGGCTTGGGAGAACAGTTTTGGCGCTGGCCGAAAGTCCTTTATTCCTCAGCGACGGCCAGAGTGAGACTGGGCTCTGTGATATCCTCCGAGTACACGGTACGCAGAGGGACACGGCAGGGATGCTCGCTTTCCCCTTTGTTGTTCGCGCTGGCAATTGAGCCCTTGGCGGCCCAAGCGCGGACAGGCATGGCGTATAATGGTCTTGTGTGTGGCGAAATCCCGCATTACATTTCATTGTATGCAGACGATCTGCTGTTGTTCTTGGGAGACACGACGACGTCTTTGGAAGGAGCGGTTGAAATGTTGTCGCGCTTTGGGACACTATCAGGCCTTAGGGTTAACTGGGGAAAGACGTGCATTTTTCCGCTGCGGTCGGACATGTCCCGGCCGCACCTGGTCGTGGATGTCATTTGGGAACGGTCATGTTTCACCTATTTAGGGGTCCGCATCTACCATGGTGCTGACGGCATGCTGGAGGATAACATAGGGCGCTGTATAAGAACCCTGAAGGGCTGTATGGCCTTCTGGGCATCTCTCCCCCTCTCGGTGCAGGGCAGGGTGGCGCTACTTAAGATGGTGGCTCTGCCTCGGCTGCTTTATTATTTTCGTACGCTTCCGATATGGATCCCTCAACAGGTCTTTAAAGAATTGCGCACATTAACAACAGATTTTTTATGGGGCCATGGGAGGCGTCGAGTGGCATTGAACACGCTGATGAGGCCTAAGGCGGAGGGGGAAATGGCGGTTCCTGATTTCGAATTATATTATTTGGCGGCGCAGCTGCAGATCCTCACACAGAATGTTGCAAAGGAATTCAGAGGCCCAGAGCAGTCCAGAGGGGAGGGGATACAGAGGCACGTCCTATCCTATATAATCATGCAACAGAGGCTTGCATTGAGAGATTTAACCCTGGAGGAGAAGACCTTGCGGTTATGTTGGCATAGAAGTTTGAAAAGAGCGGGGGTAGCGCATCCATATGCACCAGAGCTCCCTCTCGGGATGCTGACGGCGTTGCCGCATGGCGGGGATTGGTCCCCGTTACAGAACTGGGAGGACTTTGGCCTTCACATGATAGGCAACCTATATGCCGATGGAGAGCTGTTGCCCTTCAGGGTGCTTCAGGACCAGTTTGGCCTCCCTGATGAGAGTTTCCTGTTGCACGCAGCCGTGACGGCGGCGATACGGAAGCACTGGGGGGCTGGGCTGTTGGAACCCCTCACGACCATGGCCTGTCAATGTGTAGTAATGGCGGCGGGTACATTTAAAGCAGTTACCTGCCTCCAATCTAGAATGTTACACGAAGGCCTAGTACCACTTACAATCCTGAAGCAAAAATGGGAGGCGAGTATAGGGAAGCCCATACCAGACACAGCGTGGGGTCACATCTTGAGGAGGACATGGAAAGGAAGCAGGAATGCCCGGTTTCAACAGGTGCACTTTTTTGTGATACACAGGGCTTACCTGACCCCAGGGAAGATCCGGAGGCATTTCCGGGTGCAAGGGGCAGCATGCCCTAGATGCCTGTCACCGGATGCGGAATTGGACCATATGTCGTGGGATTGCCCAAAACTGGGGTTGTATTGGTCAGAGGTGGGGCGCTCCTTAATGCAGTCACTGAGCACCATGTGGAATATGACATGGCGACATGTCTGTTGCTCTGGTTTCCTCATACAGCTAAAACTAAAATCACTAGCAAATTCATTGATTTAGGCCTTATTCTGGCCCAGAGAGAAATCACCTGGCATTGGAAATCGAAAGAGGGCCCGTCTCACAGGAGATGGACGAATGAACTGCAGAAATGGGCCCGAAGTGAGAGTGCGGTTAGGCTTCGACAGGCCGCCCGTACAGCTACCGAGAAGGGCTTGGAAATGGCAAGGGTCTGGGAGGCATTAGTGCAAGCCCTAAAGGATTATTTGACTGCAGACGAGGAATAGGAGGGGAGACCGCTGTAGGAGGTTCCATGGGACGTAGTGATAGATGCGTATTGATCCCTCAGGTCGCAGCTGATTATGATTGTGTGTATGTGAACCTGGCCCGCACCGGCAGTAGTTGGGGGTGGTGGGATAAGGGAGGGACAGTTGGGAACTATTTCAAATGGGAGGGGAAGCCTAGCAGACGCCAGAATCATCCACGAGCCACACTGAGGAGTACCGAGGAGCAGGTCCCCTGTACTGTGGTTAGCTACATTCAATGTAGAATTGTTGGAAATCCTATGAGGGATCTCTGGCATTTTGTAGGTAACGCCGCCCGGCCCCCGGGATGTGGGCTAGATGGCTGTGTGCTGTTTAATTATTGTTCTGTGGCTTCCAGTTGTCAGAGATGGGAAGGTCGGGATCACCTATTGTTTGTTTATGATTCTGCAATAAAAACATATTTTACAAAAGAAAATGAGTCAGGACAGTTTGCAAGACCCACAAAACAATATGGGGTCTGATTCCAATCCTCCCCAATTTATGAATCGGGCTCTCTTTCCGTTCCAAAAGAATTGTGAGATTTCTTGACAGGAGTGAACCTTTTTGCTACCTAAAATAATTACATTTAGTAAAGTTCCAGACGATTTTAAACAATGGTTCCAAGAACCCCTACTGAGTCAGGAAATGCTCCATATAACAATAACAATTTACAAAAAACAGTGGTCCCTACATGTGGACAAGGTAACATACAAAAATCATTAATCATACACCTGATAAGTAGTATGTCTTTTGTCCAGCCGGACAAGAACATTTATTTTAAATGTTCTGGTTGATAAAGTGAATTTTAAGAACCAAAAAAGATAACAAGTGGGCACAGCCGTGACCCACAACAATCAAGACAAAACAACAAAGAAATGGCCAAAAGGGAAAAGCGAAAATCTGTCTGTATACTTGTGGTCAGTGCTACAGACTCAATCTCTTAAACATAACCATACCATTGCATCAAATAATATAGCATTATCATATTGCATATGGGTTTTTTTAGTCGACAACGTTTCAATGCCTTTTTACATTTGTGACATCATCATCAGGACAAGAATTATCAACATTATTGTTTTGTACAACAGTTATTAACACAATGCCTATTATTGCATTACTTTCACATCAAGTCCAGGGCTTCCATCAGGTTTGTATGGATTTGCCAGGAAACGAGCGTGATGGCTCAATTTGTGATGGCCGGAGCGCTATGGCGAATACGGCAGTCCGATGGGATCGAAGATAATAGGCATTGTGTTAATAACTGTTGTACAAAACAATAATGTTGATAATTCTTGTCCTGATGATGATGTCACAAATGTAAAAAGGCATCGAAACGTCGTTGACTAAAAAACCCCATATGCAATATGATAATGCTATATTATTTGATGCAATGGTATGGTTATGTTTAAGAGATTGAGTCTGTAGCACTGACCACAAGTATAGATTTTCGCTTTGCCCTTTTGGCCATTTCTTTGTTGTTTTGTCTTGATTGTTGTGGGTCACGGCTGTGCCCACTTGTTATCTTTTTTGGTTCTTAAAATTCACTTTATCAACCAGAACATTTAAAATAAATTTTCTTGTCCAGCTGGACAAAAGACATACTACTTATCAGGTGTATGATTAATGATTTTTGTATGTTATCTAGTCCACATGTAGGGACCACTGTTTTTTGTAAATTGATACTGCCCAAGGTCCCTATGGCATACCTTTCGGGTTCCCTTGTCTTTGTGAAACCATATAACAATAACAGCAACTGGTAATACAGGGACTGAGGCATATAAAATCCAGATATGGGAATGGTACCGTCCAAAAAAAGCTTTGTGACTTCAAGGGCTATGCTCAAAACATGAGACAGTATTTCAACAGAGGAAAGTGGGAAACAGTCGGAACCAATACAAAAAAGGGGCCCCCTGCAACGAATACGGGCAGACGTCAGGGGAAAGAAACACAATAGTTAGGAAAAAAGTCCACCCACATAAATTCAACAATGGCTCATAAGGAGTCCACTAGTTTCTATGCATAACAATAAACTCACCAAAGGGGGCAACAGAGAAGTCACTGGGTAGAATAAATCTCAAGTATAAGTGTACAACATCTTTATTTTCTTTTTTTCATATTTTGTTGATGTACTAGTTATTCAAAACATCAGACACCATAACATCTCAATAAATAGATAGAAAATTACATCAATAAATACACATAATAAAACATAATTTCCCCACATCAACCTCTCAACAACCATACACTAATTTATCATATCAATCATGCACATACATCCACACATGTACCACACTCAATACAAATTCCTCAACATAATCCCCAGAGTGACACAAGAATGGGGTCCAGCGGAGCCTTCGTAGCACGCTGCCAGAGACTCCAGATTGATAATACAGGATCCCAAAATCAGGTAACGCCAACGCGCGTTTCGGTGCCAGGCCCAGATCTACGGGCGCACATTCGTCAGGGCTTTCACGCCGAGGGAGGGGGGAAGACACAACTCATGGACGATACACCAGTGACAAATCTGAGCCCCTAGTATACTGATCCAGAAAGGGGGCGCTGTCAGTTCGTCACAGATCCACAAGGATGATGTAGTGCCCACGCTAATCCGTTCAGAACCAGTTAAAGGAATGTATTCCAACAAGGTTTTTAAGGGGTCTTTTTCTCAAGGATGGTAGTTTTGTACTTCAAGAGATCCTGTGCATGTGTATCGTAAAATGTGCAACAGAGATCACATATTCAGGCCCACGATCGGGAGAGTTCATAAGGTTTTTACACAAGCGGCTGAAGGGGCTTCATTTTCTAAAATGTATTACGGAAGTAAAGGCTCTCCTCACATCAGGTCCTCACGAACGGTCGGCGGGTTTCAAGCAATCATGCTTAGGAAACAGTCGGAACACCTCAGTCTGAACCACGCGAGTTCCGACTACGCAAGCTCGACCACGTTTGACTTAGGCAGTGTGCAGTCTAGCTGTGCTGGAAGACGGAAGCAGGAAGACGCCGCTGTGAGGTGAGAGGGGCTGTGGGGTCGTTTTTAGAGCTGGGAGAGGGTCGAGGCAGGTTTTAGGGCAGTGGTTGGGGCTGTGGTAGTTAAAGGGACAGGGCGGGGAGGGCGGGGTAGTGTGCGTAAACGGGCAGGGTTTATGCCTTAGGGCAGTGGGAGGGGAATGGGTAGTTGGGGTAGTTTTTATTAGTTCAGGGTTGGGGTAGATTTTAGGGCAGTGGAAGGAGCTGGAGTAATTTAAGAGACAGCGTGTGGCAGGCGGGGGGGGCGGGGTAGTGTATTCACGCCCTCTCTATTACCTGAAGGAAGACCTTCCATTATAGAAAACTCTACTTTACATGACTATGGAAGTGCCTTCCCAGTGTGTTCTTGTGGTTTGAGAGTCTGCCATTTATTGCAGTATTATCCTTCTACCTGTGTTTGGTACTCGTTTGTAACATGCACACGTCACTTTTCTCTTGTAACACACTGTTTGCTACGTCTTACTGTGGAGTGGTGTGGCTCTCTGGTTGGAGGCGGCAGACCCGGAAGCAGAGAACAGCCCGGGACCAGGGTTCAATTCCCGACGCGGCAGGGTCGTGGACCAGGGTCAGCGGACTCTACAATTCTCGCCTCGGCGCCTACTCTAACCAGGGATCACACTCGGCAACTCTGGGCATTAAGCTTGCCTCATCTCTACAACGGCCCCCCACAGACGCCGGGGATGCCTGGTTTCACCTTGGAGATACCCAGAAGGGACCATCTCACAGCGAAAGCCAGGATGGGTTCCCCAGCGGTCTCCAGCGCCGGGACGCTTACGGGCAGCCGTGCGCTTTACAAATCTTACACATTTACATCTTACATTTTGTTTGCTTTCGATACCTGCACAAGTGCCACCATTGCCTACGTAACGTTTGTTCTTGTGTTTGAGTGTCCTCCATATATTGCAGTATTATACCTCTATGTTTACTTTATACGCTTTTGTAACCTGCACACATGTCACTTTTTCCTCCTGTAATGCACCGTTTACTACCTATTGTATTTTGTTGGCTCACGATTGTCACTTTTGCCTCACGTAACGTAACGTTTGCTTTTGTAATTTGTTCACTTGTAATGTTCTCATGTATCAGTTCTGTTCCTATTGTGAAGCGCTCTGACACCTTAGGGTAAAGTCCGCGCTATATAAAAACGCATAAATAAATAAATAATACATAAATAGGCCTTAGGGTAGTGGGAGGGGAATGGGTAGATGGGATCGTTTTTTGGGCTTGGGGTTGGGGTAGGTTTTAGGGCAGTGGAAGGGGTTAGGGGAGTTTAAGAGGCAGCGCGGGGCAGGTGGGGTGCGGGGTAGTGTACGTAAAGGGCAGGATTTCAGGCCTTAGGGCAGTGGGAGAGGAATGGGTAGGTCCGGTAGGTTTTAGGACAGTGGAAGGGGTTGGGGTAGTTTAGGAGACAGCGTGGGGGCAGGCGGGGTGCGGGATAGTGTATATAAAGGAGCAGGGTTTTAGGCCTTAGGGTAGTGGGAGGGGAATGGGTAGATAGGGTAGTTTTTAGGGCAGGGGATCGGGGTAGGTTTTAGGGCAGTGGAAGGGGAGTTTACGGAGAGGGACAGGATTTTAGGCTTTAGGGCAGTGGGAGGGAAATAGGTAGATGGGGTAGTTTTTAAGGCTGGGGGTCGGGGTAAGTTTTAGGGCAGTGTAAGGGGTTGGAGTAGTTTAAGGGAGAGTGGCGGGGATGGAGAGGGGTGGGGTAGTGTCGACCTTTGCCACACATACCCCTTTACCATTCATGCCTATACCACGATATGTCGTGGTAAAGCTATGCGTGGTTAAGACGCATTTGTGGTTTGGGCTGCGTGGTAGAGGCATGCATGGGTTAACCATGCACTATTCTATCATACAACCAAGGAAAGTCAGTCAGACAATCATCTGATTTGTAATTATTCTGTAATTGTACTATTTCAGGTGCTCACTGCTGATGGGAACTAGACTACAAAGATAACATAGTCAGAACCAGCCACTCCTCATTGCTGAAAAGGGATTTCAGGATGAAACCTTTGGGTAAGTGTCGCAGCTACCGAGACCCTTCTTCTCTCGCGCAGGTTACTTGGTAAGAAAGAACTTGCTTAGTAAGGCGTGTCCGATAGGGCGGGACTTATAAAACCTTCGTCATTAAAAAGGCCACGGAGACTTAGTAGGGGCTCAGTGTTAGTCTGTGAAAAACCATAAATAAACATGCATCGCTACAAGGTAACTCAAAACATGGCAATACTAAACACCTCCTGCTACCAGCAAACTCCTATATTAGCAATACTTATATTAGTATTAGGGTGGTCTCCTAAATAATTCTATGTCAGGACCGGAAGTTCCGATTATGCTTCTAATTTCTTTACTACTTATTCACAGCAGCCAATGAGATAAAAGTTTAACAACACTACTTTACCCATGAATCATATCACGTCCCATGACCAACCATAGAGTATAGTCCTATATAAGCTCCTACAAAGGTGATAGTGTCCTCTTTCTTTGCAGCTTCGCAGCCAGTTAAGCGCTATTTTCATTGTACTTCTTGAATGTCGGCATATCGTTATAAACTGTTTTAATAGTTTACGCTGTTAACACATTGATATTGTCAGGTTATGCAGTTGATTTATAACTGCTTTGTGCTATTAGTTTTACGCGATTATCGCATTGATGTAGTCGGAAGATTGATACTTTGAGCGTGACTTGTACAGTGCACGTTTTCCTCAACAGAGCAGCACTTATCTCCTCGCGGCGCTCGTCTCTTCGATTGGGAGTGCTCAGCCTCCCGATCTGGCGCCTTTGCCCGTGTCTATCTGGTGGAGAGTGAGGATGCGCGTCCATTAGACGCGCAGTCCCTATCTTGTTCTCACGAAGGGCAAGCCCCGCGCATGCGTGGCGGCCACTTTTAGTGCCTTTGAGTTGGGAAAAGACTTAAACAGACGTAGGAGCAGTGCTTCTTCTGCTTATTAATTCCACGCCTTTGTGAAACGCTCCCATAGACACCCTGCATGCATTACTATCTGCATTTTCTATAGCAGGGCTGTACAATTGGCATAGGCTCTGCCAAGATTGGATGATAGCAATCCTTCCTTCCACCCCATATCAATACTTGGCTTGCTTGGGGGTGCCCCCTCCCCAAATACTTGCTCTAGAGTTGGGTTTTAACCCTTACACTTGGGTCAGTGGTCCTCATTTGTGTGGGATCATTCAGCTGCATTTCAGTTTGTCACCATGGCAGAATATTATTATGATGAGGAATATTTTGATGAAGAGACCTCTGGATCCTTGGAACAGGACCTCGTTAATGCAATAGATGCAGGGGTGCAGCACTCAGTTAATAAAGCCCTAGTTAGAGTCACAGTGCCTTTGAATGTTAACTTTGTGGCTACGCCCAATAGCAAGGCTGGCTACCCACACCTAGGGCCTTATTTATGAAGGCCTTGCGCCGCCGGTGCGTCACTTTTAACATGGGAAAAAGTGACGCATCGGTGGCGCAAGGCTTTCATAAATGAGGCCCCTAGCATCTAACCCAGAACTAGTGGGAAAGGTCCCAAAAAGCCCTATGCTGCAGACTTTACCAAGCTGGCCAAGGCCATGTCCGGTGACCACGATTATAACACGCCCCCCCCCGAGGCAGCGTCCACTGAATTACTCCATGATGATGATGAGGAAATCTCATCATGCCATATGGCAGACCAAGACGAAGCCCCTAGACCTTCTAAACGCTCAACAAAGGTGGACATGCCTTCTCAGCCCAAGCTGCTCCCGTTTGAACCAGCAGTGATCATCCATTTTAACTCCACTGCCTAGTTGCCACCTCAGGAGGTGACAGATTATGTCCAGTCCCACCTTCAACAGGTGTTTGGCAAGGACGTTAGGGCAGGGCTGTGATCCAAGTGCCTGAGGCCAGACCTCCCGGGTAAGGTGGCGAAGACACCAGAGGTGGATCCCACTATGAGGTCCTATTTAAAGAAATATTCTAAAGAAGACCGGGCATGGCGATCGTGCCAAGATAAGTTATTCGACATGACGAGCCCTCTGACGAAGATATTGGAATTGGGCTTTAAGGCTAAAGAATCGGCTATGGCCATCGACCCTGAGGAGCTAATAGGATCGACTCAATGGGCGATTTTCCAGCTGGGAATGTGCAATTTGCGCAAAGTCCAGCTAGAGACGGCACTCTATTCTCTTAAAACTGGACCCTCAGGGCCCGATTTACAGAACTAACTTAAGACAAAATCCTAAACTTACTACCATTTTGATATTCACAGAAGGCACTTACTCATTTTGGTATTCACAGAAGGCACTTACTCATTTCGGTATTCACAGAAGTTAGGAGTCCTAACTTTAGGACTCCTAAATACCTTGTGTGAATACCGAAAGTCTTAAAATCAGGATTTTTCTCAATTTAGTAGTAGTAAAGTTAGGAGTCCTAACTTTAGGACTCCTAAATGCCTTCTGTGAATACCGAAAGTCTTAAAATCAGGATTTTTCTAATTTTAGTGGTAGTAAATTTAGGACTCCTAACTTTAGGACTCCTAAATGCCTTCTGTGAATACCGAAAGTCTTAAAATTAGGAATGTACTCAATTTAGTAGTAGTAAAGTTAGGACTCCTAACTTTAGGACTCCTAAACTAAGAAACACAGAAGGCATTTAGGAGTCCTAAAGTTAGGAGTCCTAACTTTACTACTACTAAATTGAGAAAAATCCTAATTTTAAGACTTTCGATATTCACAGAAGGCATTTAGAAGTCCTAAAGTTATGAGTCCTAACTTTAATACTACTAAATTGAGAAAAATCCTAATTTTAAAACTTTCGGTATTCACAGAAGGCATTTAGGAGTCCTAAAGTTAGGAGTCCTAACTTTACTACTACTAAATTGAGAAAAATCCTAATTTTAAGACTTTCGGTATTCTCAGAAGGCATTTAGGAGTCCTAATTTTACTACTACTAAATTGAGAAAATCCTAATTTTAAGACTTTCGGTATTCACAGAATGCATTTAGGAGTCCTAAAGTTAGGAGTCCTAACTTCTGTGAATACCGAAATGAGTAAGTGTCTTCTGTGAATACCATTCGGCCGAGGTTATAATCAGGGCACCCCACGTGGTCAAAAGAACAAGCAACTCGGGGGCTACCAAGATACCAAAAGGGTAACTCATCCTTTTATCTGACCCAGAGCTCCAGAAATAGCTTCCGGAAAGGCAGATACGGTGGAAACCAGGATGCTGGGACCACAGGTGAGAATGATCCTATGTTCAAAAGTAATGTTGGGGGGCAGGATCCAGTCTTTTCTGTAGGTATGGCGCACAATCTCACAGGATTCTTGGGTTCTAGAGACAGTGCAGGGCTACAAGTTAGAGCTAAAAAGCTACCCATGTCCGATTTCTCCTCCCCCTCAGATGTATTTTCCCAACAAGAGCAGGACTTAATCTCTGCCGAAATACTATCTCTTTTGAAGAAAGGGGCCATAGTCGCCATGGATCCTCGCCCCAGAGGATTTATCACCAGTATCTTCTTAGTCGAGAAGAAAGGGGCGGATCCAGACTTGTGTTAAATCTCAAGGACTTCAATGGATGGGTAGTTTATTGACATTTCAAGATGGAGGGCGTCCATCTTCTTCGCAACCTTCTCCAAGAAGGGGATTGGATGGTCCGTTTGGACCTGAAGGACGCATATCTGTCCATCCCCATCTTCGCGTCACTTCAGTGCTTCCTACAGTTCCGCTGGCAAGGAGTTTTCGACGAATGCAAGGTTCTCCCTTTCGGTCTTTCATCAGCACCATGGTGCGTCACGAAACTCCTTTGTCCAATGGTAGGTGAGGGCTCGGGGAGTACGTTTAGATGATATAATAATCATAGCATGTTACCCACAACTAGTAGTAACCCACCTCAACTGGTCGATCAGCCCCCTACAGAGTCTGGGGTTCATTGTGAACTCACAGAAATCGATCCCGAATCCGACACAGTTGATAGAGTTTCTAGGGTTTCAGATCGATTCCCATCTATGCCTGCTACTCCTCCTAGTACAGAAGGTCAAATCAATCAAGAAAGAGTTGAGATTGATTCTGAACAAGCATATTTTATTACTGAGATCAGTAGCCTGGGTGGTTGGTTTTCTGGCATCTTTGATGCAAGCAATTTTTCTGGGCCCCCTTCATTATCGGGCACTTCAAAGGCTAAAAATGAGCATCTCTGGAAAGACCTTGGTTATGCGGAACAGATTCCCCTTTCAGAGGAGGCGAGGTTGGAGATGTATTGGTGGTTAGATCACATGGAGGGTTGGAATGGCTGAGCAATTTTTGGTTCCACTCCGGAGGTAGTGATCGAATCGGATGCCAGCCATTGGGGAGACCGTTGTGGACAGATCTCCACTGGGGGTCGTTGGTCCCAGGAAGTACTATCATTACATATCAACTGCCTGGAGCTCCTAGCGGGCTCCTTTGCTATTCGCAGTCTTTCCCCCCGGAAGGCAGACCATTGGATCTTGCTTCGCATGGGCAACGTGTCAGCAGTGCGATATGTGAACAAGCTGGGAGGGACAATGTCGTGTGTGTTAGTAGAGATCGCCAAAGATTTTTGGCACTTCTGCCTACAGCACAGAATTTCTGTAGTAGCAGAATACCTTCTGTGTTGCATCAACACTGTGGCAGATTGTCAATCCCGATATCTACAAGATTTCAACACTTGGAAGCTCCACCCTTGGATTTTCTTGGCTCTGGACGGTCTTTGTGGTCCTGACACCTGGATCTGTTTGCCTCATGTCTCAACAGACAGACCCCAGCCTTTTTCAGCTGGTGTCTAGATCTAGTGGCGATTGCCATGAACGCTTTTCTTCAGAGTTGGCCAGCAACTCTGTGTTATGGGTTTCCCCCATTTACGATGATTCCTACAGTGTTGGTGCAGACCCATCATCAACAGGTGGAGTTAGTATTGATTAGCCCTCTTTGTAGGGCACAGGCATGGTTCCCAGTACTTCTGGAAATGTCATGTGCTTCCCCGATCCTCCTTCCACCTCGATGGAACCTGTTGATGGACCCTCAGGGATCTCCACATTTAATGATAGAGTAGGAGCAACTCTCTCTGATCGTTTGGCGGGTTTCTGGGACAGATGGAAGGTCCCTGGCCTTTCGAGAGGCGCTAACAGATTTATCAGTGAGGCCTGGTCAGCTAATACCCACAAGCTATACTCATCAGCTTGGAAACATTGGTGAGGGTGGTGCAGTGAACGGGAAGTCAATCTCGTTAACGCACATTTTTTCTTGATTGTCAATTTTTTATCCTCCGTAGCTTCTTCTGGAATGGCTTAAAGGACTGTAAATAATTTCCAGTCGGCCATCCCGGTGGGTCACGACCCGGTGGGGTATAAACCAGAGGGAGAATATCCCTTGGTGTGCTAACTTCTTAGAGGCATCCGGATGGTCAAAGCCCTTGTCCTAAGTACTCTGTTTTATGGGACGTGTCCATTGTCCTGAGATTTATGGAATCATGGCCTTCCAATAAGTATTTAAGGAGGAAGTAATCGTCTGTCAAGTTGACCATGTTATAACCAAGTCTAGGACACTGGTTTCTAGGGTATAGGTTTCAGTGTAAAAAAACTATCATTTAAGAGTTTTGCTTGTGCACAAATATGAAGGTCGACATCAGGAATATCTTTAGGATGAAGTTTATGTCACGTTTCTTCAAATAGATACAGAAAGAAAGCCAGCCGACACGTGTTTCGTCACTCGGGAAATTATCCTGCGATGAGGGCGATCTCGGTGCTGTGATTGGCTCGGAAGCCGGACTGTGAGTGGTCGAGGGATCCGTTCGTCTCAAGGAAGGCGGCCAGCTGTCTGTTGACGGTCTTCTCGATGACTTTGGCAGGAAACGGGAGGAGCGAGATGGGGCGGTAGTTCTTGAGGTCGGTGGGGTCTGCCGATGGTTTTTTCAGGAGGGCGCTGAGTTCGGCGTGCTTCCAGCTGTCCGGGAAGGTGGCGGTGTGAAGGAGCAGTTGATGATGTCCTGGATTTGGGGTGCGATGACGGAGTCGGCCTTGTTGAACACGTGGTGAGGGCATGGGTCGGTTGGTGAACCAGAGTGGATGGTGTTCATCGTCCGGATGGTGTCTTCTGTGTTGACTGGGGTCCAGTCGCGGAGGGTGGTGGTGGGGGGCGTCGGTTCTGTGGTTGGGTGCGTGGACTGTTCGCCGAAGCTGTTGTGTATGTCTGCGATCTTGATGTGGAAGAACGTGGCGAGTGAGTCGCAGAGGTCCTGTGAGGGAGTGATGTCATGGGAGGTCAGCCTTGCAGATATCATGAATGCGGCTGATTGGTCAACAGAGACCACTTTTAAATTGTTTTATTACAAACCTATTGAGGATCTGGCTAAGCTTGCAACAAGCATAATTGGAGCCTTCTGAGATAGAATTAAAATTTGCAAACGTTCGCGACAAGAATCTTCAATTCTATTAAGGACAAGGAGGTGAGGATTATCCCACCAAGGTTAAATGTCTTTGCATTGTATTGATATACTGCATACGTTTTCTTATATTCTCCCTCCCCTTTCCTTATGGTCATAATTGTTGACGTATGTATTGAGACCAAAGTTATGGTCTTCTCTTTTGTGATTTCAGGTGCAGATAGCAAGTAAGGCGCGATTAATCAGACCGTTGCAACATACTCATTCCGAAGTTTGCAATGGAAAACGCCTCCCTTCCACAGGGCAGTTACCGGACTTTGTTTTTGCCCATGCGCAAGTTCAAGAGTTGAGCCCCGTTGGGCCCCAAGTTGGTTCTTCGTGAAGAGGCTTTTTCTCTAGTGAAGACTGGTTTTGTGATCAAGTTATCTGGTTGAACTGAAGTAACTGTTGGACTGTTACGCAAAAAAAGAGGACACTATCACCTTTGTAGGAGCTTATATAGGACTATATTCTACAGTTGGTTATATGACATGATAGTATTCATGGGTATCAATCAGTCAATCAATCATAACATTTGTAAAGTGCACTACTTACCTATGAGGGTCTCAAGGCACTGGGGGAAGTGGGGGTTCGAAGAGCCAGGTTTTGAGGAGTCTCCTTAAGGTCAGCAGGTCTTGGGTCTGCCGTAGTTGGGTGGGGAGGGTGTTTCAGATATTGCCGGCGAGGTGGGAGAACGATCAGCCACTGGAGGTCGGTCTTTGGATGAAGGGGACTGCGGCGAGGCCGGCGGAGCGCAGCTGGCAGGCGGGGGTGTAGAAGCTGAGTCGTCTGTTGAGGTACATTGGTCCGGTGTTGTGGAGTGCTTTGTGTGCGTGGCTGAGGAGCTTGAAGGTTTTCTTCTTGTTGACGGGGAGCCAGTGCAGGTTCCTCAGGTGGGGTGTGATGTGGCTGCTGCGGGGGGATGTCGAGGATCAGACGTGCGGAGGCGATCGGGATGCGTTGCAGCTGTCTCAGGAGTTCGGCCGAGGCTCCTGCGTAGAGTGCGTTTCTGTAGTCCAGGTTGCTGCTGACAAAGGCCTGGGTGACCGTTCTTCTCGTTGCGGTCGGGATCCACTTGTAGATCCTGCGGAGCATGTGCAGGGTGTTGAAGCAGGAGGGGAGACGGCGTTGACCTGCTTAGTCATGGAGAGGGTGGAGTCGAGTATGATCCCTAGGTTGCGTGCGTGGTCGGTGGGTGTTGGAGCTGTTCCCAATGCGGTCGGCACCAGGAGTCGCCCCAGGCAGAAGGGGTTGATCTGAGGATGAGGACCTCCGTCTTGTCCGAGTTCAGCTTCAGCCGGCTATTCCTCATCCATTCAGCGAAGGCCTTCATTCCTTCGTGCAGGTTGGTTTTGGCGGTGTGGGGGTCTTTGGTGAGCGAGAGGATCAGCTGGGTGTCATCGGCGTAGGAGATGATGTTGAGGTTGTGCTGAGGGGCGACGTTGGCGAGAGGTGCCATGTAGATGTTGAACAGCGTTGGGCTAAGGGATGAGCCCTGGGGTACGCCGCAGATGATCTCGGTGGCTTCGGAGCAGAAGGGGGGAGGCGGACGCTCTGTGTTCTTTCAGAGAGGAAGGAGGTGGTCCAGTCCAGGGCCTTCTCTTGGATCCCGGCGTTGTGGAGGCGTGTTCGCATTTTGCGGTGGCAGACCATGTCGAAGGCGGCTGACAGGTCCAGGAGGATGAGGGCCGCTGTTTTCCCCGTTATCTAGCAGGGTCCTGATGTTGTCGGTGGCGGCGATGAGGGTGGTTTCGGTGCTGTGGTTGCTGCGAAACCCGGACTGGGATGGGTCCAGAATGCTGTTCTCCACGAGGTAGCGGATCAGTTGTTTGTTGGCGGTTTTTTCGATGACCTTCGCCGGGAATGGGAGCAGGGAGATGGGCCGGAAGTTTTTGAGGACCTTGGGTCCGCCTTGGGTTTCTTGAGTAGTGTGTTGATCTCGGCATGCTTCCAGCTTTCCGGGAAGTTTGCTGTCTCGAAGGAGATGTTGATTACTTTCCCGAGATGGGGTGCAATGGCTGTGGAGGCTATGTTGAAGATGTGGTGTGGGCATGGGTCTGACGTGATCCAGAGTGGATGGTGTTCATGATCTTGCAGGTTTCGTCGTCATTGATGTTGGTCCAGGAGAGCAGGAGGTTGGTGGGGGTGGTGGTCGAGGGGGTGGAGGTGTCAGTGGTTGTCGGGGTGGTCGTGGCGTTGAAGGTGTCGTGGATGTCGGCGATCTTGCGGTGGAAGAAGGTGGCCAGCGAGTCGCATAGGACTTGCGAGGGTGGGATGTCGTTGGTGTTGGAGCTGGGGTTGGCGAGTTCCTTCACGATGTTAAAGGGCTCTTTGCTGTGGTGTGTGTTGTTGTCTAGGCGGTCTTTGAATGAGGCCCTCTTGGCGGCTCTGATGAAGTGATGGTGTCTGCGGGTGGCGTTTTTGTGGGCTACATAGCTGTTCGGTGTTCGTTCGCAGAGCCAGTTCTTCTCTAGTTTTTGGCATGACCGTTTGGAGGGTAATGTAGTGTTGTTAAACTTTTATCTCATTGGCTGCTGTGAATAAGTAGTAAAGAAATGAGAAGCATAATCCTCGCCTTGGTGTCCTTAATAGAATTAAAAATTCTTGTCACAAATGTTTGCATATTTTTATTCCAGCTAGCTCCGCCCCCAAACCTGAACCAGGACTACACTCTCTAATGCTGGGAGTAGTTCATGCCGACAGTTTCATGACAACGTAAGCTATTTACATTATTTTCTAAATAAATCACAAGTGGCCACTTAGAATCAGGCTGTCACCGGAATAGGGTTTCCACTTGGCTGGTTTTAAGACGATGAGCCTCATTTATGAGGCCGTGGGTCACTTTTACGACGCTGGTGCGTCACTTTTTATGACGCACCAGCAGTGTAAAAAATGTGCCTTGTTGCGCCATATTTACAAAGTGAAGCATCTAGGTAGATGCGTCACTTTGTAAACCCCTGCGCCACATTATACCTGCGCCAGGTATAATGAATGCAAAGCGGGCGTATTGACGCAAGAAAGGGTCATGGAAGTGACGCAGTGAAATCTATGAGATTTCACTGCGCCACTTCTAGGACTCAAATTCGTCAAAATCTTATGCCAGCCTCACAGCAGGCGTAAGACTGACGCAAGCCCTTTCACATGGGGCTTGCCCCATGTGAAAGGACACATTGCTGGAGTTGCATCACTTTTGTGACACACCCCAGCAATGCGTCACTTTTGCGCCTACAGATACGTCAGAAATACTGACTTATCTGTAACTCTTTGCGACATGATGCGTCATACTGTAAATATGACGCATCATTGGTGTCGCAAGGAGGGCGCAATGAAAAGTGACGCATCGCTGTTTTCGCGCAGCGATGCGTCACTTTTCATAATTGAGGCCCGATAATTTTTTCATCCTAGCAGTACATACTTTAAAAAGTATATGTTAGAAGAAAACACATTTAGATGTGATCTACAGCTGCACTAATCGACCCATGACTGATAATTAAAGTAAACAAAGACAACAAGGTCATATTAAAATGAATACAGATGGGTTCATATAAAGTTCTATTAAAAGTCCTGTCAGGCCTTGGCAGAATCCTAAAAGCTGAACAGATGGCCGATTTTTTTCTTGGGGACAGGTGGCACCCCTACACACACACACTTTTAAAAACAGCTAAAACATCAAGGCATCAGTTTGCTTTCTGCACATATCAGAGCACTGGATGAACCTTGGGTGTATGTGGGCTGAGGCGGGGGAGTGAGGAACATAGAATGAAATGGTCACTTTTTATATTGTTTTTTGATTACAGGTAGTTTTTGTTTTGTGAAAAGGGAACATAAAATATTCATGCAACAAAGGAATACCAAATATATAAAATGCGAAAATAAAATAAAAAGAATAAGTACAATGAGCAATACATTCCGAGAATCGACGAAGTCGGGCATCATGAACAGCAATGTACTGGTACAGCCAGTAAGGTTGAATGGAGGAAACATCAGCGTGGTTGCCATAATGTATACATTTCCCAGGAGCAATGACTAGATGGACAGAGTTCAAGGTGATAGTTTATAAACCTAACAGGTGGATTGTACTGCATGCAACAGTCTGCTGGTCAAAGGCAGAGGAAGAGAAGGAAAGGAAGGAGAGAGATGGAAGTAATCATAGAAAGCATCATAAAAGGGGGAGTGGCAATAAAGGGGGGCCATGAGGGTTTGAGGGGCATATTACCAAGCAATAGCGATAATTATCGCTATTGCTTGGTTAGAGAGAAAATGTTACCGCTAAGCTGCGGCAATTTTTACCGCAGATAAACCTTGGTATTACCAAGGTTTATCGCAAATGCGATAAAAAACGGCCGCAATGCATGAATATCGCTGAAAAGTCAGCGATATTCATGCATTATCGAGCTAATGCTCTTAGCCATGTTATCCACCTCCCATTGGATAACATGGCTAAGAACTGCTCAGGGGCAGGTGTTAGCTTTTGGAGATATTCGCGCTTAGCGCGAATATCTCCAAAAGTTGGTAATAGGAGATAGCGAAGTTAGCGACTGTTTCCAGTTGCTAACATCTTGGCACGCCCACTTTGCATGTCATTAGTGATAAATATCACTGACATGCAAAGTGGGGCCCAAGATGGTCGCTATCTCCTACTAGCTGTCGCTAACTGGTGTTAGCGACAGCTAGGTAATAGGGAGATAATTTTATCTCCGCTTTCTTGACTTTTAAAGCCAAAAAAGCGGAGATAAACCCCCTTGATAATATGCCCCTGAGTTCCTTTTCATATTGTTAAGACACATTTTGGACTTGGCACTGGGAGCAAATAACATATTTGTCTTGCCTTTGAACATGCTCCCCCACCTCTGTTGCCCATGTAGGCCTTCTTTGTCATTTGGATCATAACGAACTGTGTCATCGGGTGTTCACTGTACAGGGCGTTTCAAGTCTAGCTGCAAACTTGTGATGGCCCACACAGTGAAGTGATGGCGCAGTGTTGACAGCAGAGAGGCGTTAAGGCTCATTTGCTCCTCGGTGCAGTGGAAAATACAGGGGCATATTACCAACAACTAGCGATAATTTTTGTCTCTAACTTGTTTAGAGACAAAAATTATCGACGCACATCGGCGATTTTTATCGCAGATAAACCTTGGTATTAGCAAGGTTTATCGCAAATGCGATAAAAAACGGCCGCAATGCATGAATATCGCTGAAAAGTCAGCGATATTCATGCATTATCGAGCAAATGCTCTTAGCCATGTTATCCACCTCCCATTGGATAACATGGTGAAGAACTGCTCAGGGCAGGTGTTAGCTTTTGGAGATATTCGCGCTTAGCGCGAATATCTCCAAAAGTTGGTAATAGGAGATAGCGATGTTAGCGACTGTTTCCAGTCGCTAACATCTTGGCACGCCCACTTTGCATGTCATTAGTGATAAATATCACTGACATGCAAAGCGGGGCCCAAGATGGTCGCTATCTCCTATTAGCTGTCACTAACTGGTGTTAGCGACAGCTTGGTAATAGGGAGATAATTTTATCTCCGCTTTCTTGGCTTTTAAAGCCAAAAAAGCGGAGATAAACCCCTTGATAATATACCCCACAGTTCTTGCAGACAGCTGGTCTTTTTGGCTGAAGGCGTAACTTCGTCATGGGGCAACCTTGAAATCATTCTCCAAAACAGTTAAGATGTACTGTCCAGTGTCAGGGAAGCTCCTTTCCACCCACAGGCAATGTTCATGTTTATTTGTAGTTTACAATTGGCCATCCACAAATGGAGCAGATGTCCAGGGGGTAAATGGGGCCCTGTGAGGAAACAGGGGGGCTTATTACCAACCAATAGAGATAATTTTTGTCTCTAACTTATTTAGAGACAAAAATTATCGCCGCATATCGGCGATTTTTATCGCAGATAAACCTTGCTATTAGCAAGGTTTATCGCAAATGCGATAAAAAACGGCCACAATGCATGAATATCGCTGAAAAGTCAGCGATATTCATGCATTATCAAGCAAATGCTCTTAGCCATGTTATCCACCTCCCATTGGATAACATGGCTAAGAACTGCTCCTGGGCAAGTGTTAGCTTTTGGAGATATTCGCGCTTAGCGCAAATATCTCCAAAAGTTGGTAATAGGAGATAGCGATGTTAGCGACTGTTTTCAGTCGCTAACATCTTGGCACGCCCACTTTGCATGTCATTAGTGATAAATATCACTGACATGCAAAGCGGGACCCAAGATGGTCACTATCTCCTATTAGCTGTCGCTAACTGGTGTTAGCGACAGCTTGGTAATAGGGAGATAATTTTATCTCCGCTTTCTTGGCTTTTAAAGCCAAAAAAACGGAGATAAAGCCCCTTGATAATATGCCCCAGGGTGTATAATATGGTGTGGCTGTGCGACCATGTAAAACACTTACCAGTCCCATTAGGGCTCTTACATTTCGTTTATCAAACCTTCAGCTCAACCCTGGTAGCTGTGGCTCTGGGCAGCAAGGCTTGCAAAAAGAAACAAGTGTAAAGCATGTACAAAGAATCAAAATAATTGATGAATGAAATTGACAAGACACCAAAGAAATCCAACATCAATTTATAGAAACAGAGTGTAATTTTAGACAACACAAGGAAAAAGATCCACTGGAGGGTTCCAGAGGCATAGAATTTACAAGGTGTAGGAAATCGGATTATTCATTCAATTGCAAACAAGCATTGGCAAATTCAATGAATTTGACACTTAGAAACGTTCCCCCCAAAAGTTTGGGCTAGTTGGAATGCAATCATTTGGAGCAACTTTAGGCAACTAACTCCAGTGGGGAGCCAGTCAGGGAAACCAGCAAGGTTTTCCTAAACCGTCACCTCAGCAGATGAAGCAATCCTCAGTCAGCACCAGGCACTTTGATCCATTGCAGGGCTTTCCTGTGGAAGTGGTCCTGATGCACGTGATGAAAGATACTGAAGATGCTGAGGATGCGATGCGGTCGTAGGAGGTGGTCTTGCTGTGACTACTCCTCGGTCCACGAAGGGGGTGAGGCGGCCCTGGTCACACGGTCGCCATCCCTCATAGTCCTCTCGGTGCTGGCATAAGCCCAGTTGCCACTTGACTACCAGTCACCCAATATCACAGTCAAGGGACAAGCCTCCCTGGGTCAATAACTCGTCCTCTGAGGGTCCCAGCTGTTCTCCGACAACACTCCTGGGTTCAGCAAACTTAGGTGCAACTTTGAGCGTCAGGTTCAGGTCCTTGGTGCTGCACAGCTGCGGTTGGTAGCAGGCTAAAGACTGTGTGCTACCAACTGCCCCAGAAATCTTTATCAGCTGTTGTGGCTTCCGCTGGGATCCGGAGACAACTTCTACACGAGCAGGACACAGCAGGCACAGTACCTTCCCCTTTGCTAGCCACCAGGGTTAGCAGGTGAAGTTCACGTTGGTGCAGCCTCTCTTCACTGGGTTCACTTGGTGTAGAAGGGCAGTCCTTCTTCGGTTTTTCTTCCAGTCCAGTTGAGATCTGAACTCGTGATGTCAGGGATGCCTTTTTATGCTCAGAAAAATGTCCTCAGGATAGAATACGGTTGGTAACCAATGAGATACCAGGTTCTTTCCCTCTTGATGGGAGAAGTGTGGCTCAATGGTTAGAGCGGCAGACCCTGATGCAGAGGTCTGGCCCGGGACCAGGACTCTATTCCCGCCTCGGCGGGTCTTGGGCTCAATTTCCTCGGACCTGATAATTCTCTCCTCGGTGCCTATTCTAATCATGGGTCACACTCTGCAACTCTGGGCAATAGCTTGCTTAATCTCCACAACGGCCCCAACAGCGCTGGGATGCCTGGCTTCACCTTGGGGGCGCCCAGGAGTGGACATTTCACAGGGAAAAGCCAGGAAGGGTTCCACAGCGGTATGCGTACAGCGCCAGGAAACCCCCGGTTGGGGTATAAGTGCGCTTTACAAGTACAAATTCATTTCATTGATGACCACTTCCTGTAAAGTGTGGCATCTGCCTATTTCAGGATGCACCATTCTGCCCAGTTCCAACGTGGCAGAACCCCTCTTGGTCTCTAAAGCTCACTCACCCACCCTTGATGTGTGGTTACCTGGGAGGTAAAGGCCCACACACACATTGATTGGGCAACCAGCTTCCCCTCTCTGCCCCTAGTGCCAGCATGTCTAACTAAACAACAGATTAGCCCCTCTCCCAAGTGTTAGTCATTTACACTTTAAAAGCATTTTCCCTTAAAGCTCACCTTTTTGGGCCACACCTCATGGGGCTTCCTTTCTGAAGGGGGTAACACCTCCTCCAATGGCAGGCTTCTATTGTTGAACTCCACAATCAGGATCTAGAGGGATCTGTAAAGCCAGTGGTATACTTATCCCCAAAACAATTTCTGTCAGTCGAGCCATAAGGCAGGGTGCTGTATAATAAAAGGTGGTGCATATGCTTTTACAAGTTCTAGCAGGAAAACCCCCAAACTGTCGATTTTATTGTGGAAAGGCTAGTAGCCCCCTTGGCAAGTGCAGAGTTACAGGATAAAGCCTCAACCCCGCTAACTTCTGAATGGGACTAAAGTTGGGACAGACGGCATCAAAAGAATCAGTAAATTGAATCAGTTTTAATGGTTATATTGAATTTAATGTCACTGGTGGACAAAATGCAACTTTAGAAGTTGACACTTTGGTAGCCAAACTTTTCAGTGCCTGTATACATTCTTTCAGGGAAGGAGGTATCAGTACCAGTGGCGGAGCGGTTGACCAAAGGTTGTGCTGCTTGTGGTCCAGTGAGTCAGGTTTTTCCAGGAGCCCAAGGAGCAACACCAACATACATTTGAGAGCACCCCACAGATGATGGGCTAAGCTGATCAATGTCCTCGTGGGGTCATGGGTTGTCTCCTTTCCAGGCAGGGTTGAGTCTGGCGCAGCCACAAGCTGTGGATGTAAGTCTTTCGGCGTTTTACATTTTTTGGCACTAGCGTTTGGCTATGGAGTCTTCTATCAAGAAATTTGTGGATCTTAAAGTAGGTCATAGGTTCTCAGGCACTTGCATAAGACACCATAAGCTGGGACCTCACTCGTTGTGAGTGGTGCAATTATTCACCTAGTCACAATGGGTGTTGCAGTTCGTTACCTCAAATAGCTTCTTTGTTGTCCTCTTCGAGGCAGCACCTTCCTCATGTAAGGGCCCCTCCAATGCCCCTGCACAGCAGTTGGTCAGCTTATTCCTTCAAGACAGGCTCTGTGGCAGCTTCTTCAGGCAGACTGTCAAACTTCACTAGGTTCTGATCCCGAACCTGTACAGGAGAATTGGTGGTGGATACTTCAACTCTGGAGCAAAAATAGAGTTTCTCGCTTCCACTTGTGAGGGACACCAGATTCTGGTAGCCAAATCTTGGCACACCAGCTGGTAGTTTCTGCCCCATCTTTACACTAAATTTTCATACAGTAGTTGTGTATTCTAAAGGTCTACAGAAAAAATGAAGGAGCCCCCCTTTCTAGATTGGTCTGGGACCAGGGGAAACACAGTAAAGAAAACGATGTCCCTTATTGCACACGGGCTTGAAAATGAAATAAAATATAAGCATTGCTTGTTTTAATACAAACTCTTGTAAACAGTTTTTTTGATTTATTGTAAAGGCTCTCTTGAAATGTATCAACTGTGTCTATTGCGTCAACACTAGTATTGTTTACTTCCTCCGTATGCCTGTTTTCCAAAGAAGTAGGGTTTCATTAGTGAAATTTTGATTCCCTGCCTCCAATTTATTGGACCACATAGATAGCCCGTGTGCAATAAGGGACATCGTTTTCTTTACTGTATTCTAAAGGTCTACTCTGAGATTGCTTCTGGGAAATTCAGCCATTTTGTTTATTCCAATCAGACTTGTCAAGCCAAAGTGTTGTCACAACGTCTAAGCAAGATAGTGGGATGAGTTTTAAGCCTCCTGCCAAGAGAAATCCATAGCAGGGACATAAAGGCAAAAGAGGCAGCCCCACTTCACTGCCTGTTAATCTTTGGTTGTTAGGCCTTCCAGAGAACAATGTTCCAGGAAAGAGTAGGGGAAAATATCTGGGGTGAATGTTTGATAATGTTCAACATTCCGTCCATCACCTTTTTGAGTTGCATTTTCGCCCTAAGTGTGAAGAGTATGCCCAGACGTGGGGCCCTTGCTCTCTACACTACCGGTTTCAAGTTAGCCGGCTGATGAGGGGTGATACCCCAAAACCGGTCCTGGGATGCTTGTTTTCCAGTCCAAGGAGCGCCTGGCAGTTCAGCCTGGACTGTCCCCATGGGGAGCAGGTTCAAGGCTGATTTGCATATAACTGGTTCCAAACTGGAATGGTGTTACGAGCAAAATAACTATGGATTAATCCCAGATATGTGACTGGGGGGGTGAATGTTTGGCAATGTTCAACATTTCGTCTGTCATCTTCTTGTGTTGCATTTTCACCTGAAGTGGGAAGGGTGTGCCCATAGGTCCCTTGCTTGCTAAGCCACCGGTTTTAAGCTAGCATGGCTGATGAGGGGTAATACCCCGAAACTGGTCCTTGATGCTTGTTTTTCAATCCAGGGAGGATCTGGTCTGGCAGTTCGGGCTAGACTGTTCCCATGCGGAGCAGGGTCAAGGCTGATTTGCACATGGCTGGGTCCAAACTGGAATGGAGTGGCCAGCAAAATAAAGATGGATTAAACCCAGATCTGTTACTGGAGGGTAAATGTTTGACAGTGTTCAACATTCCGTCCATCATCTTACTGTTTTGCATTTTTGCCCTTAGTGGGAAGGGTATGCCCAGATGTGGGTCCCTTGCTCGCCACACCACCAGTTTCAAGCTAGCCTGGCTGATGAGTTGTTATACCCTGAAGCTGGTCCTAGGAAGCTTATTTTCCGGTCCAGGGAAGACGTGGCCTGGCAGTTTGGGCTGACTGTTCCCATGGGGAGCAGTGTCAAGGATGATTTGCATATGGCTGGGTCCAAACTGGAAAGGTGTGGCAATCAAAATAACAATGGATTAAAGGCAGATCTGTGACCGGGGTGAATGTTTGACAATGTTCAACAATCTGTCCATCATCTTTTTGTGTTGCATTTTTGCCCTAAGTGGGAAGGGTATGCCCAGACGTGGGTCTTGTGCTCACTATGCCTGAGGTTTCAAGCTATCCGGGGTGATATCCCAAAACTGGTCCTAGGATGCTTGTTTTACGGTCCAGGGAGAACCTGGCCTGGTAGTTCAGACTGGACTGTTGCCATGGGGAGCAGGGTCAAGGCTGATTTGCATATCACTGGGTCCAAACTAGAATGGTATGGCGAGCAAAATAATGATTAAGTAAAACCAGATCTGTGACTGGGGGTGAATGTTTGACAATGTTCAGCATTCCGTCCATCATATTCTTGTGTTGCATTTTTGACCTGTGTGGGTAGGCAAAGCCCAGACATGGGTCCCTAGCTCACTACGCCACCAGTTTCAAGCTAGCCTGGCTGATATGGGGCGATACCAGGAAACCGGTCCTAGGATGCTTGTTTTCCAGTCCTTTCAGTTCTAGCCGGACTGTTGCCATGGGGAGCAGGTCAAGGCCGATTTGCATATAGGTGGGTCCAAACTGGAATGGCATGACGAGCAAATAACAATGGATTACACTCAGATCTGTGACTTAGGGTGAATGTGTGACAATGTTTAACATTCAATCCATCATCTTTCTGTGTAGCATTTTCTCCATAAGTGGGAAGGCTATGGCCAGATGTGGGTCCCTTGTTTGCTACGTCACTGGTTTCAAGCTAGCCTGGCGGATGAGGGGTGATACCCAGAAACCGGACCTAAGATGCTTGTTTTCCGGTTCAGGAAGGATCTGTCCTGGCAGTTTGGGCTGGACTGTTCCGATGGGGAGCAGGGTCTAGGCTGATTTGTATATGACTAAGTCCAAACTAGAATGGCGTGGTGACAAAATAACGATGGGTTAAACACAGATTCAGTGACTGGGGTAAATGTTTGACAATAATTAATATTCCGTCCATCTTTCTATGTTGCATTCTTGCCCTAAATGGGAAGGGTATGTCCAGACGAGGGTCCGTTGCTCGCTACTCCACCAGTTTCAACCTAGCCTGGCTAATGAGGGGTGATACCCCGAAACAGGGCCTAGGATGCTTATTTTTCGGTCCAGGGAGGACCTCAACTGGTAGTTCAGGCAGGACTGTTCCCATTGGGAGCATGGTCAAGGATGCTTCGCATATGGCTGGGTCCAAACTGGAATGACGTGGTGAGCAAAATAACAATGGATTAAAAACAGATCTGTGACTGGAGGTGAATGTTTGATAATGTTCCCCATTCTGTCTATCATCTTCTTGTGTTGCATTGTCGCCCTAAGTGGGGAGGGTATGCCCAGACGTAGGCCCATTGCTTGCTATGCCATAGGTTTCAAGTTGGCCTGGCGAATGAGAAGTGATAACCTGAACCCGGTCCTAGGATGCTTATTTTCTGGTTCAGGGAGGACCTGGCCTGGCAGTTCGGGCTGGACTGTTCTGATGGGAAGCAGGGTCAAGGTTGATTTTCATATGACTAAGTCCAAATTAGAATGGCACGGCGAGCAAAATAATGATGGGCTACACCAAGATTCAGTGACTGGGGAGAATGTTTGACAATGTTCAACATTCCATCCATCACCTTTTTGTGTTGCATTTTCACCCTAAGTGGGAAGGGTATGCCCAGAGGAGGGTCCCTTGCACTCTACGCCAAATGTTTCAAGCTAGCCTGGCTGATAGGAGGTGATACCCCGAAACAGGTCATTGGATGCTTGTTTTCCGGTCCAGGAAGACCCTGGCCTGGCAGTTTGGGCTGATCTGTTCCCATGGGATCCAGGGTCAAGCCTGATTTGAATATGGCTGGGTCTAAACTGGAATGGGGAGCAAAATAATGATGGATTAAACCCAGATTCTGTGACTGGGGAGTAAATGTTTGACAATGTTCAACATTCCATCTATCATCTTTTTGTGTTGCATTTTTGCCTTAAGAAGGAAGGGTATGCCAAGACGTCGGTCCCTTGATTTCTACGTCACCGGTTTCAAGCTAGTCTGGCTGATGCTGGGTGATGCCCCGAAACCAGTCCCAGAATGCTTGTTTTCCAGTCCATGGAGAACCTTGCCTGGCAGTTTGGGCTAGTCTGTTCCAATGGGGAGCAGGGTCAAGGCTGATTTGCATATGACTGGTTCCAAACTGGAATGGTGTGGTGAGCAAAATAACGATGGATTAAACCGAGATCTGTGAGCGGGGTGATTGTTTGACAATGTTCAACATTCAGTCCATCATCTTTTTGTGTTGTGTTTTCACCCTAAGGTGGAAGGCAATGCCCAGACATGTGTCCCTTGCTTGCTACGCCACCGGTTTCAAGCTAGCATCGCTGTTGCGGGGTAATACCCTGAAGGCTCTTTCGCTAAGATGCATTCTACCCTTAGTGGAGCTCGAAGCTTCAAACCCTACTTCTCCTGACCAGGGTTCCGAAAATCAGGGCTCAAGTCATCGTAGTAGTGACAGATTGTGCCAGGAAAGTGTTGCACCAAAACCTCCTGGGCATGAGCATCTGTCCTTCATTCAAGCTGCCTTTTTGGGACGAACTTCTGTTGCAAAAGCAGTACAGAGTCTTGCCCCCGGGCCTGCGCAATCAGCATTTTCATGTGTGGATATTGAGCAGCAGAAGTTGATTAGGCCTGCCTCCTGAGGGCAGAGGCGTCCCACTCCGAAATTCGGATACACCAGTCGTGGGGACAGTTTGTGGCTTGATGCAGCACCCTTCCAAATTGATGCACTATAAGCCAGAATATCTGATGTTTTGTTGTTTGTTTTTACCTTGGGCCAGGGGGATTTGCTTGTGGCACTGATACAGACTATTTGTCAGTTCTTTCAGCTTTTTGGAATTTGCAAGATCAGGCTTCTATTTAAATCACCTGTTGAGAAAAGATTTTTAAAAGGTTTGCAACACTTGTTTTCATCAAACCGTATGTAATGCCACAGAGTAATTAGAATTTTGGAGCATATTTACAAGCCCCTATCGCCACCAGAACGTCACTTTTAGTGACGTTGTGATGGCAATAGGGGCTTAGCCTTATTTACAAGGCTGCGTTAAGCCACTTAACGTGGTTTAACACTGCCCTGTAAGTAAGGCACCCTTTCACGCTACACTAAGGGTCTCATTACCACTGACTCGGTGTACGAATCATTTCTGACAGACTCTGATTCGGGGAGTCCGACCGACAGATTACGATGTTTCGGAACACCGTTCGGTCACACTCCCATTGATTTCAATGGGAGCCTGTGTTCTGACCGACAGCACAGGTTCCCACTGTAAAACGTGGTGGTTGCAAAAAACCTTGCACCCTTAGGTGGGCACACCCAATGGTTGGAAAGAGGGACCCATGGGTACCCCCATAGGCCCTACCAGGAGCCTCTGGGAGAAGTGGGTCCAGCTATGCGCCCCCAAAGTCGGTTTCTGATAGCCGATCTGTGTCGGACAAACGGAGTTGGAAAGGCTGTCCGAATCCGACATTGTAATGCGTTGGTCAGAAACGCAATCCGTAAAACTGTACGAGTCGGCTACGACCGACTCAGTTTCTCCAAATGCCGATCGGAACCGATTTGGAAAGACCGAACGGGTACCTAACATCATAATCGGTCGGTTGGAAATGTTTCTGAGTCTGTCGGTAACATGGGTTTCGACACGGATGCGGACAAACCGAATGCCGTTCGGAACCTTACCGACTGACATCGTAATGAGGCCCTTCGTGTGAAAGGGTCGGGCAATGGGAATTGTGGTGGGCGTTCCCCTGCAACACCCAATGATTTTGACGCTGCCCACTATTTACAAGAGCAGCGTAAATAGGAGGCAGTGACAACATTAAGACCAGGGAAAACCTGGTCTTAAACAGGCGAAAGGAGGAGAAATGCATTATTTCTCTTCATTTTTGCTGTTTCCATGTGTGCTGCGTTGTACAGCACACAATAAAACAGCAAAGCGCCAATGATTGTTTATGTGTAGGAAGGTGCCCCTTCCTGCAAATAAATAATTATTTTAAAAATTCAGTTTTGCAACTTCTATATGTGTTTCAAAACGTAATTTAAAGATTGTTTATGTGCACGAAGGGGGAACTTCCAACACATAAACAATCTTCCTGTCAACACATGGTGCAAAGGTGTCTTGGCACTAGGCAGCTTAATTTAGCACCAGTGCAGGGGGAAATGCAGGGATGCACCATATTTACTGTATATGGTGCAGCCCTGTGTTTCTAAAGTGACAAAGCGTATCCTTAGCCTTCTTGGCTTAATGACACGCTTCATCACATGCTTTTGAATATGTCCCAGTTCTCGCTTTTTTATTTGAACCCTCCTTTGAGCTGCTGTGCAACTGTCATTTTAAGCTTCTGACACTATAAATAGTCTCTCTCATTTCCATAAGATCACTTGGCATATGAACTAGTTGCAGGTTCTGTCAACCCACTTTATACATCACTCTTCTCAAATAAGGTGGGCGTTTCTGCTGAAAGTGCTCACTCCATTTCATGTTGGGAAGGCTATCACCTTTGCGCCATACTTTGCCCGACCTCATCCCTCTAAGGAAGAAGAAAGACTCCATTGTTTGGACCCCAAGAGAGCACTAATCCTTTACATAGATTGCACCAAGGAACATCAGGGTGGATGCCCAGATCATTGTGGGGTTCTTCAGGGCAAAAAAGGCAAGGAAGTTCTCTGCATTAAGATCACCTATACATTGCAGGCCTAAAAAAATCATAAATATGTCACTTGTCCAGCAGTAACTTGAATAATTTACTCGACCTAACTGTAATGTACTTGTCCTGTAAACTGTTATCAAATTGTGTGTTCCTAGGCAAATATTTTATTTTTCTGAGCCGCCTTTTTCTTCATTAACACATTTGAGAGCACCTTCCAATATGCGAGCTCAGCATTTCTGCAGTATAAAAAAACATTTTTGTTTGAATAAATAGATTAAACGTTTGCTCCATGTATAATAAGAAAGTAGCCCACATGTAGAGTACACATGGAACCTGACTTGCCACTTAGTTCACTAATAACATTGTCATCGGGGTTGGAGTGTTTCTCTATTCATTTTTAAAAACTTGCTTTTAATAAATATATCACTAAAGCATGGTGTGGTAGTGCACTGACATTTACAGATAGTACATTTTCCATTGAAACGGCCAAAAATGTTCCCACTAATATGTAGTTTTACTGATAAATATATATATATATATATCGTAGAAACAATAATCTGTGCGAAAACTTGGATTCAGCAAACATATGTATCATATGCACATTACCAAGTAAAGTTTTCTGATTTGTTTTCATCCTATTAAAATAAAAAAAATCAGCACACACAAATATATAAAATTGGCTTTTTTTAACACTTTGGGGCATATTAGCAAGGGCGGTAGCGTCGCTTTAGCGGCACTTTTTGCCGCTAAAGCGACGATATTTCTATCGTCCTATTAGCAAGCTGTCGCTAACAGCTGTTAGCAACAGCTTTATGGCGAAAGCGACCGTTTTGGTGCTGCTTTGCATGTCAGCGATATTTATCGCTAATGACACGCAAAGTGCGCGTTCCTCCACACAACTCCTTGGCAAACAGTCGCTAACTCAGCTTCGGGATATTAGCAAGGCTGCACAAGACCCACGATGCAAGCTTGAAAGCCGCGCTAAGCCCCCTTTATCGCAGGTTTTTAACACCTGCTAAAAATACAACTTAGACATCTTTAACATGGGAGGTGTCCATGCCTGCCTATCAGCAAGTTTTGCAGCATCGCAGGGAAATCATTGCTTGTTTTCCAGCGATACAGCTTGTTATCACGGCTATCACTGGATTTAATATTGCCTTGGAGATACGCGTTGCTAATAACGCGCAATCTCGGTGATTAAATCCCGCGATATCCGGCGGTAAAAAAAAGAGCACTAAGCGCGCTTTCGATATTTATCGCAAAGCGTTGCTAATATGCCCTGAGGAAAAGTGTCCTTCTTGTCAGCATTTATTTTGTGTCAGGACTCCATTATTTTTGCATTGCCATTTCGTGTCAAACACCTCTGCACGACCCTCCTGGTCGTTTCTGCTGATGTCTGATGAAACTCTAACTGTCACGACCACCCTGCCCTTCCTGCTCCTTGTGGTTGTGCCAATTTCAAAAAAGGGAACAAAGAATTGGCCTCACCACCCTCGGACTGAACTCCTGCACACACCCATCCTGTTTCGCAAGACTTGGTCACACCACCATCCCAGAACTTGTGTCTTACACATATCCTGCTGTTCAAGATCTGTCTGTTCGCTCACGTACATATCCTGTTTTGCAAGACCTGTCTGTAATCTTTTGTACCATCTGTTGCAGCACCGTCCTGCCTGAACATAGAATGGCGTAACTGCATTCTGACTCGGGGGCGCCAGGCCCCCATCCGAACTGGTTTCTTAAGGTGGGAAATTTGTATATAAGGCCTGTAAGCTGCAGAGTGAAGTAGCAGCCTCCTCTGTCTTGTCTTGGACGAGCTTGGGACTCTGTTCCATAGCCTGGGCTATTCGAATAAAACTTTGTTCCTCCTGCAGACGAAGGCTCCTGTGTCTTCTTTTTTCTATATAAGGAGGGTATGGAAGACTTGGGCGGTTCCCCTGCCACCGAGACCCAGTAAGTGGGTATAAACGGTTCTTCAAATGGCGCCCGAACAGGAACCTCATGAGCACGAAGGTCAGGCCCGGTGGATGTGAGGAGGTGCACGGAGAGACTCCGACTGAGGTACCCTACCCGAGGGTAGCCGAACGACTCGCCCGCTGTTCCTCCCCGCCCGGTCTGGGCCATATGACCGGGTACTCGCTGGGGTCCACTAACAAAGTGATTTCTGGAACAGGACACAGCCCTATGTCTGCAGAAGAGAACTGCCCCTGTCAGGTAAGGGTGGGCTTATCACCCACCGAGTCTGTATGATTCTGCTGTTATTGACTTTTGCAAAAGCCAAGCCAGCGAGGTGAGTTTTTTTAAAACCTGTCTGTTATCTGTTTACAAACATGCCGGCCAGTAGTAAGTTTAAGAAATTATGTTGTTGTATGTGTGCACAGGACTCCCAGCTGGAGGCAGCCTGTCCGCTTCCTCCAGAGGGGACCCCTGGTCACACCATGTATACTAAACATGGTCCTTCTGCTATTATGTTTTCCCCTTTTTGGACCAAATACACTAAACAAAGTGACACAGAATTACAATGGCTGCCTTATGGGTCTTTTGACCCGCAAGTTCCGGCAAATCTAGAGGAACAGCTATTTTAAACTGAAGATTTGTCCCTCGGTCTTTGAGTCTGTCAGGTTGTGGGGGAAGGAAATTGAGCAGAGAGCACAGAAGGAAAAGGCACTAGAAAGGAAGCAGGAGCGGATGTCAATGGCTGACCATGCTAGGGAGCACTTACAGGACCGACTGGAAAAATCTGTAGAGATAGCTGATAGGGAACATAGGGTGCGGGTGCAGAAGTGCTACCCGGTCCGTGAAGAGAAAGGAAAAGGCTTTATGGAAGGGGGAGAAGAGGGCGATTCCCTGCTCGATACCATGTTGGAAAGTCCTCCTGCTTATGCCCCCATATACCCTGCGCTGACACCCGCTGCCCTGCATGCAGCTGCACCAGCCATGCTGCACACTCCTGTCCCCACTGCCCTTCCTACTGTTCCCCCGTCACACCGACCCCCCTATTTTGACGTATATGACACCGACTGCGCACACTGCCCCTGTCCACGGAAATGACAACGAGTCCCCATCCGCCCAATCCCTGCAGCTTTACCCCTGCCCGCCCCTTGCCTTCTTCCCCGTGGTCTACGGTTAAGCAGGATTTATATAGATTATTGAATTCCCCTGACTGGCTTCCTTGCGCTCTGCAGTCAGCTTTTCATCCCTTCGAGAAGATGACCTGCAAAAGCAACAGTGTGAATGTTGGATAAATAGCTGGAATATTTATCCATTTAAAGAAATATGGTCCACCTTTTCCCAGTGGATGATTATGGAACAGACCACCTGGGCTGAATACATGTGTACCATGGTTTTGCAGAGATTCGAGAATTCGTTTATGCAGATACCCGCCGGATTAGTGGACCTCAGGTCACAAATAAAAAGAAGCGATGTGCAGAGAGAGGGGATGTTTGGCGCTATGTCTGCTTTGATAGCTTACCGTGATATGACCGCCTTCCCCAAACCCCCACTAGAGACAGCTGTGCCAATGATAGAGGCGCCCCCTGTCTTTGTTAATGCACTAACTCAAAATAATGGCAGAGGGCCGGTTGAAGGCCACTGGTGAGGCTATGGGTTCATGTCCATTGGAAAAGGTCAGAGGTAATGCAGTTGAAAGGGCTGTGACCAGATCCTCGAAAAAATCCAGCTGTCTTTTCCAAAGAATTAGGCCAGATAATATCTGCTGGTACACTTATTCTTGAAGACATCGACTTGCTCGTTGGTACAGTTGTTCCTACTAAAATTTGGGATAAAATTCAACATTCTGACCATGAAGTAGAGCTGGGAGGTAAATGGGCTAATCTGGAAGCTATGGAAGACGCAAGGGCAAAAGGGACTAAGCCAGAAGCTGCCATCCTGACTTTGCCCGGTAAAATAATAAAGCTTATAATATTTTTTTTTGCCAGAAACAGTCATTAGCTGGGATAAGATGAATGTAGGCAGCGAAAAGATGAAAGTGTGGCTGACTTCTTTACCCGTTTTGAAACAGAATACAAGGGACATAGTGGCTTGGACCCCCAGATCCCAAGCTCTAGCCCAGTATTTGTCGATAAGTTTGTCAGCAACTTGCTTCCTGAGATTTCCGCCAGGCTCAAGAAAGTTGAGAGTACATGGTCTGCCCAGACTATGACTGGTATCTTGGCTGTGGCACAGTATCACAAGAATAGGGAGAATGAAGATAGAGAGAAGGAAAGTAAGAAGGCTAGGGATCTTAATACTAAGGTACTTCTGCAGCATACTTACCCTCCCTGAGGTCCCGATGCCCGCGGGAATTTCAGACCAGAGACCCAACCCCCTCCGAGGGCTCGCCAGTCTACCCCCTCTGGCCCTCAACGCACGGGAGCCCTCCAAACAGATCAGTGTGCTTATTGTAAAGGGTACGGCCATTGGATAGATGAGTGTCCCGTATTAGCTGAAAACATCCGAACAGGGAAGACTCGGCCTTGTGCTCCTAGGGAGGGGAGGTCAACTAGGGACCATGGCCCGCCCCGTCCGCAGGACAAAGAGCCTAGCTCCTGGGATGACGCCCCTGTCCGGCAACACCCGGCCAATAGGTTTGATGTATACGAACAAACACGCACTTATTACAATGATGATTATGACGAAGTTGATGAGACAGGGTTCTATCAAGCATAGGACAGCCAGGAAAGGGGTATTACTAGAGTGCAAATTCCAGTGGATAAAAGGGGCCCGTATGTTCAAATGTCAGTTGTGGGGAACGATCAGAATTTTCTTCTGGATACTGGGGCCACCAGGTCTTCTATTGCACGTCTGTCAGTCCCGGAGGCACCCCTTTCTGGCAACATGAATGTCTCCGTGGGTTTTGTAGGAACACCCGTGACCAGCCCTGTCTCTGAACCCCTCCCTCTCGATATTGGCCCCGCACATGTTGACGCTCCCTTGGTCCTCACTACAGGTTGCAGTGAAAACTTATTAGGCCTGGATTTACTGAAAGCTCTGTATGCGACCATATCATGTAGTCCCCAAGGTGTATCCCTAACAATTTCCCCCACCGCAGCCTCCTATATCTATCTGTCCGGTCCCCTCCCACCAGAGTTGCAGTCTTTACCTTCCTCCCTCTGGGCATCATCAGACACTGATGTCGGCTGTCTCAATATACCCCCACATGTGGTACGTATTCAGCCCGGCGCCATCCTTCCCCGCCTTCGACAGTATCGACTGCCCGCGGAAGGAGAAGCGGCCCTTTTAACAATAATATCTGAATTGATGGACAAGGGCGTAGTAGAGGAGACATGTGGTAATATCTGTAACAGTCCCATTATTCCGGTTCTTAAAAAGACCAATGGAGATGCTCTCTCCCCTAAAATATACAGATTCGTGATTGACCTGAGAGCCCTTAACAAAATAACGATCTCCCAATACCCTATCGTCCCCGACATTACAGTCCTCTTGACGATGGTCCCTTCTGATGCCACACACTTTTCTGTCATAGACCTGAAGAATGCCTTTTTCGGTATTCCTATACATACTGACAGCAGACATTTTTTTTGTTTCTCCCTTGGTAGGCGGAGCTTTGATTTTGCAGCGCCCCTCAAGGCTTCACCCAGAGCCCCAGTATCTATAGTCAAGCTCTCAAAAGTCAACTAGATTCCTTGGAACTCCCTGATAATTCCACACTGCTGCAGTATGTTGATGACCTCCTCATTACTGCAAATTCCGGCCCGACATGTAAAGAGGCTACTTTCTGTTTGTTACGCAAACTTGCCCTCCATAACCACAAGATCTGTTTAAAAAAGCTTCAGTTTTGTCAAGAGAAGGTGATCTATTTAGGTAATCTCCTCTCGAAGGAGGAAAGGCAGCTCACCGCTGATCATGTAGCCGTTATAAATAGCATGGCGGCCCAATGGACACAAAAGCAGGTACCAGCCTTCATAGGTCTAACCTCATACTGCAGACAGTGGATGTCCAAATTTTCGGCCATGGTCAAACCTCTTCTTGCCCTCACCACTAAAGGCATATCAGACAGTTCCTTTCCATGGACTAGAGAGCATACGCAGGCCTTCCATGATTTAAAAAGAGCTCTGGGTACTGCTCCAGTCCTCGGTACTACTGATTATAACAAAAAAATTCTATTCTTTTTGTACATGAGACAGACGGCTATGCATACCCAGATATTCGGAGGTCGCCATCGGCCATGTACCTATTTTTCAGCTACCATAGATCCTGTTGCGAGGGCTCTCCCAGGATGCCTACGCGCGACAGCTGTGGCCATACTCATGGTCCGTCAGAGTGCGGGGATCGTCATGAACTCCCCCTTGAGTCTGATGGTTCCCCATTCTGTGGATACCCTCCTTAATAACACCAAGACACAGTACCTCACTAGCGCAGACTCACAGGATATGAATTGACACTCTTTTCCAGCCACATTGACATCAAGAGATGCACTGTGCTGAATCCTGCCACCTTACTCCCACTGGATACTCAGGATACCTGTTTAGATCCCCATGACTGTGTATTGAGAACAGAGGAGGAGACAAAGGGACGGGTTGACTTACAGGATACCCCGATAGCAGACCCAGAAGGTACACTGTATGTGGACGGATCATGTCTCAGAGGGCCAGATGGTAACACATCAGCCGCCTACGCCCTCATGACATTGGAGCAAGTAGTAGAAACATTTCAGATTCCGCAGTGCTCTGCTCAGGCTGCAGAATTAGTGGCCCTCACTAGGGCCTGTGAGTTAAGCAAACGGTTAATATCTACACTGACAGTCAGTATGCCTTTGGGGTGGCTCACAACTTCGGGAGACTGTGGAAAGAAAGGAATTTCCTTACTTCACATGGGATGAAAATTCAACATGGCCCCCTAATTCACCGATTATTAGACTCCCTGATATTTCCCAGAAAGGCAGCTCTTATAAAATGTAAAGCGCATAAGAAAGTGACGGATGATGTTGGAAAAGGCAATGCCCTGGCTAACCAGACAGCCAGCTCTTAAGAAAAAGGAAGGAATGTATGTGAGAGGTCCCGCCAGATGGGTGGCAGAGGGGGGCATGGTTGAAGATACAGTACAGAGTGCGATCGATATTCAGTCCCATGCTACCCCTGAGGAGCTGAGGATGTGGACGGAGCATTTAGCGGTAAAGGAAATAGATGGTTGTTGGGCCCTTTTCACTATGGAGAGACAATGGATGTTGCCCGACAGTCATGTGCTACCGGTAGTAACGATGGCCCATGGCCCTGCTCACATTAGTGCAAAAGGGATATGTCTGAAAGGATGGTCAAAACATGCATGAGTAAAATGGCCAAGATTGTAGCCGAGACAGGTGTCACTTGGGTTGATGCTCTGCCCCTGGCTCTGCTGTCTGTCAGGGCTACGGCCCATTCCAGGATAGGACTATCTCCCCATGAGACACCCAAGTCCAGAAATGGTATGTCAGTCTCCTACATAGCAAGTGCTTTGTGGCCCCGTGGTGACGTTGTTTGTCTCAATCATCTTGTCTATCATCGGTTGGATGTTACTGATCTACTATCCTGTTACCCCACCAACTCCTACCCGACTCCTGCAGAGCATCAGTATTTCACGTTACCCCCCACGAATTACCCCGCTGTACAGAATTTTTCAATAACACCTTTGTCCAGATGTTACATCATCATCAGCTGATCATAAATACTTCTGTTGGGTATGTGGACTGATGCCGCATGCTATGACACAACCGGCCCAATCTTTCCTTATCCTTTTTCCACATCTGGGTCCTGTCTTGCATGGTGGGTGTTGATGCAGGAGGCCTATACTGTCAATGGTACTGCCAATTCTACCCTTGGAACATATCGAGATGACTTTTGGCGAAACAGGTCTGTTAATACCAATACCCCTTTTTGCCCGACCGGCTCATCAACATTGCTATTACCAAAGGATGAACTCGGAGAGATGGTGGTATTTAACTCAACTTCTCGACAAACATTTACCAAATTTCGCGCCAGAAGGCTACTACCTGATGTACGAAACATGTGCGGGGCGTGTCTGCATCCATGGCTTGGGAGCTAAGAAAGTTGGTACTAGTATCTGTGACATCATTAAAACTTTAAACTCTACGTCTTCTCCAAAGTTGGTGGCGTCCCCAACACTTATTTTATCTGTGGCACAGCAGCCACTATCTGTGGCTGCCTCGTAACTGGTCTGGTACCTGCTATCTGGCCTTCTTCCTGCCACCAACGAATTCTACCCATGGAGATTACCACCTGTTGATGAAGGGCGCTTTACGCCGTTCACGTAGGGGTGTCATATCGGCTGAGGATACAGTAGGTCAGGAAGCCGGGGACTTCTTTAAGGGTTTCCTCCCATTCTGCGGCCGCATGGCAAATAGTCGGGCTATACGAGGACTGACCAGGGTCCTTGAGGCCACCATCATAGAGATAACTGGTGCCCTCTCCAACATCACTGCAGAGCTACAGGCAAACCGCCTTGTAACACTTCAAAATCGGATGGTCCTTGACATCATCCTCGCTGATCGTGGTGGTGTGTGTAAATTGATTGGCTCCAGCTGCTGTGTGTATATTCCAGATCACGCACCCACAGTATATGATACCATCCAACGTCTGCATCACCTTTCCTCTGAAATTCATCAGGATGAAGGGGATGTATGACGTTACAACGCATACTTTTACTCCGCAGACCATTACAACGCGACTTTTACTCCGCATACCGTTACAACGCATAGCGCCTTGGGGCGCTGGATAGTGGTAAGTATAATTTACTATTCTAACTCCAGTCCCCGTGGACCCTAGGGAAGGTGTTGGATAGTAAATTATACTTATTACCTATCCTAGAGCGCCCCCCAGCGCAATGCGTTGTAATGGTATGCGGAGTAATGGTCGCGTTGTAATGGTAGTGCGGAGTAAAAAATGCGTTGTAACAGGTGTATACCGGATGAAGGCAACTGGTCCCTCACTGGCTGGATCTGGGGCCTCCTTTCCCAATGGTCCTCATCTTCCTTGCCTTGGGAGTAGCTGTCCTAGTCTCCGGCTGTTTGCGCATTCAGTGCCTGCCAATGCTCTGTGCAATGTGTGTTCAGGCTCTCAAGCCTCAACCTTCTAACATTCACGACACCAATATGAAGATGATGCTCCAACAAGAAACAGATGATCTCATGAATATCGACGTTTCCTAGAGTATTTGCCACTCAATGGCAAAAGGAGGGTCTGAGGAAAAGTGTCCTTCTTCTCAGCATTTATTTTGTGTCAGGACTCCATTATTTTTGCATTGCCATTTTGTGTCAAACACCTCTGCACGACCCTCCTGGTCATTTCTGCTGATGTCTGATGAAACTCTAACTGTCACGACTATCCTGCCCTTCCTGCTCCTTGTGGTTGAGCCAATTTCGAAAAAGGGAACAAAGAATTGGCCTCACCACCCTCGGACTGAACTCCTGCACACACCCACCCTGTTTTGCAAGACTTGGTCACACCACCGTCCCAGACCTTGTTTCTTTCACATATACTGCTGTTCAAGATCTGTCTGTTCTCTCACGTACATATCCTGTTTCGCAAGACCTGTCCGTAATCTTTTGTACCACCTGTTAAAGCACCGTCCTGCCTGAGCAAAGAATGACGTAACTGCATTCTGACTCGGGGGCGCCAAGCCCCCGTCCGAACTGGTTTGTTAAGGTAGGGAATGTGTATATTAGGCCTGTAAGCTGCGGAGTGAAGCAGCAGCCTCCTCTGTCTTGTCTCCAACGAGCTTGGGACTCTGTTCCATAGCCCGGGGTATTCGAATAAAACTTGGTTCCTCCTGCAGACGAAGGCTCCTGTGTCTCCTTATTTCTATATAAGGAGGGTATGGAAGACTTGGGCTGTTCCCCCGCCACCGAGACCCAGTAAGTGAGTATAAACGGTTCTTCAGCCCCTCTATTTTTCCTTTTTCCCAAATAAAGCACTGTACATATTCAACATACAATTCTCACATGTTGTACAATACTTCCATCCTTGTTTACATATAATGTTACACAGAAAGCCGCAGCAGGTTCTATTCTATAGTGTGGGTGACCAAATCCCTTTATGCCCGAAGGAGTTGTCTTCTACTCAGCAGTGTGCGCTATGACAATGCCCAACCTTTTGGGAACTATGATTATACATTATGTTTAGCTTGTGGGTCTGTTGATTCCTGTAATTCAAGTAGGTATGTGCGTAACGGCTGCCATATGTCTCGTGGTCTGGATGTTGGCGGCTGTAATTGTGCATAAAGGTCACTATTCGTGTTACAGTGTATTAGGCTATTATGCAATGCCTCTTGCGCCGGTGGATGCCTCCTTCCCCATTGTATGGCCACTTCCCTTTTGGCCAGCATTAGCGATGCAGCCACAAAACGTTGACTTGATTTTGTGATGTTATGTACGAACCCAAACAGTGCCTGCAATGGAGTGGGTGTGAGCTCAAGTTGTGTCCTGTGCGACAGTTCGGTAAATGTGGTCCTCCAGTACTTAGACAGCTTTTCGCAACTCCATGTCATATGTGCAAAGTCCTATGACAGAGAATGAAATTTGGGACATGTACGTGGATGGGATGGGTCCATCCAGTGCACTTTGATAGGTGAAACATATGCACGCCATAGGAACTTATTAGAAAGAAATAGCGATATTTATCGCTAAATGTGGTTAGCGACTTTTTTTTATCGCTGGATATTTTAGCGGAGAAAACATGCTATTAGCAAGGTTTTTTTCCATTGTGCTAAAATATCCAGCGATAGAGGCGAAATGCGAGAAAATCGCTGGAATTCCAGCGATATTCTTGCATTAACGCCAATGGGGGCTTAATCTGATAATCCACCCCCCCATTGACTATACAGGTAAGTCAACTTTTTAGCAGGCATTAGTTTATAGCGATAATCGCGCTTAGCACAATTTTTTTTATCACTTCGCCTGCCTTGCTAATAGGCGATAGCGACTGTTTTCAGTAGCTAACAATTTGGGTACGCCCACTTTGCATGTCATTAACGATAAATATCGCTGACATGCAAAGCGGGCCCAAAACCTGTAGCTATCGGCTAACAGCTGTCGCTAACTGCTGTTAGTGACAGCTTGCTAATAGGGCGATAAAAAAATCGCCGCTTTAGCGGGTAGAAGTCCAGCTAAAGCGGCGATATTGCCCTTGCTAATATGCCCCTTAAAGTGTAGTAGCTTATGCAGGTAATTTTAAAAAACCATGCGTGTCTGCATGCAGCAGTGATGCCATTTTAAGTCGGATAGTGAGTGACCCATATCCTGTTCCCATGCAGCACGTACTCCTGAGTCTCTGGCAGTGAGCAGTGCTATGCATGCTTTGCACACCTTGAACATCAGGTGGTCCCCACTCGTATCCTTGATGAGTAGTGTCAGGGGGGTGAATTCGACCGATTCGAGGGAATAGCTGGGGATCTAGGCCCTAAGCGCTCCCCAGCAGCCGCCTCAATACAAATTGGTCCATCAGTGGAGTCTCTCGGAAGCAGGTGTCTTCGGTCCGAGAAAAAACATGCCCGTCAGGGTATAGATCTCCAATAGATTCCAAGGAGGACCTAGACAGAGTGCGCTTTGCAAGAGTCTCCGGTGTGATGGGTAGCCAAGTATTACCTGCCAGGGTAGGAGCAGGCGAGTCTTTTCCAGGCCCAGCTGGTCGTGTAGACCGTCTGAATGTCATGCAGGTCGTGTGGTAGATCCGCCTGTAGAATTGCAGGTAGGGTCCGCTTCTGGTTTGGTGTATGGTATCCTGACATATGGATGATACCAATGTCTGGAAAACTGCACTGGGCTACCAGGTAATATATGTGAAAATTAGGAACCCTCTGCATTTGTATGGCAGTGTCAAAGTAACCCAGCTAATCCGTGGTAGTTTTCCACCCCATATGAATCGCAATAATAGTGTATGTAGTGCTGCCAAAAAAAAAACATAAGTCACTAGGATTGGAATATTATGAAATAGATATAGAAATTGGGGCAGAACCACCATTTTGAGTATAGCTATACAGCCTGCCATGGTTAGAGGTAGTTTCAACCATCGCTCAATTCGACCAGTCAGTTTTTCCATCCCGGTCCATAGCTGAGCCATATTATTTGATCCGAGTCTCTGTGTATATGTATCTAAGAATGGGTGGTGAACTCCACTCCAACAGCGGGGTTTGCAGAATTATGTCAATTCCACGCACCGCTGGAAGAACAAAGTTCGCAAAAAAACTCTGATTACGCCACGTGGCAAAGTTTGCCCCTGCCAACCATCCCTAAGGTCCGACAAGCCCTGCCTCTGCACGAGTCCTCCTTATCTGGATCTCGGTGTGGCCTCCTCAATGCAGGATTCTTCTTCCTGTCCTGCTGTGAAACTTCTATTTGCTGCAGGACTCGCAAGGACCGGGCATGCGCGTGCATTGAGAATGGAGACTGGGCTAAGGTCTCCATGCTCCATGTGCACGCATGCGTAGTCCTCACGAGTCCCTGCAGCGAAGGGATATTTCACAGCCCAGGACTGGAAGAAGAATCCTGCACCGAGGAGGAAGTCCGGAGTCAGGAAGAATCAACACCAGGATCACCGTGAAAGGCTGCCGACAGAGATGAAATGAAATCCAGTATTTTTGAAATCCAGCATTTGTAAAGCGCACAATTACCCAAGGGAGTCAAGGCGCTGGGGCAGTCGGAAAAATTAAGTGAGCTATTGCCCAGATTCACATGGTGCTGGACTAACCTGCCGCCGGCACCGGGTATCGAAATGTGAACCCCTTAGTACGGAGTCAGGCATCTGGCCGCTGCGCCACACCTCTTCCCGAGATAAGCTGAGGCGACTGGGTGGGGCCGGGCTACACAGTTTTTTAGCAACTCCGTGGAATTCGTCGTAGTGCCACTCCGCCCACCCCTGTATGTACACCCAGGGATTTAATGGATTCCTCACACCCCATTAGTGGAAATTCAGTATCCCTACTGCAGGAGGCCGGTGTCAAGGGGAAGATTTCAAGATTTGCCTCAGTTTATATGCAGTCTGACAATGCGCCATATGGATTTGTTTCTCTAAGCAAAGGTCCCATATTGTCACTCGGGTGCCGATATTGAGAATAATGTTGTCTGCATATAGTGTGATTAGTAGTGGGCCAGTTTTCACTGCAGCCCTCTGTGGAGGTGACGTTCCTGCAGGTGATGCACCAGGGAGTCCAGTGTTATTACAGACAATAAGGGAGAGAGTAGGCATCCCTGCCACATCCCTTGTGTGGGAGAAAAAGCAGATGTCAGCATTCCATTTAAACAAATGTGTGCTGTAGGTTTTGTGTAAAATAGTTTAATGAGAAAATAAATCCCAGTGGAATTCCCATTCTGCCCAGTGTGGACTGTAGGAATGGTCATTCCAGGGAATCAAATGCTTTTTCATCATCCAGCAATGCCGCTGCACCTGGTACAGTGGGTGAGATTCGATGAAGGACTGCAAAGAGTGTAAGCAGATTCATGGTAGTAGATTTTTGTGGGATGAAACCGGATTGAGCTGGGGATATTGTCTGACCTAGTAGGAGAGAGAGCCTGGTGGCTAGCATTCTGGCCAATATTTTATTATTAGGGCTCCCAGTTTTATGCTATTTTTTTTACATTGCCGCCTGTATTTATCCATATTTATCTTTTGTCAACTTTATATGTATTTATCCATATTTATTATGGGTTTTGTGAAAAAGTTGAAACTGGTATATTTCCACATTTATTTAACCAATAAATATGCAGTTATGCTTGAATGCCTTCGAGGTTTCAGTGATATGAACACCCAAAGAAGATAAATCAATGCACTTATATGAAAATATGTACATTCCAGTATCAGCCTTGTGCATATCTACTGCTGTTTAGGCCTCTTTACTAAAATTCCTTTTATTTTTAACCCCCTTTCTATAAATCCACGCAGTTATTGGCCTGGCAGTCATGGCAAAGTGTATTTAGATGCACTCAAAAAGCACCCAATGTCTTTTTTTAACACAATAAATAGTTTTCTGTCTGTATTTATCTGTAAAAATCAGTAAAAACTGAAACCAGGGAGCCTTACTTATTATCAATGTTTAACAAAGAAAGCGGTCGATAGAAAACTAATTGCAACAAGTCTTTTCCTGGTTCTGTAAGTAGTATTATTACCGCTTCATGGAGCGCAGACAGGAGAAAGCCATTCTCCATGCCTCCTGATAAATTTCTAAGAGATAGGGGGTTAGCAGCTGCTTATATGCTTTATAAAAGCTGCCCGAGAAGCAGTCAAGACCAGGCGCCTTCGACCTATCCTTTGGCCTCTATCACAAGGATGATCTCCTCCTCCGTGAAGGGTTCTTCTAGGAATTGTTGATGTACCGAATTGAGCCTTACCAAGGCCACTTCATCTAGATAACGGTTGCTGTCTGCTGTGTCTGCCGAAACCTGTGCTGTGTACGGGTCAGAATAATAGGTAAGTACTACTTCTTGACTGCTGAGGGTGTCAGATATATATGTGCCGTGGGGGCGTTGGAGAGCAGGGATGTAAGACTGAACTCTAGGTGGCTGTAGCAGGTGGGCAAGTGTGCCACATGGCCTTTTCCCCTTCTCGTATTGCTGTTCTAACGCAGACTTCCCCACGTAACGCACATTGCGATCGGCCGCTCATGATATTCTGTCAGTACTGTGGTCCGACGCTGTAGGCAGGCTGATTGGTTCTGCAACATTTGAGTTTGATCCAACTCTGATAGTTGTTCTTCTAATTGGAACAGTGTACGGCGTAAGTCTTTGAGGATACTGATATGTTTAGATATACAAATCCCTCTTAGGTAAGCCTTAAAGGCCTCCCATAGTGTGGCTCAAGATTTTACCGTCCCTTTATTAAGCTCAAAGTATTCCACTATTGCCGTTTGGATGGAAACAGCTCATCCCAAAGGGCCATTTCAGGGAATCTCCACTGCCTCTCTATCTCCCCCTGCCCTGGGGACACAGAGCTTCACTGGTAAGTGATCAGACAGGTTACGCGGCAGGTGCTGCATAGAATCAATACATAGTGTCAGGCTGGGTGCGAGGAGACAGTAATCCAAGCGAGTCCAAGTGTTGTGTTGTGCTGAGTAATGTGTCTAGGCTGCTTACATGGCATGCTGATGACGCCAACCATCCGTTAAGTGACATGCTTCCCTTAGGTCAGCTAATATGCGCTTGGCTCTGGGTTTTGTGTCAGGTGTGTCTGCAGAGCTGTCATGTTTGGGATCAAGCAGTATGTTACAGTCACCTCCATGCAGCACTGGCCTACCTAAATTTGGTCAATTTGGATCAGAAGGTCCAGATAGAATGCCCGGTTGTCAGTGTTTGGGACGTACACATTAACTAGAAGTATGGGGTATCTTAGTAGGCAACCCTTCACCAGCAAGTAACGCCCCTGAGTGTCGGCACGTACTGCGTTCATCTGGAATACGACGCGTTTGTGAATCAGTATATAGATCCCTCTAGCGTATGTGGTATAACCTGCAAAGTAACAATGGTGGCCCCATCCTGCAGCAAAGGTGGTAGGTGCGGCAGGGGATAGGTGTCGTCATGATTCCCAATGTACCCCAAGATAGGCCTCAGTAGTCTCCTAACCTTTCACCTACATTTACCCTGCCATTGTACTACATAACGGTTTTGGTGCTGACCTTTTACCTAGTTTACCTAGTTAGGTGCTGCATAAATGTTGTGTGGTTTTCTCCAAAAACTAGCCTCATTTATTATGCATGAGGATTCTCAGAATCACAGTAGGATTAACATCTTCTGCATAATAACTGTGTATAAGGTTCGTCACTATCGTCATCCTCGGCCGACATGACACAGCAAGGTAGAACCCCTGAGGGTACCTTTTGGGTATATAAGCACCACATATTCACTGAGCCAGGGAGGGGTCAGAAAGACTTCCATGCTGACACGAGAAAATGAGGTTCCAGCACGCAGACACTCCAGCACGCAATGGTCTGACATCCCTCGCAGGGTGTCCAGCTCAAGACCACGAAGCGGTCCTTCATTCTCTCACATAAGGTAATGAGGTTGGCTCTATTCAAAGGGGGATTTTTGGCTATACACCTATAATAATAATAATAATAATAATAATAATAATAATAATAATAATCCACATTTGTAAAGCGCACAATCCCCCGTAAGGGTCTCTAAGCGCTGGGGGCCGTCGGGAAGATTAAGCAAGCTATTGCCCAGAGTCACATGGTGCTGGGCTAACCTGCCGCCGGAGCCGGGGATCGAACCCTGATCCTCAGATTCCAGCGTCAGTCGCCCTGGCCGCGGCGCCACACCTCTCCCTCACCTACATTCAAGCTAGGTACATTTAGGTGCATCTATTTATGGTTAGCATCATAGGAGTATGCATTATTACTGTTATGTTTTATATGCCTGTATATATTCCTTGCTTTAGCACTATGGTAGAATTCTTCTGTTGGTGCTAATAACTGTATCATATTTCTCTGTCTTATGGCTGTTGCAGCACTCGTGTTTTAAACTAGAATGATGCTGGTTCAATAAATGTTTATTGAAAACATATCCATCGTTTATTCTATGTATCCCTCTGAGACAAAGTGCGTACGAGTGACTGAGCGAAAAGTACCGTACTGTTTCCACGATCCCTGAGGAGTCGGAGTTGCCATGTTCGATAGTTGCCAGAAACTATTCGCTGGTAAGAGGAGCTCATAGTGGTACTGTGAGCTAGCTGGTTACCGACTAAAATATCCTTTGGGGGTGGCTGGAATCAGTCTGGACACCAATCCCTTAGTTTATGTTGCCTAAACGCGCAGATCCTATATACATTTGTAGGAACTACACGACATGGCGCTGCCAACGTTGGTTTGGTTCTAATTTAATCAAATCTGAGTAGTTCAGTCGTGCTTTTCTCAGAGACCCCAACTCACATTTACCCCGAGACGTCTGGAGTGGGAAGAGAAAAATCCACCACAGCTAAATAGGCATATCCTATATATTGGCTGTAGGTTTATTCAAGCTTAAAGGATTGTAGTTCCCTACATTGTGCATAAAACCTTATCTCATTTTCTTTGAAACTCTTTCAACAATGTCTGTGCAAGAGAACACTGCACTGGCAGTACATGCAAATGCAGCAGGGGATGGGGAGCAGGAAGGTGCTATAAACATTTCAGAAAATGTCAGAAATGCACTTTGTTTAACACCTTGCCTGCGGAGCTGATTCTCCCCCGGTGCTGAACATTCCATTCGCATGTGGTCATGACGGAACGGTTCCGTCATGAGCACAGTGCAACCGATGCTCAGGACAGAACCGTTCCGTTATGAGCATTGAAGGGGTTAAAACTAGCAGAGTTTGAAGTCTCAGCATTATGTGGGACTGCAACATTCGTGATTGAGGCACACAAGTTATTCAGGACAGAGGCATTCTATTCATGAGTTAAATTTCCACCTGCAGATGCACGCACAAATACATTTATTTCGTACATTCCAGATGAAACACAGGACGAATACTGTTTATATGAAGATACTGAAGTTCCTCTCAGTTACCAGGAACATATACACTGGTTTAAAGGCGCCCTCCCACACACCAAAGATAAAGTGAGACTCAGTCCGCTCAGCAGAAACGGAACGACTTGTCCGGTTCTAGCATATTACACACTGCATCCAGGTATTGACACATTGCTAATTGCAGAGATACGTCCACTTCACAGGGAAATAATAAAACTTCCCAGAACTCTGATACAGTTCCTTGTGAGAACACTCACACTTCAACCAACTAAAATTACCTCAGCAGGTCAACTACAAGGAACTGCAACTAAAATTACCCCACAAACACTAAATGCAGTTATGGGAAGAATGCCCACTAAACGTGAGCGAATGGCATTCTGGGTAGCACAGAAAATAGCACAGTTAGAGTTAGTGTTTCCACACACAAACCCACAAGACAAACACAGAATATTGACAATTTGCTTGCCAAAGGGAATAGCTCCCCTGATAGAGGATTGTACCACTTGGCGTACAGTTTTTGCTGGCATCTACACCAGAACTCATGGTATCCCTTCGATAGAAGTGATGCCAGAAGTGTTAAGACAAATACAGAATGAGTATGGAGCAGAACCAGCTCTGAACTTGGGGACGAAATGATGAGGCAATTTTTCCCAGGTATCCACAATTATGTTAGCAAACATAAAAGGGGGGGCAGCAGAGGTGGCTATACGCCAACACCTGAGGGAATGCTCTCCTGCACAACAGGAGCAAGAATTACCAAGAATAATCAAAGATACATATGCTGAATTAGGTAGAGATAATTTGGGATCCACAGCTATAAAACCACAAGTAATTGCTAGTCCTGAAAAAGGATAACACCAAGCAAGCACCTGATTCTTCAAAAAAGAAATGGGATAGTAAAAAAGAAAAAATAGAGAGAATAGATCCCAATCAAGGTGTGGGTCTCCTCAGCAGGAGCCCTCCGAAAGTACCTAGAACCTCAAAAATCGTGATAATATTAAAAAACCTGACCGGTATCAGGATACTGATACACGCTCTTCTTGTTCCTTCCAGGGTTCATCGCAAAACTCCAAGAGGGAAGGACCATTCGAATATAGATCTGAAGAATGAACAAAGTAAAGAGACACACAACGCAGTTCAGATTTTAATATAAAAAAGAAGATAAACCAAACTCAAAACCACAATTTAAGAAGAAGAAAGTAGCAGGACTTAAAATAAGAAATGCCCAGGCTACTGAGGACTCAACTTCTGAAAGGGGAATGGGCTCTGACGATGCTAGACAGCGCAGCAGAAGTAACAATAGCTCGCCAGAACCTGATAGAATATCTTGTGACAGCGGTGTTGAGTGAACATATAACGATTGAGATACCTGATACTAGGGTAAGTATCCCACACCAGTTATACGAGGGAGTCATGTAGGGAGGGATGCCGAGTCACCTCACCATGTCATTGGAATAAAAAATGCTCCAACTCCACAGAGACAGTACCCAATAAAACATGACACGAAAAAACAAGTCAGGGAGATCTCAGATAAACTTGAATATCGTGGTATAATAGAGAATTGCACCTCTTCCATGAATAATCCTTTGTGTCCCATTATGAAACTCGATAATTCATATCGTCTAGTTTTGGACTACAGGCATTTGAACACATGCACAAAGACATTTACAGTACAAAATGCATACAGTGCCGCATTAATGAATAACACTGTGCAGAAAAAATATAAAACATCACTAAATATCTCAAATGGATTCTTCTGCCAAAATATAGCGCCTAAAAGCAGATATTTTAAAGTATTTTCAGCCCTAGGCTCTTAGCATAAATTCTGTCGACTGCCCCAAGGGTATAAGGATAGCCCCAGCCATTTTCAGCAAGAGTAACAGAGTTGCTTCAAAAATTTGATGAGGAGGCATTGTCCTATGTAGATAATATCTATCTGATGGACAGTGAATTATTAGAACATTTGGCCATAATTTTGGGGTTTGCCTTTGAGGGCTACAAATGTAACATTAAAAAAATCAAAAAATGCCCACCAAAATGTCCTAATTTTGGGATACGAGTTGTCAAGTGAAGGGAAAAGCCTAGCTGCTAACTTTTTAGAAAAGTGTGCGCTGCTCCAACCTCCAAAGACTTTGAAACATTTACAATCCATTTCAGGATTCCTAGATTTCGGCAGAACATACATTGTTTATTAACCAGAAAGAGTAAAACCTTTCTACGATTTAATCAGACCTGATTTCTCAGTTCAACATTGGATACAGGAACACAGAGAGATAACGTGTTCCCTACAAGCTAACATGATAGCTTCCAAGCATTTACAAACATGTGTCAATAACACAAATTCGGTGATCCGTTTGATCAATCTGGATACACTTCCCACACCTTCAATGAAGGCGAAATGGTACAGATCGCATACAAATCACATTTGTACACAAACGCTGAGATGAGATGAGCTTTGCATCCACTGAAATTGTTTTGACAGCAGTACAGACTGTTGTAGTGAGAGAAAGAGCACTGGCACAAAGGAAACGCATAATAGTCGTGCATCCAGTTCCGGCCTTAGAGGCTCTTACAAAAGCTAGCATTCCAAAAGCACTGCATCCACAATGGATACAATGGGCTAATTCTCTCACTGCAACAGATGTAGACTATAAATTTAATTCTACATTAAAAACTCAAGCATTTCTGCAGTTCGAATAAAAATATCCTCTGCTCAATGAAATAATGCTTCTAGATCAGTATGAATATATTATTTATACTGATGGGTTCAGCTCAGCAAGCTGTAGGAAGTAAACAGCAATGCAGAGCACTGCTTGTGCGATTGTAAAGGGTCATATGCGGGAGGGCAAGTTCCGTCCTAGCAATACAGAGACGCAGTCTCTAGGAGATTGCACGGTTCAGCTGGCAGAACTAAAAGCTCTAGTACTGGCAGTAAAAAATACAAATCGAGATCGAGATCAATTATTTTTACTGTGTTTAGTCATACAATGAATATCTTCACTACTGGGGTCAGAAGGATGTATGACGTTACAACGCATACTTTTACCACGCATACCTTTACAACGCGGTTTTTACATCGCATACCATTACAACGCATAGCGCTTTTGGGTGTTGGATAGTGAATAGTTTAATTTACTATTCCAACTCCAGTCCCCGTGGACACTAGGGAAGGTTATTGGATAGTAAATTAACCTATTCCCTATCCTAGAGCGCCCCCCAGAGCAATGCGTTGTAATAGTTTGCGTTGTAAAAGTTGCGTTGTAATGGTAGTTTGCTGTAAAAGTTTAGTTGTAAAGGTTGTATACCGGTCAGAATGGCTTTAAAGACTCAAAAGGTTACACAATAAAGCATAAGTTGCTTTGGGAACAAATGGCAGAGCTGAAAAAAGGCTTGCCACGGGCTCACATGATTCATACGCTGAGTCATCAACGTGTTGGTGTGCACGTTGAAGGGAATTCATTTGTTGATGAAGCCGATAAGGCAACAGTGCGACCTGCTGCAGTAGCTGCAATAAATCGTTCTCGCACATGAGTAGACAGAGACATAATGGTAGCTGTGATTGCTTCACACAAAAGCAGCTGAGCTGTGCCAAAAGGCTTTCCACTCAAGTACTCCGACTAGTTAGTTGCAAAAAATATTCCACATGCTCAAATTCCAGGAGTGGGAGAGAGTGTAATACCAAACATGGATCGTAGATTAGGGTTAATTCTAGCTGCACACAACGGTATGGGTTCAGTACACACAGGTAGTACTGCAACAGTTCATTATTAAAACTACGTTATTGGTGGCCAGGTCTTACCAAATAGACAAAAGCATTTGTCCTTAAGTGCGACATCTGTCAGCAGATGAGGGATTCCACCGTAGCACGTCCTCCACAAACACCACTACTGATTTCAGACAGACCTCTTGTATGCGTCTATTTGGACCACTGCAGCCCCATACAATCTGATGTGGCTTACAAGCACATCTTGGTGGCAGTGAATTCATGCTCTAGATTCCTATGGGTTTGGCCCCAGCGCTTGGCTAATGCCCAAACTGTTATAAAGGATTTGAGAGTCTTTATAGGGACACACGCAATTTGCCCATTACATTCTGACCGTGGCCCTGCGTTTAGCTCTTGGGCTTACATGGAAGCCATGGGAAGTTTGGAAGATTACAGTACTCATCTCCTTATCATCCCGAGGGAAATTCGATTGTGGAGAGGAAAAACCGTGACTTAAAGAAATCCTTAACAGCAAGGATATTAGGCTCAGGTGATGGTTGAGTCAATCACCTATATGGGGTCCAGGGAGCACTTAATAACATGCCAAGAAGTACCCGACCTCATGTGTGGTAGCACAGTGGCGGATGATAAAGCATTCAACATCAATAATGGATGGGCTGTTTTACAGGAACTCAATGACTTCTGGAATTACAAAGCAAAGTCCAAGTAAAACGCACCGCCACTGGGGAAGTTAAAGCTGTTCCGGCAAGACCTGCCTGGGTCTCAAAAGTCAGGGACCTGGTCAGAGAAAAGATCGTGGACAAGAAAGATTTTGAGCCATTTACAGAACGCCTGTAGGAACAAGAACAGTACTTCTTCAACCTTTTGATGGCAAAAATGAAAAGAGATTCGTCTCTATTGATCTGATCAAACCACACTATGTGCCTGATACTGAATAGCAGGCCCGTGGGCTCCTGGGTAGTCGTTAATCTCCTCTCGCTACCATACATGAAGTATAGACAGAAAGATACATAACATTTGAAAATTATAATCTACGAAGTAAAGGAGTTACCAACAATGGAACGGAACTCATGCCTATTGAAATTGAACAACAAAGCACAAATAAAACACAGATCTCAATTCGGCCTAATACCGACATGTTGGTGAATATGCCTCAAAACGAGTCATCTGCCAGTTCAACAAAACCTGCTGAGCTATCAAAGATAGATTGAACAACGTCTGGCTATTTCATCGATTTTGACACATTCTCTCTGGATCCAAGTGAACCTGAGTCACCGTCCACGTCAGTTTCCCGCAAAAAACAACTTCATGATTTCTACCCTTGGCTGAAAAAGACTTACCTTGTTTCACCCTGGCTACAGCTCTGGACAGAAATTGGTCTAATGTTCCTAGTCATCTGGATAGTTTTAGTGACTGTCTTTTTCTTACTACTGAATGGACATTATCTCCCAGAACGCTACGCAGTATCACATGTGAACTTGGTCCTGACTAGGCCTGGGTGTAGTTCGCAGAGTTTTTCTACGTGGAACTCCAAGAAGTTACAAAAATACTCAGTGAAGTTCAGTGAGTGGCAGAGTGCAGTGAGAACTGTAGTTTGTGCTGGTATTCCTGCAGCTCGGGTAGAAATTCTAACCGAGCTACAGCTCGCGAACTTACCGTTCATGAACACGAGCGGGGAAAAACTGCTGCACATCGCGAAGCAGAGTTTTCTACAATCCGTGAGGTTCGCAGAGTGCGGAATGCAGAAAACTCCGCAAACTCTGTGAACGGAGCGAAGTTCACCGCCAAGGCCTAGTTCTGAAAACACATACATCATCTCATCGTGAACAAAGAGACCTGTCCTTTGTGAACATTACAGCAGTTCCAGTTACTGAAGGAATAGTTTGGGATAGGGCTTACTATGATGTATTTGGTTCCACTGTACATTTGAAAATACTGTATGTATTTAAAATTTCTTAAAATGATATCATCACCCCCAGTATATACTCTGAAGATTGGGACTTTGAAACTGTAAGTAGTATGCTGTCTGCTTTAGAACAATCTGCTGCATTTTCAAAAAGCTAATTGTATGATGATGTGTTTGATTTTGACACCATGTATTGTTACCAACATTACGGTCATAATTATTTGTATAAAGCAAGTAACCCACGCAATGTTTTCACATACCACCGATGGGAACATTGCCCAACACAGCCGAAAGGTAGGTCACAAACATTTGCAAAGATGTTTGCTTATGTTTCGGGTTTAACACCAGATCAGCGCTCATATTATCATAAGCTTGCACCTACATCTACAAAGAAAAATATGCTCAACAACACGAAACAGCTATACTCGTCTTCTTTTATCTCTCAACTGTCTGAACAGTGTGTCGACTTATGGAAAGACACTATAGACATCAAATCTGTCTGGGGGACTAAAGACTGGCAGGTTCAGGGAACTGAGGTGTTATTTAGAGCATGCCTCATACCACAGCAGATTATCTTCCTGAACGACACTGTGCAACAGACTTTCTGTCTTGGGTTAGCCGAGATTTAGGACTTGAACACACCTTGTATTCCCTCGCTTTCACACTTTGAGGGATGGCAAAATTATACAGAACACAGTGAGGGTACACTGAGGGGTCAGAGTTGCCATGTTCGATAGGCTGATAACAAGGCTAAAACTTTAATTAAGGCTATAAAGGGCTCAGATAATTCACTCCACACAGAACCATATATGATACTCGAACAATTCATATCTTTTTTAAATATGTATTGATTGTTTTATATGAATATTAACAGTAATTGTTCTGTATGAAATTTGTTGTTCTCAGTAAAGAACTAAATCAAATAAACTAAACTTGAACCTAGATATCGTTTTATGAAAATATTTACGCTCAGCCAGATTTAATAGACTCAGAAAATCTTTCTAAATAAATACTTCAGGATGGCAGAGTTACCGCGCCTACAAGAAGGAGAGTCTGCCCAGTTATGCTTAGATATACCACCAGATGAAATCTTAGTTGCCTTGTCTTAGCTACCCTCTGGTAAGGCAGCGGGGGATGACTTAATACCAATTGAGTTCTATAAGCTTTTTTAAGAACATCTTTGTTCCACTTCTGGCCAAGGTTACACAGGAAATAGGTGACACTGGAAAGATTTGGCTCATCGCTAACCGTGGGCAATGAACACCGCTCTGCTACCGGAAACTGCAGAGATTTGATAACTACGCATTTCATTGAAACAATGGAATTCATGCAAGAATTCCCACTCCACTATGCAATGGAGTTACCTACTGTACCACAACCCTTTGGTAAATTAAATTAAATTAAATTAACTTTACCTTTACCTTTACATGCTAAAAAGCATATAACCAATTCACAAAAGTGAACTTTGAAAAACATAAGGCACTGAGAGAGGTGATGATTTTGGGGTCACCCCTTACCTAGAGGGAGGGAAAGTAGATGCCTTGAACACAAAGAGCATATCATACTGAACAATTCGGTGGTGGTCCTCTTAGGATCACCCCAAGCAAAGTTATGGGCAAAAATACAATACCAACCAAAGGCCCAGCAAAGCATTATGGGGCTAGATTCTAGAGTTTAGTGACTATTATAGTATTAGCTCTCAGCTGAGCCCGAGAACCTGCCCCTTGAGGAGTGTTTTGATATTGGATACTATAATATTCACTGCACTCTAGAATAACGTCCCATAATGCTTTGCAGGGCCTTTGGTTGGGATTGTATTTTTGCCCATACCTTTGCTATGGTGGTCCTAAGAGGATGGGACCGCCACCAAATCATTTCAGCAGGATGTGCTCTTTATGTTCAAGGCATCTGCTTGGTTCTCTCCCTAGGTTAGTGAGGACATCAAAATCATCACCTCTTTCACTGCTTGCTGTAATTTCATTTTCACTTTTGTAAGATAATTATATGCATTTTGGCATGTAATAATAGAGTTACTTGTTGTTTTACCAAGGATATGTGAGGTTTTTGTTTTATTAATTGTGGTGAGATGGAATGGAGTTGCAGGGCGGAATTCACTGAGTTTTCGATAAATTCCGTGGAGTGGAACTCTGCTAATTACGCCCACCCTTACTATTCACTTGGCTCTCCTGATGCCAGGACTAGTTTCTTATCAACAGCACAGTTTTATATTAGGTAGGGACACTTCGGTACGTACTAACAACGCCATAATGGCTTTTGATTATGCAAAGCAATCCCCTAGCAATCTGGGCAAGATACTTTTAGATGCTGAAAAGGCCTTCGACTGATGGTCTGGGCTGCTTATGGCCAACTCTTGCATCATTGGCATGGGCAGCCATTTTTTCACAGGGATACGCGCCTTATATATCGCACCCCACAGGCCAAGCTGCTCTATGCATGCTTCCAACCTACACTTTTTCGAATATATAGAGGTATTGGAATATTATGAAATAGATATAGAAATTGGGGCATGTGGGACTTGGCCCTTTCCCCAAAAATTTTTTTGCTTTTTACCCCTTTTTAATTTAGAATGCCCCTATTGAAACGACAGTGTGTAGGCCTTGTGTAGTGGAGGAAGGCCTGTGTAGTGTAAAACTAGTGTTAAAGTACAGGTACTTCCTACCCCTAACATGGCCGCCACTGACCTCTGCTGCTGCAGCGAGGTCTACGTTGGCGCATTCTAGTAGCCAGGGGCTGGCTGGAACCCTCAGGCAAAGTATCCATCTTAGCCTGCCAGCCTGCCCATAGGTAGAGTGGTGGAACCTCCTGGAAGCCTCTAGAACCTTCTGGAAGAGGTGAGGTGACACCAACTGCCACTACCAACTGTCAACTGGCACTATAAAAGGAGAGGGAGGAAAACTTTCCTGTCAGAGACTGAGGGGAAGACCTGGGGAAGAACCTATGCAGGAGGATAGGCAATGAGGGTCAGAACAGGGACTTATGATACTGGAAGAGACAGGGCCTAGGAGTTGCCTTTCAAGTGTTGAGGTATCCTGTAACCCCCCCACTGACCTAACCCCGCGGCAGGGAACCCCCAGGGACCACTTGAAGGGATTGGCTGAGAAGAACTTGGAACACCAGCCACCAATTTATCCCCCCCCCCCTTCAAGGAACAAGAAACCAAGCAACTAAACTAAGGGCGCACGAAACATCACGCCAAGAAGAAACTTAGCAACCACAGGACTTTTGAGGAACTACCCAGGTATTGGCACTGTGTCGCTCCCTGTGCCCCCTGACGCCACCTGGGGTCCCTGCGTTAACCTACCGCTGCTGTGTGGATTGTCCTGTGAGCTGCCTCTATTCTAAAGCAACTACTGTTGAAGCGCCAACCTAGAACTGCTTAAGCGCTACATTGCCCTTCCAAGCGCTTGACTGGTGAAGAATTGCTGTGTCCTATGGGAAGCGCTTGCCAGCTGTAATTGACTTTGTAAAGCGCTGTGAGGAGGAATGCGCTGTACCACCCCTGCTGGGCCTCCATCTGAGCGCTACGAAGTAATTGATGAGCGCTGTGGTAATTGCCTGCTGTGGCCCATCGGAGCGCTGTGAAGTGCCTGTAAAGCGCTGTGAAGCAATCTACCCAAGCGTTGTTGATCGCTCCTTTGATGACCCCTGCTGAAGCGCTGGAGGAGTGCTGTAACCTGCACCCCCCCCAGAGCGCTGTAAAGTGCCTGTAAATCGCTGCCCTTAAAGCGCTACGAAGTCCCCTCCAAGCGCCTACCTGTAGCCCCCTAGCGAAGCGCTGTGATCCCCGTGGGCCCCTGCTGAGGCGCTGACTGGGCATTCACCGCCGCGGGCCCGGTTCGACTGGAGGGCCTTCCTGCTGTTAACTGTTTTGTTGCGGCGGCCCCCGATGTGAGGAGAGGGCCGCCGGAGACCGTGAGGGCCGCGTTAGGCCCTGAGGCCAGAAACCCCGCCGGAGTTTCAGTCAGGCGCACTAGGCCGCTGAGGCCGAGGAGATCCCGTGTCACGTGACGGGGGAACGCCGCCGTGTCACCGGCCACGCCCCTGTCATTGCAGCCCGAGACTGTGGGAGACTGCAGCGCCAGAGCTCGTAAAGAGCAAGAGCCCCCTCCGAAATGTTGTGTCTCCCCCGAGGTTGTCCCTGAATGAACCCCGGGCCCCCGGAGGCAGAGCAAGGCCCGGGAACAAGAGGAGCTATGACCGGAGGGCTCCAGTGTGGGGTAGGAGCCCTCCCCTTTTGCCTGTGATCACCGCAAGGAGCCCGGAGAAGGCCTGAAGTGACAGGTAAATCCCGGGGAGGAGGGCGGAAGGTCTTGAGATCGCCCCTCCCCGGGAGAACACTGGTACTGGGCCCGTTGGCCCCATGTAATGTGTAGAAACCCCCCCCCCTTTGGTGGAAGTGAGGTGAGAGAAAGTGCCTACAGGCCTGCTGGGCCTTTGAACTGGGCCAGGAGTCTATTTTGGCCCTGCTGAACTGCCTACCGAGCCCCTCTATATTAAAAAGGCCATGGGGGGAGATATCAAATATTCAGTAGTCCCAGGAAACGTGTGAAAGGTACAAGCCAAGTGCATACATTTAATGTAGTGCAGATTTTATACCACTGTATGGGACTCCTTGCCTGCTGCCATGTAGGAAGTAAGGGAAAGTTCATCTGAGGTCAGATGAAAGGTTTCTAGGAGCCCGGTTATTGCCTGAGTAACTGCTGAGGCCTAAAGAGGCCTGTTGTGTACCCAGAAGGGGTTCAGCCCGGCATAAGAGAGTTATTAACCTCCATGAGAAGTTGTGCCTTTTGATGAAATGTCTTCGGGCTTAATGAGATGTAAGGAAATGTGTATTCCTGTTTAGAGGAGTGATGAAATGCACTGTTGCATATTAGGATGGAATGCCCTACAGGAATACTTGGTACTGGGTTGTTAAATGTCTAACTCTGCCTAGTGCAATGCCTTTCAGCTAACTAAGAAAACGTTATTCCTGCAGGAGTGTGTCTTGCAAGTAAAAGTTGATTACTTACCTCCAAGGGGGTAAACCAGAAGATTATTCCTGATTCCTTATTGAGCAACTGGTTATCACTCATGTAAGGTGGAAGGGCCTAACTTCTAACGAAGAGTGTTACATAGAGAAATGCTCTGCCTTTAAGGGAATGTTTTATGCATACTATGTTGAAATGCCTAAATGAAATGCTGGTTTTCCCCAGTGAGGTGTTTTATTCCTAAATAGGGAGATGGTTAAACCTACACAAGGGGATATTTATTTTTAATGAAATGTTTTACCTCTTCAGTGCTATATTTACTGAAACCTACAGTTATTTATTTACCTATTTATGTTTAATGAAACATGGGTGAAATACCTGCAGGAACAAATGCCATGTTATTTGGTTGTCTCCTTAATGCATTTTTACAGGTGCTGTCAAGAAGCAAGGCGAAGGATAGGCCTGTGGTTTTCTGAAAATGTATTTATCTAATATCTGATATTTATTGAATATTTACTATCTATCTAACTAATAGTTATTGATCCAATATTTAATATTTATTGATTATTTAATATCTATTCATCCGTTATTGATTGCAAGTTTTGAGACACATGTATTCTAAATGAATTTATGATTTCCCTGATCCTGCTCTATCTAACTATTTATCTTAATACAAATTACTTGTTTTTATACAAGCTTGGGAGTGGAGTCATTTATAACGTGCCCAGGTTTCTGTCTCAGTGTGAGTGTGTGCTGCATGATCGCTTAACACATGTGCTTTCGGATGCCTACCCGCTCGTGCCATGCTACCCTCGGGGAGCTGGTGACCCCAGTTCCAACATATTGGTATCGAGCGGTGGGATCCAGGACCTGTGACCATGCAGCACCCTCCATTGGGACAGGGTGCACAGCAATTAGGCTGCACAATTATTGTGTGTGCAAGCCTAAGTAATTGACCCCTCCACTGACTAGCCTGTGAGTGTATCAGGGCCTGTTTGACCTATACTGTCACCCACATCCTAGAACCTTTTCCTGAATTATCTGAGTCCTCACCTGGCACTGGAGTGTTGTGTCAGGGGATGGGGGTGCCTGTTGGGCGGAGAACCGGGAAGAAGGGACTCCGTACCACTTTGGGGGCACGGGTAAGAGCCCACCCAGAGGGTAGAGGGGATGGGGGACAGGAGGGGCAGGTTTCACCCAGGGAGGCGGGCACACCAGAGAACCCTGATAGGGGGTGTGCGTCGTCTAAGATGTTAGAGCATGAGAGGGAGAGTGAAAGCCTTGCACTGGATGAAAGGAAGCTGGCGCACAGGCTTCAGCTAGAAGAGTTAGAGCTGGAAGCCTTGGAATTATGTGTGTCAGGTACTTCCAATGGTGGCAGCGTACCCGAGGTTCGGAGGTTAGACCAGTCACAGAGTGTAGGACCTGGACTGGGGCTTCAGGTTCAGGGGTTGCCTGACCTGGAGGGTGGGGTACCGGTAACTAAGGACCCTACCAGAGTGACTTCCAGGGGTACCACTCCGGGTAGGAGGGTGCGGAACCTTGGAAGGGGGTGCGGAGGGAGGAAGGACTCTCTTCTGGCACCGGTCCAGCCACAGGGCGCAGATCCTGGGTTGGGTGGCCAGGTTCAGGGGTTGCCTGACCTGGCGGGAGGAATCTCTGTATTCAGAGCCCCCCCAGTTGGTGTGACTCTCAGGGGTACTACTCCAGGTGGGAGGGTGCAGAACCCTGGGAGGGGGTGCAGGGAGAGGGAGGACTCGCCCCTGTCACCAGTTCAACCTAAGGGTTTAGACTCTAGGTTGAGGGAAGAGTGGTCCAAAGGTACCACGGGCCTGGGGCTACTGCCCCCCACTCTGAGAGAAAGCAAGGGCCAGAGGCTTCTGAATTGTTTAGAGGTCAGTCCTGGCCGCATCCCACTTGGGAACACCAGTGGGGTGGTTTGATTGATAAAAAGCTGACGATTGCCTTTGTAGTAATGGGCCGGCGTCCACCTTTTTCCGCCCCAAGCAGGGAAGCCCATCAAGGTGATGATCGGACTACCCTGGCTTTTGGCTGGGGGGGAGATGTGTGGGACTTGGCCCTTTCCCCAGAAAATATTTCGCTTTTTACTCCTTTTTAATTTAGAATGCCCCTATTGAAACAACAGTGTGTAGGCCTTGTGCAGTGGAGGAAGGCCTGTGTAGTGTAAATCTAGTGTTAAAGTACAGGTACTTCCTACCCCTAACATGGCCCCCACTGACCTCTGCTGCTGCAGCGAGGTCTACGTTGGCGCATTCTAGTAGCCAGGGGCTGGCTGGAACCCTCAGGCAAAGTATCCATCTTAGCCTGCCAGCCTGCCCATAGGTAGAGTGGTGGAACCTCCTGGAAGCCTCTGGAACCTTCTGGAAGAGGTGAGGTGACACCAACTGCCACTACCAACTGTCAACTGGCACTATAAAAGGAGAGGGAGGAAAACTTTCCTGTCAGAGACTGAGGGGAAGACCTGGGGAAGAACCTACGCAGGAGGATAGGCAATGAGGGTCAGGACAGGGACTTATGATACTGGAAGAGACAGGGCCTAGGAGTTGCCTTTCAAGTGTTGAGGTATCCTGTAACCCCCCCACTGACCTAACCCCGCGGCAGGGAACCCCCAGGGACCACTTGAAGGGATTGGCTGAGAAGAACTTGGAACACCAGCCACCAATTTATCCCCCCCCTTCAAGGAACAAGAAACCAAGCAACTAAACTAAGGGCGCAAGAAACATCACGCCAAGAAGAAACTAAGCAACCACAGGACTTTTGAGGAACTACCCAGGTATTGGCGCTGTGTCGCTCCCTGTGCCCCCTGACGCCACCTGGGGTCCCTGCGCTAACCTACCGCTGCTGTGTGGATTGTCCTGTGAGCTGCCTCTATTCTAAAGCAACTACTGTTGAAGCGCCAACCTAGAACTGCTTAAGCGCTACATTGCCCTTCCAAGCGCTTGACTGGTGAAGAATTGCTGTGTCCTATGGGAAGCGCTTGCCGGCTGTAATTGACTTTGTAAAGCGCTGTGAGGAGGAATGCGCTGTACCACCCCTGCTGGGCCTCCATCTGAGCGCTACGAAGTAATTGATGAGCGCTGTGGTAATTGCCTGCTGTGGCCCATCGGAGCGCTGTGAAGTGCCTGTAAAGCGCTGTGAAGCAATCTGCCCAAGCGTTGTTGATCGCTCCTTTGATGACCCCTGCTGAAGCGCTGGAGGAGTGCTGTAACCTGCCCCCCCCAGAGCGCTGTAAAGTGCCTGTAAAGCGCTGCCCTTAAAGCGCTACGAAGTCCCCTCCAAGCGCCTACCTGTAGCCCCCTAGCGAAGCGCTGTGATCCCCGTGGGCCCCTGCTGAGGCGCTGACTGGTCATTCACCGCCGCGGGCCCGGTTCGACTGGAGGGCCTTCCTGCTGTTAACTGTTTCGTTGCGGCGGCCCCCGATGTGAGGAGAGGGCCGCCGGAGACCGTGAGGGCCGCGTTAGGCCCTGAGGCCAGAAACCCCGCCGGAGTTTCAGTCAGGCGCACTAGGCCGCTGAGGCCGAGGAGATCCCGTGTCACGTGACGGGGGAACGCCGCCGTGTCACCGGCCACGCCCCCGTCATTGCAGCCTGAGACTGTGGGAGACTGCAGCGCCAGAGCTCGTAAAGAGCAAGAGCCCCCTCCGAAATGTTGTGTCTCCCCCGAGGTTGTCCCTGAATGAACCCCGGGCCCCCGGAGGCAGAGCAAGGCCCGGGAACAAGAGGAGCTATGACCGGAGGGCTCCAGTGTGTGGTAGGAGCCCTCCCCTTTTGCCTGTGATCACCGCAAGGAGCCCGGAGAAGGCCTGAAGTGACAGGTAAATCCCGGGGAGGAGGGCGGAAGGTCTTGAGATCGCCCCTCCCCGGGAGAACACTGGTAGTGGGCCCGTTGGCCCCATGTAATGTGTAGAAATCCCCCCCCCCCTTTGGTGGAAGTGAGGTGAGAGAAAGTGCCTACAGGCCTGCTGGGCCTTTGAACAGGGCCAGGAGTCTATTTTGGCCCTGCTGATATGCCTACCGAGCCCCTCTATATTAAAAAGGCCATGGGGGGAGATATCAAATATTCAGTAGTCCCAGGAGACGTGTGAAAGGTACAAGCCAAGTGCATACATTTAATGTAGTGCAGATTTTATACCAATGTATGGGACTCCTTGTCTGCTGCCATGTAGGAAGTAAGGGAAAGTTCATCTGAGGTCAGATGAAAGGTTTCTAGGAGCCCGGTTATTGCCTGAGTAACTGCTGAGGCCTAAAGAGGCCTGTTGTGTACCCAGAAGGGGTTCAGCCCGGCATAAGGGAGTTATTAACCTCCATGAGAAGTTGTGCCTTTTGATGAAATGTCTTCGGGCTTAATGAGATGTAAGGAAATGTGTATTCCTGTTTAGAGGAGTGATGAAATGCACTGTTGCATATTAGGATGGAATGCCCTACAGGAATATTTGGTACTGGGTAGTTAAATGTCTAACTCTGCCTAGTGCAATGCCTTTCAGCTAACTAAGAAAACGTTATTCCTGCAGGAGTGTGTCTTGCAAGTAAAAGTTGATTACTTACCTCCAAGGGGGTAAACCAGAAGATTATTCCTGATTCCTTATTGAGCAACTGGTTATCACTCATGTAAGGTGGAAGGGCCTAACTTCTAACGAAGAGTGTTACATAGAGAAATGCTCTGCCTTTAAGGGAATGTTTTATGCATACTATGTTGAAATGCCTAAATGAAATGCTGGTTTTCCCCAGTGAGGTGTTTTATTCCTAAATAGGGAGATGGTTAAACCTACACAAGGGGATATTTATTTTTAATGAAATGTTTTACCTCTTCAGTGCTATATTTACTGAAACCTACAGTTATTTATTTACCTATTTATGTTTAGTGAAACATGGGTGAAATACCTGCAGGAACAAATGCCATGTTATTTGGTTGTCTCCTTAATGCATTTTTACAGGTGCTGTCAAGAAGCAAGGCGAAGGATAGGCCTGTGGTTTTCTGAAAATGTATTTATCTAATATCTGATATTTATTGAATATTTACTATCTATCTAACTAATAGTTATTGATCCAATATTTAATATTTATTGATTATTTAATATCTATTCATCCGTTATTGATTGCAAGTTTTGAGACACATGTATTCTAAATGAATTTATGATTCCCCTGATCCTGCTCTATCTAACTATTTATCTTAATACAAATTACTTGTTTTTATACAAGCTTGGGAGTGGAGTCATTTATTACGTGCCCAGGTTTCTGTCTCAGTGTGAGTGTGTGCTGCATGATCGCTTAACACATGTGCTTTCGGATGCCTACCCGCTCGTGCCATGCTACCCTCGGGGAGCTGGTGACCCCAGTTCCAACATATTGGTATCGAGCGGTGGGATCCAGGACCTGTGACCATGCAGCACCCTCCATTGGGACAGGGTGCACAGCAATTAGGCTGCACAATTATTGTGTGTGCAAGCCTAAGTAATTGACCCCTCCACTGACTAGCCTGTGAGTGTATCAGGGCCTGTTTGACCTATACTGTCACCCACATCCTAGAACCTTTTCCTGAATTATCTGAGTCCTCACCTGGCACTGGAGTGTTGTGTCAGGGGATGGGGGTGCCTGTTGGGCGGAGAACCGGGAAGAAGGAACTCCGTACCACTTTGGGGGCACGGGTAGGAGCCCACCCAGAGGGTAGAGGGGATGGGGGACAGGAGGGGCAGGTTTCACCCAGGGTGAGGTAACGGGTTTTTAGGAACCCGTTTGGTGCCAGGGGATAACACCCGAAGACCTCTGAGTTCTCCCTGTTCCGGACCACAGAAACACGGAGTCTTCTCGTCGCAGTCAGAGATCAAGTTTTATTGGCAGCTACCAAGTAACAGGTGTCCTAGAAGCACGACAAACACGGGTCATGTGTTCTCAGGAGACTGTTCCTTTTTACAGAACCAGCCTTCTCCTTATATACAGAAATAATAGCTGCAAGCAAGAATTCTTGAGTTTATGATATGGCTATACACATATTTCTACAATAATACAAAAGAGAGAAGTCATGTAGGCAAGCCCGTATTTTAGATGTCCAATTCGTGATAGATTACCTAGCCAGGCCCGGAACTCCCATCAGATATCGGTGAAGCCCCAATAAAAGAAGGCACCTCCTAGTCATAAAACTGGCCATAAACAGGGAGCGTGGACAGGTGTGTATGTTTGTAGAAAACATGATCTGTACGCGGTGAATGGTTTGTGGTATGTTGTGCATTGATGCTATCGTGTTTGGCCACTGGGCGAGGAGCTGCCCAAACAGGTTTGGCTGGAGGCAAGGGAGTCAGTTGGGACAGGTCAGGGGGGAGTCAGGGAAGGTGGACGTGTCCTTTTATATCAAGCTCGACCTTTAATTGACTTATCATGAGGGCAAGACACAAGATGGATACCGTTTACAAAATGGAGTCTGAGGGGTCGGGACGGAAACTACGATTCAGGGGTGTTAGCATACCTCAATCATGACGAAAATGCATAGGAATGATGTCATAATCATTATCGGTTCGTCGACACAAAATTCATCATGGTACGTTGATGTTTCGGGACACGGGTATTGGACCTCGATACCGGGACAACGGTAGGGTCCAGAATTTCAGAACCACAGACCCTCCTTTTGCCCTCATATAAGGCAATAATTCATGTTAATCCGAGTCTAAATCTGTATGAAGGAATTCGTGGAGATGCTGCTGTAGCATCATTCTGTTGCTCAGTTCGTCCCTTGACACAGGCTTCCGTACACATGAGGTAGCACAGAGGCCACATAGTGCAGGAGCGCACTGTACACACCGGCAGAACATAAACAGAAGTGCTAAGATCATCCCAATGAAGATCAGTGTTTTCCATCCCCAGGTAGCGATCAGTTCCCAGAACCACCCTAGTAAGGACCAGTCCCCTTTTTCTACGTGAAGGGAATCAGATATCTCGTGTAGCTTAGAGATGGCCTGGTACACTGTCGGTGCGTTATCAGGGATGAAAATGCAACAACTGGATTGGATCACTCTACACACACCACCACGATCGGCGAGTATGATATCTAGGGCAACTCGGTTCTGAAGGGTCATAAGTCGATCCGACTGAAGTTCGGTCGTCAAATTGCCAAGGGCTCCGGCCGTTGTAATCACGGCGGATTCAACTATCCTCGATAACTGGCGAATATTCCTGCTGTTCACCATAGGCCCCCAAAATGGCAGAAAACCCTTTGCGAAGTCAGCAAATTCCTGACCCGCGGTGTCGTCTTTACTCACGACCCCTCTAGCTGTCCTTGTCCGATGGTAATCTGCTCTGGCCGTGTAGGTGGGAGGCAGCAGAAATGAGATAAAACATGTACCTGAGAAGTCAGGGGGCAACCAGGTGTAGGCTTGGTCATGGCAGACGAAATACGTGCCTTTGGCTGCTAATAGTATAGGGGAAGTTCGGGAAGCGAACACATAGGTTTCCGTGCATATACTCTTTCCTAATTGTGCTTTGGGATCCCTGCCGATACCTTGTAAACATAAGTGACCTCGGTTGGGTACTATCCAAACTGGGCGGGATTTCTTTGCTGTCTGGCTCTTACTCAGGTAAACCCCATATTTAGTTACGTTCCAACGAGTGTACGGAGTGAGTTCATCTTTGGGAATCGTAAGATAGGTGTCGAACTCTCTACTCATATTTCTTATCCCTGCTACTAGTGCCTTGTTACTGGAATCACTCTCAGTAGAACGGGTCGGGTATGGTTCTAGGGCGAATAGGAACATGGTCTGGAAAGCCCACAGAGAACCATAATAACTGAATGGCAGGATGAAGTATGGGATACCCTTATCCGTTGTGTGTGGCATGAGTCCACATATCCAACAGTTCGATGTGTTCATTATGGACTGGTGTTGGTGTAGAAGTTGAATGAATGAGTTATTTACAAATTCGAGTCTTCTGGCAGACTCGTGTTCAGGTAGAGGGTGAAAGTAGTGTGGAGAGATAGTAGGAGGAGGCGGTAGCCGGGTGTCATTTGAAAAAGTAACTTGGAATACGAATAGAGTATAACCAGTCAGAAACATCGTTATGCTACACAACATTAAAATACATGTTATCAAAAACCTTCTTTTGGCCAGTACAGTGCATAATTGTCTTTCAAAGTTCGTGAGTCTGGTAGGTCTCTTTACCCTAGGAAACTCCATCCTCTAGTTGCTGCCCGCGGTGGTAGGTTGGTTCTGCCAGGGAGTGCGCTCTGTTCAGTCCGGGGTAACTCCCTTGGACCAACCAGAACCGTTGACCTAGACGTCCCCAGTTGCACTCCCCAGACTTCAACCGCGACCCTAGCAGCAGAACCGGATGGCGGTTCGAAAATCAAAAATGAGCAAGTTTCCTGAGAGTGAGAGAGCTGAAAAATCAAAAATAGTTCTTGGGGGAAGGGAAATCACATTGGTTTGCCTTTTATTAGTCTCTTTGTCTTGACCTTAGATTATATTGTTGTTTCCCAGGTACGGTGTGGTCTTCAAACAATGTCTTAGGTTCTGAAGTGTCCAACTGCATTGACGGTGGCACAAGTCCTTGTAAAATATGATCACTCTCCTTTTCGGTACCAGTTTCTTTTAAACGTACATCGCTGAAAGGGATGAAGCGAGGTATGGATTCTGTCTCGGAGTCGGCAATTCCTTCGTTGACCCACCGGTCGTATGGAAGGGGCAGAGGGACCCGTTTACAATGGGTCCCGTGCACCCAGTTCTTTTTGCCTTCCACCCGAACAGCTGATCTCGTGGAAAGAAGTACCAGGTACGGTCCGGTCCACCTCGGCTGTCCGTTGTTTGTGCGCTGGAAATTCCGCACCAAGACCCATGTGCCGGGTGCGATGGAGTGACCTGGATCGTCAGAGGCTGGCGGAGAGGAACTGTGAACCTGTTGGTGTAAAACACGCAATTTAGTTGTTAATTCGCACAAATAGTCAAGCAGTACGGGGTGCTCTATTTCGCTGAGTTTCTTTGGCCTTGGCACGCCCCAGACGTTGGCTGGGCGGCCAAACACTATCTCATGGGGGCTAAGTCCTAACCTGGAATGGACGGTCATTCTGGTTGACAAGAGTGCTAGGGGCAAGGCGTCAGGCCATTTAAGACCTGTACAGGCTTGGATCTTGGCTAATTTGAGCTTTAAAGTGCCATTGTAGCATTCTACTAATCCAGCTGATTGGGGGTGATTCGCAGAGTGAAACTTTTGTTGTATGCCTAAACACTCACACACTCTCTTCATCACGCGTCCTACGAATTCACTTCCATTATCACTCCAGACGATTCTAGGCATGCCGAATCTCGGGAAGAACTCTTTGACAAGGGCTTTGGCAGTTGACAAGGCAGTATTGTCCTTAAGGGGGTATGCTTCCACCCACCTGGAGAAAGCGCAAACAACAACGAGCACATACTTCAGATTGTTGCATCTCTCCATGTGAATGAAATCGAGCTGCAAAACCTCGAACGGATACGTTGGAGGCGCAAAATGACCAGCTGGAGTTCCCCTACCGGGATTGTACTTCAAACACGCCATACAGTTTCTGACCACATTCTCTGCATATTTCGGGATATTACCATTTTGCCATACTGGGGCCAATACTTTACAGATTCCTCTCGAACTAATGTGCGCAACTCCATGAGCCATGGTTACTACTGCAAGTACATATGCGTTAGGTAATAGCCATCGCTGGTGTTCTGACAGTTCGACCCAACAACCATTCGCGTCTAGTCTACCTTTACTTTCTCTCCATTCATTCACCTCTTTCTCAGTTGCCTCGGCTTGTATAGATTTCACGCTTTCAATGGTGTCCTCACACATTCCTACATCCGTAATCCATCTTGCGGGACCTACAACATACATCCGACTCATCGTGTTCCTTGCAGTCTCTTTCGCAACCTCGTCTGCAAATGCATTCCCGCGGCCAACATCATCCTGAATCTTTTTGTGTGCACTGCATTTCACAATGGCAACTTGTAGTGGCAAGGTCAGTGACTCGAGGAGTTCATTAACTAACTGACCATGTTGTATCTTTGCACCATGTGACGTCAGGAATCCACGTTCACGCCACAATCTCCCAAAACTGTGAGCCACACCAAAGGCGTATTGGCTGTCAGTGTACACATTCACTCGCTTTCCTTTCGCTAACACACATGCTCTGGTAAGCGCAATTAGCTCCGCAGCTTGTGCAGAATTATGGGAAATGCGCGCGGTCTCTATAATGGTGTGTAATGTCATTACGGCATATGCTGCAGTCGTATCACCATTCGGCAGCTTGAAACATGAACCATCAACCCATAAAGTATCGTTGCATTCAGGAAGGGGAGTGTCCTGTAAGTCTACTCTCCCTTTTGTCTCTTCTTCTGTCCTAAAACAGCAGTCATGGTTATCAATCTTGTCTGTTTCTGTCGGAATGGGTAATAACGTTGCGGGATTCAGTGTATCGCACCTCTTTATGTGGATGTGACTTGCTAGCAGTGTAAGTTCGTAACTGGATAGTCGAGCGCTAGTAAGGTGTTGTGTCTTCGTCCTGTTTAGTAAAATGTCTACTGCATGCGGAACCATAACGATCAGAGTATTATTCATGACTAATCTAGCGGATTGTCGGATGCAGACAGCTGCTGCGGCGGTAGCCCTCAGACAACTTGGTAGGGCTTTAGCCACAGGGTCTAGAGTTGCCGAAAAATACGCGCATGGGCGCTGTCTGTCCCCAAAATGTTGTGTTAAAACTGATAATGCACAACCTTCCTTCTCATGGACATATAATGTAAAAGGCTTACTGTAGTTGGGGTTTCCCAACACAGGAGCCGAACATAATGCATCACGCAACTTGTGGAAACTCGTCTGGCAATCTTCAGACCAAGGCATAGGATTTGGCGTGTCTTTGCAGAGTAGTGCCAGCAAGGGTTTAGCTAGTAGTGAGAAATTCGGTATCCATTGTCTACAGTACGATGTAATGCCCAAGAAGGCTCGAACCTCTCTCTGTGTCCTTGGGACACTCAGTTCTGCAATTGCCTGTATTCTTTCTGGTGTCAGTCTCCTTCCCTCCTTCGACAAGATGTGACCTAAGTAGGTTACTTCTTGTCGGCAAAATTGTAGTTTGGAAAGAGAGACTTTGTGCTTCATGTCACATAAGTTACGTAATAATGATAACGTAGCTTTCTTGCAAATCTCTTCAGTGTCTGCAGCGATCAGCAGATCGTCTATGTACTGAATCAGAGTTGAACCATTCGGTAGAATAATCGTGTCTAGTTGTGTTTTCAGGGCCTGACTGAATATTGATGGGCTTTCGCAGTAGCCTTGAGGAGCGCACTTGAAGCGGAAGCTTCGTCCTCCTAAATTGAATCCAAAAATATCTCTACTCTCCTCGGCAATCGGGATGCTGAAGAAAGCGTTCTTCAGGTCGATCACCGAGAACCAATTTGCTGAAGCTGGAACCATCGTCAATAAAGCAGTAATGTCGGGGACAACTGGAAACTGTGGGATAACTATCTTGTTCACTTCTCTGAGGTCGATCACGAACCTGTACACAGGCGGTTGTTAAGGATCAGTACGCTTTAAAACGGGCAGAACTGGACTGTTACAAACATTTCCTGTTGTTTCTTCGATGACGTCTTTATCAATCAGGTCATAAACAATCGTCAATAATGCATTTTCGCATTCGCTAGATATTTTGTAGTGGCAACCTAACGTTGGCTTTCAATGTTATGACATACGGTGCTATCTCCAAACGACCTACATCATTAGAGCCATTAGCCCAAAGTATATCAGGAAGTGATGACAATTCAGTCGGAATATTGTCCTTTGACAAATACATTGGAGAAATGACTTTCTTACCTAAAGTAAGTTGTACTCCCAAGGGGGAACAGTACAAAGTCGCATATAACCTTTTTAGCAAATCCAAACCTAACAAATTTTCACCGCAACCTGTTGTAAGAATGAGGGGTGCTTCTAATTCGCACGGGCCAATAGAAAGAGATATAGGACTGGAGATCGGGTTTCTAACGGGGGCGCCAGAGAAACCTACTGAAACATTCATTTCGCCAGACAAAGGTGCTCCAGGAAGTTTCGAGTGCATGATAGAACTTTTTGTAGCACCAGTATCCAGCAGAAATGGCTCTGACACTCCTGAGGTAATTACCTTGACATAAGGTCCATTCTGATCTACTGGAACTGAAACAACTCCCTCTCTTTGTCCATGGCTGTCCTAGCAATCGTTACCCTCATTTTCGTGTTCGGTGTAATAGTCGTCAGCATAGTACTGAGCTGACCTGGACGACGCATTATTCTGTTGGTCAAAGCTGTTCATCGAATTCTGAGGCGGAAAAGAAGTTGTATTCTGGGTGAAATTTCCACGGCCCCTACCTCTAGGGGCATGTTGAACACCTCTTCCCCTTACACCTGAAGCACCGCTCGAACGTCGCGCAAGAGCCGGACAATTACCTTTAAAGTGACCCTCTTCTTTGCAATACGCACATTGATTCGGGCCATAAGCAATATGCTGATGTGAAAACTCGTTTCCCTGCGCGTTTCTCGAATACTGCTGTTGTTGTTGGTAATTGGGCTGACTAGTCGTACGAGGCGGATAGGCTTGCTGGAGAAGAACTTTAGTTTTTAAATCTTTTGTCTTTTTGTCGACTTTATCTAGCTCGTCTTTGCGCCTATTTTCATAGTACTGGGCTGTAGCTAAAATTTGCGCTGACGTAGAGACAGCCCAAGCACTCTCTGAATCTTTCAGTTTATTACACAGTTCAGGGATTAAATTATGTACGAATTTGTCTACAAACAATCTTTGACCACCCTCGGTAGCCATATCCTGACCACTATGATCGGTGAAAGTCTCCTCAAATCTTGTGAAAAAGTCAGACACATTCTCATCTTTCTTCTGCTTGCACGCAGATAGCTTGTCCCAGTTTACGCGTACTTCAGGCATTATCGTTTTCATGTACGCGATAATTCTACCGGGAAGTTCTGCTATTAATGGCTCAGGTTTAGAACCACCAATTTGTCTAGCATCTATAGCGGCAATGTTCGCCCATGAGTCACCTAGTTCTTGGTCATGGTTCGTATGACGTATTTTGCTCCATAGAGGATGTGGAACAACGTTCACAAACAACATGTCTATATCCGCTAAATTCATTATACATGAGCTTGCAGTTTGTGATAACTCCTTATAATACCCAGTCGGGTTTTTACGAGGATCAGGCAGTGTCTGCTTGAGTGCTAAGACATCGGATCTTTTCCAGGGGACATGTACCTATACACGCTGGAAATGAGGCAGAATTGGTGGATTCGCATTCGCATCACCTTCCCTCCAAACCGGAGGAACCTCTCTCATGGGGTACTGTCTCGCTCTTTTCCCGCCTGGTGCATCGTCTTCGTGACATGATCTAGAGACGTTTCCCTTACTCCTATAAGAGAGCAATAACTCTATCGCTTTCTCAACATCTGCACCTATAATCATACCTTCATAGAACTTAAAGCGTGTACGCCATAGTTCGTTCATTGTGTATTTGGGATCATTTGTCTTCACATCTTCGCCCAGATATACACACATTTCTTCGAATACGTATCTCTGAGTGGGTGCATTCCATTGACGGAAAACTTCCATAACAGACTGAACATCATATCTAACAGTATCCGTAATCCATTTACGGGCTAGTTCATTCAGCACTTTTCTTTCCTCGTAATCAGGCAGTTGACTACGTAACTGTCTATCTTCTGTTTTAGGGGTCGTTTTAGGCGACCCGAAGAAAGGTGAAAGTAGACCAGTGACGGTACCTGTCACTCTTTGTCTAATAGAAGGAGAACCTTGCGGAGGAGCAAGTGCATCGGAAAAAACAGGCTGAGGCAAAGAAGAAGTAGAGGCAATAGCAGAGGAAGTTGAAGTAGTAGCAGACGTAGTATCATAGACAATAGCTGGAGCTGTAGGCAAAGTCGTAGAAGTAGATGGAGTAGGTAGCAAAGATGGCGGCCCTTGAGAAGGCTGCGCCGGAGAAGTAGAAACCAGCTGAAGAGGAGCTGGCGTTCGTGCAAGAGCTGGGTTACGTGCGCCGGGGCGCAGTATAGTAAAATGCTTTGGCGTAGTAGCGTCTAACGCATACGGTGGAGGTGAGCTTAATAAGTGGGACATTAATGGATCTTTCTCGGATCTCTCCTCTTGACGTTGTCCCTTATTTGGTAACATCGGGTAGCATTTATCTACTGCTAGTTTCTTGCTCCTAAGTATTTGTTCGCTTTCTTGCTCTTCCTCGTTATCCCTGTATGCAACGGCAGCTTGCACCATTGACATACCTCTTTTATTCCTTTTTGCTAATTTTATTTCTTTCTGTTTGGCTTCTTTGCGCCATAAGCGGAAAGAGTCAAACATCGCCGGCCGGGCTTTTCTATTAAATAATTTGACCTCTAGGTTATCTAATATTTCTGAGTCGAAACTACCATATTGGGGCCATTTTAAAACACCATCCTTGCGGGTGTATTTTATCCACACTTCATTATATGTGATAGGACCTACGCCGTGCTTTACATAGAGCTCGTATGTTGGAGTTCCAATCGGAGGAACCGGACAGGAATCCTCTAATCGGGAGTCCTTACTATAACCAAGACAAAACAAGTTTCCAAGTCTGCTAAAACCAGGCATCTTTGCTCCCTAGTCTAGCTTCAAACTTCAAAGGATTATCTGTTACGATATTTCTCGTGAATACACAAGTCCTTCGGCTTTGGGGCTTGCAAGTACCAAATCAAAGCGTATCTCAAGGATACCACAAACTAAGGACAAACTAAGGACTGGGAGACGCTCCACTTATACTTAACTGAAGTATTTGAAGATCGGTGACGTCGCTAAAAGACTCGTCTATCGTTTCGCTCTACCAAGGATCACTGGGTCCAAAACAAGGCGATAGTCAGGGCAGCAGTCCTTCGTAGCCGTCGGGACGCGGGGAACCTCGCAGCAAAGACCTTCGGAACCACGTCGACATACAGGGGTCGCTGAAGTGGCTGGCCGTCCTCTGGAATTTTCACACGAAGCTCCTCACGAACATCTGGCTTGGACCGTCGCCGCTTGATACCACCCCACGTTGGGCGCCAACTGAGGTAACGGGTTTTTAGGGACCCGTTTGGTGCCAGGGGATAACACCCGAAGACCTCTGAGTTCTCCCTGTTCCGGACCACAGAAACACGGAGTCTTCTAGTCGCAGTCAGAGATCAAGTTTTATTGGCAGCTACCAAGTAACAGGTGTCCTAGAAGCACGACAAACACGGGTCATGTGTTCTCAGGAGACTGTTCCTTTTTACAGAACCAGCCTTCTCCTTATATACAGAAATAATAGCTGCAAGCCAGAATTCTTGAGTTTATGATATGGCTATACACATATTTCTACAATAATACAAAAGAGCGAAGTCATGTAGGCAAGCCCGTATTTTAGATGTCCAATTCGTGATAGATTACCTAGCCAGGCCCGGAACTCCCATCAGATATCGGTGAAGCCCCAATAAAAGAAGGCACCTCCTAGTCATAAAACTGGCCATAAACAGGGAGCGTGGACAGGTGTGTATGTGTGTAGAAAACATGATCTGTACGCGGTGAATGGTTTGTGGTATGTTGTGCATTGATGCTATCGTGTTTGGCCACTGGGCGAGGAGCTGCCCAAACAGGTTTGGCTGGAGGCAAGGGAGTCAGTTGGGACAGGTCAGGGGGGAGTCAGGGAAGGTGGACGTGTCCTTTTATATCAAGCGCGACCTTTAATTGACTTATCATGAGGGCAAGACACAAGATGGATACCGTTTACAAAATGGAGTCTGAGGGGTCGGGACGGAAACTACGATTCAGGGGTGTTAGCATACCTCAATCATGACGAAAATGCATAGGAATGATGTCCTAATCATTATCGGTTCGTCGACACAAAATTCGTCATGGTACGTTGATGTTTCGGGACACGGGTATTGGACCTCGATACCGGGACAACGGTAGGGTCCAGAATTTCAGAACCACAAGGGAGGCGGGCACACCAGAGAACCCTGATAGGGGGTGTGCGTCGTCTAAGATGTTAGAGCATGAGAGGGAGAGTGAAAGCCTTGCACTGGATGAAAGGAAGCTGGCGCACAGGCTTCAGCTAGAAGAGTTAGAGCTGGAAGCCTTGGAATTATGTGTGTCAGGTACTTCCAATGGTGGCAGCGTACCCGAGGTTCGGAGCTTAGACCAGTCACAGAGTGTAGGACCTGGACTGGGGCTTCAGGTTCAGGGGTTGCCTGACCTGGAGGGTGGGGTACCGGTAACTAAGGACCCTACCAGAGTGACTTCCAGGGGTACCACTCCGGGTAGGAGGGTGCGGAACCTTGGAAGGGGGTGCGGAGGGAGGAAGGACTCTCTTCTGGCACCGGTCCAGCCACAGGGCGCAGATCCTGGGTTGGGTGGCCAGGTTCAGGGGTTGCCTGACCTGGCGGGAGGAATCTCTGTATTCAGAGTCCCCCCAGTTGGTGTGACTCTCAGGGGTACTACTCCAGGTGGGAGGGTGCAGAACCCTGGGAGGGGGTGCAGGGAGAGGGAGGACTCGCCCCTGTCACCAGTTCAACCTAAGGGTTTAGACTCTAGGTTGAGGGAAGAGTGGTCCAAAGGTACCACGGGCCTGGGGCTACTGCCCCCCACTCTGAGAGAAAGCAAGGGCCAGAGGCTTCTGAATTGTTTAGAGGTCAGTCCTGGCCGCATCCCACTTGGGAACACCAGTGGGGTGGTTTGATTGATAAAAAGCTGACGATTGCCATTGGAGTAATGGGCCGGCGTCCACCTTTTTCCGCCCCAAGCAGGGAAGCCCATCAAGGTGATGATCGGACTACCCTGGCTTTTGGCTGGGGAGGAGATGTGTGGGACTTGGCCCTTTCCCCAGAAATGTTTTCGCTTTTTACCCCTTTTTAATTTAGAATGCCCCTATTGAAACAACAGTGTGTAGGCCTTGTGTAGTGGAGGAAGGCCTGTGTAGTGTAAAACTAGTGTTAAAGTACAGGTACTTCCTACCCCTAACATGCCCGCCACTGACCTCTGCTGCTGCAGCGAGGTCTACGTTGGCGCATTCTAGTAGCCAGGGGCTGGCTGGAACCCTCAGGCAAAGTATCCATCTTAGCCTGCCAGCCTGCCCATAGGTAGAGTGGTGGAACCTCCTGGAAGCCTCTGGAACCTTCTGGAAGAGGTGAGGTGACACCAACTGCCACTACCAACTGTCAACTGGCACTATAAAAGGAGAGGGAGGAAAACTTTCCTGTCAGAGACTGAGGGGAAGACCTGGGGAAGAACCTACGCAGGAGGATAGGCAATGAGGGTCAGGACAGGGACTTAAGATACTGGAAGAGACAGGGCCTAGGATTTGCCTTTCAAGTGTTGAGGTATCCTGTAACCCCCCCACTGACCTAACCCCGCGGCAGGGAACCCCCAGGGACCACTTGAAGGGATTGGCTGAGAAGAACTTGGAACACCAGCCACCAATTTATCCCCCCCTTCAAGGAACAAGAAACCAAGCAACTAAACTAAGGGCGCAAGAAACATCACGCCAAGAAGAAACTAAGCAACCACAGGACTTTTGAGTCGCTCCCTGTGCCCCCTGATGCCACGTGGGGTCCCTGCGCTAACCTACCGCTGCTGTGTGGCTTGTCCTGTGAGCTGCCTCTATTCTAAAGCAACTACTGTTGAAGCTCCAACCTAGAACTGCTTAAGCGCTACATTGCCCTTCCAAGCGCTTGACTGGTGAAGAATTGCTGTGTCCTATGGGAAGCGCTTGCCGGCTGTAATTGACTTTGTAAAGCGCTGTGAGGAGGAATGCGCTGTACCACCCCTGCTGGGCCTCCATCTGAGCGCTACGAAGTAATTGATGAGCGCTGTGGTAATTGCCTGCTGTGGCCCATCGGAGCGCTGTGAAGTGCCTGTAAAGCGCTGTGAAGCAATCTGCCCAAGCGTTGTTGATCGCTCCTTTGATGACCCCTGCTGAAGCGCTGGAGGAGTGCTGTAACCTGCCCCCCCCCAGAGCGCTGTAAAGTGCCTGTAAAGCGCTGCCCTTAAAGCGCTACGAAGTCCCCTCCAAGCGCCTACCTGTAGCCCCCTAGCGAAGCGCTGTGATCCCCGTGGGCCCCTGCTGAGGCGCTGACTGGGCATTCACCGCCGCGGGCCCGGTTCGACTGGAGGGCCTTCCTGCTGTTAACTGTTTTGTTGCGGCGGCCCCCGATGTGAGGAGAGGGCCGCCGGAGACCGTGAGGGCCGCGTTAGGCCCTGAGGCAAGAAACCCCGCCGGAGTTTCAGTCAGGCGCACTAGGCCGCTGAGGCCGAGGAGATCCCGTGTCACGTGACAGGGGAACGCCGCCGTGTCACCGGCCACGCCCCCGTCATTGCAGCCTGAGACTGTGGGAGACTGCAGCGCCAGAGCTCGTAAAGAGCAAGAGCACCCTCCGAAATGTTTTGTCTCCCCCGAGGTTGTCCCTGAATGAACCCCGGGCCCCCGGAGGCAGAGCGAGGCCCGGGAACAAGAGGAGCTATGACCGGAGGGCTCCAGTGTGGGGTAGGAGCCCTCCCCTTTTGCCTGTGATCACCGCAAGGAGCCCGGAGAAGGCCTGAAGTGACAGGTAAATCCCGGGGAGGAGGGCGGAAGGTCTTGAGATCGCCCCTCCCCGGGAGAACACTGGTACTGGGCCCGTTGGCCCCATGTAATGTGTAGAAACCCCCCCCTTTGGTGGAAGTGAGGTGAGAGAAAGTGCCTACAGGCCTGCTGGGCCTTTGAACTGGGCCAGGAGTCTATTTTGGCCCTGCTGAACTGCCTACCGAGCCCCTCTATATTAAAAAGGCCATGGGGGGAGATATCAAATATTCAGTAGTGTAGTGTAGCTCCTATTTTCCCAATAGGCTCTGCGCATTGGAATAGTACCTACAGCAGTAAAGGCCTAGGCCAGACGTTAACTAGGTCTACTACTGTCGATACTAGACTTAATTTTTGGGTTTGCCAGCTAAGCTCAGAGTTCGCTAGAAACTTTCTCGAATGTTTAAGGAAGGATTAACTCCCCTGATTAGACAAGAAGGGATTTAGTTTCTGACAACCATAGAACATGACAACTTTGCTCTCCCCTAATCAAGAGTCAATCTCAAGAGTCGTGTGAGCACAAGGCAATTATTTTACTCAGTCAGTACGTGCATTCTTAGTCTCATCAGAATGTAGAGAAAAGGAAGAGACGGGCGTGTTCAATAAAAGATGTTATTTATTGATCAGTCTCTTTTCTCGTACAAGAGAAATGGATCGATATTATTGCAATACTTATAGTTAAGTAAAGTGCATACATTAAAAGCAATAGTATAAAATAATACTGTAAAAACATTGATATGGTTTCTGAGCCATATGATGTTTAAAATGATTAAAATATATTTACATACACATATACATTTGACTAAACGTACTCAACTGGTGTTTCTAAATACGCCTACCCCGTGTACCTGACCTAAGTCTAATACGTGGGCGGGAATAGAAAGTTACAGTTTAAGTTAAGTTTGTTTTTGCCAAGTGAATAACTAAAGAATTCTCTAGGAGGGGTTATTCAGTTCTGTACCTGGAATTTAGGATGAATGAGGAATGGTATCTCTTTCTCTGCTCTCGATATTCCAGGCTGCCTGCGAGGGCTGCCCAGAAGCGCCGGTGCTGGGTCTCTCGGCTTGAGATAGCAGCGCGTCTCTCAGCGCGTCAGGAAGGCGGGGCTGTTGCCTGCGGGGTCTGCTTCTGCTCTCGGCTTCGGCAAGTATGGCTGCTCCGTCTTGTCACCACGCGTGTGTTTGCATAGGGCAAGGTCGGCAATATTTATACCTTAAAGGTGCCGGGATTGACGTAAGGATGGACATAGGTACGTCAATAAAGATGTCATACGACTTGCTCGTTAGCACATTCTTTACTAAAGTTCTCTGTGAAATCAAAACAATGGCCGCACGGATTATCCAGGTTGTCATAGGTTTGATTTGTTATGAGAACGTTGTATGCCTTATCAGGGGCTGGAGGAATGTCGCTTGTCTAATTAGATCTCAAGCGTTATGACCTAATCAGATAACACGTTCCTGTGCCGTAGTGTGACTGCGTCAGATAACGGTATCTGCATCATGGGGGATTTCTTGCCTCATGGGCTGACTGTTAGTTAACTAGCTAGGTAGGTTAACCAGAATATGGTCAGGAATAGGGGGATCGATTCAGAACCTATAGAAATACACGACAGTAGTCCCAGGAGACGTGTGAAAGGTACAAGCCAAGTGCATACATTTAATGTAGTGCAGATTTTATACCAATGTATGGGACTCCTTGCCTGCTGCCATGTAGGAAGTAAGGGAAAGTTCATCTGAGGTCAGATGAAAGGTTTCTAGGAGCCCGGTTATTGCCTGAGTAACTGCTGAGGCCTAAAGAGGCCTGTTGTGTACCCAGAAGGGGTTCAGCCCGGCATAAGGGAGTTATTAACCTCCATGAGAAGTTGTGCCTTTTGATGAAATGTCTTCGGGCTTAATGAGATGTAAGGAAATGTGTATTCCTGTTTAGAGGAGTGATGAAATGCACTGTTGCATATTAGGATGGAATGCCCTACAGGAATATTTGGTACTGGGTAGTTAAATGTCTAACTCTGCCTAGTGCAATGCCTTTCAGCTAACTAAGAAAACGTTATTCCTGCAGGAGTGTGTCTTGCAAGTAAAAGTTGATTACTTACCTCCAAGGGGGTAAACCAGAAGATTATTCCTGATTCCTTATTGAGCAACTGGTTATCACTCATGTAAGGTGGAAGGGCCTAACTTCTAACGAAGAGTGTTACATAGAGAAATGCTCTGCCTTTAAGGGAATGTTTTATGCATACTATGTTGAAATGCCTAAATGAAATGCTGGTTTTCCCCAGTGAGGTGTTTTATTCCTAAATAGGGAGATGGTTAAACCTACACAAGGGGATATTTATTTTTAATGAAATGTTTTACCTCTTCAGTGCTATATTTACTGAAACCTACAGTTATTTATTTACCTATTTATGTTTAGTGAAACATGGGTGAAATACCTGCAGGAACAAATGCCATGTTATTTGGTTGTCTCCTTAATGCATTTTTACAGGTGCTGTCAAGAAGCAAGGCGAAGGATAGGCCTGTGGTTTTCTGAAAATGTATTTATCTAATATCTGATATTTATTGAATATTTACTATCTATCTAACTAATAGTTATTGATCCAATATTTAATATTTATTGATTATTTAATATCTATTCATCCGTTATTGATTGCAAGTTTTGAGACACATGTATTCTAAATGAATTTATGATTTCCCTGATCCTGCTCTATCTAACTATTTATCTTAATACAAATTACTTGTTTTTATACAAGCTTGGGAGTGGAGTCATTTATTACGTGCCCAGGTTTCTGCCTCAGTGTGAGTGTGTGCTGCATGATCGCTTAACACATGTGCTTTCGGATGCCTACCCGCTCGTGCCATGCTACCCTCGGGGAGCTGGTGACCCCAGTTCCAACAGGGCAGAATCACCATTTTGAGTATAGCTATACAGCCTGCCATGGTTAGAGGTAGTTTCAACCATCGCTCAATTCGACCAGTCAGTTTTTCCATCCCGGTCCATAGCTGAGCCATATTATTTGATCCGAGTCTCTGTGTATATGTATCTAAGGATGGGTGGTGAACTCCACTCCAACAGCGGGGTTTGCGGAATTATGTCAATTCCACGCACCGCTGGAAGAACAAAGTTCTCAAAAAAACTCTGATTACGCCACGTGGCAAAGTTTGCCCCTGCCAACCACCCCTAAGGTCCGACAAGCCCTGCCTCTGCCCGAGTCCTCCTTATCTGGATCTCGGTGTGGCCTCCTCAATGCAGGATTCTTCTTCCTGTCCTGCTGTGAAACTTCTATTTGCTGCAGGACTCGCAAGGACCGGGCATGCGCGTGCATTGAGAATGGAGACCGGGCTAAGGTCTCCATGCTCCATGTGCACGCATGCGAAGTCCTCACGAGTCCCTGCAGCGAAGGGATATTTCACAGCCCAGGACTGGAAGAAGAATCCTGCACCGAGGAGGAAGTCCGGAGTCAGGAAGAATCAACACCAGGATCACCGCCCCGGGTGAAAGGCTGCCGACAGAGATGAAATGAAATCCAGTATTTTTGAAATCCAGCATTTGTAAAGCGCACAATTACCCAAGGGAGTCAAGGCGCTGGGGCAGTCGGAAAAATTAAGTGAGCTATTGCCCAGATTCACATGGTGCTGGACTAACCTGCCGCCGGCACCGGGTATCGAAATGTGAACCCCTTAGTACGGAGTCAGGCGTCTGGCCGCTGCGCCACACCTCTTCCCGAGATGAGCTGAGGCGACTGGGTGGGGCCGGGCTACACAGTTTTTTGGCAAACTCCGTGAAATTCGGCGTAGTGCCACTCCACCCACCCCTGTATGTACACCCAGGGATTTAATGGATTCCTCACACCACATTAGTGGAAATTCAGTATCCCTACTGCAGGAGGCCGGTGTCAAGGGGAAGATTTCAAGATTTGCCTCAGTTTATATGCAGTCTGACAATGCGCCATATGGATTTGTTTCTCTAAGCAAAGGTCCCATATTGTCACTCGGGTGCCGATATTGAGAATAATGTTGTCTGCATATAGTGTGATTAGTAGCGGGCCAGTTTTCACTGCCGTCCTCTGTGGAGGTGACGTTCCTGCAGGTGATGCACCAGGGAGTCCAGTGTTATTACAGACAATAAGGGAGAGAGTAGGCATCCCTGCCACATCCCTTGTGTGGGAGAAAAAGCAGATGTCAGCATTCCATTTAAACAAATGTGTGCTGTAGGTTTTGTGTAAAATAGTTTAATGAGAAAATAAATGGGGGGCGTGGCCAGGCAGCATGGCCGACAGGACGTGAGCTCTACCAGCTCAGTCCCGAGGACCCACAGAATCCTGAATAAATATCCTGCCTGGGCGGCTGCGGCTTCTAATTTGGGGTCGGAGCATTCCCTGATACATTAGGCGCCCCAGGGCTGGCGAAGTAACTCAGGAGGCGGCTGGGAGCGGAGGTGGTTGCTCCGTCGGCGTGCGCGCCGCCACCTCTAACTACCCGACACCGCGGTCTGGGCCTGGTCCGTGAGGTCCTTCCCTTGAGCGGCCTGCCGGGCGCGGCAGTGCGGCGGCCCCTGGCGGGGGCCCCCCCCGGCGGACATTGGCGACCCACCCTGAGCCTCTGGGGTGCTTCTGGAGGCGGCGGTTGTCGGGCGCGGCTCCCCTGAGGTCCTGTCTGCCTGCCGGTGGAAGAGGGACGCCGCCCGACCAGTGCGGAGCTCCTGCTGTGCCGGCCCCGGCCGCGCGCTACTCCGGCCGAGTGCCGACGGACGGCGCCCTGTGACTCTGGGGTACCTTCATGCCTTCGTGGACTCCGTGAGTGCTCTGCCCTGGCCCCTGATTCCCTTAACTCTGCCTCTCCTGGGACCCCGGATCGGCGCTGGAGCGGCCTGGGGCTTCACCTCCCCCCTTCACACGGGAACCAGCTGGACACACTCCCGCTCCCCATTGCTGGAGCTCCGGTCCCTGGCTCTTGACGTGGGGAGCGGTGCCTCTGGAGTGGCGGTGGCGCTGGCGCTCGTTTCGCGCTAGCCCGCCATTTTGTCTTAGTTGCCCGGGCGGTTCCTGAGTGGCGCAGTGGCCGCTTGGAAGGAGGGAGTTTCTAACTACGGCTTGTCCTGCAGGTTGGTGCCTGCCTTGGAGGGTGCCCCTGGACCCTGGAGTCCGTGCTGACGACAGGAGGTGGAGGGATCCCGAGGTGGTGCGTGGATGACCTGTCATGCCGGCCCTTGATTGATCCTTGCACGGGCGTGGGACCCTGTTCCCGGCTGAGTCCTTGACGCGACCCGGAGGTTGGGAGCCTGCTCATACCATTTTTGGCACGTTGTGGGGACCTGTTCGGATTGAGTGGGACGGCGGCCTCTTGACTGTCTGACCGTACTCCGGACGCCCTCAAACTCCTCTTCCTAGATCCGAAGGCCTAGTGCGGCACAACGGACGTCTGAAGGTATGGCGCAACGCAAGGATCGGTCCTCGAAGGGCTCCCAACCCAACACTATTGTCCAATACACTACCCCACGCATGCAGCCGCAGAGGATCACGCGCCAAACAGGCCCCGAGGACGGCGGCGAGAGCCCTGCGGAACCATCCAGAGCAGAACTTTTGAAAGCTATCCAGGGTTCTCACTCTGCCCTGGAGCGGCAAATAGAAACTGTTTCTATTGATGTGAATCTACTCAGGGCCGACCTCCACAAAGTCGCGGACAAAGTCTCTAACGCGGAGGGCAATATTACACAACTACAGGGTGAGGTGGCGTCCTTGCAGAAGACAGTTGCGCAACTTACATCGACTACTCGAGCATTGGAAAGGCGTGCTGAGGATGCGGAGGGGAGGGCCCTTCGGAGTAACATCAGGGTCCTGGGAGTGCCGGAGAGACTGGAGGCGGGTAACCCTGAACGCTTTCTAGAAACCTGGATCCGCACCCACTTGTGCCCAACCGGACTGTCCAGCGTCTTTGTCGTGGAACGGGCGCATAGAGCCCTTGTGCCGCCTCCGCGCCCAGGCGAGGCCCCCAGCGCCCTCATCGCGAAGATCCTAAACTACAAAGATTGTGACTGTATTTTGAAAGCTGCGAGAGAGGCGGAATCTCTCATGATCGAGAACAGCCGCGTGTCAATCTACCCAGACTACACCCAGCTAGTACAGGAACAACGGAAATCCTATCTGGGAGTCAAACAAAAACTCCGTGATATGAAACTCCAGTATATGTTGTTGTATCCAGCTAAACTCAAGGTGCTCTCCCAGGGCCGGGCGCACTTCTTTGAGACGCCTGCAGAGGTGTGGGAGTGGCTTGAGATCAGAGGAGATGATCTGCCCCCGGGGGAGCGAGGTGGCCCCCGGGAGACTTGGGGGACTAGACCGCAGAGGCGCCGCCGTGGACGGGGCCGGCTCCGGTCTGGGTCCCGTGGTTCTCCTAGGGACCGCCCTACGGTGGGAGCAGATGGCGATATTCCAATGGAGGTCTCGCCGCGGGGGGGGAGGGAGCCGGGATCCCCCAGGGGTTCCCCTCCTGGAGAGATCTTGGTTCCAGATACCCTACAGGTAACCCCGCTGGATACGGACTCCACGACCCTAGTGGTCCCGGAGACGGCCCTCCCTGAGCAAAGACTGGAATAACCTATGGACTTGAGGTACATGTTCTTCTCTGTGTAGATCTCCACCAGTAGTGAGACGTTATATTGACGCCCTGGTAAGCCCACATCATGCCTTGCTGTTCCTGAGGGGTTTTGGACATGTGGACTGGGGTGGTGGCTATGCACCCTTCTGACATATGGGGCGGAGGGGGAGGGGGGGGGGCGTTATATGCCTTGAATAACGTCTTGTCCGGAATGCACCCAGAGGCGGGTAGCCATGCCCAGGCACTTCCCTAGGGTCCCTGGGTCTTTTGAGGAGCTGGGAGGGAGGGTGGGTGGGGTTGGTTTAGTGTGTGTGAGTGTGTGTTGAGTGGATTGTATGGGGTGGCTGTGTACGTCCTGGCACTGGCAGGGGAAGGGCGGGGAGGCGTTTTTCATTGTTGCTGTCCTTTCGCTCGTGGGTGGGGGGTGGGAATCTGTTTTTGCAAATGTTTCGGATGTTGGGATTGCTGGGGGGTGGGTTGGGTTTTACGTAGAAGTTGTTACTGGCATCATGTGTGTATTGTGTCGGAGTGGTGGAGGGCTCCCTCGTGGTGCCCCTCCTTTCTCTATGGCTGTTGTGGGGACCGGGTGGGAGCTGGTCATGTTGTGTTCCTACTGTGCCCCAAATGGGCGTGATACCTGGCCATGGGATTTAAATTTTTAACATGGAATGTGCGTGGTTTGGGTACTTGCACCAAGAGACACAGAGTGCTCACCTTCCTGAAGCGACATGGGGTTTCAGTAGCTTGTCTGCAGGAGACCCACTTAGTTGACAACGGTGCGCAGCGCCTGTCCAAGAAATGGAGGGGCCAGATTTTCCACTCCTCCTTCTCTACATATGCTAGAGGGGTCCTCATCTGGGTGGCACCGGGGATCCCTTGCGCTGTTCAGTATGTTGAGGCGGATGTAGAGGGTAGATACCTATTGGTGAGACTTAGATTGGATGACAAGGAACTCCTGTTGCTTAACTCCTATGCCCCGAACACCGATGACCCGGCTTTTTTCTCTCGGATCCAGGATCTAGTGGCCCCTAGTTTGGACTCACCCCTCCTTTGGTTTGGGGACTTTAATTGTATATTGAACCCTGAGTTGGACCGCTGTCCGCCCCGGTCGGGCACTAAGCCCCGTATGACGACACGGTTGCGGGAAGTCATGCATAATCTTGGAGCGCTGGACGTGTGGAGAGCTTGCCATCCTGCGCAGAAGCTCTATACATGCTACACCCCGACACATGGTACCCATAGCAGACTGGACCGCGTGCTGGCGGCTAACCTCACCCCGTCCCTTACCTTGACGGTTACCCATCAGGCCCGGTATTTGTCTGACCATGCTCCTGTGACGTGTGTGGCGCAGTGGCCTGACCAAGTTACGCGCCCCCGCACATGGAGAATGCCCGCGGACCTCCTCCAGGATCCAGTGGGTAAGGATCATATAGAGACCTCATTGTTGGACTATGTGGCCCTCAACTGGGGAGTTGATGAGCTGCCCTATTCTGCCAAGTGGGACGCATTGAAAGCTGTGGTGCGTGGAGCGTGTATGGGCCTCACCTATGGGGTCAGGAAACAACTGCTATCTGAGTTGCAGGATGCGGAAGCGAAGCTTCGGCGCACCCAGTCCAGTCCCGACCCGGACGCCCTGGATCTACAGGCTGAAGGGAACGCTTTAGTCTCGATCCATGACATCCTCTCCCGGCTTGATAAATTTACTCTAGGCCAGTACCGGCAACGTCTCCACCCTGAGGGCGATAAATCTGGCCGCCTGCTGGCCTGGATACTTCGCCGTGAGTTCGCGCCTGAAAGGATAGTTGCCTTGCGCGACCCGTCTGGTGCTATGGTCCATTCTGAATCCGATATCCTCGAGGTCCTCCGAACTCACTTGCAGTCGGTCTATGAGGCGGACCCGCTGGTTACGGAGGATAGCTATCAGTCGTATCTTGAGGGACTGGACCTCCAAGCTCTGCCGGAGGAGACGGCCAAAGAACTAGACGCGAAATTGACACTGAGTGAGATAACTGCGGCAATGGCCGCCCTCCCTCGTGCCAAGGCCCCTGGTGGGGATGGTTATCCAGCGGAGTTTTATCCCTCCTTCGGCCACGTCCTAGCCCCCCTCCTGTTGCAAGTCTATGATGAGGCTTTGCGAAAGGGCGCCCTTCCACCCACTATGAACCAGGGAGAAGTGTGCATGATCTTAAAGCCGGGCGGGGATAGTGCTGATCCCGCGGCGTACCGCCCTATCTCCTTGATTAATACGGACGCAAAAATCCTCACCAAGTTGCTGGCCACTCGCCTCGCCCCACTTATGACTCGGCTGATGCATTCCGACCAGTGTGGTTTTATCCCGGGTCGTAACACAGCGATGAACTTGCGCCGTCTGAACCATATTCTACATGAGGTAAGGGGTCGAGAGGGCCCTCATGTCTTAGTATCGATCGATCTAGCTAAAGCCTTTGACACGGTGCACTGGGGATACCTGTTGCAGGTGCTCCAGAAGACGGGATTCGGGCCCGAATTTCGCGCCTGGATCCGGGTGCTTTACGGAGCGCCCCGGGCCAGGGTGCGGCTGGGATCGGCCCGTTCGGAGGAGTGGTTGTTGGGGAGGGGTACCCGACAGGGCTGTCCTCTATCCCCCCTCCTCTTCGCGCTGGCGATTGAGCCCCTTGCCGTCTCCGCCCGTAATGCACTGCTGAGATGGGGGATAGCCGTGGGGGACACTACTAATGTGATATCCCTATACGCGGATGATGCACTCTTTTATCTTACCTCCCCCTCTGAGGCCCTTCCCGCCTTGATGCAGGTCCTGGACCGCTTTGGTGCGGCCTCTGGGCTGCGTATTAATCTTAACAAATCCCTAGTTTTCCCGCTGACGGACTGCGCCCCGGACCCCAGCGTGGATAGACCTTACCAAGGCCTCCGTTGGGAACGTGAGGCGTTCCGCTATCTTGGCATCCAGGTGGCCACGTCCGTTGAAGCCCTGCTGACTCACAATTTTGACAGGGTGCTTATAGCCCTCCGCAAGTCTGTCGCCTTTTGGAACACGCTTCCCCTCTCTCTCATGGGACGGTTGGCAGTTGCCAAAATGGTGATGCTCCCTAGAATCCTTTATGTCTTGCAAAACACCCTATGTCCACTGCCTCCCCGAGTGTTCCGCACTTTGGACTCGCTCCTCACTTCCCTGCTCTGGGCGGGTGGGCGCAGCAGGGTGGCTTTACGCACGGTGGTGCGCTCCTGGGAGGAAGGAGGCCTGGACGCCCCGAGATTCGACCTATATTATTTTGCGGCGCAACTCCTCCCAGCGGCGAGGTGGTTTGCGGAGGAACAAAACTGGGAACTAGCACTGCTGGCCGGTACGGCTAATGAAAGGGTTCTGAGAGAAGCCTTGATGCAGGGCCGCGGCGCGGAGGACACTTTACCGTATGTGGTGCGCCACACAGCCGACATCTGGCAGCGGGTTGTGGAAAAGGTATTGAGGCGAGCACCGTTTCATAGGGAATTGCCGATCTGGATTTTGGCCCCGGTGCTCTGGTTGGAACAAACTATGTCCTACCGGGAGTGGCGCTCTGGAGGGTGTGAGACATTGGCGGATCTCTACCCAGACGACTCTTTCCTATCCCTTGAACGAGCCAGGGAGTCCTTTGAGTTGGGGAGGGGGCAATACCTCCATTATCGGAGCCTCCAGGATGTGGCCAGGATTACATGGCCCCAGTTCCCGGAGGCCCCTCCTGTTAAGCACACTCTTGACGTCCTCTTTTCCTGTGGGCGAGGCAAACGCTTGATCTCCCTCCTCTACTCGGCCATGCGCCGTGATTCAACCCCCCCTATGGCGCCGGCTTGGGCGGCTTGGGAGTTGGACCTAGGGGTGTCGCTGGAACCGAACCAGCGGAAGCGCATAGGGCTGTTGACTCACAAGGTCTCCTGTAATGCGCGTTTCAAACTTATACACTTTAACTTTCTCCACCGAACCTATATGACCCCTATCTCCTTGCATCGTATCTCAGCAGATAGACCTCACACTTGCCCGAGGTGTGGAGCGCAGAGAGCGGGCTTTCTACATTTAGCATGGATCTGCCCCCCTGTTCAGGACTTTTGGAGGAAAGTGGTACCCCACATTGCCCGGGCCACGCATATCAACCTCCTTTTAGATCCGCTCCAGTGTCTACTGGCGCTGATACCCAAGGCCAGGAAGAAAAGGCTGTCTTACAAGTTCTTGCAACTTTTATTAGTCCTAGCGAGGAGACGTGTGGCCATCACGTGGATGGGCCAAAGAGCGCCCGACTTTTCCCTTTGGTTAAGAGATGCGAAAGAATGGGCTCTGGCTGAGGAGACGCATATGCAGCGCTCTCGCAGAGATGAGAAACTGCTGGATGATTTGCTAGCCTGGAGGGTGCTGTGCATGGAGGGGCTGACGGAGGATGACTCGGATGCCACCAGTGCTGAACTGTTTACTCCCACAGATCCGGAGTCCGATTGAGCTGGGGAGAGATGAGTGATGAGAGGATTCATTCAGGTGTAGGAGACCAATGTACCCACGCCGGGTTTCCGTTTAATGTTTGCTTGTACACAGCAGAGATCCCCATAGGTCCAGTCTGTTTCATTAGGTCCATGCCTTAGCCGGTCCCCACACTTGTGACTTACTTCCTTAGACTCTGTACTACTGATGCCTTTGGGTTTGTTTCTGGGGGGAGGTGCGTTTGGTTGTTATTGAAATGTTATCTGCAGTACGAACTCAGTAAGTGAAAACCAGCGAATGTATTGATATGTATTGTATCCTTAGTGCACAAATGCGCCTTTCTTGTCCTCATTGCATATTTTGCCCCTGCGCCGCCCAGCCTCTGGGATGTGGGCTGTCTCAGGCTGTGTATTGTTCTAGTACCGGCGTGCTCTTATTCCGATCACGTATAAGATCTGGCTGCCATTGTGTATTGTGCATAATCTGTGTTTTCGCAATAAAAACATATTTTCAAAAAAAAACAAAAAGAGAAAATAAATCCCAGTGGAATTCCTATTCTGCCCAGTGTGGGCTGTAGGAATGGTCATTCCAGGGAATCAAATGCTTTTTCATTATCCAGCAATGCCGCTGCACCTGGTACAGTGGGTGAGATTCGATGAAGGACTGCAAAGAGTGTGAGCAGATTCATGGTAGTAGATTTTTGTGGGATGAAACCGGATTGAGCTGGGGATATTGTCTGACCTAGTAGGAGAGAGAGCCTGGTGGCTAGCATTCTGGCCAATATTTTATTATTAGGGCTCCTAGTTTTATGGTATTTTTTTTTTACATTGCCGCCTGTATTTATCCATATTTATCTTTTGTCAACTTTATATGTATTTATCCATATTTATTATGGGTTTTGTGAAAAAGTTGAAACTGGTATATTTCCACATTAATTTAACCAATAAATATGCAGTTATGCTTGAATGCCTGCGAGGTTTCAGTGATATGAACACCCAAAGAAGATAAATCAATGCACTTATATGAAAATATGTACATTCCAGTATCAGCCTTGTGCATATCTACTACTATTTAGGCCTCTTTACTAAAATTCCTTTTATTTTTAACCTCCTTTCTATAAATCCACGCAGTTATTGGCCTGGCAGTCATGGCAAAGTGTATTTAGATGCACTCAAAAAGCACCCAATGTCTTTTTTTAACACAATAAATAGTTTTCTGTCTGTATTTATCTGTAAAAATCAGTAAAAACTGAAACAAGGGAGCCTTACTTATTATCAATGTTTAACAAAGAAAGCGGTCGATAGAAAACTAATTGCAACAAGTCTTTTCCTGGTTCTGTAAGTAGTATTATTACCGCTTCATGGAGCGCAGACAGGAGAAAGCCATTCTCCATGCCTCCTGATAAATTTCTAAGAGATTGGGGGTGAGCAGCTGCTTATATGCTTTATAAAAGCTGCCCGAGAAGCAGTCAAGACCAGGCGCCTTCGACCTATCCAGAGATACGTCCACTTCACAGGGAAATAATAAAACTTCCCAGAACTCTGATACAGTTCGTTGTGAGAACACTCACACTTCAACCAACTAAAATTACCTCAGCAGGTCAACTACAAGGAACTGCAACTAAAATTACCCCACAAACACTAAATGCAGTTATGGGAAGAATGCCCACTAAACGTGAGCGAATGGCATTGTGGGTAGCACAGTTAGAGTTAGTGTTTCCACACACAAACCCACAAGACAAACACAGAATATTGACAATTTGCTTGCCAAAGGGAATAGCTCCCCTGATAGAGGATTGTACCACTTGGTGTACAGTTTTTGCTGCCTTCTACACCAGAACTTATGGTATCCCTTCGATAGAAGTGATGCCAGAAGTGTTAAGACAAATACAGAATGAGTATGGAGCAGAACCAGCTCTGAACTTGGGGACGAAATGATGAGGCAATTTTTCCCAGGTATCCACAATTATGTTAGCAAACATAAAAGGGGGGGGCAGCAAAGGTGGCTATACGCCAACACCTGAGGGAATGCTCTCCTGCACAACAGGAGCAAGAATTACCAAGAATAATCAAAGATACATATGCTGAATTAGGTAGAGATAATTTGGGATCCACAGCTATAAAACCACAAGTAATTGCTAGTCCTGAAAAAGGATAACACCAAGCAAGCACCTGATTCTTCAAAAAAGAAATGGGATAGTAAAAAACAAAAAATAGAGAGAATAGATCCCAATCAAGGTGTGGGTCTCCTCAGCAGGAGCCCTCCGAAAGTACCTAGAACCTCAAAAATCGTGATAATAATAAAAAACCTGACCGGTATCAGGATACTGACACACGCTCTTCTTGTTCCTTCCAGGGTTCATCGCAAAACTCCAAGAGGGAAGGACCATTCGAATATAGATCTGAAGAACGAACAAAGTAAAGAGACACACAACGCAGTTCAGAATTTAATATAAAAAAAGAAGATAAACCAAAATCAAAACCACAATTTAAGAAGAAAGTAGCAGGACTTAAAATAAGAAATGCCCAGGCTACTGAGGACTCAACTTCTGAAAGGGGAATGGGCTCTGACGATGCTAGACAGCGCAGCAGAAGTAACAATAGCTCGCCAGAACCTGATAGAATATCTTGTGACAGCGGTGTTGAGTGAACATATAACGATCGAGATACCTGATACTAGGGTAAGTATCCCACACCAGTTATACGAGGGAGTCATGTAGGGAGGGATGCCGAGTCACCTCACCATGTCATTGGAATAAAAAATGCTCCAACTCCACAGAGACAGTACCCAATAAAACATGACACGAAAAAACAAGTCAGGGAGATCTTAGATAAACTTGAATATCGTGGTATAATAGAGAATTGCACCTCTTCCATGAATAATCCTTTGTGTCCCATAATGAAACTCGATAATTCATATCGTCTAGTTTTGGACTACAGGCATTTGAACACATGCACAAAGACATTTACAGTACAAAATGCATACAGTGCCGCATTAATGAATAACACTGTGCAGAAAAAATATAAAACATCACTAAATATCTCAAATGGATTCTTCTGCCAAAATATAGCGCCTAAAAGCAGATATTTTAAAGTATTTTCAGCCCTAGGCTCTTAGCATAAATTCTGTCGACTGCCCCAAGGGTATAAGGATAGCCCCAGCCATTTTCAGCAAGAGTAACAGAGTTGCTTCAAAAATTTGATGAGGAGGCATTGTCCTATGTAGATAATATCAATCTGATGGACAGTGAATTATTAGAACATTTGGCCAGAGTGAACAACATAATTTTGGGGTTCGCCTTTGAGGGCTACAAATGTAACATTAAAAAAATCAAAAATTGCCCACCAAAATGTTCTAATTTTGGGATACGAGTTGTCAAGTGAAGGGAAAAGCCTAGCTGCTTACTTTTTAGAAAAGTGTGCGCTGCTCCAACCTCCAAAGACTTTGAAACATTTACAATCCATTTCAGGATTCCTAGATTTCGGCAGAACATACATTGTTTATGAACCAGAAAGAGTAAAACTTTTCTACGATTTAATCAGACCTGATTTCTCAGTTCAACATTGGATACAGGAACACAGAGAGATAACGTGTTCCCTACAAGCTAACATGATAGCTTCCAAGCATTTACAAACATGTGTAAATAACACAAATTTGGTGATCCGTTTGATCAATCTGGATACACTTCCCACACCTTCAATGAAGGCGAAATGGTACAGATCGCATACAAATCACATTTGTACACAAACGCTGAGATGAGATGAGCTTTGCATCCACTGAAATTGTTTTGACAGCAGTACAGACTGTTGTAGTGAGAGAAAGAGCACTGGCACAAAGGAAACGCATATTAGTCATGCATCCAGTTCCGGCCTTAGAGGCTCTTACAAAAGCTAGCATTCTAAAAGCACAGCATCCAAAATGGATACAATGGGCTAATTCTCTCACTGCAACAGATGTAAACTATAAATTTAATTCTACATTAAAAACTCAAGCATTTCTGCAATTCGAATACAAATATCCTCTGCTCAATGAAATAATGCTTCTAGATCAGTATGAATATATTATTTATACTGATGGGTTCAGCTCAGCAAGCTGTAGGAAGTAACCAGCAATACAGAGCACTGCTTGTGCGATTGTAAAGGGTCATATGCGGGAGGGCAAGTTCCGTCCTAGCAATACAGAGACGCAGTCTCTAGGAGATTGCACGGTTCAGCTGGCAGAACTAAAAGCTCTAGTACTGGCAGTAAAAAATACAAATCGAGATCGATTATTTTTACTGTGTTTAGTCATACAATGAATATCTTCACCACTGGGGTCAGAATGGTTTTAAAGACTCAAAAGGTTACACAATAAAGCATATGTTGCTTTGGGAACAAACGGCAGAGCTGAAAAAATGCTTGCCACGGGCTCACATGATTCATACGCTGAGTCATCAACGTGTTGGTGTGCACGTTGAAGGGAATTCATTTGTTGATGAAGCCGCCAAGGCAACAGTGCGACCTGCTGCAGTAGCTGCAATAACTCGTTCTCGAACATGAGTAGACAGAGACATAATGGTAGCTGTGATTGCTTCACACAAAAGCAGCTGAGCTGTGCCAAAAGGCTTTCCACTCAAGTACTCCTACTAGTTAGTTGCAAAAAATATTCCATATGCTCAAATTCCAGGAGTGGGAGAGAGTGTAATACCAAACATGGATCGTAGATTAGGGTTAATTCTAGCTGCACACAACGGTATGGGTTCAGCACACACAGGTATTACTGCAACAGTTCATTATTAAAACTACGTTATTGGTGGCCAGGTCTTACCAAATAGACAAAAGCATTTGTCCTTAAGTGTGACATCTGTCAGCAGATGAGGGATTCCACCGTAGCACGTCCTCCACAAACACCACTACTGATTTCAGACAGACCTCTTGTATGTGTCTATTTGGACCACTGCAGCCCCATACAATCTGATGTGGCTTACAAGCACATCTTGGTGGCAGTGAATTCATGCTCTAGATTCCTATGGGTTTGGCCCCAGCGCTTGGCTAATGCCCAAACTGTTATAAAGGATTTGCGAGTCTTTATAGGGACACACGCAATTTGCCCATTACATTCTGACCGTGGCCCTGCGTTTAGCTCTTGGGCTTCCAAGGAAGCCATGGGAAGTTTGGAAGATTACAGTACTCATCTCCTTATCATCCCAAGGGAAATTCGATTGTGGAGAGGAAAAACCGTGACTTAAAGAAATCCTTAACAGCAAGGATATTAGGCTCAGGTGATGGTTGAGTCAATCACCTATATGGGGTACAGGGGGCACTTAATAACATGCCAAGAAGTACCCGACCTCATGTGTGGTAGCACAGTGGCGGATTATAAAGCATTCAACATCAATAATCGATTGGCTGTTTTACAGGAACTCAATGAATTCTGGAATTACAAAGCAAAGTCCAAGTAAATCGTACCGCCACTGGAGAAGTTAAAGCTGTTCCGGCAAGACCTGCCTGGGTCTCAAAAGTCAGGGACCTGGTCAGAGAAAAGATCGTGGACAAGAAAGATTTTGAGCCATCTTACAGAACGCCTGTAGGAACAAGAACAGTACTTCTTCCACCTGTTGATGGCAAAAATGAAAAGAGATTCGTCTCTATTGATCTGATCAAACCACACTATGTGGCTGATACTGGATAGCAGGCCGCGTGGGCTCCTGGGTAGTCGTTGATCTCCTCTCGCTACCATACATGAAGTTTAGACAGAAAGATACATAACATTTGAAAATTATACTCTACGAAGTAAAGGAGTTACCAACAATGGAACGGAACTCATGCCTATTGAAATTGAACAACAACAAAGCACAAATAAAACACAGATCTCAATTCGGCCTAATACCGACATGTTGGTGAATATGCCTCAAAACGAGTCATCTGCCAGTTCAACAAAACCTGCTGAGCTATCAAAGATAGATTGAACAACTTCTGGCTATTTCATCGATTTTGACACATTCTCTCTGGATCCAAGTGAACCTGAGTCACCGTCCACGTCAGTTTCCCGCAAAAAACAACTTCATGATTTCTACCCTTGGCTGAAAAAGACTTACCTTGTTTCACCCTGGCTACAGCTCTGGATAGAAATTGGTAATGTTCCTAGTCATCTGGATAGTTTTAGTGACTGTCTTTTTCTTACTACTGAATGGACATTATCTCCCAGAACGCTATGCAGTATCACATGTGAACTTGGTCCTGACTAGGCCTGGGTGTAGTTCGCAGAGTTTTTCTACGTGGAACTCCACGAAGTTACAAAAATACTCAGTGAAGTTCAGTGAGTGGCAGAGTGCAGTGCGAACTGTAGTTTGCGCTGGTATTCCTGCAGCTCGGGTAGAAATTCTAACCGAGCTACAGCTCGCGAACTTACCGTTCGTGAACACGAGCGGGGAAAAATCTCTGCTGCACATCGCGAAGCAGAGTTTTCTGCAATCCGTGAGGTCCGCAGAGTGCGGAATGCAGAAAACTCCGCAAACTCTGTGAACGGAGCGAAGTTCACCGCCAAGGCCTAGTTCTGAAAACACATACATCATCTCATCGTGAACAAAGAGACCTGTCCTTTGTGAACATTACAGCAGTTCCAGTTACTGAAGGAATAGTTTGGGATAGGGCTTACTATGATGTATTTGGTCCCACTGTACATTTGAAAATACTGTATGTATTTAAAATTTCTTAAAATGATATCATCACCCCCAGTATATACTCTGAAGATTGGGACTTTGAAACTGTAAATAGTATGCTGTCTGCTTTAGAACAATCTGCTGCATTTTCAAAAAGCTAATTGTATGATGATGTGTTTGATTTTGACACCATGTATTCTTACCAACATTACGGTCATACTTATTTGCACAAAGCAAGTAACCCACGCAATGTTTTCACATACCACCGATGGGAACATTGCCCAACACAGCCGAAAGGTAGGTCACAAACATTTGTAAAGATGTTTGCTTATGTTTCGGGTTTAACACCAGATCAGCGCTCATATTATCATAAGCTTGCACCTACATCTACAAAGAAAAATATGCTCAACAACACGAAACAGCTATACTCGTCTTCTTTTATCTCTCAACTGTCTGAACAGTGTGTCGACTTATGGAAAGACACTATAGACATCAAATCTGTCTGGGGGACTAAAGACTGGCAGGTTCAGGGAACTGAGGTGTTATTTAGAGCATGCCTCATACCACAGCAGATTATCTTCCTGAACGACACTGTGCAACAGACTTTCTGTCTTGGGTTAGCCGAGATTTAGGACTTGAACACACCTTGTATTCCCTCGCTTTCACACTTTGAGGGATGGCAAAATTATACAGAACACAGTGAGGGTACACTGAGGGGTCAGAGTTGCCATGTTCGATAGGCTGATAACAAGGCTAAAACTTTAATTAAGGCTATAAAGGGCTCAGATAATTCACTCCACACAGAACCATATATGATACTTGAACAATTCATATCTTTTTTTAATATGTATTGATTGTTTTATATGAATATTAACAGTAATTGTTCTGTATGAAATTTGTTGTTCTCAGTAAAGAACTAAATCAAATAAACTAAACTTGAACCTAGATATCGTTTTATGAAAATATTTACGCTCAGCCAGATTTAATAGACTCAGAAAATCTTTCTAAATAAATACTTCAGGATGGCAGAGTTACCGCGCCTACAAGAAGGAGAGTCTGCCCAGTTATGCTTAGATATACCACCAGATGAAATCTTAGTTGCCTTGTCTTAGCTACCCTCTGGTAAGGCAGCGGGGGATGACTTAATACCAATTGAGTTCTATAAGCTTTTTTAAGAACATCTTTGTTCCACTTCTGGCCAAGGTTACACAGGAAATAGGTGACACTGGAAAGATTTGGCTCATCGCTAACCGTGGGCAATGAACACCGCTCTGCTACCGGAAACTGCAGAGATTTGATAACTACGCATTTCATTGAAACAATGGAATTCATGCAAGAATTCCCACTCCACTATGCAATGGAGTTACCTACTGTACCCACAACCCTTTGGTAAATTAAATTAAATTAAATTAACTTTACCTTTACCTTTACATGCTAAAAAGCATGTAACCAATTCACAAAAGTGAACTTTGAAAAACATAAGGCACTGAGAGAGGTGATGATTTTGGGGTCACCCCTTACCTAGAGGGAGGGAAAGCAGATGCCTTGAACACAAAGAGCATATCATACTGAACAATTCGGTGGTGGTCCTCTTAGGATCACCCCAAGCAAAGTTATGGGCAAAAATACAATACCAACCAAAGGCCCAGCAAAGCATTATGGGGCTAGATTCTAGAGTTTAGTGACTATTATAGTATTCGCTCTCAGCTGAGCCCGAGAACCTGCCCCTTGAGGAGTGTTTTGATATTGGATACTATAATATTCACTGCACTCTAGAATAACGTCCCATAATGCTTTGCAGGGCCTTTGGTTGGGATTGTATTTTTGCCCATACCTTTGCTATGGTGGTCCTAAGAGGATGGGACCGCCACCGCAGGATGTGCTCTTTGTGTTCAAGGCATCTACGTGGTTCTCTCCCTAGGTTAGTGAGGACATCAAAATCATCACCTCTTTCACTGCTTGCTGTAATTTCATTTTCACTTTTGTAAGATAATTATATGCATTTTAGCATGTAATAATAGAGTTACTTGTTGTTTTACCAAGGATATGTGAGGTTTCTGTTTTATTAATTGTGATGAGATGGAATGGAGTTGCAGGGCGGAATTCACTGAGTTTTCGATGAATTCCGTGGAGTGGAACTCCGCCAATTACGCCCACCCTTACTAATCACTTGGCTCCCCTGATACCAGGACTAGTTCCTAATCAACAGCACAGTTTTATATTAGGTAGGGACATTTCGGTACGTACTAACAACGCCATAATGGCTTTTGATTATGCAAAGCACTCCCCTAGCAATCTGGGCAAGAAACTTTTAGAGGATGAAAAGGCCTTCGACTGATGGTCTGGGCTGCTTATGGCCAACTCTTGCATCATTGGCATGGGCAGCCATTTTTTCACAGGGATATGCGCCTTATATATCGCACCCCACAGGCCAAGCTGCTTTATGCGTGCTTCCAACCTACACTTTTTCGAATATATAGAGGTACTCGCCAGGGCTGACCTCTCTCCCCATTATTATTTGCGCTTTATATTGAACCTTTCTCAGGAATCTAGTCACTATATGGCGTGAAATCCTGGCTAGGTACTCCCTGCCTATATTTCATGACAGATTCCCCCTCTGGGACAATACATCACTCCTGAGATTTTTCATGATAGTGTCTCAAGGAGCTGAGCTAAATGTGGGATTGATCGACTGGGACATCTTTTATGATTGCAATGGCTTTCAAACATTTCAAAGCTTACAAACCATGTTTTCAATTCCAAGTCAATACTAATATCTGCAATTTTGAGACTTCTTCTCGAGAACACAGGGGGTAAAGACTGTAGAGACATATGATATACTGACATGTTTACAGGAGGAAATATCTCTGAAACATGTAATTCGTACAGCATACCAACACTTGTGTCAGGGTAGAGAGGACCCATGTCTCCATCTGGCTTCAAAATGGAGCAACGTGTTGGAGGTAGACATCAGCCCCATTGTTGTAAATAATGCATTTACAGCTCTGGATGAGGCTGTCTGCCCAATTAATGTAAAATTACAGCAGTTCCGTACGATAAGTATGATATATTATACCCCAGAAAAAAATCACCAGCTGGGGACAAGAAGGTATAGTCGAGCAATAAGGTTATCTGTCCAAAATGCGGCTTATATGCCGCAAACATTGTATAAATGTTTCCTACATGCCCCTTGCTATAGACATTTTGGCAGGGAATTAGACATGTTTGTAAGGCTCGTCTTGGGTTAGATGTCTCTTTTACTTCGCAGGAGATTATGTGGGCCTACAAGGCAGAATCTGACTATGCAAGGTGATCCCTGATGGCTATCATTTTAGTTGCGGCACAACTGGCCAATTCAAGGGCTTGAATCTCTCCAAGACCCTGCAGCGTAGCAGAATAGTGGGCTATTGTAATGGGGATTTTTTAAAGAAAGAAGGCTTTGGCTAAAGCTAGAGGCGTACGCTCATTGATGAAATTTAATTTAATTTGGTATTGTTTTATACATGGCTATGATAACTGTTAGTTGGTGGTTCTGACACTCTAAGCCGCCCGATTTCTTCGCTTTTAGCGCACCTAATTGTTGAGCTTTTACTGTGGGAGAGCCTCATAAGCTGGGACTCACCCACACTGAACTCATGAGGAAAGAGACTGCATGTGGATTTTACTGGTGTCCCCCTAGCTTGACTAGGCCGCTGCGCTACAGCTGGAGTAAGGGGCACCGGGCTGGTAACCTGCAGACACATGTGTACATGTGTACATGCATGTGCACAAGTGTAGGGGCTGCGCAGGGGAGATTCCTGGCGTGCGCAGCCCAGGAGCAGGTGCAGATAGAACGGTGTGGCAGGACTTATGCAGAATTGGGTGGTGACATGGAATAGGCTTTACACAGTGGGAAGAAACATGCCAGGGAAAGAAAGTCAGTGTGTTTTACTATTTTTCACTCCATTATTTTCCTAAGTGGGCTAGTTTCACTTTCCTAAGACCTACAAATTCCAGACTAAGGTCCACTGTAACTGGTGTGAGATGAAGTATTCTGCAGAGTCCAGAGTCATATTTGTACTGCTTTTGGGTCATTCAGAAATGTCATATTTCTCTGAGTCAGCTCATAACCAGGACCTGGCTGGGGGTTGACCCTGACAGGCTGGATTAATGACCTTCCGTCCAAGAGCGAAAGCCTCATCTCCACGAAGAGAAGATGGGTGTAGCTACAGGCTAATCCTTCAACAGATGTCACCTGGTGCCAAGCACCAAGCTGCACAAGGGAGAAGACAGCGCGGGGGAAGGGGCTTTCAGAGTCCATGTGGCAGGAGACCCCTGGACGACGCCATCTTGAACCAACCAAGAGGCCTATGTAGGAAGGAGGGAGCAGGGGCAGTAAAGTGATGTGTCACTGTTTGATAGGACAGAGACTTCCTGCAAGTCCCCTCCCCATTCTTTAAAAAGTGTTTGCACAGGAAACTGGGGTGTGGTCTGCTGAGGCAGAGGGTGCTGTAGCTGGGCGCAATGGGCAGTTGGAAGGAGGAACCTCCTGACTGTCCCAGGATCCTGAACAGCGCCAGGAGAGGAGCTCGGGACCAGTGAGCAGAACCTGGGCCTCTGCGCAAGGAGAAGAGAGGCCCAGTAGGAGAGCCAGGTAAAAGGCTGGCACAGGGAGCCAGTGAAGACAGCTCCCTGCTGATTCCACCCTCTGTGTGACCAGTAGGGCAAAGGAAAGTGCTCCCAGTGGCTGGGGTGCGCCACCAGTAGCAAGAAGAGGCTAAGATCATGAAGATCGGGCCCCTGGGGGCTGAGATAGGCTTCCCCAGAAGGTAGGCAACCTTTGACCCCTGGCAGACGGACGACAAAGCACATGGGGCTCTGCCAGCGGTGTTGGAGATGCCCCCTGGGCAGCCCCCCACTCGAAGTAAAGACGGGGAGCGCCGCCGCGTCCACCGTGAGGTGGCCTTTTTGGGGTCCAGAATCCCAACTCCGGGCCACGAAGCAAAGCCGGGGAGCGCAACAGCGCTCCCCATGAACTTATGCAACCAGGGGGTGCCTCCCAAAGCCACGGGAGGAGGGGGGTGCCATTGCACCCCCCCTTCGGAGAGATCGCGGGGGCCCGGGGCCCACAACTCTGGGCTGGTGAAGGCGAGGAGGAGGAGGAGGGGCGCTGTCGTGCAACCGCCCTCGTAGGCGGAGATGGGCGCGTGGGGTGCCAGGAGCCCACACTTGGCCCCCGCAGAAGAGCACCAGTCGGGGAGCGCCACTGCGCTCCCCTTAAAGGTGGAGGAGGGGCCCGGAACCCCAACTCTGTACCCCGGCGAAGAGGAAGGCAAGCCGGGGAGCGCTGTCACGCTCCACATGAAGAAATGCCTTTGGGGCCCAGGACCCTATCACCGGGCCCCGAAGTGGTGAGAGGAGGAGGGGGGGTGCCGCTGCACTCTCTCGAGGCCAGCTGGAGCAGCGCTGGCCTCCGTGTCTGCCCGCCAGAGCGGGCAGACCAGAACTGCGGTGTCGGCTCCCGTGGCAATACGCGAGGGTGTGTCCCAGGCGGGGAGCCGACGGGGGCAGCCGTGGGTGGGCTCCCCACCAACAGAGAAGCAGTCGGGGTCCCGGTTGGGACCGGTACCCCGAAACCAAAGAGGAGGAGCCAGGGGCCCGGGTGGGACAGGGCCGCCAAAAATTGTCAAGTACAGCCGGGGTTGGGCTCCCCGAGCTGGATCACTCACCTGGGGGTCTGGGTGGGACCGGACCCTCCAACGACACCAGGATGGGGCCAAACGCCCACAGCGTGGCTTTCCCAGCGCAGCGGGGATCTGCTGCTACGATATGCAGAATAACGGCCATTATGCTTTGCAGGCCCGGACCGGTCTGCAAGGGAAAGCAGCTTTCTCTTGGCTTGTGGTCGCCCCAGGGGGATGGGGTCACCGCAAGATGTGTGCAAAGGTGCTGGGGGAGCTGCAGGAGCAACGCAGTCTCCCCCAGCACGAAAAAAGAATGGACCATGGGGACTCAAAGGAATAATAACCCCTCGTTATCAGCATCCCCATGGCTGGGACTTTTGTTCTGTAGCTGGGGGTGCTGTAGAGACTGCCTCAAGGTGTGAAGGGCTGAGTTGGGGATGTCTGGAGAAAGGCATCCCCTGGAGGTGAAGAGATGTAATTGCACCAGAAATGCATTTACTAACATTATTTCTTTTAGAGGGACTGAAAGTCACATGTGTTATGTGAAGTACCTGTGTAAGGTGATCTCATAAGCCAAATGGAGTTATTTGCTAGATATTCCTGCTAGGGTGTCTGGCTGCATATGCTTAATCCTGTGATTTCACCTGTGATGCCTTTTAGAGGTTGTAATTGCAATGCATTATAAATGTTATCAAGTCTAATAAGTACCTCATTTTAAAGGGATGCCTAAACATGTATTCTTGCTGCTGCGTTAGGTGAAGGAGAACCCAGACTGTTAGCCCCTAAGATGTAGAGGTGTATACTTCATGATCAGTATGGGATCCCCAGACAGGGTTATGTGTCACCAGGGCAGGTGAGCCTATTTTAAATGCAGGTTGAGATAATGGGGTAGGACGCCACTGGGATGGTAACAGTGCGCAGGGCCCTTGCTCCAGGTTATGTTCAACTAACTGCATTAGGGGGCAAGATGATGTGCATACATTAGAGTGGTGGTACTAGACCCCCCCCCCGTGGTAGGGGTGGAGAGGTTATGCAATGTCACAAAGTAATTCCAACACATTATGTATATTTGTAAATTGGTGCATAGTATTGAGTGGTGTGTGTGTTTAATAAATGTACTTTTACTTTTATAAAGCAAAGTACAGACTGGACAATCAATTATTGAGTGTAATTGCTGTGCACCTGTAATGGTGATTACTAGTCCACACCACCTCCCTTGAGTAAGGCTTAGACTGCTCTGTAACGCTACCATCTGAGAGTCAGGCGCTACACTAGGGTGTTTGGTTCCCAGTGAAGGACAAATGTGACATGTTATTTGTGCAAGCCTCACAGATACTGCCTCGTTTTCCAATAATAAAACAAAGTGATTTTTCTATAAGTCTATATTTTCTATATTCTTCACCTATTGTTTTAGCTATATGTACAATGTTCATGCTTATGATATGAACTCCTAGCTATGAATTGGAACGACCACATTGTAATTTATTTATGTTTCATGTATGTCTCCTTTGCTCGCAATAAAAATAGATTAAACTGTAGCATACAATAATTAACAAAGTGTTTATGGTATGATGTGGCTTCTAAACTGTGCATTTTTTTATGTTACCTGTTGTTTGTGTGCAGCCTACTGTTGTATTTACCAGTCTTTTTGTTCTATTGTTTTGAGCTTTATGGGAAAACCCACTAAATAAATGTACTTATATATAGTAATGAAATTGCATTTGAACCTTTGTTAGCTAGAGGTGTTCCCATGGGCAATGAAATAATTCATTCATTCATGAACTCATTCAGCCTGCAACAACACTTCAAAGCCCTAAAACACATAAAATCATTAATTGCCCCTCATCAGCCTGAAACAACACTTCAAAGCAGGCATTTGGACTTGGTCTGAGGTGTAAGAGAGAGGTTTTACAGCTTGATTCCTATTGATGAGGAAGTTAGAGATCCAGCGAAGTCCAAGGCCTTCAACACCAGTCTTGGTTAATCGATGGATAAGGATGGGATAAGACATGATGTTGAAGGCTGCCTACAGGGCAAGAAGAACAAGCGCAACAGTACCTCCATTATCCAAAAGATGTAGGGCCATATTATCAAGAAAGGGCGATACATTATCGCCGCTTTTATCGGCAGGAAACTGCCGCTAAAGCGGCGATAATGGGCTTGATAATATGCCCTTGTGAATTCCCACAGAAGCCCAGCTTCTGGTGTTCACCTGGGCTTCTATGGGAATTCACAAGGGCATATTATCAAGGCCTTTATCACCGCTTTAGCAGCAGTTTCCTGCTGATAAAAGCGGTGATAATGTATCGCCCTTTCTTGATAATATGGCCTGTAGTTTGAGGTATTCTGACACAAAGTGGAGATTATAATTAGCAGGGATGTTATGGTCTGGATTGGTCTTCTTCAAGATAGGAGAAACTTGTGCTAATTTCCAGGAAACCGGAAAAGATTTTGAGTGAATGGAAGTGGTACGCAGTTTACAAAGAACAGGAGCAATCCTGGAAGCTACTAGTATGAGAATTCACAGTGGGTTCGGGTCATTCAGTGAGCCCGATATTTATTTATCAAAAAGATTCATAATTTCAGAGGTAGAAATAGGGGTAACTTCTCTGAGAGATTACATTTTAACCAATAATCTGTCATTCCTCAGTGCTGGACATAATAGGATTACAGATCCTCAGTTTAATGATTCTCAACGTATTGCTCTTGCAAGCATAGGATTTAAATTGGGCTTGCCAGGATTTGAACTCGTTACCTATTTCTTAACATTTATGTCGCTAGGAACAGTTTGAGTCATCCGGCAAGTGACTGAACGCCAAATTGCTCCGGCAACTAGGTTGGTTTGCCATCATTGTGCTTGTATCTTGTTGTTAATGTTACTTGTCATTGTCTGATGCGGCGCTTAGAGGAAGTGGGTATTGAGGGGAAGGCTCTCCAATGGTTCCGCTCTTTCCTCTCGGACCGGTTTTTCAAAGTGGCCATTCCACCTGGTCAGTCCTCTTTCCATCCTTTGGGACTGGGAGTCCCTCAGGGCTCTGCGTTGAGCCCCACTTTGTTCAACCTGTATGTGAAACCGCTGGCTGCTGTCGTCAGACAATGTGGCTTAACTATGACATCGTACGCCGACGACACGCAGCTGACGGTGACACTCAGTGGGGACCCTGAGGTGACGGCGCCCAGATTCCGTGCAGGACTAATAGCTGTGGCAAATTGGATGCGCAGTAATTGCTTACAGCTAAATGCCAAGAAAACCGAGGTCCTGATTCTAGGGAAGCAGGCTGAACTTTGGGGAGATCAGTGGTGGCCTCCTGAGTTGGGGGTGTCCCCCGTCCCAGCGGCCGAAGTTAAGAACTTGGGGGTCTGGCTGGATCCTAATCTCTCTTTTACCAGCCATACAAAGAGGATTGCAGCTACCTGTTATGGTATTCTGCGAGGACTGAGACCAATCCTCAAATTCTTCGACCCTCCCACTCGGCAACTGGTGGTCCAGGCCTCTATCCTTTCTCGGCTGGACTACGGGAGTGCACTGCTGCTTGGAGTAAATCAGGTTGAGGCTACTAGGCTACAGAGGGTGCAGAATGCCGCTGCGCGGGCCATTGTTGGCCTCCCGAGACGCTGTTCTGTCTCTGCAGTTCTGACATCTCTTCACTGGCTGCCAGTCAGACAGCGAATCAAATTCAGGGCTCTTTGTCTGACATTTAAGATCCTGAAACTTTCTTCGCCTCCTGCCCTTGTGGGCCTTGTCTCTCTCTATGTCCCCACGCGGTCTCTCAGGTCGGAATCTCTTCTTCTGGCGATTAAGTCTAGGTTCAGACTGAGTAGGATGGGAGGTCGCTCCTTCTGTGTTTTGGCGGCTGGACTATGGAACTCCCTCCCTGTCCATATTCGTGCCTTAAATAGCCTGACTCTTTTTAGACGCGCTATAAAAACCCATCTGTTTGCCTCCGCTGACTGATTCCCTCTCTTCTCAGCATTGGTCTGTTGTGTTGTGGTACCTGACCAGGCGCCAGGACGCCCCTTCGCTGGGGCAGCTGTGCGCCTAATAAAAGTTATTAACATAACATAACATAACATTTGCTTAACATTTGACTGACTTTTTTCTGTGTTCTTCAATTGCTTTCAGATGTGATTGCACACTCACCATGGCTTTCGCACAAAAGGTAATCACTCCTTTCAATTCCTACAGTTGAGAAAAGTGTGCACCAAACAATGCTGCTGAAAACAATAAAAAAAGAAACCAAAACGAAACTATGGGCTTAACTGAGCCCATCCCATTACACCCCCTGCATATATAACTGAGGGAATTGGTGTTCAGTTGTGCTGTGCTCCTTCAACTTTTCAGCCCAAAATATATTTCACATCAGAAAGCTGATTGGCGTGGCCATTTTCAGAGTCGGATTGGTAACACGGGCACTTGGGAAATGGCCGAAGGGCATTTCCCAGGTGCCCACAATTCTAGCTGTGGACTGCTTTTTTGGGCTGCCAGGTGACTGTCTGTGCTGTTAGGATGCCACCAGCGGCCCAGTGGGTGCCTGAGTGTCCTTTCTAGAGGCAGATGGGCGGAGGTATCACTCTTTTTCTTTCGCAGGGCGAGCCCATTATTGTATGCTGATTAAGCAGGAGCAGGGGGCTTGAGCAGAAGTAGTCTCAATTGCATTCATGTGTGGCTCATCAGTGTATTTTTTTAAAATCTAAGTGAAGGTAATAAAACATGTTCCCACCCCCTTTTTTTTCATAAAACTTCGCTGAAGCAGTGTTTTGCGGAAAGGCAGTACGCAAATGTGGGTAACTTTTTTTTGTGTCCCCGGGCCTATTTTTGTATCCCAATCCAACCCTGTTTGCGCTGCTTAAAGTCATGAGGCATTACACATGCACCTGTGCTTAATAATAGTACACCTTGGCCCAAAAATCTTGTTTTGTGTTACATGTTACTCGTAAGGCGGCAGTGGGAATGTGCAGGTAGTTCAGGTCTCCCTGATTAAATCATTGGTCTCACTTATTCGGATATAGGCTGCTAAAACTCACTGAAAGTGATTGAACAATTCTCCAAAGCTGACAAATGTAGCATCATGCATTCCGAAAACCGATATCACTGCCAAGATAGAAACATGTATTCTAGAAATCATATTATCACTAGTGATCTATACATACCTCAGTCTCCCTCAGGCTATTTCTCTACTCTGGCTGCTTTCAAACCAGGCAGTCCTTGTTATCGCCTTTCTAGCGGATATGAAATTTTGGCATTGACTGTCGTCGGTCACCCAACAAGCTTGAGTTAATAGGAAAGGTAGCTGGTGGGTTTTGCACAAAACCTTTTTTAACTGTAAAACTGGTTACCAGAATGTAAGACCCCTTTAGTTAATGGGGGCACAGGGACTGATAAGAGCAAGACAATGTGTTGCGGTGTGAGACTTCACTAAGGACGGGCACCTTTGCACACCAGACTCAATTGGTGCCTGGCTGCAGTCTTTGTCAGAGAAAAATCCCAGGCACCTGTTTTATGAACAATAATGAAGAAGAAGATCAAGATGAAAATACTGAAGTAAAAAAAGCCTGCAATTCCGCATTGAGGCTGAACATTCAACCTGGGTTTCCATGATGGAGTAAGATTTGGCAGGAGCAAAAAAGGATAGAAAGAAATTTCAGTTTTCTCCCTTCAATTTTTTGTTTCAAATAGAAAAAAATTAGCTTCTCTACTCTTCTTTTACTGCAATTCAAACAAAAATACCAACCATATTAGCAAAAAAAAGTGTGAAAGTCCCAGGGATGCATCCTCACTTCCGTTACACCACATTACCTTGGTATAATCTCCTTACATAATGAAATACCACTTATTTGGAGGTCAAGCCTTCAAACGAGCAAAACACGTCCTATTAACTTGAAACATTTTACAGTTGGTGAGGAAGGTTTTCAAGTCATTGGAGTCACCCTCCGAAATCTCTCAATCTCATCGTGATTTGCAGTGCGGAGTGCCACGAAGTTCTGAGATGCATTACACAACATTTCTGCATCCATCCCTTTTAAGTCTAGTATTAGCGGCCCTTCAGAGAGGGTTGGATTTTTTCGGTGTATTGATATTTCTGTAAAAATGAGAAAAATGCCGAAGCTGGTCTTGGTCTCTGGGGCCTGCTCAGGCCAGGCTGTGGCTTCAAGGGAAGGCTTCTCGTGGCAGGGTGGCAGGGCGAAACACGTGTCAAAGACGGTATGAGAAGAATGGGTATCGACTTTCGAGGGCCTTCCAATTCCCTTAGTCGTATTACAGAGCAGTTGTATGTAATGTAAGTCATCAAAAAATGAGGGAACTCCCGGCCTCTCGGTCACGAATACACCGAGCCGGAAGCCCAACCGCGCGCGCCTGAGGACCTGTGTGCGCACGCGCGGCCGCCGCGCGGCCCTGTGAGCGCGCGCGGTGCCCGGTTGTTGTAGACTGGGCCGTAGCAGGTGGCCCTGACGTAAACACAAGCGCAGCACCGCAGACCAGCGTGCGTATGCGCGGTGGTGGTTTAGGCCAACGTTAACCCATGAGAATGGGAGATTACTGAGAAGGACCCAGGTAATAACGGGGTCATTAAACCCCTGGCTTGCGCCACCTTTTTTACCTAAAAATATTTGAAAACAATGTGGATGAGTTAAAGAAAACATACATGGCACACTTGTCTGTTAGTCCGTGAAAGCCTGGGGATGTGTCTGCAGAAAAGGGACTAAGGAGGAACCGAAAGGCAACAGGGCGCAGAAATGTAACTATTCATTATTCATTTAATTTACTATGACGGTATGGGCTTGGGAAAATCTATCTGAATCACAAAGTGTAAATTAGTGCGTAACATGAGCTGGTGGTTTCAGGTGGGGCCCAACGGAATTCAATTTTGGAGGTCGCCAGTTATTTTTCTTAGACTTTCCACCAGACGCCTATACACAAAAGGCGAAAAAAGGAAAATATAGACTGAACAAAAGTGACAAAGCGGGAAAGGGATGAAAAAGACTCAACAAGAACGAGCTAAGAGGTGTTTGGGGGTGTGGAATCAGGACTATGCAGCCATCAGGGGGACACAGACGTGTTATTCGGCACACCGATTCTTAGCAAAACCGTGGGCCCTGGCCCTAATTGGTTCACAATAGATAATCTAATAACAAAGAAATCGATTATAATGTCCACATGTATGAAATGTTACGACACCGGGGTCGTAAGGTAAAGTTTTAAGAGACAAAAAGTGTTTTCTAAAGGTTTTATACTTTGTTAACCACAGGGCGGCAAATAAGACTGGCCGAAACTCAGAATAGACTTTGACTCTAGAAAAGTTTAAATGTTTCCGAGTGAGCGAGATTTCAGCAGTCTGGTCTGGCAAAGCTAGAGAGTCAACAGGTAAGTAATGAGCCATTTCTGAAATTAAGGAGAGATGAAATATACCGGAAGAAAGATTAGGAAGGGGAAAGGAATTTGAGAACAAATGAATCAAGTCAAAAACGAAACCGACATAAAGTAGAACAAGAATGTGAGGCAAATGAGTCACGATTTTACAGAGTTGAGGTACTTAGGGCCTCATTTATGAGGCTGAGCGTCACTTTTACGCCGCCGGTGCGTCACTTTTTGTGACGCACCAGTGGCGTAAAAAATGCGCCTTATTACGCCATATTTACAAAATGACGCATCTAGGTAGATGCATCACTTTGTAAACCCCTGCGCCACATTATACCTGCACCAGATAAAATGTATGCAAGGGGGGTGTATTGACGCAAGAAAGGGTTGTAGAAGTGACGCAGTGAAATCTCTGAGATTTCACTGCGCCACTTCTAGGACACAAATGCGTCAATTTCTTACGCCTGCCTAACAGCAGGCGTAAGACTGACGCAGGCCCTTTCACATGGGGCTTGCCCCATGTGAAAGGATACATTGCTGGAGTTGCGTCACTTTTGTGACACACTCCAGCAATGTGTCACTATTGCGCTTACAGATATGTCAGAAATACTGACGTATCTGTAACTCCTTGCGCAATGATGCGTCATACTGTAAATATGACGCATCATTGGTGTTGCAAGGAGGGCGCAGTGAAAAGTGACGAATCGCTGTTTTCACGCAGCGATGCATTTCATAAATGAGGGCCTTAGAATGGAAGAGGAGTCACTCTCAAGAGTTTCTGGTATAGAAAGAGGGCAGCAAAGGCGAACGCTGGATATCTCTTCCTGATGGTTTGCAGGTGTAGAACTCATTCATATAGTCTAGAAACGGCATCCTAGAGAATGGGAACACACTATCTGACCATAAGTATGATGATAAACCTTGAAAGACCCCATATGTAATGGCACAAATCTACTTAAAACTCAAAGTCAGACCCTGATGGTTGTTAGGTATAAAGCTGATACTCTTATGGTGGACTAAGTGTGGAATTACGTAGAGTCAATCCTAAGACTCCAATAACTGCTGTAAGGGTTTGCAGGTGCAGTGTTACAATCGATTTTAGACAGTGACTAATAGTCTAAGAATTAGCAGGTGGGGAGGGGGAAATAGAATAGCATATCTAGTAACTCTCACTGGGGTTAGTGGGGTGGAGATCAGCTTGAGAGTTAATAAATATGGAGGCAGCATTCCTTAGGGCTTCCTTGTGTAAAGGGCTTTGATGATCACTGGGTCTTGCAACAAGAATCTGGTATCCTGACTTTTATTTTGGCCCTTGCGTTATGCTAATGTAGCATGGATGCAGAGTCTTAGACCTGTACCTGTCAATGTGAGGTCCAGGACCTGGCGTGTGACCTGAAGGGGTGTACCAAGCATGCCCTCGTAGGAAAAAATGACCACTATCTTTATCCTGGGACTATCACGTAAAGCAGTGGTAGCAGCATACTATGTTTTGCGAATTATAGTGTGACCAGATCTTCTTGCATGTGCCAGTAAAGAGTGTTTATTTATTTATTTAGAGGTTTTCTATAGCGCTAGCCAGACCCGAGGGTATCGGAGCACTTTACAACATGATGAAGAGGAGACAAAATACAGGACAGTGGCATGGTAGACAAATACAGAAGTGTTCAAACTTTACAGATTATGCTGAGCGTCAGAGGTGCGTCGTTGAGGTAGAGAGGTCGAGGGATCCGAGGAGTAACATTGAGGTAGAGGGGTCAAGAGGAGGTCTCAAAGCCTAGGGAAGGCAAGTCTTATGCTGGAATTTTCTCTTAGTGGTGCAGACCCGGGGGCTGAGTGTTTGGGGAAAGGGCATGAGGTAGGTGGTGGTTGTGCGTTGTCTGATGGCTGCCCGGTGGGGGCGTGATGTCAGGTGACTGCCTGGTGGAGGCGAGTGAGTCACGTAATTGCATTCGGGAAGGCGTGGTTGAGGTAAAGGGCTTTTAGGAGGCTTTTGAATTTTGGAAAGGATGGGGTGGTGCTAATGTCGACTGGGATGGCGTTCCAGATTTTCGGGGCGTTTCCTGCAAAAGAGCGGGCTGCAGTCAGGGGAATGAGTAGGAAGGAGTTGGAACTCCTGAGGCTTCTTGATTGCCTGGCTTTCTTGAGTTTGGAGGCTAGGTATTCCGGTTTCCCTGTGTGCAGGGCTTTGTGTGTGAGGCAGGCAGCTCTGAAGCTGGCCCGCATTTCCACTGGGAGCCATTTTAGATCTCTGAGTGCAGGAGATATATGGTCACATTTTTTGATTCCGGTGACCATTCTGGCTGCTGCATTGAGGGTGGTTTTAAGTGGGGCTAGGTGGGAGCGAGCTGTACCGTAGCGGACTGCGTTCCCATAGTCCTGTTTCCCCTTCTGTGAAATGTTGCACTGTTACCTGTCACCCAGAATTTTGCACCGACATCTCATGTGTATATGCATGGGTGTATTTAAGTGAGCCAGGGGTACAAGAGTGTGTTTGTGTGCTGAATCCAGTGGGATCAAACTAAGATGCCTCTGGTTTAGCACAGCATAAGATGGGGAATGTAGACATCTTCTCCAGACAGTGTATGTGTATTACATGCAATCCTGTGACCGGAGGGAGACCTCCTTGACACCGAGGAGACTGGAGGCAGGGCTGCCTTTAGAATTCTGTGAGGAATTAGTCAGCAAAAGGCTGCTCATTAGTCCTTAATGAGCACTGACATTTTGGTAGATAGTAGGGGTGAACAGTGGGTCCACGTTTTCTTTTGTTCAAGTTGAGGAAGTTTCTAGGTGAGGCCTGCACTGTTGCCTGTCCTTGATCACCGATTCAGGAAGGATGATTACAGCCAGGTGCAGAAAACATGCACCTCGTTGTGTTCAAGTGATGGATGCTTCTACTTGACGACAGCCACAACACTACCTCCTGAGAAGAGCATCACTTTACACAAAGGTTGTGCCTGGAGAGCAACTTCAGAAAGCCACTTGTTAGAGAGCCACTTCTAACAGGTTCTGAAATTTAAGACAGTGATCCACATCCCCTTTAGAATCAATTTTGTTTTATTGGTTTTGTATATATCTATCAGGAACTACTTATAACCGTTTGGCCAGCAGGTATACAAACTTAACAACATAAAAACAGAGAAACCAACCAAACCCCACCATCTCTTACTGCATCTCTTCCTCCCTCCCCCTCCCTATCCCCCTGCCACTCCCAACCCCAGCCTCATTCAAGAATCTCTGGGACCACCTTTTTGCTTCTAAGTCATGGATTGTGCATCGGACCGTCTGGGCCCATCCCTCGCCTCAATCCTATAGTTTTATATACTTTAGTCTTTTTAACTGGATCGCCTTAAGATAGCTGGGATAGGTCAGTTCTTTGAATGTAGTGGATCGCAAGTGCGGTAATAGGTCCCAGCGTTTTTCAAAGTCTTTCTTCTTTTGGTATAACATTGTGGAGATCTTTTTCCTACTTATGATCTCTACTTTATGCGGCGAATTATGAATGATCGGGTACTGCATTAGAGCCTCAAGCTTGCAATATTACTTGTTTAACTTCATATAGCAAAATGTTTATCTCTTTCCCTTTAGGAGATCTCAGAGGTTATGGGAGGGTGATGTGAAGCTCATAATTTATGTAGGATGGGAGTCTCAGTATTGGGCAGTTAAACATGGTATCTGTGTCATTCAAGACTGCCTCCCAGTACCTTGTGAGCTTGGGGCAGCTCCAGAGTAGATGCAGTAAATAGATGCAGTAATTACCCTGTGCTCCCACAACCCCACCAGTAGTCTTTGGATTTAAAAGGATTCAAAGCCAAGATATACCCTGAGCTAAGAGCAACACATACAAATTGTCAAATCAAGTCGAGTAGTCTTTATCTTTTCATTTATTCAAAAAAAGATCTTCACAAACAGTCTAGCCGCCGCCAACACGTGTTTCGTCTATCGTGGTATCGACCACAGACTTCTTCAGGGCTAGAATATTATAATACATACAATCAGACATAATGGTCACATGATCTTCAAAACACAAATTAGTTACAATAATCAAATATACCAATTAGACCAAAGTCACACACACAAGGCAAACATGCACAAGTGACTGAAGATAAACCTAAATTTCAACTACAGATAGTTACAAACACCAAAGGCCAAGAAATGTGTACCACCTAAAAGAAGGTGTCCAATAAAAAACCAAGTGGGAAGAACACAGGTAACAAACAAAATCTTGTGCCACCACCACCTATCATCAAACCGGATATGTGATAAAGAAATAGAAAAGGTCAAAATAAAAATACAGATACCAGTCACATGAGAGAAAGGTTGGATCCAGAATCAGACAAGTTATAAGCAGAAATAAAGTGAGTCCTAGTCCTCAACAAACTCACCTATAGCTAGGCTACCAATCGATTGTCCTCAAGAAGAAAGTATCGACAAGATAATAGTACGTCTCATTAGGATCTATAGTGGAGTTAATCAAGACATCATATTTAAAAATTGTGACCAAAAAAATGGAAGAAAATGTGTTTCTCGAGAAATCAAATAATTACAACTCACTATTAAATATGAGGGTTCCTGGTAGAGTATATCAAGAAGTTATTTAATAAAAGGACTCCGGCGTCATGGAAGTACCCCAAAAACACTAAGGAAACTGTGAACAAAAGTAGAAAAACCCATCAAATAACCACCCTAGTGGGACTGTCAACATTGTAAAATCATCTCGAAATATTATCAATGAAACTTGATGAAAAATTAATTATCTGTATGGCTATAGCGGCAAAGATGGCCTCGAAGTTAAAAGGATTGTTTGCATTTAAATTCTCTGGGTTGTAGTACATATATGAAGCCACCTTTTTCAATGTTTGTTTGACCACAACGCAAGTTGCTGTTACCTTTGACCTTATAAAAACAGCATTCCATTCCTTTGGGTCTAGTGTTGTACACCAGTCTTTCTTCTATCTTGTCTGGCCTGCTGATTTACCATAGGCCGAAATGGCTCCCTCTATTGTAAACTATCATTGTTCTTGACCTGCTAGAAGCATTTAACACCTTCCCTGTCATACAGGTCCCCTGCTCTCTAACATCCTTCCTTCTGCTACTTAGTGAAATCCTCTTTTTTAAGGACAGGTGTGAAATCAAGGTTACCCATTATGGACAACAGAGCGCCAGCCAGATCACGCCTAAGCACCCTCCCATCCGAGGCCACCATTTTTGCGTATGTAATGGTAGAACTCTCCAGGCTTCAGGGCCACTTCTTTTCTGGGCAGCCATAAGGCCTTCCAAATATAGACGCCAGAAACAGAATGATGCATAAAGCACCTGATCTTCCTGCTATTGACCCGTGCCATTCCACTACATAATAAAACGGTGGCACATAAAAGTTAAAAGTGATATTCTGGATATTCAGCCCTCCCTTCCTCTACTGGTCAAAACATTTCTTTGGCTGCTATTCTAGACCTCTTTCCTTGCCAGATAAAATTATTGAAATGCTTTTTTAATAAGTCCTAGTACACCTGCCAGAGGTAGCAGTGGCATCGCTTGGGCCAGAAAGAGGAATCTTGGTAAAGTTGTAATCTTTGTCGATGCAATGCACCCAGTCAGGAGAGTCCTGCATCTTTGGAAATCTACTTTTAGTTAACATTCTAAGCCAGTGTAATTATTCCTCATCCCTTTTAAAGAAATGTGTATAAAAAAGGAATAAAACAAATCCAGATTTATCCCAGACCCAAGTTCTTCTTCACTAAGAAACAAAGGGGCCTATTAGCAAGAAATAGCAATATTTATCGCTAAACGTGGTTAGCAACTTTTTTTTATCGCTGTCTATCGCTGGCCATTTTAGCAGCGAAAACATGCAATTAGCAACGTTTTTCTCCATTGTGCTAAAATATCCAGCTATAGCAGCGAAATGCGAGAATATCGCTGGAATTCCAGAGATATTCTCGCATTAACGGCAATGGGGGCTTAATCTGATAATCCAACCCCCATTGACTATATAGAAAAGTCAACTTTTTAGCAGGTGTTAGTTTATAGCGATAATTGCGCTTAGCACGATTGAAATATTGGTTTTAATACGATCTTTGTTTCATACTTCAAGCCATGTATAGGAATTTTAATTTCAAATTTGTTTTATTGATTTTAATAGCAACAGTAGGCACTACAGTACGAAAGAAATGCATCAGGCATAGAAGGCAGTCAATACAGATAAATACGTCTTCTCTACAAAGCAAATAGCAAGCTAGGATCAGTGGCCATAACAGAGGTATAGTGCCAAGGCTTGCAAATGTCAAGTGTAGTGAGGTAACACAATTGTAGGAACCCAAACCAGAACTCCCCCATGTATAGGAATTTTAATGTGATATAGGTACAAGTTTACCCTGCAAAGTTGCAGCACTAGTAGGAAACAACTGCTTTTGCCATCCAGGTGACAGTAATATCAACAATGAAATGGAATAAAAATTGAAACCGCATACAATTTGGTCAAAGGCATGGCATGGAATGTCAGATCAGGTTCAACTTGCAGCTTTTAATAAGTTTCTATGGCAAAGAGACCATTTGTAAATTTCAGACCGAAACAAAGAGATTTGGCACATGTCTTTTACAACTATTTGAATGTAGAGCGCAAAACTTTCTTTCCCACAGTTCACGCACACCCAGCTTAGTCAGAATTCGATTTATAGACCCACTGGCTTACGATGTGAACTGCTTATTACAGCAAGGGAATGTGCTGACTTCCTAGTATGGGGACCTGTTTTATTTTGCTGCCCCAGTCCAACCCTGGGCACACCTCCCTCTCACCTGCCCATGCCTTTTGCTCGTGCTGCCTATTGTGTTAGTTTTTTGAGAAACACATTGAAGGAGGGGTGCAAATAATAAAGCAGTATTCTTCCTAGTGGAAGAGAGCTGAGAACATCATTTGAATATAAACAAAAGAGCAGGGTGAAGCAAGGCATTGCAGGGTAATTACCCGTGAGAGATGCCCCACAGTAAATTCCTGTGCTGTATTAAACTAGAACCAAAATATTTGGAAAATCACACTTTTTATTCAAAGCGAGGACGACTCATCAGTGAATCCGCACGAAAAGTGGCCCACATTTCCAAATCAGGGCAATTTTCAACTTGTAGTAAAAGGCAAGCTGTATACATGTTTTGCAAGATATGGGCAAGCAACTGCATGCATTTGTGCTTGCTGCAGGCAACGTTTGTGGTAATACCAGTGGAAGAGATTTGCCCACCAGACCATAAAACATTATCTTTTCCTTTCTTAAAAAGGGCCTACTTACTCCAGCATTGTTATTTAACTTTCTGAAACACGGATATGTCACTTCAGTAGCCCTGAAAATGAGAACAAACGTTTCTTGCTATTCTAGGATAAATGGTGATGTTAACTGATGCTAGCCACGCTGGGATGAAAAGTGATTTTAATCTACGGCTGTTATTCTACTAAAGAAATTACACTCGTGCATGATTGCTATTCTGTTATGTGCATTTGTACAGTGCACAACTCACCCGGAGGGTATCACGGAGCTAAAGCAGTAGCTGTATGGGCTGAGCCAGGGTGAGGACTAGGTGAAGAGCCAGCTGGAGGCTCTGATGTGCAGGAACAGGTCCTTCCAGGCTATAGAAGCGAGGTAGCGGAAGGCACAACCTCCAGATCTGGTTCTGTATATGCAGGTGGCGGGGAAGGGGGGGAGTAGGAGTTTGGCTGAGCAGAGGTGTCTGGTAGATTTGTGAAAATTTTTGTGGTTGCTGAGGTACGTGGGGCCAATGTTGTTTAAGGCTTTGTATGTGTGCATGGGGAGTTTGAAGCGTACTCGTTTGTAGATTGGGAGCCAGTGGAGCTTTTTGAGTTGCAGGGTGATGCGTGTGTGTGGTGGGAGGTTGAGGGTGATCCTGGCTGCTGACTTTTTATGGCCTGTGATCTTCTGGCTGGTTGAGCGTTGTTTCCAACATAAGCCATCTAGGATGACCTTAAGGACCCAGTTGACTGAAGCGGGGTTGTTGCGCTATTTCTCTTGGACCTCGCAGGTGCCTTTGATGCGGTTGACCATGACACTCTGATACAAAGGATCTATGAAGCCGGCATAGAAGGGACTGCTCTACACTGAATCACATCCTACCTTCACAACAGAACTAATGTCATCCATACTCCCCCTTTCTCGTCCAAACCGTACTTCATAAAAGCACGGGTCCCTCAAGGCTCTATCATCCCACCCATGCTTTACAACATCTACATGAAGTCATTACCGGCACTGATCAATCAATTTCACTGCATGTGCTATAATTATGCAGATGACACACAAATCCTCCTTCAACTGGAATGTCTCAAAGACATTGGAAACTCACCAATTTTCAGTTGTCTCAGAACTGTGGAGCAATGGATGACATGGAGCCATCTCAAATTGACTTCTTCCAAAACAGAAATACTCACATGTGGTGATTGGAACAATTATGACCCACTCGCCGCCTGGTCTGAGGATCTGGGAACACCGCCTAAAGTATCAAAGGAAGTAAGAAATCTCAGAATGGCCATGGACTACAAGCTATCAATGAATGCCCAAGTGGATAAACTAGCAAGATGAAGCTTTGTTACTATAAAAACTCTGCAACGCATCTCCCCCCATCTGGGATCTCCACACAAGTTCCAGGTTACCATCTTTCTTGTTCTGTCCAAACACGATTAACCCAATAGCCTCTACCACGGATCACCTTTAACAACTATGAAAAGAAAAACTACAACAGATTCAGAACTCGGCTGCCAAACTACTCCTACATATAAAGACACAAGCCCACATCTCACCTGCTTTGAAAGCCCTGCATTGGTTACCGGTTGCCAGAAGATCCACGTTCAAGCTGCTTTGTATCACCCACAAAGGGATACTTGGAGCAGGACTGGTCTTTATCAGGAATAAAATCACCAGACATGTTCAACAAAGGAACCTCCACAGTGGCACTTCGCCTCAAGACCCACCGTACAAGAAAAAAACATGGATGGCCCATCTTTCTCTCTTCAAGCAGCCAAACTATGGAACTCTTTACCTGCAAACATAAGATCCACGGATTGCCACCTTATCTTCAGAAGACTAGTCAAGAGTTGGCTCTTCCCCACATACCCATCATACCACTCAAACATAAATATGCAGCATATCCCTCTGTATGTATGTAAGCATAATTTTGGACTATAGATATTTACCTACATATGTGTATTGCTTTGTATAAACATGTATGATTATTATGTTTTTAAAAATCTAGATGTTTGTTAGTTCTGTTTAAAAAACGTACATATTACTTTTAGTTAAATTATTCTGTTTTAACATGTATATAAGTGCCTGCATGAATAAGTAAATCTTTTATCATAACTATTTTTCTACAATTGCTTCTCTAATGAATTACAAAAAATAAAAACAAATACATTAATTTAAAGTACAACAACACTTGAGAGCCGGAGTTTTAATAAATGCAACTTTAATCTACAGATATTACCTTCAGTATGCATATGTATACCTTCCATGAACTTATTTATCTATATATTTATTAGTTTGCTTTTAATTCAGCATATCCTGTGCACTGCGTATATCTGTCCCTTTATATCTCGCAATATATCCTCTACCTCCACTCTGACTCATTAAAACCTCATTCTACTACTCCCCCAATGCACTACCCTATTTCTCACACTATACCTCTATCAATACATCCTCTACCTCCACTGTTTCATTAATTCTAAAACCCATACCATTACTATGATCCCAAAAATAACCCTTTCTAGACTCTTCCCTCCTCAACCCCTCCTTGCATCATCTCATACCTCTTTTACTATTCAGGTCTCCCGAACAAGCCTTTCTAAATCCTTCCCTCTGACTCTTCCCCCTCCATCGCCCCTTTACTCTTCCCAGACCCCCTCTTACTGCTATGAACTCCAAAAAAGAAGAAAAAGAAAAAAACATTCTAGACCCTTCCCTCTTCTATCCCTCCACTATTCCTTTTCAATCCAAATAACAGACTAACGTCCACCACTCAAATTAATTTCATATTTCCCTCTACTAACTCCCCTCTAATCCTGTTTGAGTTCAGGAATAGCGTGCTACTCGCCGAAATGCGTTTCAACACCTCATCAGGGGTAGCAGGCACTATATAAATGCAACCCTTTTCCTCTTCTATCGCTCAACTATCCTTCTCAATCGATTTAACAGAGCAACATATCCACCGCTCAAATTACTTCCATATTTCACTATACTAATTCACGACTAATCCTTTATTGGATCCAGAGTAGTGTGCTACTTGCCGAAAAAGCGCTTCAATGCCACGTCCGGAGTAGTAAGCGCTATATAAATGCAAATTACAATAAAGTGTATCCATGTAGTCCTGCTTACTCATGATGAGGGCTTGAGTGACGGTACTGCTAGTGTTGATGGTGAGATATTTGAAGATCTCCTTGAGCATTTTGAGTGTATGGAATCTGGAGACTGTTTTCACTTGCTCTGTCATGGTGAGTCGGTTGTCCATTACTGTTCCGAGGTTCTTTGGATGGGTTGCTGGGAGGGGTGTGAGTTGGAGTTCGGCAGGCTACCTGGTGGAGTCCCAGAGCGAGGTGTCTTTGCCAAAGATTCCTATTTACTCCTTGTCTGTGTTGAGCTTCAGGCAGTTGGTTTTCATCCATCTGGCGACTTCAGTCAGTCAGATGGCGAAATTGGTCTGGGTGTTTGGTGTCTCGTCAGAGACGGAGAGTATAAGCTGGTTGTCGTCATCATAGGCTATGAGCTTGATTCTGTAGGCATTGATGATGCTGGTGAGGGGGGTCATGTAGGCTGTGAACAGATTAGGGCTGACTTAGGATCCTTGTGGAGCGCCGCAGGTGAGGTTGACGGCATCCAAGGTGAATGGGCTAGGCTGACTGACTGGCATATCAGGAAGGAGCAAATCCAATAAGTACAGAAACTTGGATGCCTACTTCACCCAGTCATTGGATAAGGATGGGGTGCCAGACTGTATCGAAGGCTGCTGAACGATCCAGTAGGATGAGGGCTGCATGACACCTCATTCGTGATCATCCGGTTGTCGTCTGTGTCAGCGATGAGGGCAGGCTCTGTACTGTGGTTGGCCCTGAATTCAGATTTAGTGGTGTTAAGGAGGTGGTTGTCAATGAAGTTGGTAGCTAGACATTTATTTACCATCATCTTTTCCATTACTTTTGCCTAGTAGGGCAGCAGGGAGCTGAGATAGGCTGGTTGTTGACTAGAGTCTTCGGGTCTGATGAGGGTTTCTTGAGAAGAAGGAGTACTGTGGCATGTTTCCAGGTGTCTAGGTAGGTAGCTGTGATGAATGAGTTGTTTAGGATCAGGTGAGAGCTGTGCTGATGGAGTACAGTCGTTTGATGTAGATGTGGTGAGGGCAAGGGTCTGAGGTTGCTCTGAAATGTGAGTGTTGTTGTGGTTTCTTGAGTGGTGATGGTGGGCCATGTGGTTAAGGTGGTCCTCTGGGCATTCAGAGAAATGGACAGGAGTGCTGCGAGGGAAGGGTCCAGTTAGGGCTAACAGTTTTAGTAGATGCTGGAGATCATGTTGCTGAAGAATAGGGATAGCTGGGTGCAGAGGTCCTAAGAGGGGGGTTACACTAGTAGAGCTAGCTGCCAGAGAGGTGAAGCCTTCCACTGTGGCAAAGATTTCCTTGGCGCTGGTGGTGCTGCTTTTGATGCGGTTGTTGAGTGTTTTGGAGGGTTTGTGGCTCTGATTTGCTGATTGTAGCATCTTAGGACAGATTCGTAGGATCTCTTCTCTGTGTTGTTCTGACTTTGTCTCCATTTGCGTTCAAGTTGCTTGCAGTGGTGTGTGACGAGCCTGAGCTCTTCCTTGTACTAACTTGGATGCGGGCTAGTTCTTGTGGCTTTGTTGGCTTTGAGAGGAGCCAGGGTATCTGTGCAGGCGTGGTAAAAGGGTGAAATGTGACAGCCTGTGATTGCCATTTCAGGGTAAAAAATATGTTAATTTATAATTGCTTTTCTAGAATAAAAAATGAATGTCATACTGGGGTAAAAAGTCAACTTAAGCTCTGGTTATTCTACCATAAATAGTAGTATTAATCCAGGAGTGCCACTCTAGGGTAAAAAGTGATATTATTTGATTGCCTTTCTGTGGTAAAAAGTGATGCTAATCTTTGATTTATACTGTATGGGAAAAGAGGGAGAGTGGTCCATGATTAACTTTCTAGAATACAAATTAATGTTAATCTGTGACTGTTTTTCTGGGTATAAAATGATGTTAATTTATTATATCAGTTATGGGGTTAAAAGTGAAGTTAATCTATGAATGATATTCAAAGATAAAAATTTGCTTTAATCCATGATTATTTGTTCTAGGGTAAAAAGAGGCAGTGTGTGCAGTTTATGATTATTGTCAGGAACTCAATTGCAATAATTGAAAAACAGCAGAAGGTAAACAAAAGAAACAGTAACTTCTATCATTTCAAGAAATTCCCATATAGAGTCAACTGCTTCCCAAGGTTCCCAAAAGAAGAAAACAGAAGATTCCCAGTGAGAGCTTTATCAAGAAATCCAAGCTGGCGGCTGTAAGCACAGAAAAATACAATCAGTGGTCTAGATTTCCATATAAGCTTACGCTTCCATTGAACAAATGTACATGCACAACCAGTATTCATCGCCCTTTCACTGGCTTCCCTTAGTAGAGAACAGTGTCTCGTTTTGGCACTTGCTCTGTGGATCGTTTTTTATTTGATTTAAGAAAATTCAAGTACTGCTTGCTCTAGAGAGTGTTATTCCTCCTGTAAGACCAACCCCCTTCCTATGAGTGCATGCACTGGGGTATGTCTAATTTCTGAGCTCTTACATCTGATCTCAATAGTTTTCCATTCAGAAACTCGAGGAATGCATGGATTTCTTCACCTCTCGACTTATCAGCTCAATATTGTCCTTGGAGACTTCAACATCTGCTGCAAAGACGTGAGCAACAGTTATTTGGATACTTTTACCTCCTTTCTTAATGCCAAAGATCTCCAACAACATTGCCATAAACCTACACACCACAATGGCGCAATTCTGGGTCTGATAACCTCAAATTTCCCGTACCTAAAGACATATGACCACATCCTAGTCAACTGGTCAGATCACATGCAAATCCTGTTCTCTCTTTTACCAAATATGTGGGCATTCCAAGAAAGAGAACATTTGGTTCAGAGACACATCGACCTTGACACAGAAGCCATGGCCATCATGGCCTTTTCCAACCAAACTTCGATTACACCTCCTTGTGAGATTAACGAGGCTAGCGACAAGTATAACTCATGCATTGAATCCTTTATTGACAAATGCGTACCCCGGAAATGCAAATTATCCAGACCAAAACCCTCTGGGCCCTCGTTCTCCAAAGAACTTTGCGAATATCTACAGCTTGTCAGAAAATGTGAGAAAGAGTGGTGGCAAGCACCATCTTACATGAGTATGACTGAGCTTCACAAAATGAGAAAACAATACAAAGACCAAACCCTCAGAGCCAAATCCTCCCATAGAAGAGTCCTCATAAATTCTGCAAAGAATAGACCAAAGCACCTGTTCTTGGTCATTGGACTGGCTACTAACCCCTCCATCACTTCCGCTTCCAAGTCATCCGTGGCTGGTTCAATCAATCAATCAATCATATAATTTGTAAAGCGCACTGCTCACCCTTTTCGACAAGTAATTCCCCACCCTTCCTCAAGCGCCTTGAGACCCTCTGGGTATGTAGCGCGCTATATAAATTATTTGACTTGACTTGACTTGACCCTTGAGGGTCTCAAGGCGCTGGGGTGGGGAATGCTGCTACTGCTTGAAAAGCCAGGTCTTGAGGAGTTTTCTGAAGGTCAGCAGGTCTAGGGTCTGCCGTAGGTGGATGGGGAGGGTGTTCCAGGTCTTGGCGGCGAGGTGGGAGAACGATCTACCGCTGAAGGTCGCTCTTCGGAAGCAGGGGACTGTGGTGAGGGCGAGGTCGGCGGAGCGGAGCTGGCGGTGTAGAAGCTGAGTCGTCTGTTGAGGTACGTTGGTCTGGTGTTGTGTAGTGCCTTGTGTGCGTGGGTGAGGAGCTTGAAGGTTATCCTCTTGTTGACCGGGAACCAGTGCAGTGAAGAACTGTAATCTTCATTCTCAGGGGTACTTGATAATAAAGAAGTTGGCACAGAACCTGAAATATGAAAAGACATCTTTATTAAACTTAATTAAGTGAGACTATGTCACACAGGAGCCTTAGCAACTAAACAAGGCAGTCTAAAGAGTACAGAACACAGAGGCCTTTATATGCTTAGGGTTACAAACTCAGCACAAAAGTAAGGGGCAGTCCAAGCTTTTGCAAGCTTGCAAAATACCTAATATGGACATACAAGATCTGCAAAATATTAGCCAATAGAAAACATTCAAAACAAGGCATCATGTAACCAGAAGGTCCCCCTTAAGTGTGTTTCTGCCCAACCCATAAGTCAATCAATTACAGCACCTATAGGTCAATCAGTAATGGCAGGACATGTCTGTATGCAGTTAGGCCAGCTGGTGTCTGAGATTGGTTTTCAAAACAAGGACAGAGGGGGTTTTCAACACGTTGCAGTCCAAAGGGCAGAGACACTTCATGAATAGAGCAGCCTGTGTAAAGGCAACACAAAATGACGACAAATGTAAGATGGAGTCAAAATTAAAGAACCTCAGACCCTCCTTTTGCCATTACACAGGCAAATCCTAATTCATTGCTAGGTGAGCATTCTACTCATTTTATAAAAGCAGGAATATGTAAGCTATCAGCAGGAATACAAAGAGAACAAAGCATTTAACATTTAGATAACAGAAGAAAGTAATGGCCACTATTACAAACAGGATTATCATTTTTTTTCACAACCCTAGGCAAAAGCAAATCCTAAAATTATTTAGCAAACTTTTTCAGGGCTCCTAGTTATTTCAGCGACTATTGACAATGCCAGTAAAACAATAAGAATCAGTCTCCAAACACCCATTCTATGCAATCGCACGAGAAATACCCAGAGTCCGTCCAAGCCTCTCTGGCAGGCTTCTATTGTCCATCAAATCTGCTTCTGTTGTTTTCTTCCGCATGGGCCTCTTCATTCAGGCCTTTCATGAAAATGGTGCTTCTCAGTATCCGTTGGAGTGCCCTCCTGGCAAACACTCACAGCTCACTTGAAAGTCTCAATGTCTCAATGCGGTGCACCAATATTTCCTGTGCTGCAGGCACTACAGATATTGTGCTCTTCGTTAGTCATGGGCACAGATCATCTCATGCAGACCCAAGTACTATTAATCAGAAAAGAGCAACAGACTGTCACACTCAGCAACACTTTCAGGCTCCAACACTCTCATTTCAGTGTCAGAGGATGCTCGGGCTGCTTTTTCATTTAATCATAGATACCACAATGTAGTGCCTTTTGCCAATCCTGGATCCTCCGGTGCACTGCCTTTCCGTTAGAGCAAAGAAAAGGGGGGGTGTGGCCAAAACTCAGGCCCAGGGGCTCAAGGGACTGCACACTGTCAGAGGTTACCAGCACATGACAGGTGGAAAACTGAAGCCTCAAAACAACAGGGATCCTTTTCTTTTGCTCTTTTGCACTGAAACTCTGGTTCTGTGATGTCCAATGCCGTCTGATGGAGCAAGTACGATGCTTTGGAGATACCATTGATGGCGCGCTGGCGATCGCTGTCCAGCCTTGCTACTTTTCTGGGTGCTGGGACTTTTCATCTATAGCTGTCCCTGATGGGATTGTGGGTGAGTTCCGCAGGTTATTATGACTTAATCCCGCAGAACCTAGTGACGTAGGAAATGTGACACAGTTGTTAGTTTCCTTCAATTTAGTACAGAAACAGTTCAGTGTTTTAACAAAGGGATTGCAAACAAGTGGCCTGCAATCTTCAAAGGAATGGCTATACGCCATGGCACTATTGTGATCTAAAATACACTGTCATTCTCATAGAATACAAAGACAAAGGCAGTAGGCAAAACAGTGCCTCTAGCCTCTTCAATTGGGTTTCCTTGTGAGAGCATATCCTCTACCATCTAAGGGTAGATAGCTACGTGGGAATTCTATCTGAATGGATGTCCTCACACATAGTGGCATCGTCTAATGGGGTAAACACATTTTTTTCTCTAAATGATTACATATAGGTGTTCCTAAATTCCTTATCTCGAACACCTCAAAAGAGAAATCACATAATACAGATTATCAGGGACATGTAGATACCTCCCTTTAATAATTGTGCATCAGGTGGACTATACAATACAAAAGCTAATGATAAAAATGTGGAAACAAAAAACAAGAACTAGAGAGTCCTAGTATTTCCATGATTAGAACATATCTGATCCACCCAAAATTAAAGCAGCAGAAAAAAGGAACTAAAAACCAAATTAGAATAGGCATTGAATTTGTCATATTCAAAAAACGTAAGGTGTCTCCTATTGAGGTGGAAAACCTGTCCTACTATAGTATTGAGTCAGTTAACCAGTCAATCACTACCCTGACAGTCAGACTGGAAAACATCGAAGTAGGCCAAAAGAAAATTCTTGAAAACCAGTCTGGTCATACAAAAGGAATAAATGAGCTGACTGGTGAAAAGAATACGGAAAAGGGAAATGTGAGTAGGACACAGCTAAAATCCCCAATAACTAGGCACAATGCAACATCAGTCAGGGGAGAAGCGGCAAAAGAAAAATCTATAGGAAGAACAAAAAAAATTACTCGGGTGATAGTCAAGTTTGTGACATAATACCAAGAGTATGGGTGATGCACAAAAGTCAAAATAGTACACAAATTTTAACTGGCCCCTAGACCATATATGGTAATCTCAGCTAATGTTCCAGTTCCTTTTTCAGGGAAAAAATGAAAAGTTTAGGTCACCTTTAGCAAGAGCAACAAATCTATATTTTCATCCTTAGGTCCAATCAAGGAAACATAAATTTAGGGCTGCCTGTTCCTTAAGGAAAGAGGACAGTATTGTGACTAATTGCAGGTGACACACTTTGATCCTGTAATCTCTTTTATTTTACTTCAATACTATATAGCCAAATTTGACATACACTGGTGAAGTGTTGTCTGTCTTGTTCACAGCATGAAAAATCATATCTGTGAAATTTAGTATCAGCGCTAATTCACCCAACTGTTGTGCAGCGATATACATCGTCATGTAGAACCCTTCACAACACAGGTGAACTTGTAATAGTATCTAAAGCAGCAACATAAAACAAAAACATGCATAAAATAAAAAAAACACACACATGCCAAGCCATCAGATATACGCGCTGTATATCAAGCACAAAAAGCATAGACAAAGTACAATAGCATATGTAAATAAACGGTGACACACAACACCATTGTATGCACTTTATGCACTGTGAACCTGCAGCCCAAAACCCAATATTCGGCCTGCTTAATTTGTTAGGCTTAAAATCGAAATTACACCAAAATTACTTTCTTTTACTTTCCTCACTTTTGACAGCAGATCACCAGTCAGTGGAGATCAGCTGTCAAATACAACTTACTGTGTCGCTTCTGACACAGGACCAGCAGGAACAATTCATAAAACAATAAAATGCAAAATCATGAAAAAATGCACGAACATTTCTTTTCAAAGAAGTCATAATAAAAAACACATCTTTTTTTCAACATACTGCTGACACTGCACATAACACACAAAATATCAACTGTAACCAACCATCTTTTGTAAACATGCTAAACCACCTTAATTTCATAAAACGATAAAATGCTAAATCATGAAAAAATGCACGAACATTTCTTTTCAAAGAAGTCATAATAAAAAACACATCTTTTTTTCAACATACTGCTGACACTGCACATAACACACAAAATATCAACGTTAACCAACTATCTTTTGTAAACATGCTAAACCACCTTAATTTTGACTGTCCAAAAATAAAACTCTTTCAGAGACACTCTGCGTGTCCCGTGCGCCAACCCCCTTTAAGGCCCTGCTATTTTATTCAAGGCTGGTCAGGAATGCACTTCTCAGAGACAAAAGCCCTAATGTAATAGGCTGCAGATGTCGACGTGAAAGCCTCGCAATGTGCAAGCTTTAATTTCTGTTTGTCAGAGAAGCTTTTCCAAGCAGTGATTTCTCCATCTGTTTTCACTTACTTCTAAACCCCCACCTCACTGACCTTAAGGTCAAAATCTGCCTTGCGGGCTCCTCAGCCCTCTCCCTCTTCCTCACTCTGAGGCTGACAAAGACAAAAAAACCTTCCTAACTCTTTCTAACCTACAATAACCAACCCTATTTAAAAACACATGATATATATATTACTCCTACTAGGGGCTACAATTTATTTCTATACTTAGATTATTAAAACAGTTACTGTGAATAATTCGCAGAACATAATAACACACATACCAGTTTTTAGAACAAATGCTTGTTTGCAATGGTACTCATTTCATCAACCTTAAATGGAGGAAGGTCTCAGTAGGTCCAGCTAAAGTTAAAACCTTCCACCCTGATATTAAACTCAAACCTCTGCACCGGGCACATTGGCTCACTGAGCCATTTAAAAGCAAACCCAAATGGGAACAACCTGCAAATTTGTATTATACCTAAATGTATGCATTTACTGAAGCCTAAAGCACTTTAAAGCTATTGTAAATGACAAGAATGCCCACATTTTACCCAAATTCAACTTTGATATTTGGGGCACTTAAAAATAAATATCCTATAATTGTGATACATATTAATCATCCTCAGAATGTTCTTTACAAATTGCAGAGATTGGACATTAGACATATCTCATGCAAATCCTGAGAAAAACGAGTTTTTCACGCCTGCGCCAAGTTAAATTCTATATGCTAATGTCCTCATTATGCAGTATAACATAACTTAAATTAAATTATAATGCTAGGAGGTCACAGTATAAGTATTAAGCTTCATGAATAATGAAAAACGAATTTTGAAGCACTTATTTTTAATAATTATTTTGTTTAATTAATAATTTTTTTTAATAAACCCAATCATTTTTGATAATTCCACATATTGAGGTTCTGTAATTCCTCGAATATGACTTCATTTTCTTTTCTTTTTTTTTTTTGCTCTGTGCCACGTAGGCCTGCAAAGGTAGCCCGGCGAACAAGGTGGCCTGGCCTCCCTAGTTCATGTACACATTAACTAGGTGCACTCTGAAATGAACTGTAAGAAACTGACCTCTTCACCTGAAACTGACCTCGCAAAGCCAATTTCCCTGATTGATCTTTATCTGAGATTGCCAATCAATGTTCAGGACATCGTTAACTTTTTAGTTTTCTTGCACATGCCTTATCTTGTTCAGCATCTATTACTGTTTCTTTTTTTTAAAATGTTTCTTCATTACATGGGTTAATTATTATTTAGCAACAGAACCAAGAATATTCTTACAGAAATGCTTAAAGAGAGGAAAACCCTTAATTGAAATGTCTTCCTATAATACAAAATAATGAACCTTAGTTTTGGAACCTTTTTAAAACAACATTCTGAAATGCAAAGATTCACCCGTGCAACTGAGGGCGAAGGATCAGGATCAGCTGGGTTTCATCGGCGTAGGAGATGATGTTGAGGTCGTGCCGGCGGGCGACGTGGGCGAGCGGTGCCATGTAGATGCTAAATAGAGTTGGGCTGAGGGATGAGCCCTGTGGTACGCCACAGATGATCTTGGTGGCTTCGGAGCGGAAGGGGGAAGGCGGACGCTCTGTGTTCTGCCAGAGAGGAAGGAGGTGGTCCAATCTAGGGCCTTCTCTTGGATCCCGGCGTTTTGGAGGCGTGAATGCTTCTCTGCGGGAACCCATTGTACCTGCACAATGGAAACATGCAATGGTCACCCCCCTTTTGAAAAAACCTACAGCTGACCCTGAAGTTTCTGCTAACTATAGACCCATCTCACTCCTACCAGTCTTTTCCAAAATACTTGAAAGACATGTCCATTCTCTTCTTTCACAGTTTGTCCAAACCAACACCTGTCTCCACCCTTCTCAATCAGGTTTACGCTCTGGTTTTTCCACAGAGACCGCACTTTGAGGTGTCACTGAGAGGCTACGCCAGTATCTCGACCATGGGCAGACAGTCGCACTCATTTTGCTGGACCTTAGTGCGGCTTTTGATACCTTCTCTCACACACAGCTCATTCGCACTTTAAAATCCTTTGGCATATGCGGCTCTGCCCTGGACTGGCTGATCTCCTTTCTGGACACTCGTACATTTCAAATCTTCTCAGCCACATCCTGCTCCAAAACCTACGCATCACCTCACGGGGTGCATCAGGGCTCGATCCTGAGCCCACTGCTATTCAACCTATATATCAGAACTTTGGCCGATAATGTGGACCAGGCTGGCCTTACCCTTTTCACATACGCAGATAATTCTCAGATTATCTTTTCCCTCTCTAATTCCAACCCTTTAGCACCCTCCTGTCCCCTCCTGTCTCAAACAGGGCCTCAGTAACATTTCAACTTTGATGACCCAAAATCATCTGAAGTTGAATGGTGAGAAGACTGAGGTGCTTATCCTGGAAAAGCAGAAAGACCTTTGGTGTTCATCTCACTGGCCGAATGAGATGGGTAACCTCCCTAAGCCAACTAGACATGTTCGGAACCTGGACGTCATTGTTGACGACTCACTGTCCATGCACCAGCAAACCGTGAAATTGACAGCTTTATGTTTTACCATCTTGAAGTGGCTCAAGAACATTCTTTGGATGTTGCCTATCTCTACTCAAAAAACTGTGATCCATGCCCTCGTTACTTCGTGGCTCGACTACAGCAACATCTTATATCTGGGCTCCAATAAGGCCGTAATCCGCAGACTTCAACTTGTTCATAATTCTGCAGCAAGACTCCTATGCAGAATCCCCAGGGCTTCCCCCATTTCTGGACACTTGAGGGATTTACATTGGCTCAGGCTGGAAAACCGTATCAAGTTCAAAGCCCTGAGCTATATGTTTAGAATTAAGGCAGGTACTGCCCCTCAATATCGTCAAGCACTTGTCTGTCCCTATGTTCCCTCCAGACATTTACGCTCTAAAACCAAGGGCAACTTTGTTGTACCTAGGGTGAAACTTTCCAGAATCAGGGGGAGAAATTTCTCCCACCTTGGCCCTTCCCTTTGGAATACTTTACCTTCTAGCATTCTCAAAGAAACTAACTACACCCATTTCCGCAAAACTCTTAAAGCCTGGCTTTTTGTATTTGTATTATGTATTTGTATTTGTATGCAGTATTTGTAAAGCGCAAACTGTCGCTCCGAAAGGAGCATCCTGGCGCTAGAGAAAGTGTACAATATATTTATGAGATCTAGATGACGGCCATAACATAGACATCCGACAAATTAAAAATCCAGGTTTTTAGATGCTTCCTGAAGACATTCTCCCGATCAAGGAGTCCAAGGTCTTTGGGCATGGCATTCCAAACTTTGGAGGCCAAGACAGTAATGGTCTTCCCACCCTTGGTTTTATAATGGAATCTGGGTATGTTAATCAGGTTACCGCCAGATGACCTCAATACTCTAGAGGGATTGTAGTGGGTGTATCGTCTGGAAAGATACCTCGGGCCTGTGTTGTTAAGAGCTCGAAAGGTAGTCACCAGGATTTTGAATAAAATCCTCTTGTGCAGGGGTAACCAGTGCAAAGTCTTAAGGGCAGCTGATGCAGAAGATTTTCTCGGTAATTTAAGTACCAATCTAGCAGCAGCATGTTGTACGTTCTGTAATTTTTTTAACGTGGCCTTTTTTGCTCCGGCCATTAAGCCGTTACAGTAATCTAGACGGGAGAGTATGAGAGCCACCGCCACAGCTTTCCTTGAGTCAGTGGGAAGGAAGTCAAAGAATTTCTTTAGGGATTTAATAATGCTAAAGCAGCTTCCTGCCACATTCCTCACATGCTGATCAAAGGAAAGTGCGGAATCGAATAGAACCCCCAAGTTTCTGGCTGTTTCCACTGAATGGGGCGGTACGGGGGAGTTCTCTGGCGACCATTTACTAGGGTAGAAGTGGACATTTTTGCCTAAGGGCAAAATCTCCGTCTTATTAGCATTGCATTTCAAATGATTATTTTCTATCCACAGGAAAACGTCCGTCAGGCATTTCTTTAAATTCTGTTCAGCGTTGGTGGAGTTCTTGTCTATGGATACAATCAATTGTGTGTCATCGGCATACGATGTTACGAGTATCCCGTATGACTCGATTAAGGTGATAAGGGGTACCATATAGAGATTAAATAACAGAGGACTCAAAATAGAGCCTTGCGGAACACCGGATGTAACCTTTTTTTCTTTAGAAAGGAAGGGGCCCAATGAGGTGGTTTGTGATCTCTCGGACAGGAAGGAAATTATCCAAGCCAAGGCTACCCCTGTGATACCTATATCTCTCAACCTATCGATCAATATTTTGTGGGAGATGGTGTCGAACGCCGCTGTTAGGTCTAATAAAATCAGAACGGCGTTTTTACCCTCATCCTGTAAGAATTTGATGGAGTCGGTGAGTTCAATAAGTGCCGTTTCAGTTGAGTGCCTTGGGCGAAAGCCCGACTGCTGGGGATGGAGAAAATTGTATGTTTCAACAAAGTTTTTTAACTCTTGGTAGACGTTATCTTTCCCAGAACTGGGAGGAGGGATATTGGTCGAAGATTAGAAAGGTCAGTGGTGGATTTATTAGGTTTTTTCATTAGTGGTTTCACTATTGCTTTTTTCCATTCAGGAGGGACGGTACCTGTGCTAAGTGAGGCGTTAACTATCACATTAATAATGGGGTTGACTACGTCAATTATCTGATGAAGTATTCGTGGGGGACAAGAATCCGAGGGTGCCCCTGATTTACAGGCCAGAATAACCTCACGCGTTTGTGGAAGAGAGACCGGTTTAAAAGTGCTAAAAGTGTGGGCCTTTGTCTCCATCGTAACAAGATAATCTGACGTGGAGGGCAAAGGAATGGCCAGGAATTCCCTCTGCAAAAGCTCAATTTTCTCCTCAAAGTAGTCAGCAATTTGATTGCAAAAGCCTAGGGACAGCGGAATTTCGGGCTGAAGGACTTTCGGTTGTGTGAAAGATTTCACTATGGTGAAGACAGTTTTTTGTTTTTGCTGAGCCTCTTTGGTAGCTTTAATATAATAGTCCTTCTTAGCAATTTTAATGCTAGAGAAGTATGATTTCCTATGTTGTACATAAAGGGGTTTGGCTGTCTGGTCATACGTTTTTCTCCATTTACGTTCGCTTTTTCTACACAATAGATGCTTTTCGGCCAAAGTTTGTGAATACCAAGGGGCATTTATCTTTCCCCTTTTCTCCTTTACAGGGGGGCGTTTAGGTGAAGCCCGCTCTTTAATAACTTGCTGCATCCAGGTGTGGAAGAGTTTTGAATCCTGAGCCGCTTCCCCAGACAAGCTAGGAACCTGTAACTGCTGTTGCGGTTTAAGCCTAATACTTTCCGCCACCTCCCTCCAATTTAGATTAGTTGAGGGCTGCTGGCTGGCTTTTACTGTTTTCAGAGAGCGAGGCACGCACATATTAAGAGGGATAAAACAGTGATCTGTCCAGATTTGCGGAATGGGTGTCTGTGTCGCCAGTGAGGGAAAATTAGAACACACCCCATCAAGAGTTTATTCCGCCGAGTGAGTGGGCTGAGTCACACTTTGGTGCCGGCCAAAAATCTCAAGAGTCTGATAAAAATGAGTCGCTTGTGCATCAGTTTTAGATTCCAGCTATAGGTTGAAATTGCCCAGAAGTGTGAAGTGTGGGTAACAGAGTAGGAGCTGCCCTAGAGAATCCCCCAGGGAATCTAGCAACATAGTTGCACTACCTGGGGGACGATAAACTAGGCCTCCCGAAAATGAGGAGGACGCATTTAGCATGATGGAAAAGCCCATCCCTTCCGCGCCTTTAAGGGAGCTCAAATTAAATGTGTGACACTCAGGGAGCTTCTAAGAACTAAGGCCTTGATCAATAACTCCATCTTACTGCCTCGTTTTTAGCTCTTTGTCCGCTATGGCGCCAGGAAACCCTTTTTGGGTAGCTGAGCACCCTACAAATCCAATAACTAAATAAAATAAATAAAATTCGTAGTGTGTGGTGGCAGACCGTGTCGAAGGCAGCTGACAGGTCCAGGAGGATGAGGGCTGCGGTTTCTCCGTTGTCCAGCAGGGACTTGATGTCGGTGGCGGCGATGAGGGCAGTCTCGGTGCTGTGGTTGCTGCGGAAGGGTCCAGGATGTTAATCTCCTCGAGGTAGCGGGTCAGTTGTTTGTTGTCGGTCTTCTCGATGACCTTTGCCGGGAACGGGAGCAGGGAGATGGGCCGGATGTTCTTGAGGTCCTTGGGGTCCGCCTTGGGTTTCTTGAGTAAGGCGTTGATCACTGTGTGCTTCCAGCTCTCCGGGAAGGTTGCTGTCTCGAAGGAGGTGTTGATGACTTTCCGGAGATGGGGTGCGATGGCTGTGCTGGCTTTGTTGAAGATGTGGCGTGGGCATGAGTCTGACGGAGATCCGGAGTGGATGGTGTTCATGATCTTGATGGTGTCATCGTCGTTGATGTTGGTCCAGGAGAGCAGGCTGTTGGTGTGAATGGTGGTCGTGGGGCGGAGGTCTCAGTGGTTGTCGGGGCGGTCGTGGCATTGAAGCTGTTGTGGATGTCTGCAATCTTGCAGTGGAAGAAGGTGGCCAGCGAGTCTCACAGGTCTTGCTAGGGTGGAACGTCGTTGGTGTTGGAGAGTTCCTTCATGATGTTGAAGAGCTCTTTGCTGTTGTGCGTGTTGTTGTCTAGTTGTCTAGGCGGTCTTTGAAGGAGGCTCTTTTGGCAGATCTGGTGAGGTGATGGTGTCTGTGGGTGCGTTCTTGTGGGCTGCGTGGCTGTCCGGTGTTCATTCACGGAGCCAGATCTTCTCCAGCTTTCGGCAGGTTTGCTTGGAGGCTCGTAGGTCTTCAGTGAACCAGCTGGCTTTCTTGTTGGTGTGACGGTTACAACTACTTCATGGATTTGTTTGATAAAAAAGTTAGAGACATCCACATCTCACTTCGCATCAATGACTCCCTTAAAACAGTTGAGTTTTTACCATGCAAGGTACTACAAGTATGGTCGTATTTCTGTCCCATCCACGAGCAAGATGTAAAACGAACTATCTTCATAGTAAGACCCTCAAACTATCATTAGGACACCATTCCACGCACCATCAGTAAATCTTTTGCCATACACCTATGTCCTATATGGACCACAATTGTCAATTCCTCTCTCAAACAGGGACTCTTCCCAGAACGACTAAAAATGGGTCAAATCACTCCGCTCTTGAAAAGCAACCTCTCGATCCAGAGAACCTGAAAACTACCGCCCAGTCTTCACATTCCCATTTTTAGGCAAAGTCATCGAAAGTTGTGTAGCATCCCAACGAGCCTCACCCATTTGAACAAACAACCTCCCAGACACTCTCCAATCAAGTTTCCACAGGGTTCACAGTACAGAAACTGCGATCCTCCAAATAGTTTATGACTCCCTTAGATTCCGTGACTCCAGCAACTCCTGCCTCCTGGTCCTCCTGGATTTATCTGCTGCATTTGACACTGTCAGGCATCCGACCTTCATACTCTTGAACTACGCATAGGATGTGGAGGCCCTGCCCTGAACTGGTTCTCCTACTCCTATCCAACCATTCAAATTGTGAAAATGGGCAACTCATTCTTGAAACCAGTCAGCGTTCACCAAGGGGTCCCTCAAGGTTCGATCCTCTCCCTGCCCTCAAACTAGAACCACTATGTGTGAATCTTAGTAACTCTGGGATTCTCTTCCACCTCTACACCAACAACACCCAAATGTACATGAAAATCTCATCCCTGTAAGACGTTGCCCTGCTTTCAAATACACTCTTAAAGATTCAAAACTGTATGTTCAAGCACTATTTAAAACTCAACCCAACTAAAGCAGAATTTCTTTTGATGTCACCTCTGAAAGCAAAAACTCCAGTACAAGAATGGATGGCCAACTTTCCACCCTGGATGGCTGCCCCACCGTTGTCCAGAGTGCCAGATCACTCTTCATCACCCTTGAAAATTGTCTCAATATTCACATCCACATAGCAGCCGTTGCCAACAGTGCACAACATCAACTTAGGCAGCTTTGACGCATCAGACAATTGATTCCGAAACAAGACCTCAAAACAGTGGTGCAGTCCCTCGTTCCCTCTAAACTAGATTATGGAATTGCTCTTCTCTCAGGCATTCTCAGAGTTCACCTAGACCCACTGAGAGCAACACTATGGGGCAGATTTATGAGGCACTTGCGCCACGTTTACGCCGCTGTTGCGTCACGCAAGGCGGCGTAAATGTGGCGCATCCCTACGAACGATTTACAACGTGACGCATCTAGGCAGATGCGTCACGTTGTAAAGCCCTGCGCCGCTTGTGGGCGTTCCGGCGCAGGGTGGGCGTTCCGTGGCAGGTGCGCCTCGCAAAAGTGGCTGAGTGAAATCTATAAGATTTCACTCAGTCACTTTCAGGCCAATGCTGCGTCAAAAGCCTGCGCCTGCTTGAAGCAGGCGTAGGTCTTGACGCAGCATTGTGGAGATGGGGCACCCCCGAGCCTTGCTGGAGCTGCGTCGCACTTGCGACGCAACTCCAGCAATGCGTCACCTTTACGGCACAGATGCGTCACGCATCTGTGCCGTTTTTGCCCTAATGGTGCGCCGCATCATAAATGCGGCGCACCATGGGTGGCGGAGCTGTGGCGCACTGTGGCGCATGTTAACTGGCGCATCCCTGGGGATGCGCCAGTTAACATAAATCTGCCCCTATATGCTGCAGCAAACTTCGTCTTAGGTCTCAAGAAATGTTACCACATTTCCCCTGCCCATGATTCTCTTCTGGTAAAAGTAATGGCATGTTTATTCTTCTGTGGTGAAAGGCGACATTTATTTGCTTGTTTATATAGCGCTAGAATCGACCCCGAAGGGGTATCTCTGCACTCATATCTCATCTATGACTGCCAATTTGGGGTAAACGTGACTTTAGTGTATGATTACCAATATGGGGTAACAATAGTGTTTGTCTATGATTGCCAGTCTGGGGCAAATAGCAAAGCGAATCTTTAATAATAATGTGGATACTTATGGTAGACTGATTTGAACAGTACTCTCCACAACCCTGTAAATTGCGCCTGCATTGACTAAGTTTTAACAATTCAACACTAAGCTGAAAACCCTGTAATCATATTTATTTCATACCAATACACACTGTAAATCTTATGCTTTACCAATCATCTCCATTGCCAACAAAAAAGATTTGTCTCTAGAAATCATCAGAATGGTGGTACTAACAATCTTAAGTTCATTGCTTTAAACGTTATCTGCCTAAACTTTGACCAGCAGGTATTTTGTGATTCATCGATCCCTTTTTCTGGCCAAATTGGCCGTAGGCTGTATGTCTTTTAAAAAATATATTTTTATTGGTTTATTTTTAAGAATACACAATTTTGCATTGCAAACCATAGGCATTATGAAGCTATCAGTACACATGAGCGAATCACAAACAATACATTCATAGGCTACTGTTGACATAATCCACATCCAATAACTTACTTGTGTAGTATAAATCACCACTATGGGATTGGAGTAGGTATAGAATCCCCCTTCCCTTTTTGTTTCTATTCCATAATCAATAGTTGGGGTTAATTGGTTTTCGCCTCCTATTTCTATATAGTAGCTTAACCCTGGGCCCCAGATCTTGGAGAATTTCTTTGGACATCCTCTCGCCTTGTACGTCACCGTTTCTGCCCCCATGTAGAGGTCCATCCCAGCTCTCCATTTTTATATATTATATTTTATATTTTTTTTTTTGGTAGACCGCAACAGCTACCCTGAGGTTTCCCGGCGCTAAAGACATAAGGAGCGAAAATACAGAAGGGGACAGTGGGCTATTAAAACAACATTATTGGTTAAACAGCCATGTTTTTAAGTTCTTACGAAATTGGAGGTAACAGTCGTTAGTTCGAAGCTGAAGTGGGAGAGAGTTCCATAGAGAGGGGGCCAGGTAGGCAAAGGAACGACCTCCTTGTCTGGCTCGATTAATCCTGGGTATTTGAAACTTGTGTTGGCTGGAGGAGCGTAAGGTTCTTGGGGGAATGTATTGGTGGACTAGGGTGGTCAAGTAGGCAGGGGCCTTGCCTGCCTTGATTCTGTGCATAAAACACAAAGCTTTAAATTTTGCTCGTTGTTCGATACGGAGCCAGTGCAGACTCCGAAGACAGGATGAGGTTGGGGATTTTTTTGGCAGCATGCATATCAACCTAACCGCTTCATTTTGCACTTTTTGAAGTTTCTTAGTGACTTCTTTACATGCTCCCGGATATAAGATGTTACCGTAGTCCAGTCTAGATGTAATCAGGGCCTGGACTACGGTTTTTAGTGTGTTCTGGGGAAGCATCCACCTGATTTTCTTGAGCCACTTGAGAATGGTAAAACAAGTGGCCGCCACTCTAACCGCTTGTTGTTTCATGGATAGGTGTTCATCAAAGATGATACCCAAATTGCGAGCGGTTTTAGAGGGGGTGGGTGTAGGTCCCATCTGGGGAGGCCAATGTTGGGGGCCCCATAGGGTGGTGTGTTTCCCAAAAAGAAGCAGTTCGGTCTTTCCTCCGTTGAGCTTTAGTTTGTTTTCAAACATCCATTTGGAAATGTTCTCAAGACCAGAGGGAAGGAAGGACGGGTTAGACAGAGCATTAGCAGAAAGTGAATAAATAATCTGGGTATCGTCTGCGTATGAGTAGATCGTCAACCCAGATTTTTCTGCTAAGGTAGCAAGGGGACTGATATATAAATTAAATAAGATGGGGCTGAGGATCGAGCCCTGGGGAACTCCAAAAGGAGATTTATGAGGTTTAGAGGAGGAAGTAGAGGAGAAGATTTGGAAGGTTCTATTGGAGAGAAAGTTTTTTAGCCATGCCAGGGCGGGTCCAGTTATGCCACAGGTTTGCAAGGTGCTGATGAGGATGGTATGGGAGACCGTGTCAAATGCGGCACTAAGATCGAGTAAGATAAGTGCCACGGTCTCCCCCTCATCAACTTGCCGGCGTATAGTTTCAGAGACCTCTAGGAGGGTAGATTCTGTTGAAAAGCCCGCCCTAAATCCCGACTGGGATGTGTGAAGGAGGTTATTGATTTCTGTGAAATACGTAAGTTGGGTGACAATGTGTTTCTCAAGGATTTTGGGGAATAAGGGTAACAGCGAGATTGGGCGGAAATTGGCGGGGTCATCTGGATCTGCGGTGGCTTTCTTCAGTAGTGGTGAAACCATGGCATGTTTCCATGTCTTGGGGACTTTGGCATCTCTTAGGGAAGAGTTCAGGAGCTCTAGGATGAGCGTGAGGGAGGGGGTGTCGAGAGAAAGGAGATTTGTGGGGGAAAGGGGTCAAGGGGGGAGCCCGATTTGATAGTTTTTATGATTTCCTGTAATGAGGACAGGTTAAGCGGTTCCCAGTTTGCTAGAAACTGAAGGGTGCCACCTAAGGGGGGTGTGGACTAGCCTCTTGACACTTGGCCATAGGTATGGGGGAATCTGGGTCTAAAGAAGAGGCAGTTGGATCTTTGAAGTCCTGATAAATTTTGTCAATTTTATTTACGAAGAATTCTGCCAAAGCATTACACTGTGCGGAGTCCAGGCAGGGGGCTTTCGGTTGGCAGGAAGAACCAGAAAGTTCCTGCACTATTTTAAAAAGTGCTTTAGGCCGATTTTGAGCATTCTCAATAGTCGTTTTGGCATAGTCAGCTCTAGCTGAAGAACAGTTGGCATGATATTTTAATAATGCTATTTTGTATAACGTCTTTAGTGTGGGGTCATAATGGACACGCCATCTACGCTCTAGATTTTTACAAGCCGTTTTTTCGAGTTTCAATGCATCTGTAAACCAAGGTGCTGGAGGATGAAGTGGGGTTTGTTTTTTATTTCTTTGTGGAAGGCATACATCGATGGCAGAGCTAAGCCAGTTGTGAATGGCTGCGGCCTCTTCTATGTTGGTTATTTTAGAGAGGGGTCGGGTGTCATTAAGATGTGCATTCAACTTGGAAATGTCCAGTTTTTTCCAATTTCTCAGTACTCTTGGTCCGGAGGGGGCCTTTTGAGAGGTAGCCGGTAGAGGCACGGCTATGGTAAATTCCACCAGATAATGATCAGACCAGGGGGTAGGTAAAGGAGGTTTGCAGACAATATTGTCGTGGTTGAAGAAGATTGGATCAAGTAAGTTGCCGGCCTTATGTGTGGGACCTGTATTATGGAGGGTGAGGTTTAGGGCAGATAGATCCCCTATAAAGTTGGTGCTGGTGTGACATGAGGTGTCGTTTAGATGAATATTTAGGTCACCGACTATCAGAAAGTTAGTGGCATCTAACAGAAATGGTGCAATGAGCTCCGGGAAAGAGGATGCCCAGGTGCTAGCTGTGCCGGGAGCACGATATATTAAAGCACCCGATAACGTGAAATTTGGAGATAGTAGGAGCTTAAAAGATCCAGCTTCACAGTTCGGGATATCAAGATCTATCCATTGACATGAATAAGTGTTACGAAAAATGATCGCAATTCCACCTCCATCTTTATGGAGTCTATTTTTACTATTGTAGCTGTAGTTGGCGGGCAGTGCTGCTGCTATTTCTGGTCCTGAACAGTTATTCAACCAGGTCTCCGTAAGAAAAAGTGCGGCTGGCTGGGATGACGTGAGTAAATCAAAGATATCCCTTTTGTGTTTGGGTAATGACCTGCAATTCAGACTGATGAAAGACAGGTCATTTAAGGGTGGAGTGGGAGTTCTTATGAGCCGTGCCGGTGGAAAGTCCGCCGTTTCCTGATCAATTGCGGAGGGTATAGATTGAAGACAAAGATTACAGTCAGTGCATGTGACAGGAGTGTCCATGCAATTTAAGAACTTGCCTTTCGAGCATAGAGGCGGGATACATGACAGAAGAGTCTCTTTGGAATAGGTAAAAAGAGTATTATTGGTGGAACCAGGGTTAGTAGCCCCTGGCCCCGTCTGGACGCGGACGGGCGCAGACAGGCTGGACTTTGGCTTGACTTCGGCGCGACATCTGCGCGCCCGCCGAGGACACATGGGTTATATGGATAGGGGCGGAGTCAGTCAACAAGTGAGTGCTTACAAAAGTTAAAATCACATTAGATACACTTTAAAAATCGTGTGCAGAGTGTTTGTTACCGGCGCTCGAAATAGCGTAGTCTCCTGCTAGTCTCTACGCTCAAGAGTCCATTCCGTCACTGTTGGGGTGGCCGGGGCTCCCCATTATTTCACTATGTCTCTTTTAGCTACCACCAACCCAAGATTACCAAGCATAACAAAACATAAGAGTGTGTCTGGGTATGTCTACCTCAGAGGGTATGCCCAGCAGCAGCGCACATTTGGCATCTTTTGGGAGCGGCCTCCCCACTATCTTGCTTAGCTCCTCTAATATATTCCCCCAATACGGTTGAATGTGCGGGCATTCCCATAATGTATGTTCCCAATGCTAAGCCGCAGCATAGACATTCCGATTATGTGGAGGCGGGACCTATCAAAGTAGACCCTATGTAGGATTTTAAATTATATTAATTGTAGTCTTAATTTAATTGCCACCTCTCTTAGGTGCATGAGGGCAGCCTCCCAGTCCATCCTTTAGTTTTCCCAGGCTGTTTTCCCATTGAGTTCTGACGCCTTTTAAGTTATCAGGGATGTTATTTTGTAGGGCCCTATAGGTCCGCATACCATCACTCGTCATACTTTCATTACGAAAGTACCATGACTCCGCAATGCCATTATAAAGCATGGCATTACATTTTATGGGGCAGATTTACTAGCCCCTTGCGCCTCATTTACGCCACCGTTGCGTCACTTTTGTGACGCAGCGGCGGCGCAAATCCTGCTCCATGGTGCAGGGGTACTTACAACGTGACGCATCTGGGAGATGCGTCACGTTGTAATGCGCCACATGTAGGCGTTCTTGGGCAGGGGGGGGGGGCGTTCCGGCGCTGGAACGCCTCCTAAAATTGCGTAAGGATTGACGCAGCATTAACTAGACCCAGAGCATTGCTGGAGCTGCGTCGCGCTTGCGATGCAACTCCAGCAATGCGTTACTTTTACGGCACAGATGCGTCACGCATCTGTGCCGTTTTTGCACCATGGTGCACCGCATTGTAAATGCGGCGCATCCATGATGGCGGAGCTGTGGCGCACAATAACTGGCGCATCCCTGCTGATTTGCAGGGATGCGCCAGTTATTGTAAATATGCCCCTATATGCTTTACCACGCATACATTTACAACGAAATTCGTTGTAAATGCATGAATGGTAAAAGCATGTTTTTTTTTATGTTTGGATAAGGTAAGTATGGGTATAGGGGTATATGTTTTGGGGTACTGAGGTACATGTTTTGGGGTGTTTGGGTATTTTAAGGGTTCAGATATAGTTTTGGAATATGGGGTACAGGGGTAGTTTTAGGGTTTAGGGATAGGTATGGGTTTTGGGGTACAGGGGTATTTTTAGGGTTCAGGGGTAGGTTTGGGTTTTTGGGTACAGGGGTATTTTAAGGGTTCAGGGCTAGGTTTGGGTTTTGAGGTACAGGGGTATTTATAGGGTTCAGGGCTAGGTTTGGGGTTTGGGGTACAGGGGTATTTTTAGGGTTTTGGGATAGGTTTGGGTTTTGGGGTACAGGCTATATTTATAGGGTTAAGATGGGTTAGTGTTTAAGGGTGTTGGGGTATTTTAAGGAGTACGGGTGGGTTATGATTATGGGGTGCAGGACTATTTAAAGAGAGCAGGGTGGACACCCGGAGCTGGAATGTACAGAACATGGGAAGAAAAACAATGAAATATTGGGCACTACGCTCGCTTTTTTTTCCATAACCCCCGCCCCGCACACGCCCACGCCCCCAGCACACAACCACAGCACACTATATGAGACATGGCATGAAGGGCGGAACGTACCACACGCCCCCAGCGTTTGTCACGCCCCCAGCACACGCCCACAGCACAACGCAGACACGCCCACAAGGGACTACTTTGCCGGCACGGTTCTTTTACCTTTTAAATGTATATGGTGGGCGTCTGCATAGCCTATGTCCTCCTGCTGCAACTGCCCTTTCCAACGCTGTATTGGGTGTTGTGATTGGTGCTGTGGTTCCTGAGATTACCCGCCTCAAAGGTTTGGGCTCTCTCTTTATTATATTAGTATAGAAGATTTCTCTTCCCTAGTCTGTACTGCTTGTCTCTTCCTTACCTTTATGCTACATCTGTCTTCCTTAGCTATACTACGTCTTCTTTACCTACACACATGTCCCTTACCTACCTATGCTACATCTCTCTTTGCCACCTACACTACATTTGTCTTCCCTGCCGGTGGTACATGTATCTTTGTTACCTATATTAAATATCCTTCCCTACCTATATGCTACATATCTCTTTCCTATGTATATACTGCATCTCTCTTCCCTTCCTTTACTGTATGTCTCTTCTTTACCTACTCTTCGTCACTTTTCCCTACCTAAATACTACATCTCTCTTCCCTACCTATAATAAAAGTCTCTTCCCTATCTAAATACTACATCACTGTTCCTAACGTACAGTACTTGCCTCTTCCCTACCATTTCCAGTGGGCAACGCACAAATGCTACAAGGCGTGTGTGGGTTGTGTGTGGCGTGTGTGTGGTTGTGTGTGGCGTGTGTGTGGTTGTGTGTGGTGTAAAGGATGTTTACCAAGATGTAATGAAATGTCTGTGCTCCCCCAGCGTGTCCCCGTCCACTTATCCCCGGTGGCCCCCCGACCCCTCCCCCGGCGCACAATGGGGCCCCCGCCGTACATGCTCGTTCATTGTCCGCGATGGACACCACCTTGGAGAGACAGGCCGCCACCCACCGCCTGCCCTGGGATTAACGAGGATGGTAATGCGTTTCTGCCGGCCTTTGTGGCCAGAGAATGCGCCTTTACGAATGGAAGACCCTTTATATGGCGGTATTGTCGGACGGGCGATAGCAGGTGGCGTGTCCAGAAACGGCCCTTTCTCTTGTCCGGGGCCTTTTTGTTGTTTCTTCTGTGTTTTGTACATGCTGGGAGGGAGGACAGAGGAGCCGGGGCTGGGGGTGTTTGTGTGTGTGTGTGCGTGTGAGGGCACCGCGATGCATTTACTTAAAAGTCCCGGCCTTGTTTCACACAAAGTGGAAGTAATGCAGTTTGCAAATGTTTGTTCTGCGGGCCACCGAGGTTAAAGGAAACCCCAGCGAAAGCTGCTCAGTTCTTCCCCGTCCCTTTATCACAAGGAAAAAAGAGGACACATTTCACATGAAAAGAGAAAAAGTGTAAAAGAGAAAAATAGCGCAGGGGAGGGCCGCTGTGGAAGGGCCCCCACCCCCAGTGACCACTAGTGTGTGCTGCTTGTGCTGGGACGTTGCTGTTGGCGGTGATGGGAAAGGATGTGACCAGTTGAAGGTGGGATCCTGTCTTACCACCGGCCACCTCTTGACACGTTTTGGGGTTTTGAGTCCGGGTCTGAGTCCTCTTCCGAGCTCTTTGCCCGGGTCCGAGCCCCCTCCCGGAGTATTGTATTGTACTGGGTTGTGATGGACTTTCTTCGTGTATGTGTGGGGTACGGTGGCCGGTTCTGAAGGCTAGAGACGGAGTTCTCACCTGTAATCCTAGTGTGCAGTTCTGAGGCCTCTGCTGGAGTATTGTATTGCCTGTGGTGTGGTGGACTTTCTTTGTCTATTTGTGGCCTCCTGCGGGGCACAGTGGCCGGTTCTGAATGCTAGAGGCCTCATTTATGAAGTGTTGCCTTGCTGCGGTAAAGCAGTGATGCAACTCTTTTCAGTGGTCCCTCCTTGCGACACCATGGATGCGCCGTATTTACTGCACAGCGCTTCATGTTGCAAGGAATGACAGATTTGTCAGGAATCCTGACATATCAGTAGGCGCAAAACTAATGCATTGACTAAAGTGGTGTTGGAAGTATGATGCAACTCCAGCAATGCATGGAGGAGGCCTATACACATTGCTCTGCATCACCCTTATACCTGCTTTTAGACAAGCGTAAGGTTTTGACACAGTGGCATCCTAAAAGTGGCGCAATGAAAGATTACAAGGCTTTCTTGCGGGGGAACACCCACCCTGCATACATTATACCTGACACAGATATAATGTGGTGCAGGGGTTTACAAAGTGACGCATTTGCCTAGATGCATCACTTTGTAAATATGGCGAAACGTGGCACATTGTTTACGACGCCACTGCGTCACGAAAAATGACGTAACTGTGGCGCAATAGTGTAGCAAGGGGCTCATAAAGGGTGGTCTCATCTGTAATTACAGTGTGTAGTTCTGAGCCTTTCCCAGAGTTTTGTATTGCCTGGGGTTGTGTTGGACTTTCTTTGTGTATTTGTGGGGTACAGTAGACGGTTCTGAAAGCTAGAGACTGGGGTCTCACCTGTAATCACAGTGTGCAGTTCTGAGGCCTCTCCCAGAGTATTGTATTGCCTGGGATTGTGATGGACTTTCTTTGTGTTTTTGCGGGGTAAGGTAGCAGGTTCTGAAGGCTAGAGACGTAGGTCTCACCTGTAATCTTAGTGTTCAGTTCTGAGCCCTATCCCGGAGTATTGTATTGTCTTAGGTGTGGTGGACTTTCTTCGTGCATGTGTGGGGTACGGTGGCTACTTCTGAAGTCTAGAGATGGCGGTGTCACCTGAAATCATAGTGTTCAGTTCTGAGGCTTCTCCCGGAGTATTGTATTGTCTTAGGTTGGGGTGGACTTTCTTTGAGTATTCCTGGCCTCTTATGCGGTACAGTGGCCGGTTCTTAGGCTAGTGATGGAGGTCTCACCTGTAATCATAGTGTTCAGTTCTGAGCCCTGTCCCGGAGTATTGTATTGTCTTAGGTGTGGTGGACTTTCTTCGTGCATGTGTGGGGTACGGTGGCTACTTCTGAAGTCTAGAGATGGCGGTGTCACTTGAAATCATAGTGTTCAGTTCTGAGGCTTCTTCCGGAGTATTGTATTGTCTTAGGTTGGGGTGGACTTTCTTTCAGTATTCCTGGCCTCTTATGCGGTACAGTGGCCGGTTCTTAGGCTAGTGATGGAGGTCTCACCTGTAATCATAGTGTTCAGTTCTGAGCCCTGTCCCGGAGTATTGTATTGTCTTAGGTGTGGTGGACTTTCTTCGTGCATGTGTGGGGTACGGTGGCTACTTCTGAAGTCTAGAGATGGCGGTGTCACCTGAAATCATAGTGTTCAGTTCTGAGGCTTCTCCCGGAGTATTGTATTGTCTTAGGTTGGGGTGGACTTTCTTTGAGTATTCCTGGCCTCTTATGCGGTACAGTGGCCGGTTCTTAGGCTAGTGATGGAGGTCTCACCTGTAATCATAGTGTTCAGTTCTGAGCCCTGTCCCGGAGTATTGTATTGTCTTAGGTGTGGTGGACTTTCTTCGTGCATGTGTGGGGTACGGTGGCTACTTCTGAAGTCTAGAGATGGCGGTGTCACTTGAAATCATAGTGTTCAGTTCTGAGGCTTCTTCCGGAGTATTGTATTGTCTTAGGTTGGGGTGGACTTTCTTTCAGTATTCCTGGCCTCTTATGCGGTACAGTGGCCGGTTCTTAGGCTAGTGATGGAGGTCTCACCTGTAATCATAGTGTTCAGTTCTGAGCCCTGTCCCGGAGTATTGTATTGTCTTAGGTGTGGTGGACTTTCTTCGTGCATGTGTGGGGTACGGTGGCTACTTCTGAAGTCTAGAGATGGCGATGTCACCTGAAATCATAGTGTTCACTTCTGAGGCTTCTCCCGGAGTATTGTATTGTCTTAGGTTGGGGTGGACTTTCTTTGAGTATTCCTGGCCTCTTGTGCGGTACAGTGGCCGGTTCTTAGGCTAGTGATGGATGTCTCACCTGTAATCATAGTGTGCAGTTCAGAGGCTTCTCCCGGAGTATTGTATTGTCTTAGGCTGGGGTGGACTTTCTTTGAGTATTCCTGTCCTCTTGTGCGGTACAGTGGCCGGTTCTTAGGCTAGTGATGGATGTCTCACCTGTAATCATAGTGTGCAGTTCAGAGGCTTCTCCCGGAGTATTGTATTGTCTTAGGCTGGGGTGGACTTTCTTTGAGTATTCCTGGCCTCTTGTGCGGTACAGTGGCCGGTTCTTAGGCTAGTGATGGAGGTCTCACCTGTAATCATAGTGTGCAGTTCTGAGGCCTCTGTTGGAGTATTGTATTGTACTTGGATGTGGTGGACTTTCTTTGTGTATTTGTGGGGTACTGTAGCCGGTTCTGAAGCACAGAGATGGAGGTCTCACCTGTAATCATAGTGTGCAGTTCAGAGGCCTCTCCTGGAGTATTGTATTGTCTTAGGTTGTGGTGGACTTTCTTTGTGTATTCGTGGCCTCTTGTGCGGTACAGTGGCCGGTTCTAAGGCTAGTGATGGATGTCTCACCTGTATTCATAGTGTGCAGTTCAGAGGCTTCTCCCGGAGTATTGTATTGTCTTAGGCTGGGGTGGACTTTCTTTGAGTATTCCTGGCCTCTTGTGCGGTACAGTGGCCGGTTCTTAGGCTAGTGATGGATGTCTCACCTGTATTCATAGTGTGCAGTTCAGAGGCTTCTCCCGGAGTATTGTATTGTCTTAGGCTGGGGTGGACTTTCTTTGAGTATTCCTTGCCTCTTGTGCGGTACAGTGGCCGGTTCTTAGGCTAGTGATGGAGGTCTCACCTGTAATCATAGTGTGCAGTTCTGAGGCCTCTGTTGGAGTATTGTATTGTACTTGGATGTGGTGGACTTTCTTTGTGTATTTGTGGGGTACTGTAGCCAGTTCTGAAGGCCAGAGATGGAGGTCTCACCTGTAATCATAGTGTGCAGTTCAGAGGCCTCTCCTGGAGTATTGTATTGTCTTAGGTTGTGGTGGACTTTCTTTGTGTATTCGTGGCCTCTTGTGGGGTACAGTGGCCGGTTCTGAAGGCTTGAGAATGAGGTCTCACCTCTAATCATGATGTGCATGTCTGAGCCCCTCTCCTGGAGTATTGTATTGGCTCGGGTTGTGGAGGATTTTCTTAGTGTATTTGTGGGGTACAGTGGCCAGGTCTGAAGGCTAGAGACTGAGGTATCACCTGTAATCACAGTATACAGTTCTGAAGCCTCTCCCTGAGTATTATATTGTCTTATGTGTGGTGGACTTTCTTTGTGTATTTGTGGCTTCTTGTGGGGTACAGTCATTTTGCAACAAAGTGCGTCAGAGGGACCGATTGACGCAAACATCCAATTTACTAAGATAGCGATACTGGGCTTTGTATCAGAAACTAATGCCTAAATGAAGCAGGCATAAAGAAGGAATAATGTGTTAATTTCTTAAAAGAAAAGATTGCACAGCATGTGTTGTGTTCTGCAGTGCATAGCATACATGCAACGCGTTGGAACATTCTGAGTTTGTCTATGCCTCCAGTTAAGAAACTTTGCTAGACAGTGAACACTCACCTCTGCGCGGTGGTGGGAGGCAGCGCATTGGCCAAGGCAGCCTCCTTGTGCACCAGCACAGGAGATGGCACCAGCAGCAGGCAACTCTTTGTGGCTGCATGTGTTGTCTCTCTTGCGTAATCCATCGCAGCAGATCTGGATGCTGCGCTGCATTGCTTGCACATTTTAGTAAATCTTTGGGATGCCAGAGGAGAAACTACTACTCAAAGTCACATTTTCAGTTAAAGATCAAGGGCCTCATTTATGAGTTTTTGCCGTAGGGCAGCGCCGTAGGCGTTCCTGCTGAACTGCCGTACGGCAAAAGAAAAGGGCATGAAGCGCCATATTTATCAGAAATGATGCATTCCTCTACTTTTTCACTGTGCCATCGCACAATGGGCTGCTGTGCGCCAACACCGGCACTTGTGCACCATGGTGCAAGGTTGCCTGCGTTATGGGGATGATTATTTTTGTGCAGGAAGGGAAACCTTGAAACCTTTCTGCTCAAAAATAATCACGAGTCTTTTTCCTCTTTTCATATGTGCTGCAAAATGCAGTACACATAGGAAAAGGAAAAAATAGGAGAAATATCTTTTCTTGTGCCTCCTTTACCCCTCCCCGGGGAGGCGTACGTTTTTGGCGCTGCCTCAGATTTACGATTTCTCGTAAAAAGTCATGGATATTGCTGGGAACACCCTAAGCACCACCCATTCCACGCCCCTTTAACGCAGAAAACTTTGTTAAAGGGAGCGATATTTACAAGGCAGCATCAAGCTAAAAAAAAGTGGCTGAGTGCTGCCTGGTAAATATGGAGCAGGCACCGGGCCACTGGAGCGTCACAGAAAGTGACGTTCCGGTGGCGCAAGGGCCTAAAAAATTAGGCCGCAAGAGTCTCAGGGGTTGAAAATATGTTTCCACTGTGACGGTGATGGTTACATGTAATGGTGTCGCAGCAGAAGTTGTGGGGACCACAATGGTAAGCCATTCAGTGGCACTGAAACAGTAATCAGTGGCAAAAGAGCTGAACAAAATAATGTACATCTAAGATTAGTGTATATGTAGTAGGTTAGGAAATGGGCTGAGTTTGTGGACTGGGCAGTCCACTTCGAAACGCTGTCTTTCTGCACTACTTTATCCGGACCCAGAGAGACACAATGATTACCTATGGGAATGCCATACAAAGGGTTGGAACCGGATTTCACATTGTGGTGCTGACATCATGTTTTTAACTAGCAGCCTGTGAAGCAACACTGTAAACTGTGAAGTCTGAGGCTCTGGTGCCCCCTCCCACTCCTAGCTCCAGCCGCATCAGTTGTGTAAGATTGTGAAGTACGACTGGTCAGACCACAGGCAAGGCTGGGTGTCCCAAGTAACTTGTCATCAGAGCAGAGGCCACGCCATAATTGGATTACACTGAGCCACTAAGGACTTCCAACTGGAATGAAAATACCCTCTCTTGCTGAGATCCGGGAGGAAGGGTCAGTTGTCCACTTACACATAGAGGGCCCGATTCACAGAACTAACTTAAGACAAAATCCTAAACTTACTACCATTTTGGTATTCATAGAAGGCACCTACTCATTTTGGTATTCACAGAAGGCACTTACTCATTTTGGTATTCACAGAAGTTAGGAGTCATAACTTTAGGACTCCTAAATGCCTTCTGTGAATACCGAAAGTCTTAAAGTTAGGATTTTTCTCAGTTTAGGAGTCCTAAAGTTAGGAGTCCTAACTTTACTACTCCTAAACTGAGAAAAATCCTCACATTTAAGACTTTTGGTATTCACGGAAGGCATTTAGGATTCCTAAAGTTAGGAGTCCTAACTTCTCTGAATACCGAAATGAGTAAGTGCCTTCTGTGAATACCAAAATGAGTAAGTGCTTTCTGTGAATACCAAAATGGTAGTAAGTTTAGGATTTTGTCTTAAGTTAGTTCTGTGAATCGGGCCCAGAGTTATTGATAGGTCGGTGTTAAAAAGGATGCTGTCTTCCACCGTGGGTCGCAAATGACATCACAAACTACAAGTCAAGCTGAAGTTTTCTATGCTGGCATATGGAAACTCTGTGTAAAAAACTGATTATTGACAAATCCCCATAAATATTTTTATTTTATGCAGCATGTGACTCTTTGTTAATTACCCGCTTGTAAGCTGGTCCCATGGCTAAGCTGTGCATGGGGAGAAAGAATCAAAACAGTTATTACGGTCCACAGCTGCCTTATACTCCACCGGCCATACGTAAGAAATATAAAATCTGGGGACCTACAACCCTCCCCTATTATCCTCTGCTCTTCCCTCTCGCTTTGACTTAAAAGAAAACATTGAATACCAAGGGGCTTATTTACGAGGCCCTTTCGCCACCAGTACACCACTTTTTCCCATATTAAAAATGACGCACTGGCAGCACGAAGGGCTCGTAAATAAGCCTCAAAGAGTTCTGCTATCATCCCCTTCCTAAGTAGCTTTACATCCCAAAACAGTGATTCATACCTGGCAAACTGCCACTCTCCCTACCTCATCCAGGGCATTCCCCTAGCCTCCCATCCAAGGGTCTTGTGCTTCACCTTCAGTAGAAAAGCCAGGAGTTGTCACAGTGCTGGAAGAAGCTGTCACTGCTGCTATCATGCTGGAGTGAAATGCCTGTCTCCCAGGGGAAGTCCAGTAAGAAGCAGGGAGGACAATGGTTTTCCGTGCCATGTCACCCGCATGCCGTCACCTCCTACGGGTCGAGAAGGAAATCAGTTGAGCAGACAATGTAGATGTACCGGGGTCTCATTAATGCTGCCTCCAAGAGCATTAACTCCGGTACCTCCATACACTAACAGTTGTGTTTTAAATGTATGCACTTTATGCTACAGGCCAAAGATAAAAGTATCAATTTCCTCTTGGTGGAAAATATGTTAAAACCCCCAACTGACGGGGTCCTGGGGCAGTACAAAGCAACACTTTCATGACAAAAGTACTGAGTGCCACTCTAGTGGCGCCACCAAGACCACCACCTCTCTTCTAGGCAGGGAAACCTTGAAGTCTTTCAAGACTAGGGCATCCTTTCATTCTCAAACACTGTCAGGAAACTCTTTCAGCATTCCTAACCAGCAAGCGAATATTCAATGCTTCAGTGAGAAGAACAAGCCCACTTCCTTTGCCTCAAGAAAGGCAAAGAAGCCCCAGTGATTTCCTTTGGGATTGGTGACCCTATTCGGAGCGATCACACATTCTTCACTCCACTCCAATGGGATGCAAGCTTTAACTCCAGTACCATCACTAGACTGCAATCACCATCAAACCTTGCATCCTCTGGATACTGAAGACATTTTTACTTCTCTTTAGCTCACACAGCTGTCCACGTACTGGCCCGCCCCACCTCAATCAGCATCCCATGATCTACTGCAGGAGATCAAGAGGTTCCTCTAGCAGCATAAGAGCCAGTCTCACCTCATACAATTTAGGCTGAGATCTTGTAAAAAGAAAACGTGGAGGGCTCCTCTGCATTCTTGATCTGTATGATCGGAATCAGTCCCTTCGTCTACAGAAGATAGAGAAGTCACATTTGTCTTATTTCCTTGCATCAAGAGTAAGGAGTGTGGAGTAGTGTGGCTCACTGGTTAGAGGCGGCAGACCCGAGAGCAGAGGACGGCCCGGGACCAGGGTTCGATTCCCGACGCGGCAGGTTTCTGGACCAGGGTCAGCGGACTCGATAATTCTCTCGCCTCGGTGCCCACTCTGATCAGCGATCACACTCGGCAACTCTGGGCACTAGCTTGCCTCATCTTCACTAACGGCCCCACCAGACCGCCGGGGATGCCTGGTCTCACCCTGGAGATACCCATTAAGGGACCATCTCTCAGGGAAGCCAGGAAGGGTTTCGCAGCGGTCGAAGCGCGGAGGTACCCCTTCGGGAGTGATTCCAGCGCTATATAAGCACATAATTAATTAATTAATTAATTAAGGACTGGCTGGATCTACAGGATGTTTACTTTTACAGACCGGTCCTGCACCAGTACAGGAAGTAACTCTGGTATACAGGAAAACATAAACTCCAATCTGGGGAAAGCCATTTCTCTGCCAGCGAGTGTAGGAGCCAAATTTCAGATGGTTGGCCACTTGTTGAACAACAAGCCTGTGTCAGTCTGGTGGTTTCATATGGTTCTGTGACTACAGGCATCCTGTACAGGAGTGATGGTCAATGCCAAGCTCCACATTTGTTTGTTTTAACTCCATTTAAGCAACATAGAGACTTGTTGCTGGGTGACCATTCTAAGCCTTTTTCATTTCTTCAAGCCATGGTCCCAACCCTACTATCCATGCCCGGATCGCGATGAGTGCCAGTCCCCCTGCAGGGTTTCCCCCTCAACCTAGGTCAAAGAAAGGTTACATCAGGACCTAGGTATTTGAACCTGACGCTGCAGGTAAGCGTAGCTGCGCATGGTTAGATCTGGGAGCACACTCATGTGCGTTCAACTTGCTGTGTTGGGAGTGTGGTGCTTGGATCGCTGGTAAGAAAACAACAGGAATAAACATTTCAGAGGATAATTCTTCAACAGCCCCATATTCTGTAACTAGTGGTAAGAATGGTAGTGTTAGATGTACCTTAATCAACACCAGATTGCTGGTCAAACATAGAATTGAAGTCGCCGACATGATAGATAATCTCAGCTTGGACATAATTTATATCACAGAAATTTATCCTGATCCCACATCCCGCCCTGATATAGTGGAGGCAGTTCCTTTGGGTACTCTATATTTAGATTAGATAGGCCCCTTAAAAGGTGCAGAGGGTTAGCTATTATTTCCCGAGACAACAAGGCGGGTATCTTCCATCCAGCTGAATCTCCCGAATGTGAAGCATTAGCTTTTATCATCAAACTATCTAAAAATCAATCCTTCAAATGACTATTACTCTATTATCCCCCTGGACTCAGAAACGCTTTCACGCTGATGGTCGCCCCCCTCGTTGAAAGGGGCCTTTGCTCCAAATACTTTACTATTCTTGGAGATTTAAATTTCCATCCTGAAGCAGCCACTGCAAAGACACCTTAGCACTTAAGGACAACATGTCTAGCCTCGGTCTTTCCCAGGTGGTGTGCGGATCCATGCATCCAGCAGGCGGCACACTCTATGGTAATTTTACTACCAATGGTCTTCTAATCGAGATAATCCAGATGCCTGTGGCCAGGACTGACCACGTCTTAGTAAAGCTTAATATCTAATTACCCAATAAAACACAAGCTGGACGCCACCACTCGTAAGTTTTACTAGGTACGGGCCTGGAATCACATCAAAGCTAAGCACTTCAATCAGATATTACACAAGTACAGCCAGATCGGTCTGAGGATTTACATTTGGCTACTTCTGATTATTCTAACTGGATAAAAGAAGCAGTAGACATCTTAGACCTGGTTAAGTCCATGCATCAGCGAAGAAGTAAACCATCTGCTTCCTGGTTTACTTACACACATAGCCAGATGAAACAGTGCTGCAGGGGACTGGAACGCAACGCAAGTGGAGAAGTGAGTACGATCCCGGAGAGAAAGCTAATTATAAGCAATGTATGGCAGAATAAAAGATCCTTCTAAAAAAAAGAGAACATTGTGTTTTTCACCCAAAAAATCGAAATCTCCCCCAAAAACATTTCTACTAAGGAACAGACAGTCATAAATTTGACCAGAGTCCCTTGAAGCAATCTTGTAGATTATAGCCAATCTTTCTGCGATACCTTGGGCGGTTTATTTGTAGATAAAGTTGAACAAATCTATAAGAGAGGGGGAGAGGGGTTGGCCTAACGGCTAAGGCACTCGACCTCGGACCTGGGGATCTGGGTTCGAGTCTCGGTAACGACGCCAAAAACCTCCTGTGATTCTGGGCAAATCACTTAATCTCCCCGTGCCTAAAAATGAAAGTGTGTCCTCATGTAACGTAACTGGTGCTATGTAAAGCGCTCTGATACCTGATTCGGTTCGGGTCTAGTTCGCGCTATATAAAAAAAACTCTACAAAAATAAGAAATTCTCCTCAAATAATGATGCGGTCCCAGAGGAGAGCAAGCATGTGTGCTGAGAAGGTAACTTTCACAGTTTGCTGTAATCACATCTGATGACGAGCTACATAAATTCGGATAAATCTGGCTCGTCGTAGGACCTGTTGCCCCCCCATTGTGGCTAAGCTAGCCCCAGAGATTATGGCCTCTAATCTCACAATAATTTTGAATAAAATGTTTAAGACAGCCATTTCTAGCGAACTGGAAAGCAGTGTTTCTGTAGTAGGGGATCTCTGTGTATAGTCATAATCTAGTGAATATGCCCGCCCATGTGCGTGGACCCCGGAGGAATCAAAAATATTCTCTTAAATTGTCAAAACATGCAGAACTGCACGGACACTTAAGAGAGAATTTAAAGACAGATAATGCAGCCTATATCCACAGGCTACACTGTCCAGTACTTCAACTAGAAATTCCACCAAAAACCACAAACAGCACAGCCTGTCCAGGTTTCACCACAGAGAAAAACCTTGCCTTTAACAGCAAAACCCTCTGGAATGATAGAGAGGAAGAAGTGGACAGACAAGCCCCATAGGCTGCCATTATGTGGCTCAGAACAGGATACTGTGCCTTTAAGAGAAGTTTCCAGAAGCCTCACAGTATCCCACAATGCACTTCAGGTCCCTTTTACTTTCAGTTCTTTTTTCCGGCTCCTGCTAGCAGGACCCTGGAGCATTGAGCTCTCCCTTTCTAAGGGTTTATTTAGTGATTTTTCACTTTTTCAAGTGTTTGAGTGTATTTCATTTGAAGTACTTGTTGCTTTTTTCCTTGTGTGTGTTTCTGGGCAGCCTTTTATTGTCAAATGCCTGCTTTATTTGACACATGCCCAGAGTGTTCGAGGAAGAAGGCCAGGTCTGACCCACACGAAGTGTGCATCATCTGCCTTCCCTCATCTCATGTCCCATAGGAGTGTGACATTTGCCAGGGCTTCTCCAGCAGGACCCTAAGAGATAGGATGAAGATCAGGCTCCAAGGCCTGGAAGACAGAAGACTGAAGACACATGGTGGGTCTGGGCAGACTTCCTCTGCCCATGCTGAGGCCTCTGGGATGCTCCCCAGGGGCAGGAAGACCAGCAAACGTCCCCATTCTCGGTCGGCGTCGATTGCACCGACGACGGCGTCGAGAGGGATGACTGCAGTCTGTTCCCCGTCTCCCCAGGGCTCTGGGTCGAAGCGGCGTCGAGGGAACTGAATAGACCGCCGTCGAGATCACCGGTAATGATTTCATCGTCGTTGACGTCGTCGTCGAGTTATCGACATAGAGAGGTGGTCCGACGTTGGCGCTCGCCGTCGAGGCGACACCGCCGTTCGCCGTCGGCGAAGAAGAGGAGGTCGGGGTCGAGGGGGTCCTTGACGTCGAGGATGACGTCGAAGTCTCGCAGGCATTCGTCGTCAAGGAGACGCTCGGCGTCGAGGCGAAGGTCGCCGTCGAGGCGAAGGCGTTCGCTGTCGAGGAGGAGGCGCTTGCGGTCGAGGGGCCGACGGTCGCCGTCGGGTCGACGTTCTTCGACGCCAAAGAGGCGCAGAAGGAGTTCTGGCGCCAGGAATCATTCTAGTCGGCGGCATGTGCCGATAGGGATTCTCCATCGCCTCAGCCTAGGAAGGAGGGACAGTCACCGGGCTTGGTGTACTCTGAGGTGTATACACCCCCTAAGCCGAGGTCAACTCCACCTCCACCTCCCTTGCCCAAGGATCCTCCGCCGCGGACTTTCCCCCCCCCCTCCGCCGACGCTCCCACCTCATCCTCAACCTCAACCTCAGCCTCAGCCTCATCCTCCTCCTCGGCTCCCAGCTGGCGGACCGCCTCCGGTTCCTCCGAGGACAGCTTCACTGCCACGATATCCGACGCCTCCTAAGGGGACCCCTCGGCCGAGGCCCCCGGTCAGGCCGAAGTCGCCTACGCCTGTGAGGCCTGTGGAGCGTCCGAAGCCGAGGAGATCGCGCTGTCGCTCCGGTCGGAGGGGTAGATCACGGAGTCGTCACAGGTCTTCGACGAGATCAAGACGGTGCCACAGGAGGCGCAGGTCACGGTCCCGCACGGACTCTTCTAGGACCAGGGACTACTCACCGACTCTGTCGGAACCCCTGGGACGAGGGTGTCGCCCGTAGACGACATCGTCACGTTCCAAGATGTTCTGCTGAGGGGGGCAGCGAAGTTTGGCATTATGGGGACGGTGCCTACGCTCACGACGTCCGTGATCTTCGAGACGCTCCATAAAAAGCCCATGTCTCGGCCATTGCTGCCTCTCGTACCAGGATTGGTAGAGCCCGCAGAGGAATTGTTTCTCACTCCCGCGGTGACGAAAGCTGCTCCCTCCAGGCTCCTTAAGAAGTACCGGGCCCCGGACTCTGACCCGGCTTTCCTTCGGATGGATCCGACACCGGACTCTGTCATAGTGACGGCGGCTAGGAAGCAACATGCCACCACCCCATCTTCCATGGTCCCTCCTGATAAGGAGAGCCGCTGGATAGACTCGGCAGGCAGAAAGGTCTGTGGGACGGCATCTACTGCAATGAAGGCGGCTAGTGCCACGGCTTTGCTAGGGCGGTACGATCGTGCCCTATGGGAGTCCCTCCAGCAATTCACCGAGCTCCTTCCTCGAGAGAAGAAAGAGGACTTTCAAGAGATTTTGAAGGAGGGGATACTGGTGTCTAACCAACTCATCAGCGCGGCGGCTGATGTGTCTCTTCTGGCGGCACATGGATACTGTCATGGTGTCAAGCAGCGACGCAACGCTTGGCTTCGCCTTACGTCGCTCAAGCCAGAGGCTCAGCAGCGGGTGGCCAATCTGCCTTTCTCGGGGGAAACCCTGTTTGGCAAGCATGCGGATGACGAGATGGCCCGCATGAAGGCGGAGGCCGAGACCCTGACGGCTGTTGGGTTGGAGAAGCCCAAGGAGAAGAAGACCTACCGCCCATTCCAGAGACGGTTTGAGGTGCAGGGCAGAGGGCGTTAGCAGGCATCTGGACAGCAGCAACAACAGCAGCAGCAGTTCCGAAGGCCCTTCCAGAAGCGCCAGAAGGGCAGAGGCGGCAAGCAGTCCGCCTCAGCGACCAAAGGCCCGGCTGGGTCTCGGCCCTGAGCGGTTACTTCCCCTACATCCGTTACCCGCTCCGGTGGGGGGAAGCGTTCAATTTATTCTGGCAGAGTGGAGAAAAATTACTCAGGACAAGTGGGTGCTGAATATTGTTTGCAATGGATACTGTCTTCGGTTCACCAGCCCGCCTCCAACAATTCCTCCGGTCAGCCCGCAGTTTCAGCTGCGCGAGCTCCAGGCAGAGGCCGATATCCTATTAAGGAAAAGGGCGATAGAAGACGTACCTCTGTCTCAAAGGGGAAGAGGTCTGTACTGCCGGTTCTTTCTGGTTCGCAAGAAGGACAAGAACGAGTTCAGGCCCATTCTGGATTTGCGACATGCAAACAAGTGGATTCGCAGAGAGAAATTTTGCATGCTGTCGTTGCATCAGATTTATCCTCAGCTGCAACAGGGAGACTGGCTCTACACTATAGACCTACAGGATGCGTAATTCCATGTGCCCATTGCACACAAACACAGGAAGTTCCTGCGATTCCAAGTCGGCGCCAATCATTATCAGTACACAGTACTGCCATTCGGGCTGAAGTCTGTGCCCAGAACATTCTCGAAGTGCATGGCGGTGGTAGCTGCACACCTGAGGAAGAACAAGGTGTTTGTCTACCCGTACCTGGACGATTGGTTGATCAAGGCCTCCTCCTTCTCGGAAGCTCAAGCGCACTTCCGGAAGACGTGCGTTCTCTTGAACAAGCTGGGGTTACACATCAACATGTCCAAGTCGGTCCCGACTCCGGTCCAGTGCATACAGTACTTGGGAGCCTCCATCAATACGCTGTCAGCAAGCGTGTCTCCTTCGGAGGAGAGACGATTATCACTCCTTCGGAAGGCTCAGGCTCTTATGACCGCTCCATCTACAACAGTGAGGACGGTGTCTTCTCTACTGGGGTCGATGGCCTCTTGTATCTTCCTCACGCCACACGCACGGCTGCACGTGAGACCATTGCAGGAGTGCTTGGAGGATCAGTGCGATAAGAGGAAAGGATCTTGGGACGACAAGATACGACTGTCTCTGCATGCTCTTCAGTCTCTAAAGTGGTGGTGTTCAGTGGAGAATCTCCTCAGAGGGGTTCCTTTCCACAAGGACATTCCCACACAGACTATTGTGACGAATGTGTCTCTCCACGGCTGGGGGGCGCACTCCGGAGACTTACAGATACAAGGAACGTGGTCCCTGATGGAGTCCACGTATCACATCAATTTCCTGGAACTCAGAGCTGTTCACTTGGCACTGAAGGCCTTTCATGCGTCCTTCCAGACCAACTCTCTGCTTGTACAGACGGACAATACGACCACGATGTATTACCTCAACAAGCAGGGGGGTTCGAGATCACGCACTCTGTCGCAGGAGGCGCAGGCGATCTGGCACTGGCTTCTAGCCAGAGGACTGACGATAACGGCTACCCATCTGCCAGGTGTGCAGAATGTTCAGGCCGACGCGCTGAGCAGACTGATTCAGGAAAACCACAAATGGGTCATAAACGACGAAGTACTAGGAGAAGTGTTTGCAAGGTGGGGGACTCCAGACGTAGATCTGTTCGCCACCGCCGAAAACAGCAAATGCAGAGACTTCGCCTCCAGATACTACCAGCAGGGGACGCTGGGGAATGCGTTTTGGATCAACTGGTCGAACAGCTTTCTGTACGCTTTTCCACCCATTCCCCTGATTCTGGCGGTGTTCATCAAGCTGTCCCAGTACAGGGCGCGGATGATCCTGATTGCCCCGGAATGGCCCAGGCGATGGTGGTTCACGGACCTGCTTCACCGGTCTCTCCTTCCTCACATACGGCTGCCGTGCTGGCCGGACCTTCTCACGAAGTTCGGGGGGCAGATGGTGCATCCCAACCTCTCGTCTTTGAGTTTGGCGGCATGGCTCCTGAGATAGTGCAATATGGCCATTCGAATCTACCAGAAGATTGTATGGACATACTGAAGGAGGCTAAGCGACCTTCCACTAGTACTTCCTATGCTTACAAGTGGAAGAGATTTTGCATCTGGTGCAAGTCCAAGAACTATGACCCAACGACGTGTAAGGAAGATGTTATCCTTCCGTATCTTCTACATTTGGCGCAGTCTGGCCTTAATGTCCATTCCATTAAGGTTCATCGTGCTGTGCTGACTGCCTACAGGAAATGCCCTTCACAGACTTCCTTCTTCCAGATCCCTGTGATCAAAGATTTTTTGGAAGGCTTGAAGAAAGTGTTCCCTCCTGTCTGGCTTCCTTCGCCTTCATGGGAATTGAATGTGGTGCCGTCCAGATTGATGATGGAGCCTTTTGAACCTATTCATAAGGCTTCGTTGCAGCACCTATCCTGGAAGGCGGCGTTCCTCGTGGCCATTACATCGGCCCGCAGGGTGAGTGAAATTCAGGCGTTGTGTTGCCAAGAACCTTATACTGTATTTCATGCTGCTAAGGTTGTTATGCGTACTCACCCTAAATTTCTTCCGAAGGTTATATCTGATTTCCATGTTAACCAGACCATAACTTTACCTACGTTTTTTCAGAATTCTTCATCTCCAGCGGAAAGGTCCCTGCATTCCCTGGATGTTAGGAGGGTGTTGAAATTTTATCTGGATAAAACCAAGGATATTTGTAGGTCAGACCAATTGTTTATCAATTATGGATCAGTCAGGACTGGTCTTGCTACCTCTAAACAGTCCATATCGAGGTGGATTGTGTCCTGTATACAATTGTGTTACCTAAAGGCTAATAAGACCTTAGGGGGTAAACCTAAGGCTCATTCCACCAGGGGCAAAGCTGCCACGACTGTTTTGCTACGTAATGTTCCAATTGCAGAAATCTGCAAGGCGGCCACTTGGAAGTCGGGCCATACCTTTGCTAAGCATTACTGTCTGGACACTGATGCCAGGGCAGACGCTTAGGTTGGGCAGGCTTCGCTGCGAAATTTGTTCGCACAATAGTGGTGTTATTTCTTTCTCTCCACCGCTGCTATGGTGTGGGGATGGGCTTGCCATTCTATTCACTAGATTATGACTATACACAGAGATCCCCTACTACAGAAGGAGTAGTTTCTGTCCTGTAACTCCAGTTCTGTAGTAGGGGTATCTCTGTTATAGTCATAAGTGCCCGCCCTCCTCCCCGGTGGAGAGATATATATTCATGTAAGGAATGCTACAGGTTTGGCGTGTTACGCCTTCAAAAATAACTGAAAGTAAAAGGGACCTGCAGTGCATTCTGGGATACTGTGAGGCTTCTGGAAAGTTCTCTTAAAGGCACAGTATCCTGTTCTGAGCCACATAATGGCAGCCTATGGGGCTTGTCTGTCCACTTCTTCCTCTCTATGATTCCAGAGGGTTTTGCTGTTAAAGGCAAGGTTTTTCTCTGTGGAGAAACCTGGACAGGCTGTGCTGTTTGTGGTTTTTGGTGGAATTTCTAGTTGAAGTACTAGACAGTGTAGCCTGTGGATATAGGCTGCATTATCCGTCTTTAAATTCTCTCTTCAGTGTCCGTGCAGTTCTGCATGTTTTGACAATTTAAGAGATTATTTTTGATTGCTCCGGGGTCCACGCACATGGGCGGGACTATTCACTAGATTATGACTATAACAGAGATACCCCTACTACAGAACTGGATTTACAGGACAGAAACTACTTCTTATACTTCCCCTCATCAAAAACACCCAGCCTTAACCCAACCGGCCCGAACAGCTATCGCTCTATACCGCGCCTGCCACTCCTAGCTAAGATTGTAGAAAAGGTGATGAATCTTCAACTGACAGACTTTATTCAGAATAACCACCTGCTAGACCCTACACAGTTTGGTTTTAAAAGTGGCCATAGTACTGAGCCGGCCCTGATGACGGCAACCAAAGAAATTCGGACTGCTCTTGACCAGGGAGGGAATGTTGCCTTGGTTTTGCTTGACCAATCGGCAGCATTTGATACTGTCAATCATGGCCTATTTATGGAGCTCCTTCATAATATTGGAATCGAGGGGATGGCTTTGACACTCCTAAAGTATTTTCTTACTGCGAGAGCAAACTGTAGCCTTAAAACGGTTTGCCTCGAAACCTTTTGTACTGCCCTGTGGAGTGGCTCTGGGGTCTTCGCAAAGTCTCTCTCTTTTTAATGTTTACGTTACTCACTAGCCATCCTGATTAGGTATGTTAGTTTTTTTCTCACTTCTTATGCCCATGATACACAAATCGTCATGTCCCTGTCCAATACAGATCATAATACAGAACTCAGACTTCATGATTGTATGTGTTCTGTCTGTCGCTATCCGGCGAAAATTCTATCGCCCTATATCAAGCTGTCGCTAACAGCAGTTAGCGACAGCTTGAAGGCGATAGCGAGCGGTTTGGGGCCCACTTTGCATGTCAGCGATATTTATCGCTAATGACATGCAAAGTGGGCGTACCCAACCCGTTAGCGACTGAAAGCAGTCGATAACGTCGCTATCGCCTATTCACAAGGCTGGCGTAGTGATGGAAATATTCCCGCTATCGCCAAAAACTAACGCCTGGTCTGACCAGTTCTTAGCCATGTTATCCAATGGGAGGTGGATAACATGACTAAGAGCATTTTGTCGCTAATGAGAGAATATCGCTATATTCTCAGCGATATTCTCGCATTACGCCGCTATCGCTGGATATTTTAGTGCCATGGAGAAAAACGTTGCTAATAGCATGTTTTCTCCGCTAAAATATCTAGCGATAGGCAGCGATAAAAAAAAGTCGCTAAGCGCATTTAGCGATAAATATCGATAGTTGTTGGTAATATGCCCCCAGGTTCACTCCAGGTCCCCAAAATGGTGGGCAGAAGAATTAGGAAACCTACCTTCTGCAGTGAAGAAGACGCAAAACCTAGGAGTTGTAATAGACACCAAACTTACGTTTGGAGACCAAGTTAACTTCATCACATCATGCTCATTTTACATCCTGAGGACTAAAAACAAATTCTCCAGTTCTTACCCTCAGATACACAGAAAACTGTGGTAACTTCTTTAGTGCTCTCAAAGTTAAACTATTGTAATAGTCTTTATCTCAATATGCAACAACATCTGAGAAAACTCCAAACCGTGCAGAATGCAGCTGCACAAATGTTACTAGGCATCCCAAAACATCAGTCAGTCTCCAGATTCCTTCATAAGCTTCATTGGCTCCCAGTCAGACACAGAATTAAGTTTAAAGCCTTAGGTACAGCCTATAAAGCACTGTATGATTCTGGCCCAGCTTTCCTGAAACAGAGTTTCAGCTGGTACGAGCCACCTAGAAATTTGCACTCAGCGGGAGAAAAGAGACCAAGATTTCCCAATTTCAACTTCCCAATTTCAAATGTTCTTCCTGGGGAGGTAAAAGGTTTGTGTTAAGTACAGCTAAAATCTGGAATTCTCTACCTTTTCACATGCCCATCCTCATTACCTTCAGGAAAGCATTGAAAATGTGGCTTTTCAACTATTAGGTCCCCTCCTTCGATTCAGCAGAGCTAGTGCCAAGACACCCACGGGTATTTGTGCGCTATAAGTATTCATAACAACTAAACAGTGGGCATTTTACTGATGTTTTGATGCCATAGCTGTTCTGCCTGCCCCACCTGCTGCTCGTAATAACCAACTCTCCAACTCTTCGGAGTATGTTCGAGCAGCCACTGCAATAGACACTCCAACAGCACCTTGTGGGACAAATAAAATTCACCTCAAGATCAGTAGAGCTAAAGGTTATCTTTCTGACATGCATACCTTTCTACTAGCAGTGGTGAATTTGAGCCTGTCAGTGCAGATTGGGCCCCCGTGGCACTCATTTTTGGGGACCGCACTTATTTTTCATCAACAAACTTTGATCCAGAGCAAGAGAGGTAAAATCATAAAAGGAGGTATAGAAAGACAGAAAAGTAGTGACAAAAGGAGAAAGCTGTAATGGAAAGGAACCTGCAAGAATCAGATAAAGAGAGTCTGGTGGTCAGAGTCGAACTGGAACAGAAAATCGATCCAGGCACCAAAATAAAAGTGTCTCCCTTTACTGAATCAGATAGATAGCTAAAACAAGTGGCCAATGTTTGCAGATTGGAAAAGTTTTGGACATGTAAGGACACGCTGTGTAAGTGTTTTGCAAGGTATGGAATATTGACCGGATTTGAGCTTGTGGCAGGCAATATTCTTTTAATATTAGGGACATCAACAGTAAAAATCGCCCAGCAGACTTTAAGACCGGCCCACAATCAGCCCAAAAAATGTCCCACACACTCACCTGTCAGACCAGCCCATAAGGCACTGCCTAATTGCCCTATCGGCCAGTCCGACCCTGCTGATGGTGGATTAACAAGGTCTACCTCAAGCACCCCAGCCTCGATAGCGCTGGCCCTAGGCTACTGAGCAAAATTTGAACCAGGTGCTTATTCTTTTACAAATCAAGCACTACCTACTAGTGGTGAACTCCAAGGGGTGATTATTCATATCTATAATACCACGGCCCGTCTCTATGTAAGAAAGCAAGCTGCACCTGCTACCTGCACTCCTATTGGCTGGAAGCGGCATTCAGGGAATGGGCTTTACAACATTGCTTGTTTCTGTTTGCCTTCCAAATTATGGGAATTGAACAACCTTAGAGCAGTCAGCCTGGGAGGGTGTTTTCACGCTCCATTTTAGAGTCCCATATACATTTTGGATTCACCAGATATGATTAAAGGCCAGATTTAGACACTGGTGGATGGAGCAACAGCTTCAGGGTGGCAGAGGGGCATATTCACAAAGTCATTGTGCAACAGGAAAGTCACTTTTAATGAAGTTCCTGTGGCGCAATGCCCTGCTCCATATTAACAAGGTACGGTTAAGCCACTTAACTTGACTTAACGCCACCTTGTAAATATGCACCTTACCGCAGCAGTCTGCTGTGGCAAAGGAGCGAGAAATGGGTGTTGCACAGGGCGTTCCACTGCAACACGATGGGGCAGATTTACAAGTCCCTTGCGACACTTTTACGCCGCTGTTGCGTCACTTTTGTGATGCAGCGGCAGCGTAAACAATGCGCCACGTTGCGACTTATTTACAACGTGACGCCTCTAGGCAGATGCGTCACGTTGTAAAGCCCTGCACCACATGAAACCTGCGTCAGGTTTCATGTGGGCGCTCTGTAGCAGTGTGGGCGTTCCCTCGCAGGAAAGCTCCTTAAAATTGGCGCAGTGAAATCTACATGATTTCACTGAGTCAGTTTTACGACGCTGCTGCGGCAAATCAGCAGGCGTAAGGAGTGACGCACCACGTTGAGTATGGGTGGCCCCTGTGCATTGCAGGAGTTGCGTCGCGCTTGCGACGCGACTCCAGCAATGCGCCGCCCATGCGCCACAAGATGTGTCACGCATCTTCCCTTCTTTGCACCATGGTGCGCCTGTGGTGGCGGAAGGAGGGAATTGCATGACGCATCTGTTCTGGCGCATCCCTGCTGATTTGCAGAGATGCGCCAGAACATGTAAATATGCCCCTAATTGCATTTTGTCACTGCCCCCTATTTACAAGGGTGGCGTAAATATGGTGGCATAAATAAGACCAGCGAAAACCTGGTCTTAAACAGTCGCAACGAGGAGAAATTATAAATTTCTCCTCGTTTTTGCTGTTTCTACGTGTGCTGCTTCTATGTGTGCTGCATTCTGCAGCACACATAGAAGTTACAAATCACCATTAGTGATTGTTTATGTGCAGAAGGGAATCCTTCCTGCATATGAACAATCATTCCCTGCAACATAGGCACCTTGCACTATCGTGCAAGGGTGCCTGCGTTGGCACTAGGCAGCTAAATTTAGCACCAGCGCTACGGGAAACGCAGGGGTGCGCCGCATTCTTATAAATATGGCGCATCTCTGCATTTTGAAACTGTGAGATCGCGGCGTTAGCAATTTTGGCTTAACACCATGCTCCAACAGTTTCTTGTGAATATTCCCCGTAGTGTCTACTATCTTGATGGACATCCTGTTTAGAGATGACCACCTTCTCAGTAATCATCTCTACGTTTAATGGATGCCCGCTATTGGTTTTGCTGGCCCTCAACCAAACTTTAAAAACAATTATTTTTCAAAAACAAATTCCTTGAGTGGGAGTTTGTTATTGAGAATCAAAAAACTAAAGACCCCCATATCCTATGGGGCTTTCTTTGAGGGTGTGGATGGTCTATATTTTTTCTGTTCTTCACAGTCAGGTGCTTTCTAGCAGTGAGGGACAAAAAAGACAGGAAAAAAGCTAATCAGACTGTCCACTCTAAATTATATATGACTTCCTTCCGAGTCTTTTTAGACTAAGGGTTCTACAGAAAATCATGAAAGGTGGCTCAGCAAATTAATGCTCACTACTGAACTGCTGCCTGCAGTGTTATGAAGGTCAGACGTTCCAGACCCTGCAATGCTGACTCAGCGTCCAAGGTCAGTATATCGATTAATTTAATTGGTTAATAGTAATATCTATTATATGTAGCATTTAGAAATGAAAGAACTGCAGTATGAAGTGCTCTATATTAACAGGATAATATTAATAGCCCAACATGTTCTGTATTACTAGTGGAGCCCTCTTGGGCTCGACAAGTTTGGTGCTTGAACTTGCTCTATTTATGGCACACAAATTCCATCTGCCACCACAAAAAAAAAGAACCATCTTAACTCTAAATGGATGAAGAGAGATGTACTCCTGCCCACTCCTCAACTTCAACTCAAGCACATGAACTGCAATCAAAGCCCAAACACTTGTAGGCTCGGGACAGCAGCCAATGACTGAGGTTCTGCCATTGGGCACTGACGAAAATATTCATTCTACTTACTTACATGCTTCATGATATGTCTTTTTCACATTATCTGGCTGAATCAGGAGTGCAGATGGACAACTACAAGACTCATCTTGCATCCTGTTGAGCCTATTGGAGTAGGCATAGTTAGCCTATGTTCACATCCATTGAGGATGTCAAGAGCCCTTTGATGAGCCTGCTACATCTTAGACCTTCAATTTGGTGACTCAAAAGGGCTTCTCCTTATTTACAAGGCAGCGTTAAGTTAGTTAATGTGCCATAATTCTTGTAAATTAGGCACCCTTTCACGCTATGCTTAGTGTGAAAGAGGTGGGCAAAGGATGTTGTGGTGGACTGAATGAAAAAACTGATGAAAACAGTCACCATGAAGAATGAACCTAGAGGCGTGGAGCAGACAGAATAACACACATATTTTTGGTGTTTATGAATCCACTAATACTGGGCGAATGGATCAATTTGTCGAATGCCTATAGAATTGTGAGTGGGGCATAGCGTATTCCATCTGGAGCTCCTGAAACAACTTCATACTCCTGTCTTCACAGCAAGTTTGAATCCAGTATTCCTCGTCGGAACCGCTGGAGCAGTACCCCTGTGTACCGCGTCGACTTACCGTTGCCAAGGCTTGTTGACTCTCTTTACCAGAGATCTTTGGGCTCCCAAGAAGCTCCAGCCTCAAGCATCTCTCACTACCAAGGTTTCTTTTTCCTCACTGGATCCTCTGCATCATGGGACTGCATAATTGGTGAGCAACTCACGGTCCTCTTGCGACTTCTGTGCCTTTGGCCCGTAAGTCCTCTTGAGGGTCTTCGTTGGCTCCAGTGGGCTCCCCTGCTTGCTCGGGGCCTGCTCTGACTTACCTGCTCGTGGTGAGTTACTTGGACCTTGCTGGTACCGATACTGCACCTTTTTTGTATACTGCTTTTATTGCCATTGCCAAGGCATCTTGGTGCTCTACGGACCTCGACCCCCTGCCTCTTGACATCCGACGTGGGTCAGTTTTTGAATGACTCCTGGTCTTCTACAGCGTCGCCAGATCCGCACACCTGCAGCGCCAATGTCACCCTAAGAGAAACCTGAAGTCAGGCTCTGAGAGATTGTTAAAAACTACCAAAATAAAAAGGGCCAGATGGGGGAAGTGCGTTTCCCACCTTGCGCCCAAGCTGTGGAACTCTGGGGCATATTAGCAAGCGGCAGCGATAATTATCGCTGACCGCTGCTAGCGTGAGGAAAACTATCGCTGGTGATAATCTCCATGGTAACGTTGTATTAACAACGCTTAACGCCATGGAGATAAAAGTCCCAGCGATAGCGGGCATTATCGCCGTTTTCAATGGAATATAGCTGGTTTTCCAGCTATATTCCATTGAAAATGGCGATAACCTTGCTGATAGGGCAGGACAATCTTAGCCATGTAATCCACCTCCCATTGGATTACATGGCTAAGAACAGGTCACAAGCAGGCGTTAGGAAAGTAGCGTTAACTGTGGTTAGCGCTACTTTTCCTAACGCTCTGCTTATTAGCGAGCAGCTTGTTAATAGGAGAAGTGTCGCTTAGCGACATTTCTCCTATTATTTTGCCCTGGAACGCCCACTTTGCATCTCATTAGAGATGCACAGCTGGGCGTTATTGACAAGGGCGCAAAATCAGCAAAACACGCAATAGCGTGTCTTTGCTGATAGGACGAAGAAATTGTCGCCGCTTTTCGGCTGAAAACGGCCGCAAAAACTGCGATAATTTCAAAACGCCTGCCTTGTTAATATGCCCCTCTCTTCCTAGGGAGTTAAGATTCACAGCATCAGAATCCACCTTCAGGAAAATACAAAAAACCTGGGGGCATATTAACAAGAACGGCATTAAAATAACGCCGCTTTAGCAGCAGGAAACTGCCGCTAAAGCGGCGATAATGAGCTTGATAATAGGCCCTTGTGAATTCCCATTGAAGCCCAGGTTCTGGTGTGAACCTGGGCTTCTATGGGACTTCACAAGGGCATATTATCAAGCCCATCATCGCCTCTTTAGCAGCAGTTTCCTGCCACTAAAGCGACGATAATTTTAACTCCGTTCTTGATAATGTGCCCCCTGGTTGTTCAATGAGTGCGACTAACCTCCTCTTCTCTCGCTTCTCTGTGTTCATGCTTAGCGCTGGAAGGCCTTCGAGTAGCCATGCGCTCTACAAATCCTAATAACATAACACCGTCAACTCTCCTGCAACTCCGACCTCGGTGGGCATTCCGTGCCTCCTGGTCACTCCTGAGTGGCATAGACTCTGTTCCCTCTGCTTGCAGGTACCTCTCATCTTGAATCCAGCTTTGGGTTCCACAGTACTCTTTTACCTTCTTCACCAGCAGCATCTTCACTGTGGTCTATGGCATTTTCTGACATCACCGCACCTATGCCCCCAGCTTCCTTGGTGTAGGTATCCTGGTTCTCGGGGTATCCACGGGTGGGGTGACTCTCCAACCTTCCATCTTCCACGGGGTTTCTTCAGGGTCCTCTGGGAAGGGTCCCTCTTCTTAAAAACTGCAATCCGACTTACTCATTAACTTGTATTGAGCACGCGGTCATGTTCCCACTCTGCACACTGCCTCCGTGGGGTTCCTGGGTACTTACCTTGGGTGGTTCTTTGGACCCTCAGCTCTTCTACGTCTTCTGGGTCCAGTCTCGACTTAGGTCGTGGTTCGCATTCCACTTTCTTAGTATATGGTTTGGTCTCCCCCTGGAGACCACTGTGTATGTGTGTGACTTACGTGTTCTATTTCTAAAGTATTGTGTGTATTGTGGTTGTATCTCTGGGTAGGGGATATAGCTATGTGTATGCGAGTGTTTATAATAAATACATATTTTCATAACTACACTGTGTGTTTCTTTTTCACTTAACCAACACTAAATGATTAGTACTGGTAAAACAAGCTGCTTTACACTCTTTCGGGACTAAGCCTGAATGCTGCTCTCCACATCTACCACTTAGAGAGCATTCTATTGTTGTCTAAGACCACTAAAATAACCATAAGGGTTGTCTGGATTAGTACAGGTTGCTACACTTAGATAAGTGAGCACCATATACTAAGCAAATCTCCTACATGCGTTCTGAGCAACTTGCAGTTTGTTAACACAGGAAGCATTAATATTGACGTACAGAGAGTTGGCAATAATCCAATTGCGAGGGGATAAAAGGGATAATGGCTGATTGGTGCAGATCAATTGGGATATAGGGATTCATCTTTCTCAAAGTCCTTAGAATGAGAAAGCAGTACTCGTGGTACGACTAACCTGGGGCTCAAAGCTCCGGGTATTGTCAAACAGGACACCCAGGTGTTTTGCTTACAGATACGTCCGTATTACTGACCGATGAGTTCTGCAGAGAACCAGGTCGCACATGCTTTACTTCTAGTAGCCATGTTGCGTTAAGTGGGGCTATACTATCCAAGGAGAACGTGACCCAGTCTTGGAAGCCTTCTGCAGAATACCCCAAGGTGTCAATGTGATTGGCTCTAGACCACTTGAGAGCCTGTTCCAACAGAGCAGGGGTAACTTTGCTCATATTATGACATATAACCAACTTAGAAGAAGTCTGGCTTGTCTGAGACAGAGAGTGAGTGAGGGGAACATTAAATACAATCGCCCCAGGGTCTGACCAACTAAGAGGCTGGACACATTTGATAGTCAGATTGTCGAAGTTAGCGAAAATGCCGGCAAGAGCATGCCCAGAGATATGAGTGGTTACAAAAACATGCTGGGAAACCCCATATTGGACATGAGTTCAAGGAGGGAAACTCTGGGGCATATTATCAAGGGGGGTTATCTCCGCTTTTTTGGCTTTAAAAGCCAAGAAAGCAGAGATAAAATTATCTCCCTATTACCTAGCTGTCGCTAACACCAGTTAGCGACAGCTAGTAGGAGATAGCGACCATCTTGGGCCCCGCTTTGCATGTCAGTGAAATTTATCAGTAATGACATGCAAAGTGGGCGTGCCAAGATGTTAGCGACTGGAAACAGTCGCTAACATCGCTATCTCCTATTACCAACTTTTGGAGATATTCGCGCTAAGCGCGAATATCTCCAAAAGCTAACACCTGCCCCTGAGCAGTTCTTAGCCATGTTATCCAATGGTAGGTGGATAACATGGCTAAGAGCATTAGCTCGGTAATGCATGAATATCGCTGACTTTTTAGCGATATTCATGCATTTCAGCCAATTTTTATCTCTTAGGAGATAAACCTTGATAATAGCAAGGTTCCTAAGCGATAAAAATCGCCGCAGCATGGCGATAAAAATATTGCAGCTAAGCCAACATAGCGATAATTATCGCTAGTTGTTGGTAATATGCCCCTGAATCCTTGCATAAAGGGTCTTTAAGATGGAAATTAAAACACCTCAGGATGGTTACATGATAGTGAACCAAAAATTGTTCCACGATCTGACCCCAAGTCTCCAGAAAGTTGAACCTTGAGGTAGGAGGACGGTATACAACATGAAACTAGAAGGTATCATTGGCCAAGATTTTTAGCTTGACAAAGACAGTCTATGTGGTATCCTCCCTGCCTCAAAACCACAGGCTCTAGGGCCTCATTTATGAGGCTGTGCGTCACTTTTGCGCTGCCGATGCGTCACTTTTTGTGACGCCCAAATGGCGTAAAAAATGCACCTTGTTGCGCCATATTTACAAATTGACGCATCTAGGTAGATGCGCCACTTTGTAAACCCCTGCGTCACATTATACCTGCGCCAGGTATAATGTATGCAAGGGAGTGTTTCGACGCAAGAAAGGGTCATGGAAGTGACGCAGGGAAATCTATAAGATTTCACTGCACCATTTCTTGGCCGCTAATGCGTCAAAATCTTACGCCTGCTTCATGGCAGGCGTAAGACTGACGCAGGCACTAACAACATGGGACTTGCCCATGTGAAAGTACACATTGCTGGAGTTGCATCACTTTTGTGACACACTCCAGCAATGCGTCACTTTTGCGCCTACAGTTACGTCAGAAATACTGACGTATCTGTAACTCCTTGCGACATGTTGCGTCATATTATAAATATGACGCATCAATCATGACGCAAGGAGTGCGCAATGAAAAGTGACGCATCGCTGTTTTCACGCAGCAATGCGTCACTTTTCATAAATGAGGCCCCTAGAGTACAGGCAATGCCAATCTGAGCAATGACTGCCAGCCCACCTCCTATACGACCTGGGTGGTCAAGCCTAAAGACGGAGAAGCCTGGTGGGATAGCATCCACTAGGTCCGGGCTAGAGTCCTCTCTAGCCCAAGTTTCAGTTATGAAAAGGTTGTCTAGGGTGGATTAGAATCTAATCATGCCTTTCAGTCTTATGTTTTAGAGGGGACCTAGGGGCGTATTTACTAGTAAAGTGGCAAATCGTGTCGTTAAGCCAAGAAAGCTAACAACATGCTCCCTCACTTTAAAAATGTAGGGTTGCACCATATTATAAGAATATGGTGCAGCCCTGCTTTTCCCCCCGCACTAAATTTAGCTAGCTAGCGCCATTGCAGGCACCCTTGCACCGTAGTGCAAGGATGTCTCCGTTGTAGGGAACAATTGTTTATGTGCAGGAAGGAACACATTCCATCTTTAAATGGCATTTTGTAACTTCTATGTATGTGTGCTGCTCAATGCAGCACACATAGAAGTTGCAAAATGTAACTTTTTTAAAAATGATTGTTTATGTGCAGGAGGGGACAACTTCCTGCACATAAACAATCATTGGCGTTTTGCTGTTTCCATGTGTGCAGCACAAACATTTCTCCCCGTTTCGCTAGGGTAGAACCAGGCTTTCCCTGGCCTCATATTTACGCCTCCCTTGTCAATATGGGGCAGCTTCAAAACCAATGGGTGTTGCGGTGGAACGCCCAGAGCACCACCCATTGCCCTCCCCTTTCATTCTAAGTATAGCGTGAAAGAGGTCTTATTCACAATGCAGCGTTAAGAAGCCCCTATCGCCACCTCAACGTCCAGAAAAGTGACTCTGTGGTGGCGATAGGGGCTTGTAAATATTCCCCCTAGTGTTGAGCCGGGCTCCACGGAGCACTTTCTGGCTGTGAGATCGAAGACTGATAGCTTTGACCAGAAGCAAGTTCTCCACCGGCAAGGTAGGACGATCACAGATGTTAAGTGAAAATTGTAGCTAAGGCAGTGCTTTGCTTTGTTATTACAGACGTTCAGCATAGTCTGACAGGTCGATTAAGAGCTCTGAAACTGAAGGTCCATGAGTTGGGTACAGGAATACACCCTCACCAGAGGAAGATTCTAATCAAACTCGGAGCCAACAGTGTCCCTGGTTCCTGGCACAGTCCTGGCGCAAACAAGGCTTGACTTTGGTGCTCAGTAAAAAGCTACACTGTAAACTGCCAAAATGGCAGTGTGGTACTAATCAGACAGGAAGACAGAAATTGACACTTCCTGAAAAAAAAGCTGACACCCTTCTCCACATAAACAGCAAGAAGCTGCGGCGGACCATAGGAGATCGACAACAAAACAAGTAAAAAGTAAGTCTCCCCACCCAACATAGACCCCAAAATACAGGTAAAAGAAAATGTGGCAAAGTTTTAAAACAATTAATTGGTTCAAAATGCTGAAACTCGCTGCCATATCTGATCCAGAATGCTGAATGAAGCACTAAAAAGTTTATTTTCATGGTCTTGAAAAATTATTTTTACTGTCACTGAAAAGTTACACTAAAAAAAAGTTATATCTAACTCATAAAAAAAAAAAAAACTCAGGGGCATATTATCAAGGACAGGCGATACATTATCGCCGCTTTTATCGGCAGAAAACTGCCTATAAAGCGGCGATAAGGGCCTTGATAATATGCTCTATGAATTCCAATCGAAGCCCATGTTAGATGTGAACACATCTAACATGGGCTTCGATTGGAATTCATAGAGCATATTATCAAGCCCATTATCGCCGCTTTATCGGCAGTTTCCTGCCGATAAAAGCGGCGATAATGTATCGCCTGTCCTTGATAATATGCTCCTCAGTCTGGTCACTCACCTGTAAGAAATTGGGTTGTTGGTTGACTTGGGTGTGAGCCCTGGTCGAACGACAGCCACAAATCTTGCCAGGGAAAGGCACAATCCAACCCTAAATTAACCTGTGCTCAACCCTCTAGTAGCTTGGAAGAAACCAGAAACCAACCACTTGAATACCTTCAGTTTTTAAAGTCAACTTAACTTCCTGGGCATTTTGCTATCTGGAGCAAATAGGGTTGTCAGACTTAACTTAGAGGCAATGTGTAAAGTATTTGTGCAACACTTCTAACCTTAATAAAGTGAAAACAAAAAGGATCCCACACAAAAAATAGAACGTTCTTTAATAAATAAAACAAGAACAAAATGACAAAAATACAGTCAGCAGAACCGGAGATATGCAATTTTGAATATTTGAGTGAAAATAGCGCCAAAAAGCAAAAGCGCCACTGCGGGTACCTGGGCGTGCTGTCCTACCGCGATGGAGTGTGGGCAGGCTACAGGGACCCAGTTAGGTCCGCTGAAAAGAACTGTGTCTGAACTGGGGTGGCGAAGTCAGCTAAAGAATGGTGATAGATTCAACCCAGATCTGTGACTGGGGGTGAGTGTTTGAAAATTCTCAGCACTCCGTCCATCATCTCTTTGTGTTTGCTCCGCTGAAAAGAGTACCTTAAATCGTGGTTTGCGGAGTGTTTGGCGAATCCGCGTCAAGGATGTGTCACCTAGCCGAAGCAATGTGTTGGTTCCAAGATGTGGCGAGGCTGCGATGCAAGGGCCTGTGTCGTCGTCGAGGATCCCGTCGACAGTGCTTGCAATGCGAAGTCAGGCCTCAAGGAAGTGGCGTTCAGTTGAGGCGATGTGTCGGTTCCAAGAAGCTGCAAGGCTGGGATGCAGAGTACTAGAAAACAATGGTCCAAAGACTAATATTTTACAAAAGTCACAATTTAGTCAACAATTCATACTTCAAGAAGTGGAAAAATCTCACAACGCAACAGCCAACAGACAATAAACAGTGGTGATTTATTCATTTTCTACCACTGTTCTGAGATATAAATCAACTTTTTCAATAGATGTAGGTCATACTGGTTGCCCCAAGAGGAGCGTGCAAAAATAGAAAGATATAGTAGTGCTTAGTGATAAGAAAAAGATAGAATTGCAAAGATTGTGACATAAAAACACATTTTTTATTTTATACAATAGGATCAATAATTATCCCTATACTCAGACCTCGGGCCCAAGATTGGAGACGCGATACACTGTTGGAAATGTTTTGCAACACGTAACGATCAAACTAGCGTTCCATGGCGGAGACATGAAATTATTTTCAAGAAGAGTTATAGACAACCAGTGACAATTCTTTCACTACATATAACGAACGTACTAGCGTTACATGGCGGAGACACTACATTAAATTATTTTCGAGAAGAATCATAAACAACCATTGAAATCCCTTATAATAAAGGAACGATGGCGCTAGCGTTCCAATACGGGGGCACGGAATTTTAATTCTTTTCTTGAAGAGTCACAGAGAACCTATTGCCTCTACCACTTCTCATTGAAGTTAGTGGTGCCAAACACGGAAATCGTGAAGTATCGTTTTTTTTAAATGAAAAATAGAATAAACAACACCCAAATATACAGGTTTTGACTACATATTGAAAATTCCAAGAGTGATTCATCCTGTGGGCACTCAACCACTAAGGGTGACCTTACATTAATTGAAAATTACATTGAGAAAATCAGAGTAGAATCACTGTCAACGTCAGGGGTCATCCAACGATATATAGTTGCCCGTCCTAGTCCTGATGAAGACTCGCACGGCCCAGGCTTAATTCACCGCGAGGCCAGAAGTCGAGTCGAAACGTCGACGCTCCTCTGATAATTGACCTGGACCCTATATATTGCTATTCTTTTGTGCATCTAAATCATCAGATTTATAGGTTTCATAATGATCTAAATTCATACATGAATTGATTTATGGCCAGGTCTGAGTATAGGGATAATTATTGATCCTATTGTATAAAATAAAAAATGTGTTTTTATGTCACAATCTTTGCAATTCTATCTTTTTCTTATCACTAAGCACTACTATATCTTTCTATTTTTGCACACTCCACTTGGGGCAACCACTATGACCTACATGTATTGAAAAAGTTGATTTATATCTCAGAACAGTGGTAGAAAATGAATAAATCACCACTGTTTATTGTCTGTTGGCTGTTGCGTTGTGAGATTTTTCCACTTCTTGAAGTATGAATTGTTGACTAAATTGTGACTTTTGTAAAATATTAGTCTTTGGACCATTGTTTTCTAATACTGCTAAATACCCAGGTCCTAGACCAGTTGGGCTACCCCATTTATATTAATGGGGATGCAGAGTACAGCGTTGTCATCAAGGCTACCGTCGATGAGGGATGTGAGGGCCTGCGCCAAAGATGCATTGCATATCAGCAGTTCCGATGGGCTGAGATGAGAGACTTTATCATGGGCCCAATCCACGCATTAGTGGCGATGCATTGGTCCTGCTTGGGTTTGCGCCGCACAGCTAAGGAGATGTGTTTTTTACGCTGGAACCATAGAGGCTGGCAAAGACCATTAAGCCTACTTCCAAGGGTACAGGACTGGGCTGGCACTACTTGGCAGGATAGACTCACAGGATCCAGATGCAGGTGCAAAATTGCTGTAATCCTGTTGTGTCCCTGAGTCTTCAGATCAGGAGGCCAGCCAGCTATCCCTTGGAACCACTCTAGGTGTTGGGTTTAAGTGATGCAGGTCCAGACCTTCTCACCAGCCAAGAGGGCAGCAGGTCGGCACAACAGGGCAGCAGTCCTTCAGAGCAGCAGTCCTTCAGAGTAGCAGTCCTTTCAGCATCAAAGCAGTCTTTCTTCCTGGCAGAGTAGCCACAGGTCCAGAACAGTATTGAAGAGGTGGAGTGGCGCAACCAGTAGAAATACTATTTTCACCTCGTTTTTTCTTCTTTTGCATGGCAGCCAATTGTGCGCCAGCACAGGGGAAAACACACAGATAGGTTGTCTTGTTGCTAATACAACGCATCCCTGCGTTTTTAAAAAGACGCAGCTCGGCACAGAAAAATGGCTTGCGGCGCCATGCTGCGTCATTTTGTAGGAAATGAGGCCCACAGTCTTTACCTGTAATCTGATCTAGATCACATCAAGTGAGGTAATTTGTCTGTAATATTAGAGGTTGTGATGTAATTTTGTGTGATGGACTTGAGCAAATTAGAGTCTTTGAAAACTGAACAAGCATTTGCAATGCAATAGGTCTCGCATTAGGAAAGTGTGAGCTATTGGTATTGTAAATGACACATTTTTTTAATATGTGTTGGCTTTGAAAATATATAAATTAATAGCATCGTTATTCACAAAGCCAATGGCTTACACTTTCCTAATGAGAGTCCTATTGGCTATGGCAATGCTTGTTGGTAGCAAGCAAGGACAGTGCTGTTGTGGTGCTGAGTGATGATGTGGTTGGGCTGAGTGATGTGGTGGTGTCCACGAGTGATGTGGTGGTGTCCCCGAGTGATGTGGTGGTGTCCCCGAGTGATAGAGGGTGGAGTTGGAGGGTGGAGTTGGAGGGTGGAGTTGGAGTTGAAGGGTGGAGGTGGAGTTGGAGGGTGGAGGTGGAGTTGGAGTTGGAGGGTGGAAGTGGAGTTGGAGGGTGGCGGTGGAGTTGGAGGGTGGCAGTGGAGTTGGAGGGTGGAGGTGGAGTTGGAGGGTGGAGGTGGAGTTGGAGGGTGGAGGTGGAGTTGGAGGGTGGAGTTGGAGTTGGAGGGTGGAGTTGGAGGGTGGAGCTGGAGTTGGAGGGTGGAGGGTGGAGGTGGAGTTGGAGGGTGGAGTTGGAGGGTGGAGCTGGAGGGTGGAGTTTGAGTTGGAGGGTGGAGGTGGAGGTGGAGTTGGAGGGTGGAGGTGGAGTTGGATGGTGAGGGTGGAGTTGGAGGTTGGAGGGTGGAGTTGGAGGGTGAAGTTGGAGGGTGGAGTTGGGGTTGTAGGGTGGAGTTGGAGTTGGAGGGTGGAGTTGGGGGGAGGTGGAGGGTGGAGTTGGAGGGTGGAGTTGGAGGGTGGAGTTGGAGGGTGGAGTTGGAAGTTGGAGTTGTAGTTGGAAGTTGGAGTTGGAGGGTGGAGTTGGAGGGTGGAGTTAGAGTTGGAGGGTGGAGTTGGATTTGGAGGGTGGAGTTGGAGTTGGAGGGTGGAAGGTGAAGTTGGAGGGTGGAGGGTGGAGTTGGAGGGTGGGGTGAGGGGGGTGAGGGTGTGAGGGTGAGTGAGGGTGTGAGGGGGTGTGAGGGGGAGGGGGTGTGAGGCTGAGGGTGTGTGAGGGTGAAGGGGTGTGAGGGGGTGTGAGGGTGAGAGAGGGTGTGTGAGGATGAGGGTGTGAGGGTGAGGGTGTGATGGTGAGTGATGGTGTGTGAGGGTGAGGGGGTGAGGGTGAGTGAGGGTGTGTGGGTGTGAGGGTGTGTATAGCAGAGAACATAAATTAAAATATATATGTTCAATTCACTTGGTTGGTAGAAGCAATCTTATAAATCGGCTGCTTTTTTCCCTTTGACTTTAAAGGCTACAAATATCTGGCAGCATATCGCACCTTTCATTTAAAAAGTAAATAGTACATGTTCTAAGTGCAAGCGGGCACATATAAATATAAAAGGGCTTGAGAATAGTGAAGGCCCAAACAAGATGCTTTACTCAGAAACATGGCCTGCGGCATCCCCCAGTCCATGACGGGGAAGGGGGGTAAAACTATTCCAGCCCAATGAGAGTTGCACGCCTTTCTTGGCTCTCCTGTTAGAAAAAACTCCAATCAGAAAAAACGTTTGCTAAGGGCTGGATGGGATAATCTGCTTCACAGTTGCAAGGCAGCGTTTTGTACAGCATAAGTGAGAAGGGCGTAGTGAGGTGGGGTCAAAGATCCATGGTGCAAATTCTGACAAGTTCGTCAAAAGGGGCACAAAAGACAGGCTGAAACAGGGGTGGTTATTTGTTTGAAGCAGGAATCAAATGGGACTAAAGGATAGTGTCCAAGCGTGTCAAGCTTGATGGGGAGGATACAAGATTTTTTTATTTTGGTCAGTAAAGCCATAGATGCCCTTGCAGTGTCGCTGTATGTTGAGTCTATGAAAAAAAAAAGTAGAATACATGCAAAGCTGATACAACAGGAAGTCAAGGTCTCACCACGAGAGGCGAAAGAGGAAGTTATGTGATCGTAGAACAGAAAACAAGGCATATAACATCGACAAATTATTTATACACCGGAAGTGTTGATTAGCGCCATGAAACCCTTCAAGCTTGGGGGCGTGGCTTGAGGCACGATGAGAGCGGACGTGCACGGGTAGAGCTCCTGCTTGAGCTCCCCTCTCCCGGGCCGCTTCTCCGGTAAAATTATCCCTACCGGCTGCAGACTGCTGGCGGGCCCGTACGAGACCCCCATCCACCCACGAACCGGCTGCAGAGGGGATCGGAAGCCGGGGCCCGCAGCGGGACGCGCAGGGTAGCGGCAGCCGGCGCTGACGTGGCGCCCCCTGGGAGCCCTGACTACGTGAGGCCGGGGCTCGGGCGCCGGAGTTGGGCCTGACCTCGCGGCCTGTGTACGGCCTGGCCGGACGTGACGTGACCCTCGGGTGGCGGCGGCGAGGACACCTGCGCCGCTGCCTGAGCACCATCGCGCCGCTGAGCACTCCCTGCCTGCGCCCCCACCGGCAGCTGAGGGGGGGACTGAAGGAGACTGGGTGCTCGGACGAGATCCCCGCATGGGGAACTGAGCGCGGAGGCGCAACGTCGGACGGGGAGTGACACAGCCACATCGACGGCCCCCTGGGGTTGGTGCCTGGCCGCACCGGAGCAATACCGAGGCACTGCCGGTGAGTGACAGAGAAGAGGCACGATCCGCACGTGAGCTGCGGCCCCCCCCCCCTATGCAAATACTGCCGCCTAGGAGCAGCTGCTTGGGACACCTAGAGACACGGCCACGTGCATCCTAGCCGGGCCCATAAGATTTGGGGGCCGGGACTGTGAGATAACCCCCCCCACCACTGCTGAACCACGCCTGCTGTGACACTTCCCTCCAGAGACACAGTGAGGGTGCTGGGCCTTAACTGCGACCACCACGAGGCACCAACAGCGGCATCCAGTGTGCCCCGACAACGGGGAGCTACCCGTGCCACGCAATCTCTGCGGGGTGCTGCAGCGGGTCCCTATCTTCACCACCAGAGACAGGCTAAAGCGGGCTGCACTTGCTAAGGTGACCTGGGGCACGAGAAGAACCGAGGCCATTCAGGAGTTTCCTGCCCAACTTCCGACACCACAAGGATTTGACACCCTTGCTGCCCCCACCCTTGTGAAGGCATTGCGCTGAGAGGCGCCCGGTGGATCGGGTGTAGCGGACTGGTGGGAGCATTGGGGGCGGCATGTGGACCCCCCCGGAGGGTGGGCACTGCTCCGCGATCTGAGGCCCTGACGCTGACTGCAGCCCTGCGAGTTGCTGCGACGAAACAGCTGCCACGCTCTGGAACGCCCGCCTATCACTGCCTATGCCAGGGAGGTGCCCCTCAGCGGCTGCCCTGACTGACTGTGCGCCCTATTGCTATCGGCTGCTATTGGACCTGCTGCCTGGACCCTCTTGTGGCCACACCGGGACACCCTCGCCGCCGACCATGCACACCAGCTCAACTACGGGTGCCTGCTGAGACCCGGGAGGACTACGCTGCCACGCCACTACGCAAGCTTAGTAGCATTATTACAGCTGTCCCCCCCTCCCGGCCGGGACTGTAGAGAACAGCTGACTTCCAGGTAAACTGCACAAATACCAAACGAAGAGAGACTTGGGACAATCCCACTGGCGTGCAAGCCGATCATAGTTGCCACACCTGGCCCATGTCTGGGGGAGTGAAGACACGGACCGGAACCGGAGGCACGATACCAAAAGGGAAACTCTCCAAAACGACGTCCAAGATGGATGCGGAACTGGTGACCTCCAAGCTCGATCATGTGCTAGCTGTCATGGAACGCCTGGAGGAATCAATGCAACAGACTCGCACCTCCCTTGAGACAAAGATAGACAGCGTAGCGATCGACCTGACACATCTCAAAGCTGACCACAAGAAACTTCAAGATCGCACCACGACATTGGAGGGGGCAGTGGCGACGCTGGAACCCACAGTGACCCAAGCGGACAAACACATCCGAGATCTGCTTAATAGAGTGGAATTTTTAGAAGAACGTGCGGAGGATGCGGAAGGGAGGGCACGGAGGAACAACATTCGCCTCGTGGGCATACCGGAAAAATGGGAAGGGACGGACCCCACTGCCTGAAGACGCATTGTCGCCTCACTTTGTGGTGGAACGTGCTCACCGGGTGCCCACAAGGCCCCTTCCCCCTGGCTCTAACCCCAGACCTCTCATCTTCCGAATCCTGAACTACAGAGACTGCGACACGATCCTGCGAGAAGCCAGGAAGCTGGGTGACATCCAAATAGACAACGCCACAGTGATGTTCTTCCCGGATTACACTATACAGGTGCAGAGACAACGCCATTCCTTCCTGGCAGTGAAGAAGAGGCTGCGGCAGGCGAATCTCAAATACTCATTACTCTTCCCCGCAAAATTGAGGGTGGTGGCGCAGGGCAAAACACATTTTCTCACCAGCCCTGAGGAAGTGGAGGCCTGGCTGGATGGAGGAGTATCTGAGACACCTAGAAAAACACATGGAACCACGACATCTTCGCGCATGCGCGGGCCTAGAAGACGCCGCAGGCGCAGAACACCCACGCCCACCCGTGCCCAGGACACGCCGCACCGCTCCCCGCCCGCGGATCTGATCCTACAGGAACAACAAGATGCACTACGCAAGGTTACAGAGATCAGCGGCTCTCCGGCCCCATCCCCCGTTCCGAATACCAGCCCAACCACTCTCCCGAGTGACAATGAGGCGATCTACGGCCTGCCGGATTCCCAGCGCTCTACAGACATCCCTGACGTCACACCGCAAACAGTGGACCTTTTTGGTTGACGGGGCCCTAAAAAACTTGCTCCTTTGTGATACGGGGCGGATATGCCTACGCAACTGTCCCCGGACTTACCCCCAGGTGAGCGAACTGCAGAACTGTTTGGTGCGGGGGCCCCCCTGCCCTGAGGAGCCGAGGCCTATCAGGACGCAGTGAGTAACATTTTCTTATGCACACAAGAAACTGTCTACCACACCGATGGATTCGACCCCTAGACTGTTATCATAGACCTACCAGTAGCCCCTGTGCGGGACTTATTAGCGGCAGGGCTCCTGTGAGAACTCTACTCCTCATTCTTTGATACCGGAGGGCAACACCTGGACTGCACAGGGCGGATGGACTGGCGGGCCTGCCGGTCACACACGGCCGCTCCCTGCCGGCCCGGGAGAGGTGATACCTCTTTACATCAATAAGACTGACACACAGACTCTTGTTGCATAAACCACTTATTTCCCCATAGAACTGTATAGTTTACTATAGCTCACTTGAGTGTTTGGACAGCGACATGTTGTGCAGCCGACCTTTTGGTATTATTCACCGAGTTACTCTTTTTTGGTTTATTCAGCTCCCCTCTTTTCCCACTACTTTGTTTCAAGGGGAATTATTGCATAATGTGTTGGCAGCTACGAATAGCCCGAATGCGGGGATGGAATTGAGGAACTGGCAGGGAACCAGGGCTGGGGGACGGACACTGGCGAACATGGACAGGACATTCATAGACAAAGATTCTGGCTGAAATTCGGATATGTACTTGGAATGTTAGAGGTATGCACACACCGACTCGGCGGTACCAGATATACTCATATTTAAAGCGCCATAAGATACATGTAGCGCTGCTTCAAGAGACACACCTGAACAGAACAGAGGCGCGAGCACTTCATCGCAGATGGCGCAGGCAGCTTTATGCCACAGATTATTCCTCATATGCGCGTGGCGCACTGATATGGGTTTGCCCTGGGACCCCTTGGAAAGCCACGGATACGCATATTGACCCCGAGGGTAGATTCGTGGCAGCGCAGGGCAGATTAGATGGGCAACAAGTGGTATTGACCTCCCTTTACTCACCAAACACTGATCATGGCGTTTTCCTGGCGCGCCTCTCGATGACAATGGCGACCTGGCATGCAGTCCCTTGGGTACTGGGGGCGACTACAATTGTGTATTAGACACATCACTGGACCGTTCTTTCCCACCTCCACCGGGTGCACCAACACACGGCGCCATGAAAGCACTGATTGGATGGGCTACACAATGGGACCTACATGATGCGTGGCGATCGCACAACCCTGCAACAGGAGTGTATTCTTATTACTCGGGTGCACATAACCTACACGTGCGCTTGGACAGATTTATGGTGTCCGCAGAACTCCTCCCAATTGTTACGGACACAAGATACATGGGGCGCACACACTCGGACCACAACTCGCACTTCTTAAATATAGCCTGGGAGCGCCCTCACCCACCCATCCCCACGTGGCGACTCCAACCGGCGCTGCTGCTGGATGCGGCTTTCCGCGACTCCCTTCGCGCACAAACTGCCCAATACTTTGAAGAGAACTCAGGCACGGCATCCTCTCCCCAGGTTGAATGGGATGCCTTTAAAGTTGTGATACGGGGCCATTGCTTAGGAACACAGGGACACACGAGGCGCCAACTGGAAGGCGACTTAACGCGACTGGAGACTGAATTACTTAATCGAGAATAGGAGGCGGTAAGTGGCACTGACGACCCGCTAACGGAGGCACGTGCGGAACATGCGCGCCTCCTAGAGAGGCTACGCAACCTCAACTACGCTGCACACTCGGCGCGAACGCATCACCTAAGCGATAGACCCGGCAAACTATTGGCTTGGTTGATTTCACAAGAGGACTGAGCGACTCCGGTGGCGGCGTTGCATGTCGACGGGTAGGGGCTGATATACTCACAACGCCAAATCCATGAAGCGTTCTCATCCCACTATGATGCTCTTTATCGCTCCCGACTTCGTGATCCCTACCCTGACGTACTGGAATACCTATCCCCCCTCCAGATACCGCAACTTACCGTTGCGCAGCAAGACGATCTGGGAGCCTTGCTCACGCCGGAGGAGCTCCGTGATGCCATATTCAATCTATCCAACGGTAAATCCCCTGGCCCGGATGGCCTACCGGCCGAATTTTACAAGGCTGGTTCGGACATCCTCATTCCGAAACTTCTAAAAATTTACACTGCGGCTACAGAAGACTCCTCCCTCCCTCCCACCCTAAACAAAGCTAATCTGATCTCCATCCCTAAACCCGGCAGAGATGCCACAAGAGTGGGCTCTAATCGCCCCCTGGCCCTTCTGAATACAGATTATAAAATACTGGCCTCCACTCTGGCTCGGAGGCTGGCCCCACTGGTTCCCCAACTGGTGCACCATGACCAGAATGGCTTTGTACCAGCGTGCCACACCTCGTACAACATCCGTCGGCTGTTCCGGATGCAGGAATATGCTGTCCAACGCTGGCCGCGAGCGGGGTGCCTGGTACTAGACCTTGAGAAGGCATTCGACTCGGTTGAGTGGCCGTATCTGGCGGCTGTGATGGAGAAATACCGCCTGGGCGATGGCTACGAGACTATGGTCAACTTACTTTATTGCGGACCCACGGTCCGAGTCCGTACCGGTCAACTACTATCTGACGCCATCCGTGTGCGGAGGGGCACCAGACAGGGTTGCCCCCTGTCACCACTGCTGTTCTCGTTAGCCATGGAACCCCTGGCCACGATCTTTAGGGATAGGGGACAAGAATGGGGAATCCCGATGGCCGATGGGATACATGTTGTCTCGCTGTACGCAGACGACCTGCTATTATATGTCCAAGACCTGACTAACGTACCAGACTCCCTTACGGAAATCTTCCAGACCTTCGAAACCATGTCGGGATTGCGGGTTAACTGGTCCAAATCGGGAGCCTACTCTTTGAGTCCAGATACGCCTGAAAGTGACATCCACATCGGCGGGGAGAGGCTACAGTGGTACTCCACCACATTTCGGTATCTGGGAATTCATGTTTACCGGGCCCCAGCAGATATCCTGGAGGGAAACCTGCTAAGGGCGATAACCTCCATCCGCGCCCAAATTGGTTTCTGGAAGACCCTACCCCTGAATGTGCCTAGCCGGGTGGCGCTGACCAAGATGATTGTCCTATCGAGACTACTATATTACTTCGCCAACATCCCGACATATGTGCCTACCAAAATATTTCGGGAACTAGAGATCCTGATTCGTGGCCTAATCTGGAATAAAGGCCGACCCAGCATGGCACTGACCAAGCTGTACATGACAACTGAGTCGGGAGGCCTAGCAGTCCCCAACATGGAACTATACTATTTAGCCGCACAGCTGCAATGGGTATAGGGATGTCTCTGCGACAAGAACCTGGGGGACACTGCCTCGGACACGACTATCTACACCCAGACACAAATATGCACACTCTTTCACCCTACGACCCGTACCCCCTGTCCTTCACAATTGCATCTGGCGGTGGCACGGCGATGTTTTTTGCGCTGCCTGCGGCTGACCCGCGCCACAAAGCCATATGCCCTGATACTCCCGCTCTTAGGCACCCCTGGAACGGCAGGTACACTGACGGAGGCCCATTTGACTAGCTGGACGCGCGCAGGGGTGGAAACACTGGGCGACCTCTATGCAGATGGTGCGCTGCTCTCCTTAGCGGATCTCGCCGCCAACACGGATCTTCCTGCTGGGCAGTTTCTACTACACGCATCCCTTACCCACGCACTGACTGCCTCCTGGGGCGATGTGTCGGAGGAACTACCGATGCACCATTTCGTGCAGTACTTACATGTCATGGGCAACGGTTCACAAATTATACATTGGCTAGCGCAGGCCTTACTATTGCACACGCAGCCTCCCACACTACAACTCAGAGAGAAATGGGCGACCGACAGAGGGAGGGATTGGACTGACAAGGAGTGGGCGATGATATTAGCTGGGCCGACTAATATCCCACGCAACCCCCGTTTCAAACTTATCCAACTCTACATTTTACACCGGGCCTACCTCACACACGACAAGATAAACAGATACTTCGCAGCCACTGACACCGCCTGCCAAAGATGCTCTCTGATAGGGGCGGAAGTACCGAAGACGTGGAAAGTCTGTATTTTGGGACTTTACAAGCACACAAAGAAAACAAGGTACAAACAAGATTCTGGGACATGGGCCTCATCACAGCCAAACGCTTACTCACCAAACATTGGAAGGCCAGCGCCCCACACCCGACATTGGCATACATCCTTCGTTAATTGGGCGCGGGCAGAGGGCACAGTGCTCCTCCGGGAGGAAACAGCTGGACTTAGAAAATTCCCAATCGCGCAGCTCTGGGGCGACCTCCTTGCATCCTTCCAACAAGCCTGTCACGAACAAGGAATAACCTGAACAAGCCTATGCAACACCAAACTGCTCACACGCACACGTTAAATCGTCCCGCCATGCCCTGCCCCAGGGTCGATGCCCCTTCGTCGGAACTGCTAACACCCCTATTCTAACATGCCATTGGACATGCACACTCTTTCCCCTGCCCTCCCTGTTTCTTTCACTATCACGTTGATGTTCGTTATTGTTTATCTACCGGTCACGTTTCTTTGACCACGTCCAATATTGTTACTAACAGAGTCGGCCTACAAGCCGTGGCAAGTCGCAGACGGCTATATACCTGTAGACATACTCCTGCTATGTTGCCACAACAGGCCGCACCACACCATACACGAATGATGCGGACCATGCTCGGAATGACTACTATCCGGTGCCGGGCGAACGCACCCTTATACGAACCCCCACCTCTAGCATCCATATATGGACTGTAAATACTGGAGAGCTCGGCCCATACTGGGCCAACAGTCGCCTGGGCCCCGCTGAGGCGGTCGCAACCTAGTGTCGCCGACCACAAGCGCCTGCTACCTTGCATTAGTGAGCTATACCATTGAACACCTGCCCACGACATGATGGCATCGCAAACACAAAAACCTTCGGGTCTATATTCTGAGCCCACACCTTATCTGGGAACTATTGCCGCCTTTTGATTGAGTTGTAACGTGGACTTACCTTACAGCTTATAGAATGCAGCTATCACTAATGTGACGATATGTTTAAGCTGAGGAACATAAACAAAAACACACAAAAACCACAGGCCGAATGTCATTATACAGCATGTTTAATGTTACATCCATGTTTTTCTTTCTTTTCTTGAACTACGCCGCTGGACCCCAGGGTTGCCGGCTATATGGCTGTGTTCACTTATCAATGATTTACTTGAATGTTCTTTATTATCTTCTCTCAGCAGCTGTTCCTGCGGATTGCAGGCTATGTGACAAGTACATCTGTATTTCTTTATTCTTCAAACAATAAAGGTCTTTAAAAAATAAAAAAAAAATAAAAAAAATGAAACCCTTCAAGCTTATGAGCAATTACATAATCGCATATATAGTAGCCTGCCGAGAAGAGCCGCCATCTTCAGGTGGCGCGATTCCATCCGTTTCAGAAAGTAAACATTGTGTAGCTAAAGAAATGCGAGCTGCCGCCATTAAGATCAAGCATGGCATGCCGCTGCATAACAAAGCATAATTAAAAAAATTATTTGTTGAGCCACACTATAAGAAAGGCACGCGGCAGACACTGTTCCAGCTGAAACGCGGCATGCCAGTGTGGTTGAAAAAGATTAGCAAGGCGCACATAACAAAACTAAAAAATAGCGGGAACCGTGCTGAAACCAAAAGCGTGCGCCGTACTGAAATCTACAGAGCGGCACCCAGGGGCGGGAAGGGGATGAGGGGCTGCAAGTAGAGTGAGAGTGAGAGTGAGTAGAGTGAGAGTAAGTAGAGTGAGTTTGAGAGTGAGTAGAGTGAGAGTGAGTAGAGTGAGAGTGAGAGTGAGTAGAGTGAGAGTGAGTAGAGTGAGAGTGGGTAGAGTGAGAGTGAGTAGAGTGAGAGTGAGTAGAGTGAGAGTGAGGAGAGTGAGAGTGAGTAGAGAGAGTGAGTAGAGTGAGAGTGAGTAGAGTGAGAGTGAGAGTGAGTAGAGTGAGAGTGAGTAGAGTTAGAGTGAGTAGAGTGAGAGTGAGTAGAGTGAGAGTAGAGTGAGAGTGAGTAGAATGAGAGTGAGTAGAGTGAGAGTGAGTAGAGGGAGAGTGAGTAGAGTGAGAGTTAGTAGAGTTAGAGTGAGAGTGAGTAGAGTGAGAGTGAGTAGAGTGAGAGTGAGTAGAGTGAGAGTGAGTAGAGTGAGAGTAGAGTGAGAGTGAGTAGAGTGAGAGTGAGATTGAGTAGAGTGAGAGTGGTAGAGTGAGAGTGAGTAGAGTGAGAGTGAGAGTGAGGAGAGTGAGAGTGAGGAGAGTGAGAGTGAGTAGAGTGAGTAGAGTGAGAGTGAGTAGAGTGAGAGTGAGAGTGAGTAGAGTGAGAGTGAGTAGAGTGAGAGTGAAAGTGAGTAGAGTGAGAGTGAGTAGAGTGAGAGTGAGTAGAGTGAGAGTGAGTAGAGTGAGAGTGAGTAGAGTGAGAGTGAGAGTGAGTAGAGTGAGAGTGAGTAGAGTGAGTAGAATGAGCAGAGTGAGAGTGAGTAGAGTGAGAGTGAGTAGAGTGAGAGTGAGTAGAGTGAGAGTGAGTAGAGTGAGAGTGAGTAGAGTGAGAGTGAGTAGAGTGAGAGTGAGTAGAGTGAGAGTGAGTAGAGCGAGAGTGAGTAGAGTGAGAGTGAGTAGAGTGAGAGTGAGTAAAGTGAGAGTAAGTAGAGTGAGAGTGAGTAGAGTGAGAGTGAGTAGAGTGAGAGTGAGTAGTGTCAGGGCTGCTGGCTCCTCGAGGTCAGAACGATGCTCAAATGGGGTCCACCTCCTGACGTCCCTGCACTCTGACTGTGTATAACCATACAGAGCACAAAAGCAGTCAAGCGAGGGATAGGTAAAGGTAGGAGCAGCAGTAGAAGGGACACCTGCAACAAAAGAAGGCATACGTTAACACAGGCAATCAACTTCCAGCCCTCCTACAAACCCCCTTATAATCAACACGTTACCTGGTTAAAGTTCAGGAGGAGACCCCTTGACCCTTCTGAGATACTTCTCTCTATGACGCGGTTGATCTATGAATTAAGAACAACAACTGAGTAAGTATTCATGGGATCATACATACAGCCACGTATCTCTTATAACCCCCCACTTCCGCACATACCCGGAGGGGACAAATCCAGCGTCTCACACGCCATGCAATTCAGACACGGAATCACTCAGCCGAGTGACAAAAAGGCAATGATCAGCGTGAGCACGGAGGGGGCAAATCCAGAGTCTCACACGCCACGCTCTCAAGACCGAACCAAGGTCATCAAACAAATATCGGCTTGACACGCCAGGACTAGAGGTCTGCTCAATCGATCGCAGTGTCTCCGCAGCTGCGGAGAAACAAAGATCCAAACAGGGAGGCAGGTATCAGCAGTTCCTCGTAGACGAACTCCAAGACGAGAATCACGTGCGAGGAGCTCTGAGTCTCGCATAGCTAAATGCTTTCTGTGAACTCCCCTTACTCCCTTGGCATTGTGGGAGTTGTAGTCCTTTCCTGCTATACTCAGCAGGCACCATCCGTTTCAGACCCTGACAAGTAGAGTGAGAGTGAGAGTAAGTAGAGTGAGAGTGAGTAGAGTGAGAGTGAGAAGAGTGAGAGTGAGTAGAGTGAGAGTGAGTAGAGTGAGAGTGAGTAGAGTGAGAGTGAGAGTGAGTAGAGTGAGTGTGAGTAGAGTGTGAGAGTGAGAGTGAGTAGAGTGAGAGTGAGTAGAGTGAGAGTGAGAGTGAGTAGAGTGAGAGTGAGTAGAGTGAGTAGAGTGAGAGTAGAGTGAGAGTGAGTAGAGTGAGAGTGAGATTGTGTAGAGTGAGAGTGAGTAGAGTGAGAGTGAGTAGAGTGAGAGTGAGTAGAGTGAGCAGAGTTAGAGTGAGTAGAGTGAGAGTGAGAGTGAGTAGAGTGAGAGCGAGAGTGAGTAGAGTGAGAGTGAGTAGAGTGAGAGTGAGAGTAGAGTGAGAGTGAGTAGAGTGAGAGTGAGTAGAGTGAGTAGAGTGAGAGTGAGTAGAGTGAGAGTGAGAGTGAGTAGAGTGAGAGTGAGAGTGAGTAGAGTGAGAGTGAGTAGAGTGAGAGTGAGTAGAGTGAGTAGCGAGTAGAGTGAGTAGTGAGTAGAGTGAGAGTGAGTAGAGTGAGAGTGAGTAGAGTGAGAGTGAGTTGTGAGAGTGAGTGAGTAGAGTGAGAGTGAGTAGAGTGAGAGTGAGTAGAGTGAGAGTAAGTGGAGTGAGTAGAGTGAGAGTGAGAGTGAGTAGAGTGAGAGTGAGTAGAGTGAGAGTGAGTAGATTGAGAGTGAGAGTGAGTAGAGTGAGAGTGAGAGTGAGTAGAGTGAGAGTGAGTAGAGTGAGAGTGAGAGTAGAGTGGGAGTGAGTAGAGTGAGAGTGAGATGGAGTAGAGTGAGAGTGAGTAGAGTAAGAGTGAGATGGAGTAGAGTGAGAGTGAGTAGAGTGAGAGTGAGTAGAGTGAGAGTGAGTAGAGTGAATAGAGTGAGACAGAGGAGAGAGTGAAAGGAGAGAGTGAGGAGAGAGTGTGAGGAGAGAGTGTGAGGAGAAAGTGTGAGGAGAGAGTGTGAGAGAGAGTGTGAGGAGAGAGTGTGAGGAGAAAGTGTGAGGAGAGAGTGTGAGTAGCGAGCGAGAGCCCCCAATAGCATGTTTCAATATAGGACACTGGTAATGCAGCCATTGGATCCAATAATATCCATTCTAGATTAACCAGGAAGAAAAGAATATTTTAGGTCTACAATAGATAAAAAAGGAAAACATGCGAGCTTCAATCGCATAAGACACATTCAGTTCCTAGGCAAACCTCAGAAGGCTGCTTTCCACTGGAAGCAGACATGTTCCAGTGCAAAGAAACGCTCTCCAAGCCTTTCCCTTCCAGCGTTGAGTAACACAGGGCGCAGTGAAGGAAACGTTCAAGGCTGACTGGTGTCCATACGTAACGGGAGGGGCATGCTCTAAAAATATACATATTTCTCTTGAGGTCCTGTCTGCTAAAAATGTGGTTATCTTAATTCAATGTAATAGTGGCTAGAGGAGAGAAGCCGGGGTAAGCTCTCTAGGTTTATAACTCGGACCGTCTAGAAACTTACCTACACTCAGCAGTCTTTTCCGCCTGACTCCAGAATGAAGCTGTCGCTCTGTGCTTACACAATGGCAACCCCTGGCTTGCTAGCACCATCCGATGTCCATGTGTACAGCGGTTGGAATCCACAGAAGCTAGTCTGTACTACACCCTGCACCACCCTGTGTGTGCTGGAGCAGACAGCTCTTATCACAGAAGGACACACTGCACAGTGCAAGCAAGGCATGTAAGGAACCTCTGGAGTGGGGATCACAAGCCCTTCTTCAGCACAAAGCAGAAAACATTTATAGGGCTTTTCTGTAACTCCACCTCTTATATTAATGGCGAGCAAGCCTTACTTCGGGGGCTGGGGGGGTGATCATACGAACACTTCATACATATAAAAAAGTACCAGGTGGGCTTCAAACCTTTAAAATGCTGTGTTCTCCGCGATAATGACATCAAAGTCACTAATGCAGGACTGTTGAGTGGAAACAGATACATGCAAAGGAATATCTCATATAGCAAGTAATCCAGTATAGCACAACAAATTACAATCAAAGGAATGGCAAACTTCATAGTATAAATATTTAGGCGCTTACATCAAAAGAAAGAGGTTCTGAGATGGGACATCAATAGCCAGTACATTAATGCAGTCATTGGGCGGCAGAATCAATTTTGATGCAAGTGGGGCAGTAGCAGCTCCTACAAACAGCACGCCTGCCTACATTTCAACTTGGAAACATGGCAAACGAAGAGGTGCTCGTCAGTGTCTGAGACGTTCCCCCTCCTGCCCCTCCGAGTCAAATGTCCAATCTTGGTAAGTCAGTAATGGAATGCCATCGAGGCCTTTGACCTTTATGTGCATTTAAGTGCATTAATTAAATTAAGACATCTTATCAGAAGATTATGGCAAAAGACTTTTTAGCCAAAGTGACTCCAATTCTATGTATACATTTTACAATTAAAAATACCATCCAACTAGTACCAAAACAAAACAAGCAGGATACTTAAAAGCGGCCGGGAAATGAAATGGAAAGCGGCCGAGAAATGCTCTCAGCATTGCGGGGGCGGGGGGCGCATTCCTTTGAAGTGTGGTGTGTGAAGCAGGGCGCGGGTCTGATGCAATTATGCGAGGCAGGCTGTTGGGGAGCAAATGGCAAGCTCGTGCACGGGTGCACAATCCGCCTGGTTTAGCTTTCGTGTTTCACCTCTATATGTCTCGACATCTGCAATGCCAGAGGCATTGGCAGAGGTCGAGACCTAAAAATCCTACCTCTTTTTGATCACAGGGTGATGTCACGGTGAGAACGACTTCTTACCATCATGGTGTGAGAACCGGTTCGAGCCTTTGATAAAACTGGGAGTAGGGAAAGCATCGTCATTACCGGTCTTAGGACACTGGCAAAGGCGGGCTCATCTCGAATAGTGAAAGGAGTGTGCAGTGCTGTACTGCTTTTTTGCTTTTGCATGCACAACAAATGCACTGTTATTCGTTCACAGAGTGAAGCAGCGATTCACTCATGACGTACTATGATATCAGAGAATGTTTTTTGTTGTTGCAATTTCTTTTTTTTGTTGTTGCAGTTTTATATAGCGTGAACTCGACCCATAGATATGGGAGCGCTGAACATGAGCACCAGCTACATTACACAAGGACATATTCATTTTTTGTAGGTACGGGTGGCCTGATTCACAGAATGAACTTAAGACTCAATCCTAGAGGAGGAGCTACGCGCGCATCCAGGATGGCCGCGTAAGCACAGGGCTCCCGAGTCCCTCGCTGCCCTCCGCATATATCCTGAAAGATACCCTGACTTTGACCGCGGGTTCTTGCAGATGAACCTCAGCTGATACCTAAGCTGTTTTCAAAATTTCATTTGGACTTCAGGAACCGCAGATACGCCGACCGGAGTTTTGGAGGCCCGCCCCACCGCGACACCGGGAGCTGGCACACCAAGACGCCGGGGAGTAATTGAACAACAGCGGCCTGAGGGGTTTCCCCTGTTGCCCTGAGTTGACTTTCGGTTTTGTTTCTGGGCCGCTGCCTTCTCTGACTGCGTCATTGCCTCGCTCCTCCATCGGGTTCCAGCCTAACTTTGCTACCTGACTATACGCCAACTGTTCTGAGGGTTTGGGTGTTGGGCTGAGCTGCTGCTTCTGCCCTTTCAGCCCACCTTCGTTATTTGCAGTGGTCTGGGGATGAGCGGCCATTTTCACCAGGTCTCGCGGGCCCCCTCGGGGCTCCCCATTCAACATGACCACCAGGCCTGACAACGAGAAGCGGAAGACTAAAACGCCTCTACGCGGGGGACCAATTCAAACCAACATCATGGATCGCTATACCCAACCCAAGGGGTCCCCTGGTGGTGCCAGTCGAGCTTTTGAGGGCCCCACTGACGATCCGACTACGTTGGCCGACTTGACCTTGCAGGACGTCATGGGCGCCATTGCCAACATGCAGACTTCCATTGGTCAGCAATATGAGGCTCTCGCTCTCAAAATAGACACTGTAGCAGTTGATGTTACATTGATCAGAGCTGATTTGTCGAAGACCAATGAAAGGGTCAAGTCTCTGGACCTGAAGACTTCTAGCCTCACGACCGATGTCTCTGATCTGCAGACGGAAGTTGGACGCTTGCGCTCCTCCAACGATCTCATGGTCCATCGCCTGGAGGATTTTGAAAATAGGGCCCGGCGCAACAACATACGCCTTGTCGGGGTCCCTGAAACCTCTGGTGCCTCGGCAACTGATCTTCTCGTGGAGGACATCGTCTTGAATCACCTGGCCCCCACAGGCCTGAGTAAATTCTTTGCTGTGGAGCGTGCCCATCGAGTGCCGGGCGGAAAGCCGAAGTCGGGCGGCACGCCGAGACCTATCATCGCCAGGATCTTCAATTTTAGGGACAGAGACACCATCCTACAGGCCTCGAGAGTAAGTGGCCCCGTCAAATTTGAGAACACGATGGTGAGTTTCTACCGGGACTTCACGCAGCTTGTTCAGAGACAAAGGATGGGGTTTCAGGGAGTGAAACGAAGGCTGAGAGACTTGGGCCTGAAATACGCAATGCTCTTTCCAACCAGGCTGCATGTCGAATATGAAGACCGGACTTTCTTCTTTGATCGTCCTGACGGAGTTAGTGACTGGCTGGATACCCTCCCCAAACAGACTGACTCAACCGGGCATCCGGGTGGAGCCGAGGGCGGCGTATCGGAACAAGAGTGACATTATGTTTCCTGATTTCTGAACATTCACGTACTATTCGGCTGGGTTCGATATTTCTTCTATCACTGTGTCCTATTGCTATGTACCCAGGGGTGGCGGGGGGAGTGGGACTCTTTCCTCCTCAGGGGTTTCTTTTTGTAGACTAGTTTAATGATGGGGCGACAGGCACACTGCAAGTTGGGGTGGCTCTTGAGTCTAACGCAGGGGTGCAGGGTGGGGGGCGTTGCAACGGGTTCTCATTGGGGGATGGTGGGGGGTTCTTGGGTGTTTGTGAGTTTCTTTCAAGGCAACGTATCGTATTTCTGCTTGACTAGGTCATTGTGTTCGTTGTGGGGTGGACTCTGCACATCTTTTTGGGATGGGGGTTAGTGGGTTGAAACTAATGTGTTGGAATGTCAATGGGTTGGGGGATAGGATAAAACGGGGTGTAGTGTTGCAGCTACTGCGGCGCCTCTCCCTCGATATTGTGTTGTTGCAGGAAACGCATCTGGTTGGGAACACGTGCCATGCCAGGAATCGGCGAGGGTATCGTCTGGTGGCACATTCTGGCTTCACCTCTGGTTCTAGGTGTGTGGGCATCCTCGTCAGGTCCTCCCTCCCCTTGGCAATTGATGCTGTGCTTCTTGACGATAGGGGGCGCTATGCCACTCTCACTGGTAGATGGGAGGGGAGGTCGGTCTCATTTGTCACTGTCTATGTTCCACCGGGTCTACAGACCTCGACTTTTGCTGATCTTGGGCGTGTAGTACTGGGGCTCCCTGAGGGCCTTTTGGTGATAGGCGGAGACTTCAATTCGGTTGTCTCCGGTGACATAGATCGCTACCCCCCCAGGGATCTCCCCAAGTCGCAGTCCTGGTTAAGTGGGTTCCTGGAGACACTTGGTCTGGTGGACTGTTGGAGGTTGCTGCACCCGAATCAGGCGCAATACACCTTTCACTCTGGTGCCCATGGCAGTCTGTCCAGACTCGACTATATTCTGTTGCCGGCGGCGCTGTCCTCCTCCGTTGGGGAGGTGAGGCACCTCGCCCGGGGCATATCCGACCACTCCCCAGTCTGGCTTAGCATGGATACTACCATGAGTAATGAGGGACGGGTCGCACCTATAAACCCCTGGTTTCTTCGCAATCCCAAGACCCGTTCCGAATAGGTGAAATCCCTTGATCATTATTTTGTAGAAAATGTGGGATCTGTGTCATCCTCTGTATCGTTGTGGGAGGCGTTTAAGACTGTGATACGTGGGCAGGCCTTATCTTTAATCGCCACCGCCAAGAAAAGTAAGTATGAAGAGGTGGTCGGTCTGGAGGCAGAGATAACCGCACTGGAGAGTGACTTGGAGCGCGGAGTGTCCCGTGCCAAACTTCATTCCCTCAGCCTCAAACAATTAGATTATAAGGCCCTGGTTACTGATGCTGCGAAGGTCATGGGCAGGGAACAGCAGGGCAGACTGTATGATGTTGGGGATAAGGCGGGTAAATTGATTGCGTGGCTGGACAAGAAAGAAAGGGCGAGTCGTGTAGTTCCTGTGATTGAGAACCTTGATGGAGTGTGCGTGACTGACCCGGCTGCGATTGTTGAATGCTTTGCGGAACACTTCCGAACCGTGTATGCTCCGGTCTCTGACAGACCGGAGGCTGACTCTCATTTGTTGCTCCGCTATATTACTTTACCCTGCCTGTCTGCGGCTGACAGAGACCTGATGGACGCGGTGCTGTCGGCTGATGAGGTGGCTACTGCCATTCGTTCAATCCGCTCTGGCAAGGCCTTGGGCCCTAATGGTCTGCCCATTGAACTGTATAAACTGTGCCCAGACAAACTGGCTCTATATCTTCGTGATATGTTTCTAGAGTCCGCGACTCTGGCTCCCTTACACGTGACCAGCGTCTCGCTACTATCGTAGTGATCCACAAGGAAGGGAAGTCACGGGATCGCTGTTCTTCTTATAGACCGATCTCGCTTCTAAACGCTGAACCGAAAATTCTGGCTAAGGTATTAGATAACCGCCTGACGAATGTTATCAGCGACCTGGTCCATCCGGATCAGTCCGGTTTTATCCCGCATCGTAACACGGCGCTTAACCTGCGGCGCTTGCACGGTGTTCTCCCGTGGGTGGCGTCACTCCATGAACCGGCCATCCTGGCTTCTTTGGATGCTACGATGGCCTTCGATACTCTTGAGTGGCCTTATCTCTGGGCCGCTCTTGTGAAATTCGGATTCGGCCCCGGGTTCATCGGCTGGGTGAAGCTTTTGTATGCGGAGCCGCTAGCGCAGGTGGTTGTGAATGGTCGGGTCTCAGCGTCTTTTGTTCTCGGGAGGGGCACGCGACAGGGATGCCCGTTTTCACCACTGCTTTTCGCACTCGCCCTTGAGCCGCTGGCGGCCTGGTTGCGCTGGGAGCCCTCGCTTAAGAGGATACGGTTGTCCCCGGACTTTGAGGATCGCGTCTCGCTTTACGCGGATGATATTTTATTGTACCTTACGTCCCCTCGAAAATCTCTTAATGTTTTGTTTGATGTGCTCACTTCGTTTGGGAAAAATTCGGGCCTTGTTATCAACTGGGCTAGATCCTGTGTATACGTACTCTCGGGCGGTCCCCCTCCCTTGCCTCGCAGATGCCCTATTCGGGTCTCTCCGACAGGCTTCAAGTACCTGGGGATCTTTATAACTTTAGACCCTGCAGCTCGCTACGCACATAATCTGCTCCCCCCCTTCAAAGATTGAGACTTGACGTTGAGCGCTGGCGCGGGTTGCCGCTATCGCCGCTCGGGCGCGCAGACCTTTTTAAAATGATGGCCCTGCCGAGGTTTTTGTACGCTCTTCAGAATACGTTCGATATTATTCCGGCGAGCTACTTTAGGGAGGTTGAGAGCCTGCAGAGACGGTTGATTTGGGATGGACGTTCGCGTATTTCCCTCGCTAAACTCACTCTTCCCTGGTATGACGGGGGTATAGCGTTGCCGGATATTAGGCGTTACTATTGGGCCTCGCAACTGAGTGTGATCAATCATGCGACATATGCGCCTGCTCCTAATCCGGCGTTCGAGATGGATAAGTATTCGCTACCGGGCGGGGACTACAGGAGGGCGCTCTACTCCAAGGTGGCGGGCAAGGATTTATCTGGACCTACCAAGGTTGCTGTACGAGTGTGGCATGCTGCGAATGCGTCTGTGGGTTGGGAAGATCAATTGACTCGTGCGACCCCCTTGTATGCTTCTGAAAGGTTGGGATGTCTCTGTAAAATGAAAGGGTTTGAAAAATGGGATATGATTGGTATTAGCTGTGTGGGCGATCTTTGGGTCAAGGGCAAAATCAAGACCTTTGCGGCACTACAGACAGAAAATGAATTGAGCGACAGGGAATTCTTCCGATACACACAGATTCGCCATGCCTTGAATTCGGTTCTCCCTGCAGGTCCCCGAGTCCTCCCCCCTTGAAGATATGCTCCTTGACGGCCACGTCCCCGACAGTACCATTTCCCTGATATATAAGAAGTTGATCAACACCCGAGTGGATCTGTTAGTGCGTCTTAGGGAGGTCTGGACCGGCGATGGTTTGGAGCTGGACGACGAGGATTGGCAAGCTGCATTATACTCGCCTAAGGAAGTCGCGATCCCTGCCCGTCTCCGTTTCGTTCAGCTCAAGATCTTACATCATGTATATATCACTGGTCCGCACTTGATTCGCATGGGTTATTCCTCGGACGGGTTATGTAAGCGTGGTTGTGGGATGCTTGGTACTTTCCTCCATATACTTTGGGAGTGTCCGGAGGTGGTGCAGTTCTGGAATAATGTGCATGCAGTGATGGGTAGAGTCACGGGGGTGGTGCTGCAGCCCGAAGTCAGGCGGTGCCTGTTGAATGTGTGGGAGCCGAATGATTATAGTGTGGCCCAGACGCAGTGGGCGACCCTGGGGAATATGATTGCCAAAAGAGATGTAGCACAGTTGTGGGGTTCCCAGCGCCCGCCCACGGTATTGGTGTGGAAGGAGAATATGGACTGGTGTATGTTCAGAGAGAAGACTGTGTATGTGGCGCGGGGCAAACCTAGAAAATGGAATAATATCTGGAGCCAATGGAACGCGTACCGTGGAAATCTGTGTGCGCCTCCATTCGTTGACAACCCCGAAGTCCCTCTGTCCCCCTGATCCGGCATTCCATGTTTTGTGTGCTTTCTGTTATCCTTAAATTTGTTTCCCCGCTGGCCCCCTCCCCACAATATGTACTATTGATCTGTTGTATAATATTGTGCTTAGGTGTCCTCCTATGTGAACACATGTCCATGTATACTGATTTCTTTTTGCCTTGTAATTCGTTTTTCCTTCTTTCAATAAAACTCAATCCTAAATTTACTACTATTTTGGTATTCACAGAATGCACTTACTACTTTTGGCATTCACAGAATGAACTTACTACTTTTGGTATTCACAGAAGTTAGGATTTTGTCTTAAGACAAACTTAAGACAGACTTAAGACAGGCTTAAGACAAACTTAAGACAGACTTAAGACAGACTTAAGACAAAATCCTAACTTCGGTGAATACCAAAAGTAGTAAGTTCATTCTGTGAATCGGCCCCGGGGACAGTAAATGGTTTGCCCAGAATCACAGGATGTTGAGCGGAAGCCGAGACTCGAACCTGGTTCCCCAGCTCCAAAGTCATCAGCTTTAGTCAGATTATAGAGAGAGACAGATGCCAAAGATGAGAGGAGATTCAGGTCCTTTATGCGCCAATGACGTTCTTCCCCTGGTCCGACGGGTGAGCGTGTGATGTCTCCTGGAAGGCTGCCTCTGCCTGACCTGGAAATGGCCACCCTGACGGGAACTGGTTAATGGTTTAAGGGGGGCTTAGTAATTTAAGCCGGGGAGACGCCGCACTGGACAGGCCTGCTTAGCTGTTAGTACCTGTGCAATAAATGTCAAACCCTGTTGTGGCACATGGGCCTGGTCTCCCACTGCCACATAGCTGCAAAGGTTTCAGATTGTTATTTGTGACATTTTCATAATTTTACTTGAATTATGAGTGACATTTCAACAACTATGAGTGACACTTTGACGCGAGCAAAATCAAGTAATGAAGACGAGGGAAACATAATTAAATATCAGAAATGACACCCATTTGAGCAACGAGAAACTATAAGATATTAAAACTGCTGGAACACACCAAAAATAAACAGTGTGAGGCACACATTACAGATTAACAGGACACTGTATTATCCTTGACTGTATAGTAATGATTGTTCACCCCTATAAAAGTGATTACCAGCACTGCTGGGCGGTGTCCGTCCCAGCTGGAACACCACTGCTTGCTGCTCAGCACCACAGCACCAGATCTACTGTAGGCTGCGAGTAAGGCAGTCACAGAGCTACTATATACAGGCTCTTGACTTAAACTAAGTGGTGCTGGCTGCGCTGAAAGTTGACTACGCTGGTGCTGTCTGCACTGATTAAGGCTGCCTGGGCCTCCGCTAAGGCCAATTCTGTGGGAATCTATGTGCTACCCACAGTGGTTCGTGTGATTGTGCCAAGCGGTTTTGTGGCCTGTCTGGCAGGATATGTTGGCTTAGATGGGTAGTGCATTGCTGCCTGTTGCTCGGCCCCGCGGTGCCGGATTGCGCCGGCGGGCTGCTGCTGTCACCAGGTCATTCCAAGCTGAACACCGGGCATTTAACTGTCGTCGCAGCAGGCCGTGTGGAGACCTAGACGGAACGGCGTTCATGTGGCTGGCGCTATTGGGTGAATGTTAAGTGAATCAGTCACTTACTTGGTTTTGCTCCTCAGTGTGGCCGTGGCAACTGCTCTAGTGGCAAGCGTCAGCTCAGCCAAGATTCTGGGCCTGGCTCTGCAACTCTGCTTGAACTTTGGTGTAAACTTCTGCTCCGACACCAGCTCACTCATCGGCCGGCGCCTCGGACGGCTTCCTTCATTCACGTTGCTGGATTATTTTTATATAATTAATACGGTATGCAAGGAACAGGGCTGCCATAGCTAGTGTAGCTGCTGTTTGCCCAAACTTTTCAATTTGCCTGGCCGCTCGTTGCGCAGCCGCGGCAGCAGGAGGTCAGGTGCCACAAACGTCACCCCCAGGCCATGTAGTAGCCAATGAATGTGGGCACACAGGCTCACGGCTGTTTTATGTATCCAAATACATGCCGCGGCCCACGGTGTGTGTGTGTTTGGGGGAGTAGGGGGTAGGTGAATTATCCTATGAGGCAACTTACGTTGTTGACGGCTGCTAGAGCTGGAATCGGCACGCGCTGCACTCCAGTTTCCGTTCTTGATTATGGTGATTTACTAGGGTTCCTTGACATCCCAGGAAGGGCTATTAGGCGTGACTTCGCATTTCAGTGTGGTGCTGCGGACCACCACACTGAAATACATTAGTCTAACACCTGATGCGTGATACTTGGCAGGACTGCTGCCAGAAGAAGGGCCGGAACCGTAGGCCGCAAAGCATCAGATTTTGAGAGAGAAATGCACAAAAGGTAGAAAGAAGCTGGAACAGAAAGCTAGGGAAACTAAACTGTGACAGAGTGTGAAATCAGAGATGAAAAACAGTCTGTAAGAGGGAGACAAATAGGGTGGTAGACCAAAGAGGCATGAGGTGGACAAGGCTAGGCATCTTTATTTAGAAGCTGCGACGGTGTACCCTTAAAAAAACCTTTGGAACCTGAGGTATATTATTTTTATTTAGATGTATTCATTTATGAAAATAAGGCACTGGCGCCTGGCCTGGCTAGTCAGTCCATTTCCCTACATGCTACAACACCACAAACATTTCTGCTTTCCAATTTCAACTGTCCCTTCCCTAGATGATGCCTCTAGAAATGAGCCTGGTCAGACCTACCCATTCCTTCACAATATTTATTTTATTTATAGAGCGCATGTATTCCCTCAGGTTTCATCACAGGGCAAATCACAAGCTTTTGTGGGGCTTGGGGCAAAAACCAGGGGGCATATTACCAAGCCTGGCGAAATGACATTATCGCCGCTTTAGCGGCCGTTTTCAGCCGCTAAGCGGCGATAATATCATCGCCCTATTAGCAAGCTGTCGCTAACGGTATGCAGCATTTAGAACGCAAGCATTACCACGGAATACCTTTACAACGCGGGCGTAACAACGAAAGTTGTTACCACGCCTTGCACTGGGGGGCGCTCAAGGATAGTAAATGATTTAATTTACTATCCCAACACCTTCCCTACTATCCACGGGGACTGGTGTTGGAATAGTAAATTAAATTAATCAATTTTGCGCCCCCCAGCGCAATGCGTGGTAACAACTTTCGTTGTTACGAACGCGTTGTAAAGGTACGCGTTGTCAATGTATGCGTTCTAACGTCATACATCCGTCGCTAACTGATGTTAGCGACAGCTTTTAGGCGATAGCGAGCGGTTTGGGGCCCGCTTTGCATGTTAGCAATGTTTATCGCTAATGACATGCAAAGTGGGCGTACCCAACCTGTTAGCGACTGAAAGCAGTCGCTAACGTCGCTATCGCCTATTAGCAAGGCAGGCGTAGCGATGGAAATATTCCCGCTATCGCCAAAAACCAACGCCTGCTCAGACCAGTTCTTAGCCATGTTATCCAATGGGAGGTGGATAACATGGCTAAGAGCATTTCATCGCTAATGCGTGAATATCGCTGTATTCTCAGCGATATTCACGCATTTCGCCTGATTTATATCGCTTTTGAGATAAACCTTGCTAATAGCAAGTTATCTCAGCGATAAAAACCGGTGATGCGCGGCGATAAAAATATTGCCGCTAACCCTACTTAGCGATAAATATCGGGGGGCCCAATTCACAGAATGAACTTAAGACTCAATTCTAAACTTACTACTATTTTGGTATTCACAGAATGCACTTACTACTTTTGGCATTCACAGAATGAACTTACTACTTTTGGTATTCACAGAAGTTAGGATTTTGTCTTAAGTCTGTCTTAAGTCTGTCTTAAGTCTGTCTTAAGTTTGTCTTAAGACAAACTTAAGACAAAATCCTAACTTCTGTGAATACCAAAAGTAGTAAGTTCATTCTGTGAATGCCAAAAGTAGTAAATACATTCTGTGAATACCAACATAATAGTAAGTTTAGGATTGAGTCTTAAGTTCATTCTGTGAATCGGGCCCGCTATTTGTTGGTAATATGCCCCTCGGTGAGGCCCCTGACCCAGAGAACCTGATTTTACTCCTGGCTTCCAGCTTGACCAACTAACCGAGGGCACGAACTTGTCTTCACTGTCCCTCCTCCTGTATGATCACCACTTGAAAGCACCTTGAACTAACGCCGTTCAGGATGCACATCGACCAAAAGCATCTTGGACAAGGTTTACCTATTTCAATGCGTCAGACGGCCCCCGGCCGTACGACGTCACAGTGGGCATGTGAGGAGGACAGCCGGGGGCCGCCCGAAACACGCCCATTCCATAAATCACCCACACCGCGGCGGAATTTGTGGCGCGGTCGACGGATTAATTGACCACAGCGTTGCTCTATTTGTAACAATAAAGGTTTATAGAAGAGATACAAGGCAAATCGCTTGCCTCTTGAGCCATTAACAAAACCGTAAGGACAGAAGGGGTGCTGTTCCCTAACTTTAATAAAGGCCTGTCAATGCAGTGATCTATCCTAGTTTGCTAAAGTGAAATTATTCAAATGACACTTTTTTTTAATGTAAAAGTACGTACCTCAGCTATATACCAAACCGGAGTCAGTGACGGCTGTGCACCCTTAAAAAAAACTTTGGGACCTTAAGGTTGCAGGGGCGTAACACAGGCCCCCGCAAACCCCGCGGTGCGGGGGGCCTCTAGCTCCAAGGGGCCCCCTTGGCACTGCACTCTGGCAGGAAAGCTCTTGATTGAGCCGGGAGGGGGCCCCTCTAAGTACCGTGCAGGGAGGCCCCCTCACTTTTCGTTACGCCAGTGTAAGGTTGCATTACTTAGCGCCAAGGTGGTGTTCCATCGGTGGTGTGTGGGCATTCACATACAACCACCCAAGGTTTCTGATGCCATTGCAGCGGAACTCTCGGGTCTGCTATGGGGGTCGAAACCAGCCCGGATCGCCCAAGATAAGTTGATGCGCAGTTGGTACGATGGAGGGATAGAGCTTCCCAACATGCAATTATATTATTGGGCGGCACACCTTAAAATAATTAACTACTGGATTCATGCTTCACAGTATGACCCAGCGTAACGAGCAGACAGACAAGCACTTGGGACGGATGGACTACTGTCGGCGCCATACCATAAACGTGCGCCGCCTAGCCTGTTTGGTCCGACGGCGCACACGATACGTATATGGTATCAAGCACAGGCCCGATTAAAATGTTCCGGTACTATCACACAGATGACGCCACTGTGGGACTCACTACAATTGGGGCGGCTCCGGAATACTAAGGGCTTTCGCCAATGGGATAACATAGGCATTTCTGTGGTGGGCGACTTATGGCAGAAGGGCGCAGTGGTGGACTTTACATATCCGAACACCCAATACGGCTTGGCACCGGCTGAAAAATTCCCATATCTCCAGATCCAGCATGCATTGCAAGCGATAATATCGCCGGGCGCTAGTTTACCAGAAGCCACTCCACTGGAGGACAGGCTGTTGACAGAACATATAACTGTGAAGGCGACGTCCTTCACCTATCGTAAATTAATCAATAATTTGCCAGACCCGACATCTGGGTTGCGACATAAATGGATCCAGGACATGGGCGACTTTGACGACTCGGAATGGCAAGAGGCCTTATCATCCCCCAGAGAAACGGCCATACCCTCACAACTCAGATTAATCCAGCTAAAAATATTGCACCGTACATACTACACTAGGGTCACATTACATACAATAGGGAGCGCCCAACATCGATATTGTCTTCGGCGTTGCGGGGAGGAGGGTACGTTTTTCCACACTATATGGGACTGTCCACAGATAGCAGCATACTGGACCAAGATTATGCGCACCATTTCCCAAACTGCAGATATCTCACTCCTTCCAGAACCTAGACGCTGTCTCCTAAACGTGTGGGAACCTAATGACCTTACTCATCAGCAGCAGGATTGGGTGATGTTGGGCTTGACTGTCGCCAAACGTAATATTGCTATATTATAGGGGTCAGATACCACCCCGACGCTCAAACAATGGTGTAGGGATATGGATGTAACCATGGTGGCTGAGAAGGCGGTCTTTATACACCGTGGATGCCCTCGTAAATGGGAAAAGGTTTGGGGAGCGTGGAATGCATTCCGGGGATATATCTGTGACCCACCAGATGTCACCACAAGTGATGCAACCCCGTAGTGCGCCACTGGTTTTAGGGTCTACGAGGGGGACTAACTGTGCTATGAGTGATTGTGTTGTCGAATTGGAACTGTATTATTGCTGCTTGTCTTATGATCTCTTTGTATTTCTCTTTGACTGCTCCAATGTTGCGGTAATTCAGGAATCCTTTCTGTGTCCATTACTATCGATTGTGATTACTTAGTGAATGTATTACTTGCCCTGATTTTCTTCAATAAAAATAAATAAAAAAAATAAATTAAAAATAGCTCCTACTTCAACCAGCCGATATCACGGAGAAATGCTTTTATTCTTTCTTTTCCAACTTTGCATGTGTGCTGCACTGTACAGCACACATAGAAAGTGGGAAATGATTTTAAGTTAGCCTACGCATAGTATTTTGTACTGGAAAGGTATATTTCCAGTACAAAACTAATGCTAGACTCACGCCGACACCCTTGCAATATGGTGCAAAGGTGTGTGCGTGGTGTACGGCAGCTCTGCGCCGGCGCTAGAGAGAGGAGAAGAGTGCCATATTTCTGTAAATATGGCGCTCTCCTGCTCTCTCCTTCTCACACAGAGCAGCATTTGCGGCTGCTGCACTGCACTGTGTGATAATTTAGTAAATCTGGGCCGAAGTGTTCATGTGAGTTACGTACAGTTTGTAAGAGAAAAAGGTAATAACTTTGCACGTCCCCGTTCAAAGTCTGTGCTGACGGAAGTTGTCACCACTACCAAAGGACTTCTGTCTGGAAACATTTATGGTGTTCATGAGTCATTTGTTTTGTTTGCTTCACTTGTGTGAAAGCTGTGTGAAGAGGCGGGTGACAGATCCCCAGGTGGAAGCCCAGGCCTTAGTACTGTGAGGGAAGTGATATGGAGCACCCCCCATTCAACTTTACAAAATATGCAGCAGCAATGCTGGTACACATGGCTTCACAGAGGCTATTTCGTTTTTGTTAGGTCTTAACACATATATTCTTACAAAAAAAACCAACTAATACATAAGAGGTATAATCAGTTCTAACTTCCCATCCTCTGCAGGCTCGAAAATTAATCATTATTATTTTCATGTATTAAAAAATCAGGCGCACACATTTGAGTACTTTTATTCGGTCTCCACTCAGTTCGCCTTCCTCCATCACTGATTGATTGTTATAAACTCAAGGGGCCTCATTTATGAGAAATGACGCATCGCTGCGTGAAAGCAGCGATGCGTCACTTCTCAGTGCGCACTCCTTGCGACATGATTGATGCGTCATATTTACAGTATGACGCATCATGTCGCAAGGAGTTACAGATACGTCAGTATTTCTGACGTATCTGTAAGCGCAAAAGTCACGCGTTGCTGGAATGTGTCACAAAAGTGACGCAACTCCAGCAATGCGTCCTTTCACATGGGGAAAGCCCCATGAGAAAGGGCTTGCGTCAGTCTTACGCCTGCTGTGAGGCAGGCGCAAGATTTTGACGCAACAGCATCCTAAAAGTGACACAGTGAAATGTCATAGATTTCACTGCGTCACTATTACGAGGCTTTTTGCGGGGGAACGCCCCCTCTGCATACAATATACCTGACGCAGGTATAATGTAGCACAGGGGTTTACAAAGTGACGCATCTGCTTAGATGCGTCACTTTGTAAATAGTGCGCAACAGGAGGCATGTTTTACGCCGCCGATGCGTCACAAAAAGTGACGCATCGGAAGCGCAAAACTGACGCAAGGCCTCATAAATGAGGCCCAAGATGTTTCCGCAAACAATAAGTACCTGACTTGGAATATGTCTGCCAAAAATCACACCATTAAAAGTTTAATAGCGGAGGATCTGAAAGTATAAAGAAGGTAGGGGCATATTAGCTTTATGTCAAAAAATGTTCCCTTTGGGCAACTTAATTTAGAAACAGTACTTATAACTGACACATAAACACAAACATAAAATGGATCATACACAGGCCTATCAGTTGAAGCAATGCATAAGAACAATAATAAAAACCAAATACATTCAGCTAGCACAGTTTATTCTTTTACATAAAAACATATCAAAATATAATTACAATTAAAATTAAAATTAAAATTGGGAACACAGACAATATATTGAAGGACCAAAGGATACACAAATATTTATCAATACTGCCTATTACTACACATAAGGGGAGAGAACACATTCAAGGTTAAAGTTCTGCAATAGTCAGAGTAGTCCTTGATTGATATGTGGTGTACTTCTCCCTTAATTCAACGCGTTTCGACGGACAGTAAACATTGAGCCGCCTTCATCAGGAAAATATTAACTGTATTCCCAAGACTTCTGAAATTTAAACAGAATGCGTTTTACAATCCAGAATAAGTTCAGTTAAAACCACTATTTAACACTAAGTCAGTTAAATCTAAAAGGAAAATAAAATTGTCAAAGCATAGCTCCAAAAGTAGACATAAAACATAACTAGACACCATGAACATTAGACATTGCCTACCAATTTCTTAGAAAGTGCATACATGATATAAATCATATATCAACTATAGATCACATAAAAAACATAAAAAGCACATTCCGTATGTCAACATTTAAACCCATATTAGGGGAACATCGAAGAAAGCACAATTGTATTTTAATCTAAGCTCACATGAGAGTTAAGATACCTTGATTTTGATAAATATTTTCCAGATATTTTATTGCCTTTAGTGCATATCTGATAACAGAGATTTACTACCCTTTTTAGATGGTTCATGCTGGCCAGAGATATGTAATGCACAGATCGGTAAGTACAACCCACAGATAGATCATTAAGTATAGGGACATAAACATACCTCAGGATGACCAGTATAGGATTGGGTTAAATAACCTCTTTCCCAAATATAAAACATCTCTTCCAGCGAGACAGTAAAGTTCTATTTCTAATCCAATCAAAGATCTGTAATATATAATACAAGTAATGGATATGAGAGGACATAAAGTGCATTCACTACTTCTATATCCAGCAGGATTACACAAAAAAAACCACATGTCTACCTTATGAGGGCTTTAGTTATGGGCAAGTTCTGCTTCAGCTAGTAACAACCCCAGATGAATAAATCTCATGGATGCTAAAAAGAGAAAACATAATTTTTTTTATTTGGATAGCATCTATCTTTATTTAGACAATCTACAAAGTAAACGACAAATGGCATTATCCTCACACATTGTTCCCATATGGATGTTTGGGAGTATATAATATGTTGTTAGAGTAATCTCTAAGTATATCTCTGGTATTGGAGACAAATACCTAAATGATATATATATATACATATATGTCCATTAGAATCTACATTAACCCCCTAGCTCGAGCAGACTAGCAGGCTATGCGAGAAACTCAGTATTCATACTTACTGAAAAAAACTACTAAAATAGTATTAACTTTTCACGCGGTAGACCCATCAGAGATAGCAGGGCATGTTCAGCATCTAAATATGTGTACACAACACCCCAGTAGTAGCGCTAACACTGGGGAGAGAGAGAGAAACAAAAGAGAGGGACTCAAATTAATATCTCCCCAGTCCTTCCCATATAGAATCTAAAAAGTGCAGTCCATCTACTCACAATATTGTTTCTTAATCAGCCTCAAGTATATGGGGTTATGTTCAGCCTCACCGCCCTGTTCCTTTAACTCTATACAGCCTCTGCAAGAAAAGTCACACACTATAATTATCTATATTTGGTGTCTCCATCTCAACTATTCAACTCCTCCTGTCTAACACCTTACCTTGAATAAGAGTGCACCAGCGTCCCGCGTGTCGTCCCGGCAAACTGTTTGGAAGAACGACAAGAGGCGCGCATTTTTATATATAACCGTAATCGCGCACAACCCATATCCTCCGTGATTACGTGGTAACGCAGAATAACTGGAAATAGACAGAGGACTCCGAAAGTAAACACAGAGGAAGTGGACACTTCCTCCTAAGGATCACGTAAACGCGCACAACCCATTTCCTCCGTGATTACGTGGTCATGCGAAATTAGTGGAAATAGACAGAGGAATCCGAAAGTAAACACAAAAAGTGGACACTTCCTCCTAATACGATATCCTAATGATCCCTTGCCAAACGACATAACTTCTACCTTCTAATGGAGACCGAAGAAAGACTGAGATAAGAATCATCGCTCATATCTAACGCCGTCTGCTATTTTTTTTAAAATTACATTCTTCCACGTTATTTAGGCAGACGCAGTGGCTAGTGAAATTACCAGTAGTGTAACATACTCCACTATGAATAGAGGAGACGTTCAAGATTATATTCATCCAGTCACAGCGTATCGACTTTACAATATAGATAAACGAAGTACGACTCATAGGTAAATTAAATCCCTATCAAGACACTAATGTATAATATATAATAGTTTCTAGAGACCATGACAGCTGTCAAACGACAGTCATTTATATATTTATATTGAATGTCATACTACTATAATAAATGTACACCAATAGAGGCTTATTCTCAACATACTACTGACCTCAAATCTAACCATAGTAAGGCAATTAATATGAGTTGCGCACATCCAAGATTCTGTGGATATAAGCACTAATATTTAAAGCCAAGGAGTCACCCATTTGTCACCCATTTGTCAAAGGGCTATGTTACAGATCATACTAGACATAATAAGCATTGGTAAATCCCCGGGATGAGATGTGGTTCTAAAACCTCCTACCTCTGCAAAACAGAAAATATTTAGCAAACAGATTCACTGGTTCCCACCACTGATTCGGTCCCACTCTTCTCATGAGTTAAGTCCATTTCTCACTGTATTAAGGTGAGAAATGTACCACTGTTCTCTATGTTTGCGAGCATTCACAATGTTTCCACCTCTTTTTCCTATCTTAACCCTTTCCAGAATGAACCATCTAAAATCACATTCCCCTTGGTTCTTTTCCAGAAAATGTGCGACAATCGGAGCAGTAATTTTCTTAGTTCTAACTGCTGACCTATGTTCCTGGAGCCTAATCCGAGCTTCTCTCCCCGTTTCACCCACATAGCCCAGACCGCATGGGCATATGAGGAGATAGATCACGTTCTTGCTTCTGCAATTATTGTGGGTTTTGCATTTAACATTGATGTTATTACATGTAATTTCTGTTGAAACTATGCATTGTTCACAGATATTGCACATACCACATTTAGTGGTGCCCACTACTTTAGTATTGTCCAGTGTCCTTTGATTTTCAACCACATCATCTTTATATGTGTGGACTAGCAGGTCACGTAGGTTCTTGTTCTTTTTAAACGCGAAAAGGGGTTTCTCAAGGGCAACCTCCTCGTCGTAATTTAAAATGTGCCAGTTCTTATTCACCACATTTTTGATTTGATTACTGATTTGAGAAAATTTGCTCACAAACACCACCTTATTCAGTGGACTCTTTTCTTTCTTCGTTTTTTGAATCAGAGCATCACGGTCATAAAATCGCGCTCTTTTAAACGAGTGGGATAGCAATTTTTTGGGATATCCTCTATCTTTGAATTTCTTTTTCAATGTCTCAGCATGTTTGTAATAATCCTTAATGTCTGAACAGTTCCTCCGGAGACGGAGGAACTGGCTGAAAGGGATGCTTTCTTTCTGTGATTTGGGGTGGAAACTCGAGAAATGGAGCAGGGTGTTTTTTGCCATGGGTTTTGTAAACAATTCAACTGACAACACCCCATCAGAATTTTTAATGGAGATATCCAAAAAGTCTACTTTTGTGGTGCTGTAGGATGAAGTAAATTTAAGATTTGGATCTCCTAAATTAATCCAACTGAGAAACTCCTCCAATAATTCAGTAGATCCTTCCCAAATAAAGAAAATGTCATCAATGTAGCGGTACCAGCCCGCTACATTTTCAAAGAATGGTGCCATCTCATTATCTATGTGTTTGGCCTCAAACTTTCCCACATAGAGGCAAGCCAGGCTAGGGGCACAGGTGGCCCCCATACTGGTCCCTTTTAGTTGCCTAAAATATTCATTTTTGAAAAGAAAGACATTATTAGTTAGGATGAGTCTCACACAATCAACAATAAAGTCCTTGTTGGCACCTCCTAAGTCAAGATCGGATAGGAGGTTATCAATTACCTCAACTGTATATGCCTGAGGGATGTTTGTGTAGAGAGACTCAATGTCCAGGTTGACTAGACATTGAGTCTCTTCACAAAATGGCATCCCCTCCACCATTGAAATAATGTGCGCAGAATCCCGTACATAAGATTTTAAGTTACACACCAATGGCCTCAGAAAGTGGTCAACATATTTGCTTACTGGCTCAAGCAAAGAGTCGATACTACTCACAATAGGCCTCATAGGGGGGTCTAGTTTGTGTTTATGTACCTTTGGAAGGCCATAAATAGCTGGAGTTTTAGGTTCTAGGTTATTTAGGAATTTAAATTCCTCCTCACAGATATATCCATTATCCCTTGCATCAGTTAAAAGGGCCAAACATTCTTGTGATATTCTTGTGAGACAGCTAGCATTTGTACGAACATAATGTTCTTTGACCTCCAACAGTTTGAGCATCCTAACCTCATAATCTACGGTGTCGAAAACCACCACTCCACCCCCCTTATCTGCAGGTTTTACAGTAAGGGAGTTGTCATTCCTCAGTTTGTCTAAGGCTTCTCTCTCAATTTTGGAGATATTGAAAGAATGACATTTCTTATTGATGTCAAGTAGTCTGTGTATCCCACTCTCAACCGCTGTTTCAAATGCCTCAATATTTTTACCTACCATCCCCAATGTAGGTGTAAAAGTTGATTTGGGCTTCATACCTGAGACATTGTCATGCACCCTACTCTCTCTATTTTCAAAGAAACGTTTAAGTCTAATTTTTCTAAAAAATGACCGAAGATCTTTTTCTAATTGGAATTTATCAAGATTGGTGGAAGGCACGAAACTAAATCCTCTGCTCAAGATATTTATCTCTATATTGTTAAGCTCTTTACTTGATAAATTTATTACTGGTAGTTGACTGGTCTCCAGTATTGTTTGCTCCGCGTGCTCATATATTCCTGCTGAGGAGGTGCCCGGTTGTACTGTTGTTGACGGCCACGATTGAATTGTCCCCGCCCTTGGTTCCCATTGTACCTCTGGGCTCTCCTTGGGCGCGATTCTAAAAAATGACCCTGATCATGTCCACTCCTACCGGGTTCGATATTATGACAATCTTCCTCTTCACTGCTGGAGCCAGATGTATCGGAAAAGGTGACCTGCTTGTTGCCCCCTCGAGAATAGATTTGGCGGTTTTGAGGTCTATCCCAATTCCCATCATTTCTATTTTGATAATAGTTCTCTCTAAGATAAGGGTACACATTTTCTTCAGAAAACCGTTCTATATCCTTTTTCAATTTATTGGTTTTCTTGTTGAGCAGGTAGTCACTATATCCCTCTACATCCTTGTTTATATCGGCCAGTTTCTTTTTCGCCTCCTCAAGTGCAGGACAGTTTATTAATTCTATTTCTAATTTCTCAATCTCCTCTTGTTCGAGTATTATCAGCCCTTGAGCAGTCTCAATAATCAGGAGCATCCAGTCTCTACTGCATCTATTAGAGATCAATGCCCAAGTTTCTAAAAAATTTCTATTTTCTGTAAATAGACCTGGTTCATTTCTGACCTGTAGGCCAATAGGGATAGTGCCTGATTTTACATATTCGACTAAAAAGTCTGCATGAGCTTCTGTTCGAATGAGCTTCTTTTTCAGGTTTAGTAGTTTGCCCCAGTTTTCTCCCTTACCGGATACAACCGTAATCTTATTTCCACTTTTAGTATTAATAATACGATGCAGTTGGTCATCGCTAAACCCAAAGGTCTTAATTTGGTCCATTACCAATAGAAACTGTCTAGAGACTAGACAGCAACTCTCCAGCCACTACGGACCGTGCACAGATTCTCTAATAAAAGAGAGAGGGACCCCAACACCAAAGGGATAGGGTACCAGACCTGACTTTATGTCAAAAAATGTTCCCTTTGGGCAACTTAATTTAGAAACAGTACTTATAACTGACACATAAACACAAACATAAAATGGATCATACACAGGCCTATCAGTTGAAGCAATGCATAAGAACAATAATAAAAACCAAATACATTCAGCTAGCACAGTTTATTCTTTTACATAAAAACATATCAAAATATAATTACAATTAAAATTAAAATTAAAATTGGGAACACAGACAATATATTGAAGGACCAAAGGATACACAAATATTTATCAATACTGCCTATTACTACACATAAGGGGAGAGAACACATTCAAGGTTAAAGTTCTGCAATAGTCAGAGTAGTCCTTGATTGAAATGTGGTGTGCTTCTCCCTTAATTCAACGCGTTTCGACGGACAGTAAACATTGAGCCGCCTTCATCAGGAAAATATTAACTGTATTCCCAAGACTTCTGAAATTTAAACAGAATGCGTTTTACAATCCAGAATAAGTTCAGTTAAAACCACTATTTAACACTAAGTCAGTTAAATCTAAAAGGAAAATAAAATTGTCAAAGCATAGCTCCAAAAGTAGACATAAAACATAACTAGACACCATGAACATTAGACATTGCCTACCAATTTCTTAGAAAGTGCATACATGATATAAATCATATATCAACTATAGATCACATAAAAAACATAAAAAGCACATTCCGTATGTCAACATTTAAACCCATATTAGGGGAACATCGAAGAAAGCACAATTGTATTTTAATCTAAGCTCACATGAGAGTTAAGATACATTGATTTTGATAAATATTTTCCAGATATTTTATTGCCTTTAGTGCATATCTGATAACAGAGATTTACTACCCTTTTTAGATGGTTCATGCTGGCCAGAGATATGTAATGCACAGATCGGTAAGTACAACCCACAGATAGATCATTAAGTATAGGGACATACACATACCTCAGGATGACCAGTATAGGATTGGGTTAAATAACCTCTTTCCCAAATATAAAACATCTCTTCCAGCGAGACAGTAAAGTTCTATTTCTAATCCAATCAAAGATCTGTAATATATAATACAAGTAATGGATATGAGAGGACATGAAGTGCATTCACTACTTCTATATCCAGCAGGATTACACAAAAAAAACACATGTCTACCTTATGAGGGCTTTAGATATGGGCAAGTTCTGCTTCAGCTAGTAACAACCCCAGATGAATAAATCTCATGGATGCTAAAAAGAGAGAACATAAAAAATTTTGTTTGGATAGCATCTATCTTTATTTAGACAATCTACAAAGTACACGACAAATGGCATTATCCTCACACATTGTTCCCATATGGATGTTTGGGAGTATATAATATGTTGTTAGAGTAATCTCTAAGTATATCTCTGGTATTGGAGACAAATACCTAAATGATATATATATATACATATATGTCCATTAGAATCTACATTAACCCCCTAGCTCGAGCAGACTAGCAGGCTATGCGAGAAACTCAGTATTCATACTTACTGAAAAAAACTACTAAAATAGTATTAACTTTTCACGCGGTAGACCCATCAGAGATAGCAGGGCATGTTCAGCATCTAAATATGTGTACACAACACCCCAGTAGTAGCGCTAACACTGGGGAGAGATAACCTAATATGGGTTTAAATGTTGACATACGGAATGTGCTTTTTATGTTTTTTTATGTTTTGTATGTGATCTATAGTTGATATATGATTTATATCATGTATGCACTTTCTAAGAAATTGGTAGGCAATGTTTAATGTTCATGGTGTCTAGTTATGTTTTATGTCTACTTTTGGAGCTATGCTTTGACAATTTTATTTTCCTTTTAGATTTAACTGACTTAGTGTTAAATAGTGGTTTTAACTGAACTTATTCTGGATTGTAAAACGCATTCTGTTTAAATTTCAGAAGTCTTGGGAATACAGTTAATATTTTCCTGATGAAGGCGGCTCAATGTTTACTGTCCGTCGAAACGCGTTGAATTAAGGGAGAAGTACACCACATATCAATCAAGGACTACTCTGACTATTGCAGAACTTTAACCTTGAATGTGTTCTCTCCCCTTATGTGTAGTAATAGGCAGTATTGATAAATATTTGTGTATCCTTTGGTCCTTCAATATATTGTCTGTGTTCCCAATTTTAATTTTAATTTTAATTGTACATATATTTTGATATTTTTTTATGTAAAAGAATAAACTGTGCTAGCTGAATGTATTTGGTTTTTATTATTGTTCTTATGCATTGCTTCAACTGATAGGCCTGTGTATGATCCATTTTATGTTTGTGTTTATGTGTCAGTTATAAGTACTGTTTCTAAATTAAGTTGCCCAAAGGGAACATTTTTTGACATAAAGTCAGGTCTGGTACCCTATCCCTTTGGTGTTGGGGTCCCTCTCTCTTTTATTAGAGAATCTGTGCACGGTCCGTAGTGGCTGGAGAGTTGCTGTCTAGTCTCTAGACAGTTTCTATTGGTAATGGACCAAATTAAGACCTTTGGGTTTAGCGATGACCAACTGCATCGTATTATTAATACTAAAAGTGGAAATAAGATTACGGTTGTATGCGGTAAGGGAGGAAACTGGGGCAAACTACTAAACCTGAAAAAGAAGCTCATTCGAACAGAAGCTCATGCAGACTTTTTAGTCGAATATGTAAAATCAGGCACTATCCCTATTGGCCTACAGGTCAGAAATGAACCAGGTCTATTTACAGAAAATAGAAATTTTTTAGAAACTTGGCCATTGATCTCTAATAGATGCAGTAGAGACTGGATGCTCCTGATTATTGAAACTGCTCAAGGGCTGATAATACTCGAACAAGAGGAGATTGAGAAATTAGAAATAGAATTAAAAAACTGTCCTGCACTTGAGGAGGCGAAAAAGAAACTGGCCGATATAAACAAGGATGTAGAGGGATATAGTGACTACCTGCTCAACAAGAAAACCAATAAATTGAAAAAGGATATAGAACGGTTTTCTGAAGAAAATGTGTACCCTTATCTTAGAGAGAACTATTATCAAAATAGAAATGATGGGAATTGGGATAGACCTCAAAACCGCCAAATCTATTCTCGAGGGGGCAACAAGCAGGTCACCTTTTCCGATACATCTGGCTCCAGCAGTGAAGAGGAAGATTGTCATAATACCGAACCCGGTAGGAGTGGACATGATCAGGGTCATTTTTTAGAATCGCGCCCAAGGAGAGCCCAGAGGTACAATGGGAACCAAGGGCGGGGACAATTCAATCGTGGCCGTCAACAACAGTACAACCGGGCACCTCCTCAGCAGGAATATATGAGCACGCGGAGCAAACAATACTGGAGACCAGTCAACTACCAGTAATAAACTTATCAAGTAAAGAGCTTAACAATATAGAGATAAATATCTTGAGCAGAGGATTTAGTTTCGTGCCTTCCACCAATCTTGATAAATTCCAATTAGAAAAAGATCTTCGGTCATTTTTTAGAAAAATTAGACTTAAACGTTTCTTTGAAAATAGAGAGAGTAGGGTGCATGACAATGTCTCAGGTATGAAGCCCAAATCAACTTTTACACCTACATTGGGGATGGTAGGTAAAAATATTGAGGCATTTGAAACAGCGGTTGAGAGTGGGATACACAGACTACTTGACATCAATAAGAAATGTCATTCTTTCAATATCTCCAAAATTGAGAGAGAAGCCTTAGACAAACTGAGGAATGACAACTCCCTTACTGTAAAACCTGCAGATAAGGGGGGTGGAGTGGTGGTTTTCGACACCGTAGATTATGAGGTTAGGATGCTCAAACTGTTAGAGGTCAAAGAACATTATGTTCGTACAAATGCTAGCTGTCTCACAAGAATATCACAAGAATGTTTGGCCCTTTTAACTGATGCAAGGGATAATGGATATATCTGTGAGGGGGAATTTAAATTCCTAAATAACCTAGAACCTGAAACTCCAGCTATTTATGGCCTTCCAAAGGTACATAAACACAAACTAGACCCCCCTATGAGGCCTATTGTGAGTAGTATCGACTCTTTGCTTGAGCCAGTAAGCAAATATGTTGACCACTTTCTGAGGCCATTGGTGTGTAACTTAAAATCTTATGTACGGGATTCTGCGCACATTATTTCAATGGTGGAGGGGATGCCATTTTGTGAAGAGACTCAATGTCTAGTCACCCTGGACATTGAGTCTCTCTACACAAACATCCCTCAGGCAGATACAGTTGAGGTAATTGATGACCTCCTATCCGATCTTGACTTAGGAGGTGCCAACAAGGACTTTATTGTTGATTGTGTGAGACTCGTCCTAACTAATAATGTCTTTCTTTTCAAAAATGAATGTTTTAGGCAACTAAAAGGGACCAGTATGGGGGCCACCTGTGCCCCTAGCCTGGCTTGCCTCTATGTGGGAAAGTTTGAGGCCAAACACATAGATAATGAGATGGCACCATTCTTTGAAAATGTAGCGGGCTGGTACCGCTACATTGATGACATTTTCTTTATTTGGGAAGGATCTACTGAATTATTGGAGGAGTTTCTCAGTTGGATTAATTTAGGAGATCCAAATCTTAAATTTACTTCATCCTACAGCACCACAAAAGTAGACTTTTTGGATATCTCCATTAAAAATTCTGATGGGGTGTTGTCAGTTGAATTGTTTACAAAACCCATGGCAAAAAACACCCTGCTCCATTTCTCGAGTTTCCACCCCAAATCACAGAAAGAAAGCATCCCTTTCAGCCAGTTCCTCCGTCTCCGGAGGAACTGTTCAGACATTAAGGATTATTACAAACATGCTGAGACATTGAAAAAGAAATTCAAAGATAGAGGATATCCCAAAAAATTGCTATCCCACTCGTTTAAAAGAGCACAATTTTACGACCGTGATGCTCTGATTCAAAAAACGAAGAAAGAAAAGAGTCCACTGAATAAGGTGGTGTTTGTAAGCAAATTTTCTCAAATCAGTAATCAAATCAAAAATGTGGTGAATAAGAACTGGCACATTTTAAATTACGACGAGGAGGTTGCCCTTGAGTAACCCCTTTTCGCGTTTAAAAAGAACAAGAACCTACGTGACCTGCTAGTCCACACATATAAAGATGATGTGGTTGAAAATCAAAGGACACTGGACAATACTAAAGTAGTGGGCACCACTAAATGTGGTATGTGCAATATCTGTGAACAATGCATAGTTTCAACAGAAATTACATGTAATAACATCAATGTTAAATGCAAAACCCACAATAATTGCAGAAGCAAGAACGTGATCTATCTCCTCATATGCCCATGCGGTCTGGGCTATGTGGGTGAAACGGGGAGAGAAGCTCGGATTAGGCTCCAGGAACATAGGTCAGCAGTTAGAACTAAGAAAATTACTGCTCCGATTGTCGCACATCTTCTGGAAAAGAACCATGGGGAATGTGATTTTAGATGGTTTATTCTGGAAAGGGTTAAGATAGGAAAAAGAGGTGGAAACATTGTGAATGCTCGCAAACATAGAGAACAGTGGTACATTTCTCACCTTAATACAGTGAGAAATGGACTTAACTCACGAGAAGAGTGGGACCGAATCATTGGTGGGAGCCAGTGAATCTGTTTGCTAAATATTTTCTGTTTTGCAGAGGTAGGAGGTTTTAGAACCACATCTCATCCCGGGGATTTACCAATGCTTATTATGTCTAGTATGATCTGTAACATAGCCCTTTGACAAATGGGTGACAAATGGGTGACTCCTTGGCTTTAAATATTAGTGCTTATATCCACAGAATCTTGGATGTGCGCAACTCATATTAATTGCCTTACTATGGTTAGATTTGAGGTCAGTAGTATGTTGAGAATAAGCCTCTATTGGTGTACATTTATTATAGTAGTATGACATTCAATATAAATATATAAATGACTGTCGTTTGACAGCTGTCATGGTCTCTAGAAACTATTATATATTATACATTAGTGTCTTGATAGGGATTTAATTTACCTATGAGTCGTACTTCGTTTATCTATATTGTAAAGTCGATACGCTGTGACTGGATGAATATAATCTTGAACGTCTCCTCTATTCATAGTGGAGTATGTTACACTACTGGTAATTTCACTAGCCACTGCGTCTGCCTAAATAACGTGGAAGAATGTAGTTTTAAAAAAAATAGCAGACGGCGTTAGATATGAGCGATGATTCTTATCTCAGTCTTTCTTCGGTCTCCATTAGAAGGTAGAAGTTATGTCGTTTGGCAAGGGATCATTAGGATATCGTATTAGGAGGAAGTGTCCACTTTTTGTGTTTACTTTCGGATTCCTCTGTCTATTTCCACTAATTTCGCATGACCACGTAATCACGGAGGAAATGGGTTGTGCGCGTTTACGTGATCCTTAGGAGGAAGTGTCCACTTCCTCTGTGTTTACTTTCGGAGTCCTCTGTCTATTTCCAGTTATTCTGCGTCACCACGTAATCACGGAGGATATGGGTTGTGCGCGATTACGGTTATATATAAAAATGCGCGCCTCTTGTCGTTCTTCCAAACAGTTTGCCGGGACGACACGCGGGACGCTGGTGCACTCTTATTCAAGGTAAGGTGTTAGACAGGAGGAGTTGAATAGTTGAGATGGAGACACCAAATATAGATAATTATAGTGTGTGACTTTTCTTGCAGAGACTGTATAGAGTTAAAGGAACAGGGCGGTGAGGCTGAACATAACCCCATATACTTGAGGCTGATTAAGAAACAATATTGTGAGTAGATGGACTGCACTTTTTAGATTCTATATGGGAAGGACTGGAGAGATATTAATTTGAGTCCCTCTCTTTTGTTTCTCTCTCTCTCTCCCCAGTGTTAGCGCTACTACTGGGGTGTTGTGTACACATATTTAGATGCTGAACATGCCCTGCTATCTCTGATGGGTCTACCGCGTGAAAAGTTAATACTATTTTAGTAGTTTTTTTCAGTAAGTATGAATACTGAGTTTCTCGCATAGCCTGCTAGCCTGCTCGAGCTAGGGGGTTAATGTAGATTCTAATGGACATATATGTATATATAAATATCATTTAGGTATTTGTCTCCAATACCAGAGATATACTTAGAGATTACTCTAACAACATATTATATACTCCCAAACATCCATATGGGAACAATGTGTGAGGATAATGCCATTTGTCGTGTACTTTGTAGATTGTCTAAATAAAGATAGATGCTATCCAAATAAAAAAAATTATGTTCTCTCTTTTTAGCATCCATGAGATTTATTCATCTGGGGTTGTTACTAGCTGAAGCAGAACTTGCCCATAACTAAAGCCCTCATAAGGTAGACATGTGGGTTTTTTTGTGTAATCCTGCTGGATATAGAAGTAGTGAATGCACTTTATGTCCTCTCATATCCATTACTTGTATTATATATTACAGATCTTTGATTGGATTAGAAATAGAACTTTACTGTCTCGCTGGAAGAGATGTTTTATATTTGGGAAAGAGGTTGTTTAACCCAATCCTATACTGGTCATCCTGAGGTATGTGTATGTCCCTATACTTAATGATCTATCTGTGGGTTGTACTTACCGATCTGTGCATTACATATCTCTGGCCAGCATGAACCATCTAAAAAGGGTAGTAAATCTCTGTTATCAGATATGCACTAAAGGCAATAAAATATTTGGAAAATATTTATCAAAATCAATGTATCTTAACTCTCATGTGAGCTTAGATTAAAATACAATTGTGCTTTCTTCGATGTTCCCCTAATATGGGTTTAAATGTTGACATACGGAATGTGCTTTTTATGTTTTTTATGTGATCTATAGTTGATATATGATTTATATCATGTATGCACTTTCTAAGAAATTGGTAGGCAATGTCTAATGTTCATGGTGTCTAGTTATGTTTTATGTCTACTTTTGGAGCTATGCTTTGACAATTTTATTTTCCTTTTAGATTTAACTGACTTAGTGTTAAATAGTGGTTTTAACTGAACTTATTCTGGATTGTAAAACGCATTCTGTTTAAATTTCAGAATTCTTGGGAATACAGTTAATATTTTACTGATGAAGGCGGCTCAATGTTTACTGTCCGTCAAACGCGTTGAATTAAGGGAGAAGTACACCACATATCAATCAAGGACTACTCTGACTATTGCAGAACTTTAACCTTGAATGTGTTCTCTCCCCTTATGTGTAGTAATAGGCAGTATTGATAAATATTTGTGTATCCTTTGCTCCTTCAATATATTGTCTGTGTTCCCAATTTTAATTTTAATTTTAATTGTAATTATATTTTGATATGTTTTTATGTAAAAGAATAAACTGTGCTAGCTGAATGTATTTGGTTTTTATTATTGTTCTTATGCATTGCTTCAACTGATAGGCCTGTGTATGATCCATTTTATGTTTGTGTTTATGTGTCAGTTATAAGTACTGTTTCTAAATTAAGTTGCCCAAAGGGAACATTTTTTGACATAAAGTCAGGTCTGGTACCCTATCCCTTTGGTGTTGGGGTCCCTCTCTCTTTTATTAGAGAGGGGCATATTAGCAACAACTTGCGATAATTATCGCAAACCGCACTTAGCTGGATTTTTTTTATCGCCTCCTATTGCTGGATTTCTTCGCGGAGATAACGCAGTATTAGCAATGTTGATCTCCACGGCGATAAAAAATCCAGCGATAGTGGTGAATCCCATGTTTAACCGGAGATTTCCAGCGATAAAAATCCTATCTCTAAGGAAAATCTCGCTAATAGGCAGGTGGGGACTGAGCCGTAGAATCCACTGCCCATTAACTAATATGGCTAAGTCAGGTTTTTACCAGGTGTAAAATCCTGGCGTTAATCGCGGTTAGCGCACGTTTTTTTATCGCGTCGCGGGTATTGCTAATAGGCGATAGCTGTGTTAGCAACTGCTTTCAGTCGCTACCAGTTTGGGTACGCCCACTTTACATGTAATTAGCGATACATATCGCTGACATGCAAAGCGGGCCCCAAACCGGGCGCCATCGCCTGGAAGCTGTCGCTAACTGCTGTTAGCAACAGCTTGGTAATTGGGCGATCAAAAATCGCCGCTTTTTCGGCAATTTCTAATATGCCCCCTATTACTTCTGAGGTCTGCTCTGACTGCATTGGTACTACCCAGCACGACTCGTAAATAAAGCACCCTACACTTTGGGGTCCTACACCAATAATGAAAAAGGGCAAAGGTATTTTAATATCTTTATTTGTATTAGCCTTTGTCTATTCTCTATAGTGCTCTTAACGAGATGTCTTAGCGCTAGCTGATAAAAAGGAGAAGACTGGCAACAACTAAACAGGGGTCACTCACAACCGGGTTATCACTTTTTTTTATTTATTTTTTTATCCTCATTTGCCTGGCCCTACTCTTATTCAGCCTCCAACTGCCATGTGCGTGTTGAGAGTGCAAGGATTCCATTGCACCTGATAATACGATTGGTGAGAATCGGCAAGAGATGGCACGAAGAGTAGAATGGGTAATGACTCCAAACTTGATGTTTTAATCAATTGAACTAGCCTTCGGAGCCAATTGGGGGGGGCCTAGTTCTTGGAGTTCTAAGGCATAATCATAGGACCGGGCAAAAAACAAAAAAAAAAAAACCCCAGCTACTGCCTCCAATGAACCAGAAAGTTCCAAAAAGCCCGGCAGCGTGAGCCACCTGATCTTGACATGTCTGTTTTGGAGGTAGCGTAGAGAGATGATAGCCAGTTTGCATGTATTGGTGCCAAGTTTTCAGTCCAAACCTTACATATCTCTCTTCTTGCAAGCAGTATTGCATAGAAGAGAAATGTCCTCGCCTGGCCCTTGATATTGTTATCCCATCCAAATATAATCAGGGGAAGTGTGATGGTAATCGAGGCGTTGAGAATGGAGTCCAGGGTCGCTTTAACTTCATTCCAAAACTGTAATATGCTGGGGCATTCCTTAAACATATGAATGTCAGAAGCAGCGATGTAGACGCATTTATTACATTTCTTCCCTGGAATGAATTTAGATAACTTTAGGGGTGTAAAATAGGCTTGATGTATTGTAAAAAAATGATTGCGCCTAAGCCATGCAGGTTTAACACACTTGTATAACAAGGTACAAGATTTCTGCCAGATTTCAATACTCTGGGCCCCGAGTTCTGTGCCCCAAAGCTGTTCCGGGAGGATGAATTCTCCATCTATCTCTTCTAACAGGCACCAATACCACTGCGAGACCTCTTTACCCCCTCCTGATTGTGCTACCAATTTCTCTTCAATGATGCTGTGCTTCCCAAGTATTGCCCCTGACCTGATCAGTGCTCTGAACCAGCTGTCTAGTTGTAAGAACTTAAACCACGAAAGCTCTGTACCCAGCTGGTCCCGCAGCTCCTCCCAGGGCCTGCCAACAAATCTCCCCATGTTGATATTCCTCCTACTCTCAACGGGGTGGCAAGCCTGTCGTCCAGGCAACGCGGCAGCCCTGGGGATTCCCAAATGGGTGCATAGTTAGAATAATATGACAAACCTAGTTTCCTCATTATATATGACCATGTCTATGCTTGGGACATAAGAATCCTTAATTTTACTTTTTTGAAGTCTTTCTGGTCTCCATATTTAAACATATAGCCGTTAGTTGATAGACCGGCTCCAATCAGCATGGCATTAAACATGAGGCCTATTGATGTATTAGCTGGAACTTTTAAGAGCATTCTTGAATGAGACAATTGGAATGCCCACGCATAATACTGCAAATCAGGCAAAGACAGACCCCCCTTTTCCCTCCTCCTTTTCAGTTTTTTCCATGCCACTCTTGCCGATTTGTAGCACCACACAAAGGAATTAAGCTCTCTCTGACATTTCTCCAAGGCTACATTATCAAATGCGAGAGGAATGGTGTTAAAAATGAAGGTGAATTTTGGAAGGATAGACATCTTCATCAGACTTACTCTGCCAAAAATAGTTAATGGGAGATTAGACCAAGATTTTAGTAATTTCTTACTTTCATTAAGCACTCTCTCAAGGTTAACTTGTGCGATTTTGCCAACGTCTTGCACTATCCGGATACCCAGATATCTCATTGAGTTAGTTACGTTTAGCCGTAGATCGGGGATGTTCCAAGTCATGATGTCAGTTTTGCTTGGGTTGATCTCATATCCCAAGATACAACCAAACTCTTCAGCTCTCCTTATTACCTCTGGGAATGTAGTCTCCGGGTCTGAAGTAAAGACTAGGATATCGTTTGCATACAGAGCTACCCGCTTTTCCCACTCCCCAAATCTGAAAGATGGAATTAATACATCCCGTCTTAGAACTTCCGCAAACGGTTCAATGTACAGATTAAAGAGGAGGGGGGAAAGCGGGCAGCCCTGTCTAGTGCCTCTCGAAATCCCGAGTGATTCAGACAGTGTACCATTTATTAAGAGCCGTGCAGATGGTGAGTTATACATAAGTTCTATTGTGCGGCAAAATTTCTCCCCAAAGTTAAACTTCTTTAATACGTCTTTGAGATAGAGCCAATTTACCCTATCAAAGGCTTTAGCCGCGTCTAGGGTGAGAGTTGCCAGCGGAAGGGAAAAAGATGAGGCGATGTCAATTGCCCCCACTAGGTCGTAAGTTAGATCGGAAAGCTGCCGACCTTTAATGAAGCCCTTCTGGTCCTGATGCATGATTTCCCCCACTACTGAACCCAATCTAGATGATAAGATAGAGGCAAATAACTTGTAGTCGCTGTTCAGTAGTGATATTGGGCGATATGACCCGCATAGAGTTGGATCTTTGCCGGGTTTAGGAATCAATACTATAGTGGCCTCGCTCCATGATCGAGGGGGGTCATAGCCATCTCTCAAAATACCATTAAAGAGGTTGTTAAAGTAGGGACAATTGCGTCGGCCAGAACTCGATACAGTTCTCCTGGTAGTCCGTCAGGGCCTGCGGCTTTGCCGTGTTTGAGTGACGAAATGACCTTCCTTACTTCTGTTTCGGAGATATCCATCTCAATCGCTTCGCTTTGTGCAGACGAGAGAGATGGTAGGGGTATCTGATTCCACCATCTATCCCTTGTATGTTGGTAATCAAGGATATCTTCCCTATATAACTCCTCAAAGAACTTCCTGAAGGCTGTACTAATCTCTTGATCTGATGTCCTGAGCTCGCTTTCCCCCTCAGCCTTGATCCCTCTTATAAGATTTTTGGCTTGATCAGCTCTGACCCTCCAGGCCAAGATCTTTCCCGCTGTTTCCCCGAATTCAACATTTGATATTTTGCTCGCCTCCCATCTCTTTGATACCCTCTCTTGTAAAATATTTTCTAGCTGATTTCTCAGATCAATCATATTTTTTTGGTCTTGTAGTGACCCAATTGAAGCCTCAAGTCTCTGTTCAATTGTCTCTAGTTCCTGTTCAAGATTCTGGATTTTCGATATATAGATTTTCCTCAAATAGGAGGCTCTATTTGTAATACATCCTCTCAAATATGCTTTTAGAGTCTCCCAGACAATATCAAGAGAGGCTGAGCCCAGATTAGTATCCAAGAACATCCTTGTTTCGGACTTAAAATGTGTCACTTCCTCCGGGACCAATAGGATGGTTCGGTCAAATGACCAAGAGGGATGTTTTTTTTTATCTTGAAGTTTTAGTATAAATAAAAGAGCTGAATGATCCGATAAGTGAGAGGGTATGTACTTGATAGTAGATATAGAGTTTTGAAGGGAGTAACTAAACAGGGCAAAGTCTATTCTTGATGTGTGTTTATATTTTAGATTTCTATACGATATCCCTGGTTTGGAGCCAGCTTTTTCTCTCCATAGATCTGCCAAACCTATTTGCTCCATGATCCCTTTAAGGGACTGTCTGGCTTTTGAAGGGGGTTGACTTCCATATCTGCTATAGCGAGTGGATTTATCTAGTTTTGGATTCAAAGTGACATTAAAATCCCCGGTCCATATTATGGGGTCCGAGGTGGTTATTAAGTTGTTTCTAACGATTTCTAAGAAAGATGGATCGTCTATATTAGGGCCATAATATCCGACTAGATTACATTTCCACCCGTGTACAGACAGCTTAACTAAGAGCCATCTTCCACTATTATCCTCATTAAAATTTAGGATCTGCACATTTGCTGATTTTTTGCAAATTAAGAGAATACCTCTTATGTTGGCGTTATGGTCAGTGCTGATGAATTTGTCTATCCACTTTTGTTTTTTTAATATTGAGTCGGCCTCACTTTTTAAAAGGTGTGATTCTTGGATAACAATGATCTGTGCCGGAGAGTCACTTAGATATTGTAGGATGCGTTCTCTTCTCCCTCGCACGCGCAGACCATTGACATTCCAAGATAGGAACTGAACTGAGGTCATCGATCCTCCCTAGTGTGCACTTCCCTACTGCGCATTTTAATGTTGTTGCCTCTATTAGCTTTGCTTGTCTTGGCTATGGCAGTTGGGCTGTTGAAAAAAAGAACCTGTTTTGAAGGACCAGACTTCTGAGGACATTTTTGAATTGTTGTGACCCCCCCCTTCTCCCAGCTCTCCCCCCTCCCCTTGGAAAACCCAACCCTACTTACTCCGGCCAGATGTAGGGCCGGCTTCGCGCCAGACTGCGCCTTCTCCTCCCACACCACGTAGTGCTCGCCTTTAAGAAAAAAAAAATTTAAGGAATTGCCTGTGCATTATCTTGTGCATTATCTTATGCAGAAGCTTTCATATATTCCCCTTCCGCTTTCCCCTTCAATTTTCCATTCCATTTTTTTTTTCCTTTTTCTTTTTTTTTTCCCTTCTTTGTTTTTTTTTTTTTTTTCCTCTCCCTCTTTTCTAATTTTGTCTTCCAGGAAGCTTTTTCCCTTCTTTGTTTTTTTTTTTTTTCCTCTCCCTCTTTTCTAATTTTGTCTTCCAGGAAGCTTTTTTTTTTTGTTTCCCTTTTTTCTAATTTTGTCTTCCAGGAAGCTTCCTGAGATTTTTCAATAGCTCATATAGCCCTATAGATCGCCCCTACTGCATTCAACAACAGATCAGATGAAAAGGAATTAGACAGGGGGAAGACAAAAAGAGTATAGTAGGGGATAAAGACTTAATGGTTTAATCATTAGAGTTTGCCTTGAGAGTGATTCCGAATAGATTCCAGGAGCTCATCTGCCTCATTAAGTGATCTGACATTGTGCATCTTGTTATTATACATGATGCGCAGAAAAGCCGGGAACCTCATCTGAACTGTTGCACCTGCCGCTCTAAATTTATCCATCTTCTGGCCCAACTCCAACTGCCTGTCAAGTGTAGTCTTAGATAGGTCAGAGCGGATTTCGAAAGGGAAATCAGGGCTTTTTGTGGTTTTAAGTTTAAGTGCAATGTTGAGTATTTTTTCTTTTAGAGCATACGTCAAGAAGTTAACGAGCATTTTCCTGGGTTTAGTCCTGCCTGTGTTAAGTCGGAAAGGGTCACGATGGATTCTCTGTATGTCTTTTTCCAACGCCTCTGCTGACTCCTCGAGGTCTAGAGATTCCTTCAGTAGATTCACTATATAACTCTTGAGATCTCCTCCTTCCTTACCCTCCGGGATCTTTAGAAGACACAAATTATTCCTGCGTGAGTAATTCTCTAAAGATTCCACTCTTTCTTTCATCGCATCCCCTTCCCTCCGTAGATTTTGAATTTTCAACTCAGCTGCGTCTAAGTTGGCTTTCATTCCTCCCACCGCGCTCTCCAGTGCTTCTGTTCTTTTCCCCAAGCCATCTACTTTCCTCTCCAATGCTTCGCAAGATGATCGAATATCATTCTGATTTGTCTTGGAGACCAGAAAATCGTTACAGATCTCTTCTCTCATTGAGGTGATTGAAGCTGCCAGGGCCATCAGTGCGGACTCGGTATTAGTGGGTGTCTTATGGCTGTCTCCTTCTTCCTCTTCTTTGTCTCTCCCCACTAAATTTTGTGGAAGGCGTGCGGAACTCGAAGCTTGCACCTCGCCCTCTCCCTCAACCTCCAGAGTATTTGCTAATACAGTCAGTGGTGGTGGGGGCAGTGGATCAGCCATATTGATAGCTGGGATAAAGATATCAGAAAACCTGGTAGAATTTAAAGTAGTCGGGTCGATATCTGTAGTGGACAGGCTGACAGAGGGGGTATCAATGCTGGGGCTCTCGTCCGGGGTACTATCTGGAATTAAGTCTAAAACTTGCGGCAATACTTTGAAAAAAGAGCGCAAGGAGGGAGTTATTTTTCCAGCACTGCTAGTTAAGTTCAAAGCCTTGCCCCCTTCTTGAAGACCAGTTTTACTGCTTTTTTTACTGCTTTTCCCTTTGGCTTTCGGCTTGAGCTTCTGGTTTGGCTTTCCTTTTGTTAAGGCTGCGAGGCTAGGAATAGAGGGCTTACTTGTTGCAGAGGTGGAGGCAGAGGCAGATGTAGCGATCGCTACCATCGACAAGGCCAAATGTAAAAGATTCTGTATTGCGAGTCCTTTGCGGAAGAACTACAAGTCCCAGAAGGCCATCCGGCGCTGGGGGTTGGCTCAATGGGAGGACCTTATATAAGCCCCACCTCCGGAAAACAACGGTGCTTGTCAATTGCGTTCTGTCATGTCTCATAGCAGATGAGCCAAATATCTTCGAGCATTGCCCGGTTCTGCACGACGTCGAGGAAGAGCCAGCGTGGTCAGTATTGCCCGGTTCTGCACGACGCCGAGGAAGAGCCAGCGTGGTCAGTATTGCCCGGTTCTGCACGACGCCGAGGAAGAGCCAGCGTGGTCAGTATTGCCCGGTTCTGCACGACGCCGAGGAAGAGCCAGCGTGGTCAGTATTGCCCGGTTCTGCACGACGCCGAGGAAGAGCCAGCGTGGTCAAAGAATCCCGGAAGGTTTCTGTTTCCAGTCATATTCAGTCGTGCAAGTATTCCTGAGGAGTGCGGGCTCGCCTCCTGTTCGTTTGTATCTTTTTTCTGTTTCAAGCGGTCTCAAGACTGCCGCCATTTCTTGTTTACATTGTGGGGGAAAGCTGTGTTCTCTGTCAGTGGTTGCTGACTTATCTATTACTTGGCCTACACAGTTCCACAAGAGGTTTTGTGGTTCTTGGAAGCGTGGCGCTTATCACGCTTGTCCTTCGTAGTCCTATAGATCTATATTGTGCCTACTACGCGGTAGGTAGAGTAGTGAAGTTAACTTCTCCGTACTTCTGGTGAACTTTGCTTTAGTGTGCTTTGCGTATGCTTGGATTTCCTTCTAGGATACCAGGGGTGGATAAACTGGTGAGTGTGAATTCCAAGGGGGGGTTCTTGGTTCACATAGTTACCTCTGCGGTACTAACCTCTTGCTCTCTGTCTCCTCCTCTACCTGCAGTGTCCCAGTACCAGTAACCTCATGGTGTAGCGACCAGACGATATTAGAAGTACCTATCCCCCGATGTCCATCTACCTCCCGGCCCCTATCCGTACAGGCTCAAACAGTGGGTAAATGCCAGTGTTGGGGCTTGTGTGGTGCGGAGTCGGAAGGAATATCGTCTATCGTCTCTGCTGGCCATCAGAGTAAGGTTAGTGGCGCTTGCGTGTTCTTGCGCTGCTCTCAATCCCAACAGCAGAGGGCTGAGTTGTTGCCGCTATCCCTGCCACTGCCACTATCCCTGAAGCAGGGGGTTCTGGTAGTTGTAGTATTTCCTTACTGACCCTTTGTATCTCTTCTAGATTTTTAATTACGCTTTTAAAACTTTTCACCCCCCCTCGGGAGATCTCCTTGTTCTTCTTGCCCCTCTTATTCACAGGACCCCCAGGGCAGACAGTAGCCTCCACCTGACAACCTTCTATAATGAGAGAGTCTATCTCCCCCTCAATCGTGTCCCCTGCTCGCGTCTGATTTGTATCTATATCATTGGATTCAGACTGCTTCTGCAGTAACTGTACCTCTGCTCCCCCTAAGCCTGCGCAGCCCAACCTACCTCTCTGCAGACCTCGCGCCGAGCGGCCTCGGCGAAGCTCCACGGCTGCTCTGTACCATGGGCCCTGGAGGGGCGTAGAGCTGCCGGAAGGTAGCGAAGCACAGCCCATCCGAGGCAGAACGGAGAAAAACGCCGACCGTCTCCAGCCTCCAACTTCGCGGTGCGGTCTAGTCCGGGTCCGGGATTGCCAACAACAGCAACGATGAAATTCAGTTTTTTTACAGGGGCTTTAACAGAGGCTTTACACGAGAGCGAGCTCCCACATAACGGACTTCAACAAGGCGACAGGTCGGTAGAAAGAAAGGCGATCTCCGTGGTGCGGAGCTTCAGCGTCTAGCGCGCGCACCGCACTAGCCTGCGGCCGCCATGTTTCCCCGAGCCGAGTTCATGATCTTGGGTTATCACTTTTGTTGTTAAGATCAAGTGGTTAGTCTGAAGCTGACTGGCAACAAATTTTACAGTCAAGCTTCGAGAAAAACCAAAATTAGCCCCTTTGAGCCAGATTCTCTAAATAAGGTGAATTTTCTGAGGCACAGTGGAGGCTTCTCCCAGGTACATAGCACACACATTGCATGATCAGAAAAATAGGGCCAGGACCCTTCCAAGGCCTATACAATAGAAAGCATTTGAAAACATGTTTTTAAGAAGCCTGCTTATGTTGATGAATGGGTTTTACATGGCGAAGTAGAAACATGGAAAGTGCAAATGGTTCTTTGCATGAGGATAGCAATGAGGATATCTTGCATGATGTATGTTCTTGTGTGTAATATGGGCACTTCTTTTTTGAGGTTTAGGCTTGCAGTTCCTGCTTGTTTCAGCATCGTGTCCTGCGGAAGATCCAGCCTTTTATTCTGCGGAACATTCATGCTATGGTATTCAGCACTAGTGTGGTTTCCTCCATTAGACTACAGTGGTGCGCTGCAGCTTGTACTCCATGCTTCATCGATCACTAAACTGCAATGATTCGCTTCCAAGCTTCAGAAATGTGACCATATCTCAAGGCTTGTGACTCTACACTGGCTACTGCTTTGTTATGTCTTCAATTGCATTAGTTCTAATCCCCCGTTCTTATTATTATTTTTAATCCATTGTGTAATTATTATGGGGAAGGGCAGTGTTCTTCCTTTCCATTTCTGGGTGACTAGAGAGCGTACTATCGGCATCTATATACGTATTTATCCAAACATAGCTGTTATTGCATCATTTTTTCCTTATCGTGTACTCTACCCCTTTGAGATATGGTTGTAACTAATACCCAATAAGATTCTAAATAAGGATATGACCATGTAACTTTCGACCTGCTCCCTATATTCTTGTTATGACATATCGGGCAGAGAGATTACATATATATGTAGCTATTACAGTGTCATATATAAGAGCAAGTTTGCAATGTGGTGCATTCTTCTGAAATATGCCCCTTTTATAAATTGAGAAAATAATTTAATACATTTGCGACCTTGTTGCTTCGATGAGTGTTATCCCCAATAACTTAGGGGTGATTTAGAGTTTGGCGTACATGGTACTCCATCCCAAATGGTATAAAGTACCTTGCCCATCAAAACGTCTGCATGCCCGCCTCATTAAGAGTCGGGCGAACCACCAGCTTTCCATCAACAAAGCTCCCCTGTGATTCCTTGGGGTACAGTTTCCTCCGACAACCGGAAAGAGTAGGGGCCTTTGGTTGAAGAGCATTACACAGTCCACACTATTTAGGGTGCACTGAGTAACATCCTTTTTTTATGTCCATCACTGCCAGAACAAAATACAGTACTGGGATAGCTTTAGAAATGCAGGGCTCTGTGGTATCCCAGTACTGTAGAAGCAAAGGCCACTGCATGTTTGTACGGTCCAAGCTCTAGAACTAGCTTGCGCTCTGCATGGCTATGTGGGTTTCCTAGTAACAGCAGAGTAAGCTAGAGGGCTGGGTCTGTGCTCCATAATGTAATCGCAGAGGGTTAAGTAGGGCTGCGTTGGTTTTCAAATGCGGAATACCCAGAGTGATGCCTTGCATTGCTGTTTGAGTGTAAGAAATCCAGCAGGCACTCTGAGGGGAGAGTAGCAATTTTATTCGCAGATCAAGATACAGCGGCATATTTACAAGGAAGTAGAGGGGTGTGGTGTTAGCCTTCTAGGCTTAACGCCACTCTATGCCACTTCTGAAACACAGGGCTGCACTGTATTTACAAGAATACAGTGCAGCCTTGCATTTCCCCCTGCACTGGTGCTAATTTAGCTGCCTAGTGCAAGGGTGCCTGCATTGAGGGGAATGATTGTTTATGTGCAGGAAGGTGTCCCTTCCTACACATAAACATTCTGAAATGGCGTTTTGAAACTTTATTGTGTGCTATGCATGGTGTTTTGCTGTTTTTATGTGTGCTGCACAATGCTTTATTTCTCCTTGTTTTTGCTGTTTCTATTATACCAATGTGTCGGAGCCTGTACTACCTTTCAACAAGGTACTCTTGGACCCAGTGATGGTGGCTTGGGAGAAAACCCAAGTCCACTCCAGCAGGAGGGCACTAGAGACTAGTGCCACGGGATACACCACTTTTGTCCACTCTCGCTTCCCTAGAGAGTTTAGCCGTATAAGCTTCTTCATATACAACACAGTACCCTGGATCCTTTCCAACAGCTCCTATGGAGGCCCTTTGAAAAAGAGGCCTTCTCTTCTGGCAGGCTGGCTTTCTGCTCTCTCAATGCGCCCTGCATCTTAGGCATGTGTATGCATGCCGTCTGGGACATAGCCCAGATGGTGGTACCCAGTTTACCTTCTTTACGGACCAATTGGAGGAGGTGTTCAAGACAACGGGATGCCTCCAGACAAATATCAAGAAGTGACCTGGATACATTGAATTCCATAACCAGGAGCAGTCGGGTCATCAGTGGCCCTCAGGCGACATGCTTGGCTTCCGCCGATTGGCTTTTCTGAGGATGTTCAGAAAAAGTTAATGGATATGCCCTTTGATGACACATGGCTGTTTGAGAAAAAGACAGACTCAGCTTTGGGGGCTTTTAAAGCTGGCAGTGTAACAGCACAGGGGCAGATTTACAAGCCCCATGAGCCTCTTTCACGCCGCTATTGTGTCACTTTTGTGACACAGCGGCGGTGCATAAGGTGCGCCATGCTGCGGGGTATTTACAACGTGATGCATCTGGGAGATGCGTCACGTTGCAAAGCTCAGCGCCAGAAGGAGGCGTTAAGGCGCAGGGGGGCGGGGGGTGTTCCGCCGCAGAAACGCCCTCCAAAAGTGGCTGGGGGAAATCTACAAGATTTCACTCAGTCACTTTTGAGCCCATGCTGCGTCAAAACCCTGCGCCTGTTGGAAGCAGGCGTAAGGATTGACGCAGCATTGTAAAGATTGGCCCCCCCAGAGCATTGCTGGAGCTGCGTCGTACATGCGGGCCCCCTGGGTGTCGGGGGTGGGGGGTGCACATGGGGGGTACCTATGGTACCCCCCAGCATTTACATGCACAAAGCGGCAGGCACAGCGCGGTGCCTGCCGCTTTGTGCATGTAAATGTTAAACATGCATTTTTAACCTTGCGGCGGGTGCTGCTTCAAGCAGCACCCTCCGCAATGTTATAAATACAGGATGTGACCGCCAGGGTGGCGGTCACATCCTAATTTGCACGGAGGGACCGCCGCTGCCCCTGTGGGCGGTCCCTCCACCTCTGGGGTGGCGGACGGACGCAGGTCCGTCCGCCATCCTAATAGGCCCCATAGTTCTGCTTCTAAGGCACTCAGATTACTACACTGGCTGCCGATCCACAAGAGGGTTCTATTTAAGATTCTGGTCTTGGTTTTTAGAGCTTTTCATGCCAAAGGTACTAAATATCTTACTGATAGGTTCTGCCATTACAGGACTCAGACGACATTTAGAGCATCTGATGCTAATTTGCTAAAGTCTCCCTCGTTTAGGCCCAAATTCGATGAGGCAAATCATGTATGGCCTTGGAATCAAACCTTGGAATCTACTCCCAAGCCCACTTTGGCTATTAGAGAACGAAACCTGCTTCAAAAACACCTGCCTCTTTCAGACGCCAGATACCATGTGCTATTTTTTAATATAGTGGAGTTTGGAGGTACATCTCCCTCCATTTGTTCAATGTTTGGCTATTACTTCCCTTTAGTATTCCTGTTTTACGGGGTAGCGCCAGGATGCTCCTGTTGAGTGATCGAGTGCTATATAACTACTATATTTATTCATATTCACTGTAGAAAGAAAGTGTATCCTACCCTTTCAGGAGACTCCTTCCCATATCCCACCCCAACAGTCCATATGCGAATACTGCAGGAGTAGGTGCCAGCTCTGCCGTATAATGGAATGGTGGAGTTTGTGCCAGAGAAGGAAATTGGACCACAGTGCTTTTCCGAGTACTTCCTGGTTCCCAAGTAGAGCAGTGGTCTTCATCTAATCCTGGAGCTCTTGCTCTGGAACTTTTACCTGTGAAAGGAGAAGCTCAAGATGCTGTCACTGGCCCAGGTTCTCCTGGTGCTGGATGCGGAAGAAAGGATTTAGTCTCTTAACTTGCAGGAAGCGTATTCTCACATACCTTTTCTGTAGTCGCACAAGCAGTACCTGCACTTTTTAATGGGGTCCACTCACTACTAGTTCACAGTCATAACATTTGAATTGACATTTACAACTCGGGTTTTCACGAAGGGGACAGCAGTGGTTGTGGCCATCTTAGGAGGTTGGGGATTGCCACGTTACTCTATCTGGGTATCAGTCTGCTGAAAGCTGATTCATCAGATGGTGCTGTACCACATCCAGGCAACAGCATCACTGCTACTCAAGTTGGGTTTTTACATCAACATGCCTGGGCCTCGCCCGGGCCCCCTCAGTGCCGTCTATTCATCTGGACAGTGCTGGACAGCTCATTACTCTGAGCCTTCCATTTTCTGAAAAGGATCAAGGACAATCAGGATATAATTCAGATATTCGAGGCAGAAGTTCAGATTCCAATGCTAATGGTTCTATGCCTGCAAGGTCCTCTCGCTTCATTAATGCTCCTAAATGCACGGATACTGGCATTGGTGGGCTCTTGAGTGGTGCTTCGGCCGGCAGTGGGGAGATCTGGCAGGCAAACAGGTGGGGTTGTGTGGCACTCTATACAAGGAGAGAAATTTCTGGAGAACAAATAAATTTGTGTGAAAAGATATTTTCTCATGGCATACATTTTTACATAAAATTCTCGTTTACTGGAGTTTAAATTTGTTTTGGGAAGGACTGTTATACCTCCCTAAGGAGTGTGATTGGGTACCCTGTCAAGATTGACAGCACTCATATTTGAGATCTGGCAGGCACCATTGTGATCTCTCTACAGCGGACCTGGCCTTGTAGTTGGCAGAAGGGAACCTATTTCAAGGGATTTCCTTCTATCCCCCTCCAGCCATGGCCACAGTGGTGACAGATGCATCCACCCTTGGGAGGAACTGAAGATCAGAAACCGTTGGTCTCCAGAAGAGCATCTACTTCAAATCAACATGCTCGAAATGAGGACACTTCTGCTCATTCTCAACATTTTCCCCTCTCTTACATTTCTAGCTACTCTGGCCAGATCCTAATGGACAATATGACTGTGATGTGGTATGTCAACAAATAGGAAGGAGTGGGTTCTCACCACCTCCATTGGGAAGCATTGAGACTCTCGACCTGTGCGCAAGAGCATAGCATTCGGCTAGTTGCCAGCCATCTAGCCAGCTCTCAGGACACCAGAGCTGACAGTCTCAGTCAGAGTCATCTTGCTTATGGGTGGACTCTTTATCCAGAGGTGTTTCAGGAGATCTTTGTCTAATGGGGCACTCCTCAGATGGATGTCTCTGCCACTTAATGCAGTGCCCATTGCATGCTGTTTTTGCTCTCCAGTATCAGTTGCAAGGACCCTTGGGGGATGTATTTCCAGCTTTCCATTTCACTACATGTTTCCTCCCATCCTCTCGAGTCCCCGAGGGAGATTCTCTGAGATTAAGCCCAAGTTATTGTAATCGCCCCGGATTGACTGAGAAAGGTGTGGTATGCAGTGGTATGCAGACCTTCTGTGTCTCTCCTTGTGTCCCCACTCAATCTACCTCTAAAGGCAAACCTCTTCACCCAATCAGAGGGGCAGGTTCTGCCTCCAACCTCCAAAGTCCACACATTCATGACTGGAGATTAGGTGGGGGGGCATCTGAGTTCCTTCCAGCTGCCACTGGAGGTTGTCAACGTGATCCTATTACACCGTTGCCCCTCCACCATTTCTGTTTATTCCTAGAGGTGGAATAGATTTGTCTCTTGGTGTGCCGAACAATGCTTGGATCCCTTAAAGGCTTGCCTGTCTGAGGTCTTCTGATTTATGCTCTCACAGGTCCAGCAGAACTGCTCGGTGGGTACAATCTAGGTATACATTGCAGCCTTGTCATCCTTTGTGTGCCTCCCGGATGACCCATCCCTCTTTCAGTCACCTGCAGTAATGAGGTTTCGGAAGGGACTGACAGACATATTATCTTCAACTTCCTTTGGCATGCTACAATGCTACCTAAACCTGGTTTTGACCTTTCTGACGGGTGCCTCTCCACTGCTTTCAGTTACAATTGTTGACTAACAAGACTTTTCCTGGTCACAGCTACCTCAAAGAGTCATAGGAGTGAGTTGCAAGTTCTAAGCGTTATAATAAAATAATAATAAATGAGTTTCTAAAGCACCTGGTTATACTAACTAGTATGTCCCCGCGCTGTAGCTAGTCTCCCATTTTACTTTGGTAGCATGAGATTATTCTAAAGACACAGAGAAACTATATGTGGAAGAGACAGGTTTTTAATTTTTTTCGAAAGGTCCCTTCCGAGAGTTCAGACCTAAGTGTCTGAGGGAGGTAATTCCAGTGTTTTGCGGCCAGCCGTCTGAAAGATCTTCCCCCCATTTTTGCTCTTTTGACTACTGGTAATTTCACCAGTCCTGTCCCCAAGGATCTCAAGGCCCGGGTAGGGGTATATGGGGTCAATAGATTGTGTAGGTAGCTAGGACCCTTTCCCTGCAGGATGCAGTGGCTATTGCATAGTGTTTTAAAAATAATTCTTTCCCTAACCGGGAGCCAATGTAGGGTTGCAAGGGTGTTCCTGTACGGAGCTCTCCTTGGCAACATCAAAACAAGGCGAGCCGCCGCATTTTGAACGCATTGCAATCTTTATACACATTTCCCTCTTGCCCCAAGATATAGAGTGTTCCCATAGTCCAGGCGAGATGTTACCAGTGCATGGACCAATGTTTTTCTGGCGGATACAGGGAGCACATCTAGCGTCTTCCGAAGGCCCTTCATTATTCCGAAACATTTCCCGGCAACAATCTTGGTGTGGTGGTCAAAGGAGAGCTTTGAGTCCAGCCACACCCCTAAGTTCTTAACCTGGTCCTTAGGGGAAGGGGTTGAGCCCAGGGACTGAGGCCACCACGTCGAGGACCATATGGAAGGAGTCCTGCCTACTATTGAAACCTCCTTCTTGTTGCCGTTCTTTTTGAGGCAGTTGCTTGCCATCCAAACATCTAGTTCCTGTAAGCAAGTGGAAAAGTTGATTGCTGCCTTTTCATGGGGTTGCGAAAGCGACACCACTGGTTGCGTGTCATCCGCGTAAGATACAACACTGATGTCGTATTTCGCAATCAGATCAGCTGGGGGGGCATATATAGATTAAAAAGGGTGGGACTGAGAATAGAACCCACCAGGCAGACCCATAATTTCTGGAATTGGAGGGCCTACTGAACACCTCTCCCAGTATGTTGATACGTTTTTACAGATGTATGTCAAGAATGTACCATCGTTTATTGAGGATACGAAACATGTGCTTAATCTGATGTGTGACATAGCATGGGATGACAGGATGATATTAGTAACGTTAGATGTAATATCACTGTATACTAATATTGATCATGAGCTAGGATTATGTGCACTAGATTACTTCTTGAGTAACAGATCAGCAGAATATTACGATCATACTCAGATGATTCTAAAGATGACAGAAATGGTCCTTAAAAATAATATATTTCTTTTTGATGGAAAATGGTTCAGGCAACGCCTTGGGACTGCGATGGGTTCCAGATTTGCTCTGTCCTTCGCGAACCTCTTTATGGGGTGGTTCGAGGCGGAGAAAATATGGGGCCCATCAGGTAAAAAACGGATTCAACACATTTACTACTGGGGGCGATACATAGACGATTGCCTGCTAATATGGACCGGTTCAGTCGATGAACTCAAGGGCTTTTTTGATTATTTGAATGATAATCGACTGAACCTAGAATTTACAACTCATTATGATATGAATAGCATTACTTTTTTGGACATTGAGCTGTTTATTGAGGAAGGTAAACTATGTAGTCGTATGTACCGAAAGCCTACTAGTTGTAATGCTGTACTACATGCACAAAGTTGTCACCCTACTAGCCAAATTAATGCCATACCATATGGCGAAATGGTGAGGGCGAGACGCAATTGTTCGAATGACAGAGACTTTCAATATAACCTTACAGACCTCTCACGGAGGTTTATTAACCGAGGTTACCATAGTAAAGTGGTTGAGAATGCCGTGGCAAGGGCAAAGAAACTTAAGAGATGTAAAACATTAGACAAAAGACCGTGTGAGGATGCTACTAGGGACACGAGGATAAGGTTAATTACCAATTTTAGTACTGATAGTGCTAAATTATTCAACATTTTGAAGAGACATTGGCATTTACTAAGCATGGATAAAGATCTAATACCTTATGTTGGAAATAAACCAGGACTGACCTTTAGGAAGGGACGTACTTTATCTAGCCTTATTAGTCCCAGCTACCCTGTGAAAAAGACGGAATCTAATTGGTTTACTGACAGGTCAAAGGGATTTTACAAATATGGTAAATGCAGCTCATGTAGGTGGGCTAAAACAAGAGTAAAGACTTTTAATTATAATGATACTGGAGATCATTGTATTGACATGTTCATTAACTGTGACACTACTTTTGTAGTTTATGTTATAGTGTGTTCGTGTAAAAAGATATATGTTGGAAGCACTATCAGAAAACTTAAAGAAAGGATGGTGGAGCACTTCAGGGCCTTGAAGACAGGAGATACTCGTTATCCCATAGCTTCTCACATGGTCAGGAATTATGAAGAAAAAGAAAAACATGTGTTTAGCTATCACGGGATTGATCATGTCAAACGGGATCCCAGAGGGGGAAATAGACTGTTGCAATTGCGACGAAGAGAGGTAATGTGGCTGTTGAAATTGAAAGCTGTGGAAGAAGGTTTAAATATTGATCACGAATTCAAATTTTATCTGGGACACGAATAAACCGTGATAATTGTTTAAGTAACCTGATAAAGATGGAATGTTATTATAGATATATGAGCCTGTAAGAGAAATAATAAGCATATATTATGAGATATGTAAACCTCGCCTGATATTCCTTTTCTCTTTTATACTGTACCCTCCTATCTGTCTTTCAATTTTCTGTTGTAATTACTGATATTGAGGATAAGAGATTATACTTATAATGTAAATCACCCCTATTCCTGTTCACACTTTCAGTTTGTTTGTTAAGCTTACGGATAGTTTGACGGATAATTGAATGTGGAGTACCTAATGATGATTAATATTTACTTTTTAGTACATATACCGCCTATTCTTTGGGCGATACATTAGAGCAATTGGAGCTAAGGGCTTTTTGGTTTACGATAGCAGAAAACATTAGTATAGTTAAGATGCGAGCCCATTCCAAGATGGCGCTACCGGAAGTGTACTGTTTGAATTCTGACTAGTTACGAGTACTCCGTACTTTAATGATACTGATAGCCTTGGTACAGTAAATGCTGATAGTGGCCATGAAATTAGGAATTACTTTCTAGTTAATTGTGGTAAGTTGGCCTGATAGGTGATGTTTCCAATTCTGGAACCACCTATTATTAGACCAAACAATCCCTTATGGTGTCAGGTTGTAAGTCAACCTTGTTAGACAAGCTATCCTAGGGGTAGCATGGACTAAGCAGCCTAAAGGCTCAACTTAAGAGGTCGTGTTAAGCGAGCTGTTTTACCACATACAGTCCTGTAATACCAAATGAAAGGACACCACACAAGTATATATTATAAAAATATATGTATTTATTACTAAAAACAATCCCCAGTATTCTTTATGAATAAAGGGGCACAAGCGTTAAATCAAAAGCACAGTTTAAACATACAAGTTGCACAATTATGGATGAGGGCGGGTGGCCACTCAAACCATATACTAAACAAGTGGTATAAGAGATACCAATCGAACAGTGGTTAGGCCTAGGGCCTAGGGAATCGCTGGGAGCAGTCGGGACAAGCAATGCTGAAGTCGGGAGAGGCCCACGGGATTCGGGAGCAGTGCGGAAAGCGCACGCATGCACCAATGTTAACCAACGGTGCGTAAAAGTTGCAAAGTTAAAGTTTAAGGACACTTCCGCTGAACCTAGAGGAACAAAACTTAAGACACAGACCCTAGAGATGTATACCAGTGTGGGAACACCGGCGGAGCAAAGTTACCTCACCCACAGGAAGCGGGTGCACAGGGTCGAAGTTGAGTCGGGTTTCGTCACGCAGGCTCTTGGTGCTTGAAGCTGAAAGGGCTGCAGGCGGGGTAAAAGAGAAGTGTCCGGTGGAGTCCAAGGGTGGACTCGAGTCGAAAAGTACCTGAAAGCAGAGGGGACAGAGTCTGGGTCACTCAGCAGTGACCAGGGTGGAACCAGGACGGAACCAGGCAATGTCGGGCGCAATCAGGTGGTCGTCGAGGAGCTTCTCTCCGCTGTCACGTGGGCTCTGGGGCATCTGCGACGTCCAGGAGCGGGTCACGGTCTGTTCCACAAGGGCTCTCACCGTCGGCGCAGTCGGCTTCAAGTTTGGAGCAAACAACACTTGGCAAGAGCAATCCACGCGAAACCGGGAGATTGCTTCTCACTCAAACCAGGAGGGTCAGAGTGGGGGCTCCTTTTCAGGGGAGCTGGTGTAGATCTGGAGCAACAAGATTCACAGGTCGAATTTCAAAGTTCGTCGGTACAGGGGCCACTAGCCGGCTGGCAAGTGACCGGGCCAACGCGTTGAGCCAAATGGAGCAGAAGGGCCCCACGCAGCACTCGTCGAGTGTGGAGGGCTGAACTTCGGTGCAAGAGTGGCTCAGGGTTGGGGCTTCTCAAACCCCGGTGTACAGCTTCGAGGGTCACTCGTGGGCTGCACGGTCAGCGTCTCGTGGTCAATTCAAGATGGCGTGCTCCACGCTTCCGGTCGCCTCCACGGGTCTCAGCTCTGCAGGGACTGTGGATCGGGCTGTTGGAAGGCAGGCAAGCTTGATCTCGTTGATCTCTGTCGCTCGAGTTCCGGCGGGAACTGCGACAAAGCAGACGTCGATGGCTGGATGGTGCCTGTTTGCACAGGGTGGTCACTCCTTGACCACAAGGGAGATTCTTCGGGCTTCTACGGCGAGTAGGATGTCGAAGGGTCCAGAATTTTGTTTCTTGTGTTTCTTCAGGATAATCTGAAGTGCATTGGCACTGCTCCCAGTCTTATACTAATTTTGGGGGCTGGATTACCTGCTAGGTCCCCTCCTATGGGTAGGACCCAGGAAGTGGGTGGATACACCTCCTTCCTTTGATCCAGGCCGCACTGGCACGAGGGCTGGAGTGCCCCAGAACCGGTTTGGCCGGATTATGCAAGGGGCAGCCTTGTGCGCCCCAGGCAGTGTCTGGTTTCTTTCAAACCTCCCTGCTACAATCCACTATCTCCTGTCTGGAGGGTGGTAACACCCCCCTGCGACAGGAAACCCTTTGTCCAGGCCCCATTTGGCTGAGTTTCGGTCAGCTTCAGGGGGTCAGACTCTTGTCTGTGGCAGAGGCATCCATTTTGTGGATCTAAGGTCCTTTTAGAAATTAACCGCATTAAAGTAAAGTAACATGTCTTACCCCTCTAGAGGGGTGGAATGCTATCCCCGTCGCCAGAACTGGCGAGGGGATAGTATTCCAAATCGTATGACACCTTACACGACATGTTTTGATAAAGCCAAACCAAAGTTGCTATATAACCGCGAGGATTATAAGGCACTTAAGAGTATATGGTATGGCATTATCCTGAAACAGCTTAGGGAGTTGTTCCCGACAGCTGCAGACAGGCTCAGCTCATGCTAGAGCTCCATCTCACATTAAACCACGCACTCTGCCTCCAGGATTGATGAGGCCTTCCATAGGAGTGGCTCACAGGTTTATATGTGTCCAGATATAGGTTTAGATATAGGTATACTATATCTAAGTAAGGGGTGATTACACCACCTTACCCCAGCTGAGTGATCAGCCAGTTGTGTCAATTTAAGAACCAGCCAGGGGTGGCAAAAGATATGCTGCAGCCCCTGGTAGGCCTTGGTGGCCCCTATGCCCTGGGCACCTATAGTGCATTATACAGGGGCTGACAAGGAGTCCATTTCCAATTGTGGTATGTGCCTATAGCACATGTATTAGTAATTTAGTGAGAGAAGAGCAGGCTGGGGGTCTGATCAGCAGGCCCACAGCCTTAGTAGTCGAAAACCAGTGAATCAAAAAGCAAAAATTTGGGGTGACCATAGGATAGCAGACCCTACTCTCCTACACAACCCCCCCCCCCAAACGCAGGGACATTAAACTAACCTTGACCAGATACGTCTTCATGTTCTAAGTGGAAGTACCTGGAGAGACCATCTGCATTACCATGGTCAGTCCCTGGGCGGTGCTCCACTGTAAAGTCCATCCCCTGTAGGGAAATGGACCACCTGAGCAGTTTGGGGTTTTCACCCTTCATCTGATTGAGCCACAAGAGGGGCTTATGGTCTGTCTGAACTAGGAAGTGAGTTCCAAACAAGTAGGACCTCAACTTCTTCAGGGCCCAAACCACAGCAAAGGCCTCCCTCTCAATGGCTGACCAACGTTTCTCTCTGGGGGTCAGCCTTCTGCTAATAAAAGCAATGGGCTGGTCTTGACCATCTTGATTAAGTTGTGAGAGCACAGCTCCCACCCCCAACTCAGAAGCATGTGTCTGTACAATGAACTGTTTGGAGTAGTCAGGACTCTTCAGGATAGGTGCAGAGCACATGGCCTTCTTCAGGTCTTCAAATGCCTTTTGACAGCTAACTGTCCACTGAACCTTTTTTGGCATCTTCTTGGATGTCAAGTCATTTAATGGTGTCACTATAGACCCATAGTTTTTCACAAACTTTCTGTAATACCCAGTCAGGCCCAAGAAGGCTCTAACTTGTGTCTGGGTAACTGGAGGAGCCCAGTCCTGTATGGTCTGGATTTTGCTCTCCAGTGGCTGAACCTGACCTCCACCTACTAGGTGGCCCAGGTATACAACCTTACTCTGCCCTATCTGGCACTTGGTGGCCTTGATAGTTAGGCCTGCCTTTTTCAGGGCCTCCAAAACTTTCTTCAGGTGGATCAGGTGATCCTCCCAGGTGGAGCTAAAGACAGCAATATCATCTAGATATGCTGCACAAAAGTCATCCAACCCAGTAAGGACTTGGTTCACCAACCTTTGGAAAGTGGCAGGTGCATTCTTCAAACTAAAGGGCATTACCACAAACTGATAATGTCCACTAGGGGTAGAGAATGCTGTTTTGGCTTTTGACTCCTCAGCTAGTCTGATTTGCCAGTAGCCAGCTGTCAGATCAAATGTGCTCAGAAACTTGGCAGAAGCCAATCTGTCAATGAGCTCATCTGCTCTTGGAATGGGGTGAGCATCTGTCCTAGTGACAGCATTGAGACCCCTGTAGTCCACGCAAAATCTCATTTCTCTCTTTCCATCTTGGGTATGAGGTTTCGGCACAAGGACTACTGGGCTGGCCCATGGGCTCTCTGATGGCTCAATCACTCCAAGCTCTAACATCTTTTGCACCTCAGCCTTGATGCAATCCCTGACATGGTCAGGTTGCCTGTAGATCTTATTCTTCACAGGCAGACTGTCACCAGTGTCCACCACATGGGTACACCAGTCAGTATGGCTGGGTGTGAGTGAAAACAAATGCCTGTGGGCCTGCAAAACTTGTCTGCAGTCCCTCTGTTGCTGGTCAGTGAGGCTGCCTGCCAAGGCTACTCCATCAACTGAACCATCATCAGGGTTCTGAGAAAGCAGGTCTGGGAGAGGGTCACTCTCTTCCTCCTGATCCCCATCTGTGGCCATGAGCAAGCTCATGTCCTCCCTGTCCACAAATGCTTTCAAACGATTCACATGGATTACCCTGTGAGGGCTCCTAGGGGTTCCAAAGTCAACCAAGTAGGTGACTTCTCCCTTTTTCTCAATGATAGGATAGGGTCCACTCCATTTGTCCTGGAGTGCTGCTGGGGCCACTGGCTCCAGTACCCACACCTTCTGTCCTGGTTGGAACTCTACCAGCACAGCCTTTTGGTCATGCCAAGCTTTCTGTAATTCTTGGCTGGCCTCCAGGTTTTTGGATGCTCTTTCCATGTATTCAGCCATCCTGGAGCGGAGACCAAGTACATAGTCCACTATGTCTAGTTTGGGCTTTTTGAGAGGTAACTCCCATCCTTCCTTCACCAAACACAATGGACCCCTCACAGGGTGGCCAAACAAAAGTTCAAAAGGGCTGTAGCCAACCCCCTTCTGTGGGACCTCTCTGTAAGCAAAGAGCAGGCAAGGTAAAAGAATGTCCCATTTCCGCCTGAGCTTCTCTGGTAATCCCTTTATCATGCCTTTTAGGGTCTTGTTAAATCTCTCCACAAGCCCATTGCACTGTGGATGGTAGGGGGTGGTAAACTTGTAGTTTACTCCACACTCCTTCCACATTGCTTTTAGATAGCTGGACATAAAATTGGTGCCCCTATCTGATAATACCTCCTTTGGAAAGCCCATCCTTGAGAAAACTGCAATGAGGGCTTTTGCCACCACAGGTGCTGTGGTGGTCCTCAGGGGAATAGCCTCTGGATACCTGGTGGCATGATCCACTACCACCAGAATAAATCTGTTCCCAGATGCTGTTTGGGGGTCCATGGGACCCACAATATCAATTCCAACTCTTTCAAAGGGAACCCCCACCACATGTATTGGTATTAGGGGGGCCTTTGTTGTGCCACCTGACTTACCACTGGCTTGGCAAGTGACACAGGAGCGACAAAACTCCTTGACATTTTCTGACATATGAGGCCAGTGAAAGTGTGAAACAAGCCTGTCCCACGTCTTGTTCTGGCCTAAGTGTCCTGCAAGGGGAATATCATGTGCCAAGGTAAGGAGGAACCCCCTAAACTGCAGAGGTATAACCAACCTCCTGGTCATGCCAGGCTTGGGGTCTCTAGCCTCTGAGTAAAGGAGTCCATCATCCCAATACACAGTTTGGGTACCTTGGGCATCCCCAGCAGCCTCAGCAGCAGCCTGCTGTCTGAGGGGTTCAAGGGAAGGGCAATCTAATTGAGCCTGCCTCAGGTCTGCCCTTGAGGGTCCCCCTGTCCCCAGAAACTCAACCTGGTCAGGTTCAAGTTCCTCAGAGACAGTCTCCTCTTGGACTGCAGAATCAGTTTCCTCTGAAACCTGATCCTCAACCTGGGGCAAGGTGGAAGGCTCAGCCTTTCCTCTCTTGCTCCTTCTCTTGGGTTGTGGTTGGTCTATTGTTCCAAGATCCACCACTGGTTCAGGAAGGCACTTCTTAGCCTGAGACCTTGTCACTGCAAGGACATGAGCTGAAATCCCTAGCATTTCTGCATGAGTCCTGTGCTCCACTTCTGACCAAACTGAGCTTTCAAGATCATTGCCTAACAGACAGTCTACTGGGAGGTCTGCACTCACAACAACTTTCTTTAGGCCATCTACCCCTCCCCAGGAGAAGTTCACAACTGCCACACTATGGGAAGTAGTGGAGTTGCTTGCATTGGTCACTAGGTAACTCTCACCTAGTACAATCTGTCCAGGGTCCACAAAGTCAGGTGTCACCATTGTGACACTGGCACATGTGTCCCTGTAGGCCTGAGCCAGTTTCTCATTAATTAAAGGTGTCTGCCTATATTTGCCCAGGTTACTGGGACTCACTGTAGTGGACAAAGCTAGGTCCACATCATATAGGAGAACTGCCTGAGTAGGGATTCTGACTAGGCCAGATCCTACTTCAGTACCCAGGGTCAAACCTACTACACCCTTTGGCTGTGTTCCACCACTGCTGACTGTACTAGGGGGTGCAGGTGCTTTAGGAGCTGCAGTGGTGGGGACTGGATTTGTCTTGGTGCATTCACTGCCCCAGTGGGAAACTGATTTGCAGTTATTACACCAAGGTTTCTTTGGGCCATTATTCTTCTTCTTTTTGTTTCCATTTTGGGAACCACCCTCCTTACTATTAGTTTGGGGGCCTGAAGACTTCTGGTCTTTTTCTTTATCTTTCTGATTTCCACCCTTCTGGTCTGTTTTCTTCTGGTCACCACCTTGGTTCTGGGGTTTCTGCTTAATCCTTGTTCTGACCCATTTGTCTGCCTTCTTTCCCAATTCTTGGGGAGAGGTCAGATCAGAGTCAATAAGGTATTGATGCAACAGCTGGTTTGTACAGTTATTAAGGATCTGCTCTCTCATTATAAGATTGTACAATCCTGTATAGTCTGAAACTTTACTTCCCTGCAACCAACCCTCCAGAGCCTTAGTGGCACAATCTACGAAATCAGTCCAGTCTTGAGTCTGTGCTTTTTGGGTGTCTCTGAACAACAACCTGTATTGCTCAGTGGTTAGGCCAAACCCTTCAATAAGAGCACTCTTCAAGACAGAGTAGTTTTTGGCCTCCTCAGGTCTAACTGTGAGGAGCCTGTCCCTCCCTTTCTCAGAAAAGGAGTACCATAAAATTGCAGCCCACTGATCCTGAGGAACCTGCTGTACCATGCAGGCTCTCTCAAGAGCAGTCATCCATTTGTGGATGTCATCCCCTTCCTTGTAGGGGGCCACAATTTTTGTCAGGTTTCTATTATCATAGCTCCTGTCTTTTTCTCTAGGAATATTGCTGCCACCAGTGGCATCTAAGCCACACAATTTCTGCTCTCTTGCCAAGGCAAGTCTAGCTTGAGCCAAGGCTACCTCCTCCCTCTCTATTTGGAGTTTTACAGCCCTCATTCTGGCCCTATGCTCTATCTTCTGAGAGGCAGTCATACCTCTCTGAGATTTTCTTGAGGCACTAGAAATATGAGAGTCCCCTGAGGGAGATCTCACTCTTCTATTGCCTGGGAGAATGATATGGTTGGATCTGGGGAGGTGCTGGCCCTCTCCATTCCCCAGTAGGTCTAAGTTGGCCTGGTTAAGCCTGGCAACTTGGACCTGGCTACCCCTCTGATCCTGATCTTCTGGGTCCTCTACATCTGAGTCCTCCTCCTCCTCTTCTTCCTCCTCTTCTCCTTCCTCTTGAGGGGTATCAGTTACAGGGGGGTTCACTCCATCTCCTGATTCTAAGGGAGCTTCATTTCCCTTCTCTAAGTCATCCTGCTCTAGAATGGCTATCAGGATAGGACATGTGGGACTTCTGCCCCTTTTTAACCCTCTTGATATGCACAGGGCAATCAAGTCCTTTCGGGTTAACTTGTCATAGCTGGAAGTTGCCTTGGTAAGGTCACAGGAGCAGACCCTGAGGCTTTTCCTGTGTCAGACATGACTGCTAGTGAGGTGTAAGTGGTGCACTTACCTACACTAAGTGTTTTCCTACTGTACCTTGCTAGTGAGTTGTAGTCAGGGTGTGCTAATCCCTTTTATCTACAACTACTAAGTTCAGTAGAACTTAATATGCTAAGCTTTTGATTTATATGTACCTAGAGGTACTTGATGTGATCTTTCAATTTGATAAAAAGATTGCAATGGTAAAACAACAGCAAGCTCAAATCCCACCGCTGCCACCAATGTGGTAAGTTGGCCTGATAGGTGATGTTTCCAATTCTGGAACCACCTATTATCAGACCAAACAATCCCTTATGGTGTCAGGTTGTAAGTCAACCTTGTTAGACAAGCTATCCTAGGGGTAGCATGGACTAAGCAGCCTAAAGGCTTAACTTAAGAGGTCGTGTTAAGCGAGCTGTTTTACCACATACAGTCCTGTAATACCAAATGAAAGGACACCACACAAGTATATATTATAAAAATATATGTATTTATTACTAAAAACAATCCCCAGTATTCTTTATGAATAAAGGGGCACAAGCGTTAAATCAAAAGCACAGTTTAAACATACAAGTTGCACAATTATGGATGAGGGCGGGTGGCCACTCAAACCATATACTAAACAAGTGGTATAAGAGATACCAATCGAACAGTGGTTAGGCCTAGGGCCTAGGGAATCGCTGGGAGCAGTCGGGACAAGCAATGCTGAAGTCGGGAGAGGCCCACGGGATTCGGGAGCAGTGCGGAAAGCGCACGCATGCACCAATGTTAACCAATGGTGCGTAAAAGTTGCAAAGTTAAAGTTTAAGGACACTTCCGCTGAACCTAGAGGAACAAAACTTAAGACACAGACCCTAGAGATGTGTACCAGTGTGGGAACACCGGCGGAGCAAAGTTACCTCACCCACAGGAAGCGGGTGCACAGGGTCGAAGTTGAGTCGGGTTTCGTCACGCAGGCTCTTGGTGCTTGAAGCTGAAAGGGCTGCAGGCGGGGTAAAAGAGAAGTGTCCGGTGGAGTCCAAGGGTGGACTCGAGTTGAAAAGTACCTGAAAGCAGAGGGGACAGAGTCTGGGTCACTCAGCAGTGACCAGGGTGGAACCAGGACGGAACCAGGCAATGTCGGGCGCAATCAGGTGGTCGTCGAGGAGCTTCTCTCCGCTGTCACGTGGGCTCTGGGGCATCTGCGACATCCAGGAGCGGGTCACGATCTGTCCCACGAGGGCTCTCACCGTCGGCGCAGTCGGCTTCAGGTTTGGAGCGAACAACACTTGGCAAGAGCAATCCACGCAAAACCGGGAGATTGCTTCTCACTCGAACCAGGAGGGTCAGAGTGGGGGCTCCTTTTCAGGGGAGCTGGTGTAGATCTGGAGCAACCAGATTCACAGGTCGAATTTCAAAGTTCGTCGGTACAGGGGCCACTAGCCGGCTGGCAAGTGACCGGGCCAACGCGTTGAGCCAAATGGAGCAGAAGGGCCCCACGCAGCACTCGTCGAGTGTGGAGGGCTGAACTTCGGTGCAAGAGTGGCTCAGGGTTGGGGCTTCTCAAACCCCGGTGTACAGCTTTGAGGGTCACTCGTGGGCTGCACGGTCAGCATCTCGTGGTCAATTCAAGATGGCGTGCCCCACGCTTCCGGTCGCCTCCACGGGTCTCAGCTCTGCAGGGACTGTGGATCGGGCTATTGGAAGGCAGGCAAGCTTGATCTCGTCGATCTCTGTCGCTCGAGTTCCGGCGGGAACTGCGACAAAGCAGACGTCGATGGCTGGATGGTGCCTGTTTGCACAGGGTGGTCACTCCTTGACCACAAGGGAGATTCTTCGGGCTTCTACGGCGAGTAGGATGTCGAAGGGTCCAGAATTTCGTTTCTTATGTTTCTTCAGGATAATCTGAAGTGCATTGGCACTGCTCCCAGTCTTATACTAATTTTGGGGGCTGGATTACCTGCTAGGTCCCCTCCTATGGGTGGGACCCAGGAAGTGGGTGGATACACCTCCTTCCTTTGATCCAGGCCGCCCTGGCACGAGGGCTGGAGTGCCCCAGAACCGGTTTGGCCGGATTATGCAAGGGGCAGCCTTGTGCGCCCCAGGCAGTGTCTGGTTTCTTTCAAACCTCCCTGCTACAATCCACTATCTCCTGTTTGGAGGGTGGTAACACCCCCCTGCGACAGGAAACCCTTTGTCCAGGCCCCATTTGGCTGAGTTTCGGTCAGCTTCAGGGGGTCAGACTCTTGTCTGTGGCAGAGGCATCCATTTTGTGGATCTAAGGTCCTTTTAGAAATTAACCGCATTAAAGTAAAGTAACATGTCTTACCCCTCTAGAGGGGTGGAATGCTATCCCCGTCGCCAGAACTGGCGAGGGGATAGTATTCCAAATCGTATGACACCTTACACGACATGTTTTGATAAAGCCAAACCAAAGTTGCTATATAACCGCGAGGATTATAAGGCACTTAAGAGTATATGGTATGGCATTATCCTGAAACAGCTTAGGGAGTTGTTCCCGACAGCTGCAGACAGGCTCAGCTCATGCTAGAGCTCCATCTCACATTAAACCACGCACTCTGCCTCCAGGATTGATGAGGCCTTCCATAGGAGTGGCTCACAGGTTTATATGTGTCCAGATATAGGTTTAGATATAGGTATACTATATCTAAGTAAGGGGTGATTACACCACCTTACCCCAGCTGAGTGATCAGCCAGTTGTGTCAATTTAAGAACCAGCCAGGGGTGGCAAAAGATATGCTGCAGCCCCTGGTAGGCCTTGGTGGCCCCTATGCCCTGGGCACCTATAGTGCATTATACCGGGGCTGACAAGGAGTCCATTTCCAATTGTGGTATGTGCCTATAGCACATGTATTAGTAATTTAGTGAGAGAACAGCAGGCTGGGGGTCTGATCAGCAGGCCCACAGCCTCAGTAGTCGAAAACCAGTGAAGCAAAAAGCAAAAATTTGGGGTGACCATAGGATAGCAGACCCTACTCTCCTACACAAATGCTACTTTTGATATGAACTTTAGAAACTACAATTTATGGCATTTAAGGTACGAATTTAGCCATTCAAAGATGGCGCGCCAATATAAACATTATATATTGCCATTACAAGATGGCGTTTACGTAGCACACTGATTGAATAGGACGGACCTTGCTGGATATGCAGTAAGCAATACGCTTGACGGGCGCGGAGCTAGCTGGTTATTGAACAATAATACTAAGACGTAGTTATTCTATTGTCTTTCAGCAGTCGGACCAAGATATTTAATATAGATACTGTGAATTCGGACAGACTTAATAGCTGAAACAGGCAGGTAAGACAGCGGTTGAGACTTCTATTATTGCCGATTGTCTTGATATTATACACTGGAAAGGGGTTTTTAGGAAATTCAGATCTCTAGGGCGCACTGCCTCAGTTTTTACGTTACAGTGTGTGATGTCAAAGGTTTGTGTGTAGTGCGTGAAGAGCAGGCGGAAAAACACCCTTAACCGTCTAAAAAAGTCAAAGGACTAAACATATATATACAGCTATGCTCTCGCAACTACAATAAGGTATCACATAAACAGTACAATGACTGATGAGTATCAATGAAACAGAAGCAGATTCTTTAGTGTGTTCTTAGTCACAGCAAGAAGATGGTTTATTCTCTCCAGACTTGAGGAATGTCATACAAAGCCGACACGTGTTTCGTCGTGTACAGTTGAGTCAACACGACTCTTCAGGGCTTAGGGCTCAGCTCAATAATATTGATTGAGATTAAGTCTGGACTTATGTTCGTGTGCTGTTTAGATAGATAGGAGAGAGACACTGGTTACTCCGTTTGTGACTAATTAGGAAGAATGTGTTTCAAAAGAGTCACGTAAGAAGCACTTTTGTCTGAGTATTCTGCCTTATTGGTTAGGATAAAATCTTCAAGTTTAGACACTCTGAATACTGGTGTGTATCAGGTGGTAGCCGGGAGGGGATCCATCTGTGGAAAGGCTCGCAAGAAACGGGTGCGTTTCCTATGTGGCGGTGCGCCGTGATAAGGTATCCCTCCTCCTATGGTTCCCGGTCGTCGTCTCTCGGGTACGAACCCGAGAGACGACGACCGGGAACCATTCTTCCTAATTAGTCACAAACGGAGTAACCAGTGTCTCTCTCCTATCTATCTAAACAGCACACGAACATAAGTCCAGACTTAATCTCAATCAATATTATTGAGCTGAGCCCTAAGCCCTGAAGAGTCGTGTTGACTCAACTGTACACGACGAAACACGTGTCGGCTTTGTATGACATTCCTCAAGTCTGGAGAGAATAAACCATCTTCTTGCTGTGACTAAGAACACACTAAAGAATCTGCTTCTGTTTCATTGATACTCATCAGTCATTGTACTGTTTATGTGATACCTTATTGTAGTTGCGAGAGCATAGCTGTATATATATGTCTTGATATTATAGTTACTATGGTTACAGCTCGTACTCAATATAGATACACTTTACACTTACAGAAGGAATTAGAATTGGATTGACGAGAGGTGGTACTTTGGTTTTATGACGAAGGAATCTTTATATTCGTGCTACGAGATACATTGATTTCACACTTAGGTGAGTTTTATTCATTATATAAGACTGTATCTACTTACAGCTGAGTGTCTGAAATCATGGTCACTTTGGCTACAGTTCGTACTCAAGAGAAAAACACTTTTATTCACAGAGTGAATTAGAACTCGATTGATGTGAAGTGGTATTCTGGTTCATTAATGAAGAAATTCTTAGACTTGCGCTACATGATAAATAGACCCCTAATCTAGGTGAGTTTTATTAAACACATGATACTGTATCTTTACTTATTCTGAAAGGAGTGACTTGTGAGTGGGGTGTTATTACTTCTTAGAAATACATGGAGAATTAATTAGGTTGAACTGTGGTAACTAGGAGGATTTGGAATGTTGTGGGGTATGTTTATCACTCCTCACTAAACTGACTAGTCTGTTAGATCTTGGGATTCAAACAGTGGTTCTGCCTACTTGGCAATTTTATTCTGTCACATTTGGGTGATTATAGCTCGTTCTTGGTGATTGGTCCTTTATCTTTACATTTATATAATCTTCCCTATTGGAAATTTGGTGACTTTTGATTAATTTTTTAGCAGTGATGTTACTGTTAATGTAGATATCTGACATTGATTGTAGTTTAAACAAAGGATATTGTATTGTTTACAGCCCTGAAGAAGTCAATTGTCAAAGACTGACAGGACGAAACACGTGTTGGCTGTGTTTGGAAAATATATTGACGTTTGATGACGCAATAAAGAGAAGAAAATTGGAAGAAATTGGCTTTATTACTGTGGACTTTGATTTAATAATTCGAGTGCTTGGTGGAATTTTTGGCAACGATGCAAACCACTTGTTGGTTTTTCTTTTGAGTCGTTGTAACCGGCTCTTGCCCTCTATGAGCACCAACTGGACTTTTATAAGTTACTTACTTATACTCGCTGTGCGCTCCTGTGTAACTGTTACCATTGTTTGTTTGACTCAGAATAGAACCCTGGGGACCCCTTGAGCCAGCTGATGATTTTCATGTAGAACGGACTCTGAGACACTTGAAAGCTTCGGTCCTGTAAGAAGGATCTCATCCATTCCAGGGCCAGTTTGTCCAGCCCTCCTCTTTCGAGGTGCTAGAGGAGCAGAGTGCGGTTGATGGTATCGAAAGCGGCGCTGAGGTCCAACAGTACCAGCGCCACCGTCTGGCCGTCATCTGCGTGTCTACGTATTGTTTCAGTTGATAGGAGCAGTGCTGACTCCGTCGAATAAGTAGCCCGAAAACCCGATTGTGTGGGGTGTAATAGTTTATACTAATTCATGTGCGAGGTTAGCTGAGTTTTGACCACCTTTTCTGCAATTTTAGTGAAATATGGCAGGAGCGAGACTGGTCAGTAGTTATCCAACTGGCTTGCATTTAACCCCAGCTTTTTAGGTCTCGGGCCTAGCGTCACACTGCTCAAGCAGTGTGGGCGGAGCCCGAGATTTTATATTTTCCCTACAGTGGGGCTTGAACCCGCCTTCTCTTCCATTGGCTAGCTTCATAAATGAAGGCTAGCCATTGGAAGAGATTTGTGTCACTCAGGGCTTGAGCAGATTCGTGGGCGTTTCTTGCTTTTTTAAACCCCGCCCCTTTTTCCCGTCATTCGGAGGTGGGAGTTTACTTTTTTTTTGCGGCGCTTTTGTTTTGCTATTTCCCCCGACCGCCGCCGGAAGAAGTCGTCCTCAGGTGAGTGCTTGCTGTCCTGCCCTCCTCGTTGTTCGTGCTTGCTGTCCTACCCCCCCCCTTGTTCATGCTTGCTGTCCTGCCCTCCCCCGCCCCCCTCCCGCTGTCCGTGTCTCCGTTTCCACCCCCCCTCCATTGCTTTGCATGTGCTTGTTTTTTCACGCTGTCAGTTTGTTGCAGTGACAAGATGGGGCTCCCACGAGATAAAAGACTTCGGCAGCTTCTCCCCGACGATCAATTAGCTTGAAATGCATACATTGACTTTTTTTTGTTTAGTTCTTCAGGTTAAACTTTTACTCACCTGGGTGACGCCCTCCTGCGCCGCGGAGTTTCACTTTCATGGCTGTGACGTGTTCAGGTTACTCTGTGAGTTTCTCCTCACCTCTAGCAGTATACATGGTAATCATATTCATTGTCCTCCAGTTCCTGATTTTAATATAGCATTATTGTAATAACAGGAGGCATCGTTAATACTAAGGTGATGCAGCATTGCGACTTTAGCAATACGTTACTTTTACAAGATGGCCACCGTTATTGAATTAGAGCAATGAGGGTTTATTTCGGAGTCCGTCGTTTAGTTTTAAATCTTGATTCACAGCAAGTGGCAAATCGTCGTTTCGGCGAGGAACAGATCGCGTTCAGTATATCCAGCAACCGGTTTACATTTCAGGTATGGACCGTGGAGAAGGAGTAAATTTGGTGAAATATAGCGTAATTTGGTGAAACACAGCTTCTCTCTGACCACTTTCAGGTACACACAGTGAGGCTGCAGCCGGTGTCGTGGGCATGGGGGAGAGTAAGTGGACAGCTTACCTGCGCCTTATCTATACAGCTAACAGGTGTTTCACATTCACTACTGCTGAGAAGATGGCGGCGGAGCACGGTTACAGGTTCTCTCTGACCACTTTCAGGTACGCACTGTGAGGCTGCAGCCGGTGTCGTGGGCATGGGGGAGAGTAAGTGGGCAGCTTACCTGCGCCTTATCGATACCGCTAACGCTGCTGCGCTGAGGCATGTACTAACAGTTTGCGGCCTCCTCCTGGGATACTGCAGAGGCACCACCCATTCCAACCTTCTTTGCAACACCGATCCTCGGAGGATAATAGAAACTTTCCAAGTGCCAGGGACGGAGTAGCCGTTGATGAGAGCACTGGGGTCACGTCTTTGCTCACAATTGTTGTTCGGCAAGTGAAGACTGATATCACCTGAGGGCAGTGTCATTGTGTCTTTCAACTGGGGTACCAGGTTTCCTGTCTACCTATTTGTTTACACATTTTGGTGTACTTATGTTTTGCCTGTTTCCCACAGCACATTAATGTATTGAATTTGGCTTCAAGTTTAATCATACTTTATTTAAACAATCCATTTAATCAACACGAGAACAGTGTAGTGCAACTGTAATTAAAATTAATACAATGACTAAAAAGGCATAAACACCCCATTGGTGGCACAATTCCTAAAGAGTTTTGGACAATTTGTAGTCTGCGCAATAAGTATGCAGTATAGGCTGTTTGCATAGTTTAAGTGAGATGTGACCAATGCATGGACCACTGTTTTCTTGCCTTCTGCCCCCCTGATTGTGCCGTTTTTCTTGCCTTCTGCCTCCCTGATTGTGCCATTGTTCTAGCCTTCTGCCCCCCTGATTGTGCCGTTTTTCTTGCCTTCTGCCTCCCTGATTGTGCCATTGTTCTAGCCTTCTGCCCCCCTGATTGTGCCATTTTTCTTGCCTTCTGCCCCCTAAGTTTGCCGCTTTTCATGCCTTGTGTGTGTGGCTCTGTGTGTGGCTCTGTGTGTGGCTCTGTGTGTGTGTGTGTGTGGCTCTGTGTGTGTGTGTGGCTGTGTGTGTGTGGCTGTGTGTGTGTGGCTGTGTGTGTGTGTGGCTCTGTGTGTGTGTGTTGGGCTCTGTCTGTGTGTTGGGCTCTGTCTGTGTGGCTCTGTGTTGGGCTCTGTTTGTCTGGGGGTGTAGCTTTTTTTGTAGGTGGCTCTGTGTGTGTGTGGCTCTGTGTGTGTGTGGGTGGCTCTGTGTGTGTGGGTGGCTCTGTGTGTGTGTCGGTGGCTCTGTGTGTGTGGGTGGCTCTGTGTGAATGGCTCTGTGTGGGTGGCTCTCTATGTGTGTGTGTGGGTGGCTTTGTGTGTGTGGCTCTATGTGGGTGCAAATGCAATAGGTCTCGCATTTGTGAGCGATTAAGCTATTGGCATTGTAAATGACAATGCCATTTATTTATGTTTTAAAAACAAAAACATAAATAAAAATAATGTCATGAGCAATGCCAATCGCTCTAACTTTAACAATGCCGAGACCATTGCATTGTAAATGCTTGTTCTTAATGGGGATGGCGACCGCTTCCTTCCATTGCTTTGGGACTGTCCCTGATTCAAAGGAGAGTTTCAGGAGGAGTCCAATATAGGGTACCAAAATCTCCATACTTTCTCTCAGGGTCTTGAGTTTCGTAGGGTCCTTAGGTGAACCAGACTTTATTCCTAAGGCAATGATTTTAAGCTCATCGAACGATGGAGGGTTACATCTTGAGAGGCACTGTGCCTTCTCCATGCTGAGCCCATCCGCTCCCTCTCCCCCTCCGTTACATGCCTCTTCCGGGAAGGTGGTGTAGATTCTTGCTACCTTCTCTGCAAAAAAATCAGCAATCAGGTTGCAGGCTTCTACTGAGAAGCTGTTTGGCACCGTGGTTCTAGTGACGATATGTCCTTAAAAATTACGAACAGTTCTCGGGACGAGTTTCAGCCTGCTCATTCCTCGTATTATAATATGTTGCACACGTCCTTATTAGTGAGTGATAGGCTTTAAGCCTTGTTTTGTATTCAGACTTCTTATGTTTGGAAGGGTCTCTCCTCCAGATCCATTCCAAGCGTTTACACGAGGTCTTCGCTCTCCTAAGTTCATCATTGAACCATTGGGCAGATTTTGACTAGCCGACCAAGGAGCAACTAGGTCTAGTGCCTCTGTAATCCTTTTGTCTAGCGCACTGCAAGCAGTATCGATATCCTCGCCTCCTGGTGGCCCTCCCATCTGAAGGGCGTGATTGAAGTTGGGCGCGGAGAACTTAGCCTACTTCCTCTGCAGACTTCCAGTCCCCACCTTCTTTAAAGGTGGGGATTTGGGTACTATGGCGGTAAATGGGATCAGGTAGTGGTCTGTTCACAGCACCGCAGTAGGTCTCTCAATTGTTAGCCACCCCCAGTTGGCAAAGATTGGATCCAATAAGTGGCCCTGTTGATGGGTAGGGAGGGAGGATTGCATTCCCAGCTGTAGTACCGCCAGTTCATGACAGAGCTCTTGTGCTGTGGAGTTTTCCCTATCGTCAAAGTGTAGGTCCATGTCCCCCAGCTCCAGCACTTTGGAATACCGAAGTGCCGGTTGTATAACTTGTTCCCTGAGGCTAGACGCAAACAGTGTGCTAGGTCCCGGTGGTCTATAAATTAGATAACCCTTGATGATATAGCTCTCAGCTGCCCTGATTGTGAAGAAACAAGCCTCGCTGTCTTCAACTTTCACCAGTTCTAAAGAACAATGTACCGCTAGTTTATGGATAATGGCTATCCCCCCCCCCTCTGTTTATTTTACGATCCAGTCTGGTAATCCTGTAATTCATAGGAAGGGCCATAAGGATTTCAGGTGCGGAGTCCTCATTCAGCCAGGTTTCAGTGAGAATTGCAAAAAACACAGTTGATGGACAGAATGTAGAACAATGTCATACATTCACCCCAGTACAAGGATCTGGGCCTAAATCCATCGTTTTTTTGCACTCCACACCACCCTGGGTTAGACACTGGCTATATGCAAATCAACTCTGACCCTGTGCCTCATGGGAACAGTCCAGTCCGAACTACCAAGGGTACCAAGGGTAGTTCGGACTGGACTGTCGGGAGAAATGGCGGTCCAAGTGACCTTAGCTTTCTCCGCCATATCCAGGATTTTCGTAATGGGCCCCACTGCGTCAAGCAGTTTATCCTGGCACGACCGCCAGGATCGGTCGATTCCTTTCCGCGGGTCCTTCATAAATTTCGCTAGAAAGGTCGCCATCTTAGGATCTAAATCAGGCGTCATGGCCACTTTACCCTCTAAGGTAGGCCTAGGGCATTCCCCACGAAGGCACCCCCTTGCCTCTTTCTCCAGAGGCTTGCGCAACCGGCTAGACACGAACTTCGCCACCTTGTCGCCCGGGGCCCAGGCTGCAGACCGCGGATGAATGATCTCATCCGGATCCAGCATACCTGAGCTGTCCCGCGGCAACTCGGCGGACGAGCTCGAAGGCCGCCAAGAGCGCACAGACTCTCCATCCCCGTCCGAATCCGGGGAATCCACCGGAGACGAAGGGGCAGTGTCAGGCGCCACTACAGAGGCAGGGGCCGGAGGCCGGTCAGGTGGGGGCTCGGTCGCCTTTGCCAGAAAAGCGTCACGCAGACGCTCAAAGGCTCCTGGGCGCCCTCCAACAACCCCTCCCTGCATGGTTTCTTAGGCGCGGGGGGGCCTTCCCCGATGGACCGGGGGGGGGAATATGGAAGCCCTCCCTGCGCCTGGGCTAGCTTGGCGCATTCCTCCACAATGAGCGCGGAGAGATGCTCCTCCATAGGAGCTACGACCTCCGTCACACAACGGTAAATGGAACTATCCACAGCTTGATAGAACTCCTCATCCTGCAGATAGGACTGCGAGTCATCTTCGTAGTACTCGCCCTCCATGCCACCACACCAGTATCAAGAGTCACACACAACCCAACCCAACCAATGTGGGTGTTAACAATGTGGGCAGACCGGAGGACTGCAATAAAGTTTAACGCCAGGGACTGGCAGGAATAGGGAGCACTCACCCCCACAGAGCGCAGACCCACCTCAAGGGACCAGGTCAGCCACCTCTTAGCGCGCTACCACACCACTGTTAATGAAAGAGTGCAAAACTTGCTAAAAGGCGTCAGCTGCGGTATAGAACTGCTGTACAGACCCCACAGGGGCGTTCAATAGAGGCAAATGGGCAAACGGGGGCTACAGACCTGGAAAAACCGGGCGTTCGAGAGGCAGCTCGAGGGCACGGCTCCGCGGCAGTTGGTCTACTCAGCGCGGCTCCTCCGTGAGGAGAAAGCCGCGCCGGAGACCAACGAGACGCGGCAGCGCCCTCTAGCGGTTGGCAGCGCACCGCTACAACAACACAGGAACAAAAGTCGCAAAGGAAGCGAAACGGCGCTTCCGCGACTCAAATGGGGCTCTGTGAAAGTAAAGACAACAACAGAGACCCCGCAGCCCCCAAAACAGCCACAAAAGAATTCCTCCCCCACCAGCTGTGACATTCAACCCGGGGAGAAAAGGAAAACACTTATCTGGCTGCGTGAGCAGCGAAGAAAGAGGAAGATCATGGAGAAGGGACTGCCTATCTATGGATGGTAGACATGGTGGAAGTTCTCCGTGGACTCTGACTATATTGGGACGATGGGAGTTGTAGTCCCAGAGACTTTTTTCTTGAATTGTTTTATCGATAATGCTTCTCCTTTATTGAGTTTTAAGCATTTTTTCATTGTAAGCTTTTCTGAGGCTGCTGTGTTTTTTGTGTTATAATAAATTGCGGAGAAAGAAAAGCATAATCTGAGCCTCCGGTCCTGCCATAGAATTAGGTTAAATTTCTGTTCCTTCCTAACCTGCTTTAGGTTAGTCATCACCGTGTAAGGACAGTGGCTGCAGTTCAGCGTTGCCTGCTGTTCACATGCATGCAGATTTCTTCCCCAGGTGGTGACCTCTCTCCACCTGGGGTAATCCATTATGCTTCCCACCTTTTACACTCCACCAATCCAACCAAAGAAGATGAGTGATTACCCTGGCTGAACCCCAGGCGGCAGTCAGCTACTACATAGATCCTGAGGACAGACTGGTCCTCTGAAACACAAAGTGAAAAAAGGAGAGAGGTGGCTTAATAGTCCTAGGGGACCGAGCACTCAAATACAGTGATAAACCAAAATACTCCCCTAGAACGTGACACGCATCTGCCGCTTCTCATGCATACGTATGATAACCTCTCACTTGCACTTACTCATCATACCATAGGAGCATTAAAGAAAGTTATATTTAAAAAAGTTGAAAAACCCCTAAAATAAAAATTCCTATGATTCAGATATAGCGCTTACAAATGTATCATTATATTAAAAAAAGGGACAATTGTCAGTGTTTAAAAACACAGAAGGAACCAATCTCAGTGCCAAAGAATTTAGCACCAGTCTTGACCCTTATCACACAATGATTAAAAAAAATCACAAGTGTACAATAGTATTCTTGCAGCTATTTTCTGGACAAACATATACAAAGTATTTCATAAAACAGTAAACACACGTCAAAATCAATCTACACGAGGAAACCCTGTAGACACAGATATAGGTTCTGTTGTCTGAATGGATCCTCTTATATATGAGGGAAACCTGGTAGGAGCCCTGCTCTTATCCTTGAGGTTCCTCTCTGTTGGATTCCTTATAATTAAAAATTGTGTCGACGCGTTTCGGTGGTGACAAAGAGGACAATCGACCACCTTCTTCAGGAATCAACAAATAAGGGAATTTACTCATCCATCTAAAAAGAGATTCAATTACAGGGAATTTAATGGATTTTAGTGACTAGCTTGCTATAGCATTGGTACATTGATGAAGTCTAAACAGTATAGGGATTCGCAAGTTCCTCATTCCGATAGCGATTCACGGTGCATCATTAAAAATCCATCCCATTAAAGTTACCCCTCATAAGTGTCAGGATTTTAAAAAACAGACAGAGCACTTTTCAATTCCAACTTGGCATATCTTTTCATTCTACATGAATGCGTCTGCTATGTCCAACAGGTTCTATTTTTAATACATTTCTGTACATCAGATCCAGTGCGCTGCATCTCAATCTCGTCCCTATCGTTAACACTTTCCCCCAAATAATCCTCCAGGAAAAAACAATGCTCCTATGAACTCACATTCAAACCATTGTACCCCAAATCACGCACACCATTCACCCCTTTCTCTTTACAACCGGCAACTGTCTTCTCCAATAATACTCTTGTGATGACTTGTTACCAATTAAAATCAATACTCCTTATTCCAACTCTGTAAAGGAGAAGCAGGGAACATAGTACACTCCACTAATGCTGGCTATTTTCATATTAGTATTGAAACCAGCTATTTTCATCATATTATTCTGGGCTGATATTTATTTTAGTTTTGAATGTATCTATGCCCAAAGTCTCTTTACCTGTGGTTTGTGTAGAGGGCACCAACTCAAATAGTGTCACCTCCACCTTTGTTCCACCGCCTTATAAATGTGTCTTGGCTACTGGATAGATTCGCTCAATGACACTTCATGTAAGAAAAAAGAGAGGATATTAGATCTTAACCCTGCCTTTTTAGATAGCCAGTATTTCTCTTAAAACAAACTTCTCCGTCTGTCACACAAGATCAAATACGTGATAATCACACCTCACCTTTTCATGGGCTTTATTAGACCCTCTGCCTCAGGGAACGTGGTTATCAGGAGATCCTATTATATTAAATCTTCCTGTCAACAATTCGTCCGCCTCGTCGAGGTCAGATACAAGTGTGTGCACTAGGAGACACCCTAAGCCACTTTCTGCTCAGGTACGCTAATTTCACCCTCCTAGGGGATTTTAATCTACACCTAGAATACAGAAATAAGTCTAGAGTGGACAACTTTCTTGAGATAATAGAATCCTTGGAATGCACCAATCAGTCGATACTCTGACGCACCAGGCGGGTCACACATTGGATGGTGTCTGCTCAAACTCCACCTCGCCAACGGTTGACACCCCATCCCTCAGAAATGGTCAGACCACAGATGTATCTCCCTTAGCATCAAGATGCCAATCGTGAAACACCCTGCTAAGCAAATACCCTCCCCTCACTCAAGGTGCAAGTGGGCGCAATTAGTTACCAACCCAAAGCTACCCACTATTGCTCATGTTTGCGCACCTGTCCTAACTGGCAAAACTCCGGAAGACTCACAACTCTTCCATAATTGGATGACTTTAATAAGCGATGAGTTAGCCCCACTGGAACAACCTAACAAGAAAGTTAAAACCAAAACCCACCGAGCCCCTTGGTATACGCCCGCCTTAGCTCAACTACATCTTCTATGTAAACAATTAGAGCGCAAGTGGAGAAGACCCGTGATCCATCAGACCAAAAACAGTGTAAATTAAAACAGGAGACAATACCACACTCACATTAAATTAGCTAAAAAAGGGTACTACATCTTCTATGTAAACAATTAGAGCGCAAGTGGAGAAGACCCGTGATCCATCAGACCAAAAACAGTGTAAATTAAAACAGAAGACAATATCACACTCACATTAAATTAGCTAAAAAAGGGTACTACTCTAACAAAATGATTGAGGCACGCCAAGATCAGAAAACCACCTTTTCAATTATAAAGTCCTTTACTGACCCCAAAACACTGAGTAGAGAAATCCACCCATCACAGACCCTATGTGATCAGATCTCAATCTTCTTCAAGGAAAAATTCCAGAATATTCAAAAATACTTCACCACAATCCCTGTGCAAAACTTGGACTTTGACTTAGAGCCTGACCCCATCAGCATCAGTCCCTCACTCCAAGTTTTTGAAACAGTCTTGATCGAGCAGACACATGGAGCAATCGCTGCCTGTAAATCGGGCTCTCCCCTTGATGCTTGCCCTCCCATGATCCCTCACCAAATCATAAACATTGTTAACCCGGTGATTAACCAGATAGTCAATTCCTCGTTAACTACAGGCACAGTCCCAGATGAATGAAAACTGGCCATAGTGAAACCACGGGAAAAAATATAGACTTATCTAATCTCTCAAATCTCCGACCAATATCACTGTTACCTATACTGGCCAAAATAACAAAAAGACTAGTTAACAGAGAACTGTCTAACTTCCTTGAAACTGCCAGGATCCTTCACCCAGGGCAACCAAGTTTCCGTCCTAAGCATTCAACAGAATCTGCACTTTTGAAAATATCGGACACATTAAAATCTATGGCTGACAAGGGCAGGAAAGCAATCTTGATTTTACTTGACCTGTCTGCCACATTTTATACCATCTCACATGGTATTCTCCTTGCAAGGCTAAAGTCTAGCGGCATCTCAAACAGGGTATTGGCTTGGATTAGATCCTTTCTTACCAATCGTAGGCAAGCAGTGGTACTTGGAACGTTCCTCTCTGCTGAACGTCCCATCACATCAGGGGGCAGGGGTACCACAGGGCTCTTCTCTCAGCCCTCTGTTATTCAATATATACATGCCCCCTCTCATCTCCTTGATATCATCTTTTGATATTGAAGAAACGTCCTACGCCGATGACACACAATTGATTCTACCCCTGGACAATGATTCCACTAAGGCAGAACTCAATTTTAAAATATGCCCAACAGAGGTCATCCAGTGGATGAAGCGTAACCATCTCAGGTGCAATACAGATAAAACTGAGATCCTCCTGATAGGAAAAGACAACCCCTTCCAGCCAAATGTGTGATGGCCGGAAGATGCAACAGCACCCCCAAATTCTGTTGCAGTAGCAAAAACCTGGGAGTGCAATTCAACACTTCACTTTCCTTCCATCCACAACCCTTGAATGTGGCAGGGACTTGTTTTAAAATAATCAAAACACTAAAAATATTCTTCAACTTTATTCCTCTCTCTGCGAGGATGACAGTTGCAGTGGCACTTATCCTATCACGTCTAGACTACTGCAAAGCCTATTAGCAGAAGCAAATAAACAAAGACTAAAGAGTCTACAAGTGGTACAACACGCGGCAGCTCGACTAGTTCGAAAATTTCCACGTAGATCCTCCACCTCAGCAGCGCTTAAAACCCTCTATAGGCTACCGCTACACATGAGAATCTTATTCAAGATACTCTTAATCACCTTCAGAGCATCCTTAAATGTAGGCCCAACGTATCTCTCAGCTAGGTTCACCCCCTACACTATGGCCAGGACTCTTAGATACTCGCTGGCAAATAGATACTCGCTGGCAAACTTCCTCAAACCCCCATGCTTTAGGTATAAAACCAAGGGAGGAAAAACTGTAGCTGTACTAGGAACCAAAGCTTGGAATCTCATGCCAACCCACCTATGGCTGATTAAAACAGAAACATAGTTCAATAAGGCTCTGAAGACCTGGATCTTTGGATCTTCAGACAAATTCTCTGCCTATCCTTCATGTAGGGTCCCCCCATCCACCTTGACTTTCTTCCGCACAGCGTCAGGATCCGCATTCTGGAGTGACAGCCCACGCTTTATAAATGCCTACTCAATATCAATATCCATTGTGGGGCAGCTCGGACCACTGCTCCCCCGATAATTCCTACATCCCTAGCACTGATCCCACCTCCTTGTCAACAATAGAGAATTGTACCCCATCCTACCATGTACTGCTTTCTGTAGCTTTATGCCCATGTAAATGTAAATTGATACTTGTATAGCGCACTACTCACCCGCAAGGGTCTCAAGGCGCTTGTACAAATACCGCTGTGGAACCCATCCTTGTAGAAAGAACAGGAGTATAACCCATAAACCAGTTGGGATAGGGGTGCTAATTGTAAAGGTAAAACAGTATCCCAGGAGGTATAATTTTTAAGACAATTTATACAGTATGCAAAAAGCATTGCGTGACATATTGAAAGGAGACATCTACTCAGATAATTTTTGAAAAAGTAATTTCTTGTCTGATTTATATAAAGGCTTCAATTTTTGAAAGACAGAAAGTTATTTACAGCACATATATCAAATATTAGGGTGACAACCCTAGAATAAACTTGGTGCACGATATGTACAAGTGATGGTGGCGACTCAAGTGAAAGCATGTGCAGCGGCGGACGGCGCAAAGTGAGCAAGGTGCAATATATACAAAGAGTGGCTCAACAGTGACATAGAACTAGTGACAATTTAGTATGTAATCTATAATTGTAACAATAATTGGAGTCACAACAATATGCGCCTAAAATTTGGCTTTCCCTGTGAGGTGTCCACTCCTGGGCACCCCCAAGGTGGAGGCCAGGCATCCTTAGCGTTGTGGGGGCCCTTGTGGAGATTAAGCAAGTTATTGCCCAGAGTTGTAGAGTGGGACTCCATGATTGGAATAGGCACCGAGGCGAGAATTATCAGGTCCGTGGAATTTTTGAGTCCAAGACCCGCTGAGGCGGGGAATTGAACCCTGGTCCCGGGCTAGACCTCTGCATCAGGGTCTGCCGCTCTAACCATTGAGCCACACTTCTCCATGGCCTCATTTACAAGTAAGTGCTGCAGCGCGACACTGCAAGCCCTTTGTCTGCCCCACTTTCAAAGCACAGGAATGCGTCATATCTACAAGGATATGATGGATCCCTTTGCTCTCCCCTGCGCTGGCGCACAATTTGCTGCGATGCGCCGGAGCAGGCACCCTTGTAAGGATGCCTGCGACACAGGGATGATTGTTTATGTGCAGGAATGTGTCCCTTCCTGCACATAAACAATCTGAAATGGTGTTTTTCAACTCCTGTGTGCTGCATTAGTACACACAGAACTTGAAAAAAGTCTAATATTTCAATGATTGTTGGTGTGCAGGATGGGACACCTTCCTGCACATAAACAATCAACCGAGGTGGTTTCCTCATTCTATGTGTGCTGCAGAATGCAGCATGCATAGAAAGAGGAAAAAGAAAACAAGGAGATATGATTACATTTCTCCTCGTTGTGCCTCCCCTGGGTAGCATTCAGGATTATTTCCAGGTTTGCGATTTCTTGTAAATCTGGAAATGCGTCAGGTTCCATGGGTGTTGCGTGGAAACACCCAGAGCAACACTCATGAAATGCTCCTTTCACGCAAAGTGCTGCGTGTAAAGGGGCCATATGTACAAGGACAGGAAAAGCCACACAGGTTGGCTTTTCCTGTTCTTGTAAATAAGCGGCGGAAAAATGCGCTGCCAGTGCATCACAAAAAATGGCGACCAGTGGCGCAAGGAGCTTGTAAAGAAGCCCCCCAGTTCTTCAAAATATACAGAGTGGGCTTTTGGCTCCACCCAGGACTATTTCTCTCTCAACTTTTTCTTTTGGGTGCGTGTATCGCTCCTTCTGCTTACTGTGGAGAATTTACATTGCAATGCATGAGGGCTATTGTGCAGCTCAAAAATACTCTGCATCAGCACACATAGCGGGCCCGATTCACAGAACTAACTTAAGACAAAACCCTAAACTTACAACCATTTTCGTATTCACAGAAGGCACTTACTCCTTTTGGTAACTTTAGGACTCCTAAATGCCTTCTGTGAATACCGAAAGTCTTAAAATTAGGATTTTTCTCAATTTAGTAGTAGTAAAGTTAGGACTCCTAACTTTAGGACTCCTAAATGCCTTCTGTGAATACCGAAAGTTTTAAAATTAGGATTTGTCTCAGTTTAGTAGTAGTAAAGTTGAGGAAAATCCTAATTTTAAGACTTTTGGTATTCACAGAAGGCATTTAGGAGTCCTAAAGTTAGGAGTCATAACTTTACTACTACTAAACTGAGAAAAATCCTAATTTTAAGACTTTTGGTATTCACAGAAGGCATTTAGGAGTCTGAAAGTTAGGAGTCCTAACTTTACTACTACTAAACTGAGAAAAATCCTAATTTTAAGACTTTCGGTATTCACAGAAGGCATTTTAAAAAAATTAGGACTCCTAACTTCTGTGAATACCAAAATGAGTAAGTGCCTTCTGTCAATACCAAAATGAGAAAGTGCCTTCTGTGAATACCAAAATGGTAGTAAGTTTAGGATTTTGTCTTAAGTTAGTTCTGTGAGTCGGGCCCTAAATTCGGTGTCATGCATGCATTGTATACAAGAAGCAAGACTTTATGTTTTTTTTCACAGCAAAAAGCATTCTTTATATTTTAGTCAGGACTCACATTTTAACTACTGAAGTGCTACTCATATCCTGGTTAAGAAGCATTGGCTAACCCAATAAATCTGGCTCTAATATGCGAACACAGGCATGCACAGATTCTGGGGTAAATTTACAAGCCCCTATCGCCACACAACGTCACTGAAAGTGACTTTGTGATGGCGATAGGGGCTTTGCCTTACTTACGGCAGCAGTAAGCCACTCAACGTGGCTTACTGCTGCCTTGTTAATAAGGCACCGTTTCATACTGTACTTAGCTTGAAAGGGGAGGGCAATGGGTGTTGCAGTGGGCGTTCCACCTCAACACCCATTCAGTTTGACGCTGCCCCCTATTTACAAGGATGGCGTAAATAGAAGGCAGCGCCAAAATGAAGACCAGGGGAAACCTTGTGCCGCACACATAGAAACAGCAAATTGCCATTGATTGTTTATGTGCAGGATGGTCTCTCTTCCTGCATATAAATAATCCCAAAAAAATGATGTTTTGCAACTTCTATGTGTGCTGCATTAAGCTGCACACATGGAAGTTTCAAAACGCCATGAATGATTGTTTATGCGCAGGCAGGGAGACCTTTCTGCACATAAACAATCATTTCTCCCAAGGTAGACACCCTTGCACCAAGTGCAAGGGTGCCTGCCTTGGCGCTAAGCTGCTAAGTTTAGCGCCAGCGCAGGGGGAAATGCAAGGCTGCACCATATTCTTGTCAATATGGTGCAGCCGTGTTTCAGAAGTGGCGAGAGAGGCGTTAAGCCAGGAATGCTAACGCCACGCTCCGTCACTTCATTGTAAATATGCCGCTCTGTTTGCATACTGTCACACATTAAAGCCAGGCGTATGGGCTTTGTCAATGCTCCTTTAAGTAGAAGACATATGAACCCAAGGAGAACTTGGAAAGAGAGGGAGTTAATATTATGGGACCAGATGAAGAAGGGAGCCTTGTCAAGGACGGCATCCAAGCATGAGGTGATGGGTTAAGATTACAAGATGAGAGTGAGCGCGGGATGGGCCCGAAGACCTTGGTGTTGAATGATGGGGTCTGGTGGTATTGTACTGCAGGATGTATGTAGTGCTTCCTCTACTGCCACCCACGCTACAAGTTAATGGCCCAAGAATTGAAGAAAAACCCTTGATGTGAAACATGAGAGGGAAAGAGACACCCGCCTAGAGGCTGATGCACAACGTAAATCTGAAAACTGGGGAATTTTCACAGCTTCTTCACCCGACAAAGTGTTGTGCTCTACGGAAAATATTGTATTTCACCTTGCACCCTTTTTATCCTTATTGCATTTGAGAGCTCTTTGAAATACCTGAGTTCAGAGTGTGTGCTACACATGCACCCTTATGTCTGATTTAACTAGACTGTATTGTTTTGCGAGGTAGGAATCTAGACCACATATAGGGCGAACATGGCAATTTAATTCACTAATGCAAAAAGAACAGATCATGGACGGAATGCTGAACCAATCAAACATTCACCCCTAGTCACATATCTGGGTTACATTTTTTTTTTTGCACGCCAGGCCATTCCAGTTTAGACCCAGCCGTATGCAAATCAGTTTTGACCCTCGTCCCCACGGGAACAGTCCAGCCCGAACTGCCAGGCCAGGTCCTCCCTGGACAAGAAACAAGAATCCTGGGACCAGTTTTGAGGTTTCACCCCTCATCAGCCAGGGTAGCTTGAATCTGGTGGCACAGTGAGTATGGGAGCCAGGTTAGCTTGAATCAGGTGGCACGGTGAGTAGGGTAGCCAGGATAGCTTGAATCTGCTGGCACGGTGAGAATGGGAGCCAGGATAGCTTGAATCTGGTGGCACAGTGAGTAAGGGAGCCAGGCTAGCTTGAATCTGGTGGCACAGTGAGTATGGGAGCCAGGATAGCTTGAATCTGGTGGCACAGTGAGTAAGGGAGCCAGGCTAGCTTGAATCTGCTGGCACAGTGAGTATGGGAGCCAGGCTAGCTTGAATCAGGTGGCACAGTGAGTAAGGGAGCCAGGCTAGCTTGAATCTGCTGGCACAGTGAGTATGGGAGCCAGGCTAGCTTGAATCTGGTGGCACGGTGAGAATGGGAGCCAGGCTAGCTTGGATCAGGTGGCACAGTGAGTAAGGGAGCCTGGCTAGCTTGAATCTGCTGGCACAGTGAGTATGGGAGCCAGGCTAGCTTGAATCTGGTGTCACAGTGAGTAAGGGAGCCAGGCTAGCTTGCATATGCTGGCACAGTGAGTATGGGAGCCAGGATAGCTTAAATCTGGAGGCACGGTGAGTAAGGGAGCGAGGCTAGCTTGAATCAGGTGGCACAGTGAGTATGGGAGCCAGGATAGCTTGAATCTGGTGGCACAATGAGTAAGGGAGCCAGGCTGGCTTGAATCTGGAGGCACGGTGAGTAAGGGAGCCTAGCTAGCTTGAATCTGGTGGCACGGTGAGAATGGGAGCCAGGCTAGCTTGAATCTGGTGGCACGGTGAGAATGGGAGCCAGGCTAGCTTGAATAAGGTGGCACAGTGAGTAAGGGAGCCAGGCTAGCTTGCATCTGCTGGCACAGTGAGTATGGGAGCCAGGCTAGCTTGAATCTGGTGTCACAGTGAGTAAGGGAGCCAGGCTAGCTTGAATATGCTGGCACAGTGAGTATGGGAGCCAGGATAGCTTGAATCAGGTGGCACTGTGAGTAAGGGAGCCAGGCTAGCTTAAATCTGGAGGCACGGTGAGTAAGGGAGCGAGGCTAGCTTGAATCAGGTGGCACAGTGAGTATGGGAGCCAGGATAGCTTGAATCTGGTGGCACAATGAGTAAGGGAGACAGGCTGGCTTGAATCTGGAGGCACGGTGAGTAAGGGAGCCAAGCTAGCTTGAATTTGCTGGCACAGTGAGTATGGGAGCCAGGATAGCTTGAATCTGGTGGCACAGTGAGTAAGGGAGCCAGGTTAGCTTGAATCTGGTGGCACGGTGAGAATGGGAGCCAGGCTAGCTTGAATCAGGTGGCACGGTGAGAATGGGAGCCAGACTGGCTTGAATCAGGTGGCACAGAGAGTAAGGGAGACAGGCTAGCTTGAATCTGGTGGCACAGTGAGAATGGGAGCCAGGCTAGCTTGAATCTGGTGGCACAGTGAGTAAGGGAGCCAGGCTAGCTTGAATATGCTGGCACAGTGAGTATGGGAGCCAGGATAGCTTGAATCAGGTGGCACAGTGAGTAAGGGAGCCTGGCTAGCTTGAATCTGGAGGCACGGTGAGTAAGGGAGCCAGGCTAGCTTGAATCTGCTGGCACAGTGAGTATGGGAGCCAGGATAGCTTGAATCTGGTGGCACAATGAGTAAGGGAGACAGGCTGGCTTGAACCTGGAGGCACGGTGAGTAAGGGAGCCAGGCTAGCTTGAATCTGCTGGCACAGTGAGTATGGGAGCCAGGATAGCTTGAATCAGGTGGCACAGTGAGTAAGGGAGCCAGGCTAGCTTGAATCTGGAGGCACGGTGAGTAAGGGAGCCAGGCTAGCTTGAATCTGCTGGCACAGTGAGTAAGGGAGCCAGGCTAGCTTGAATCTGGAGGCACGGTGAGTAAGGGAGCCATGCTAGCTTGAATCTGATGGCACAGTGAGTAAGGGAGCCAGGCTAGCTTGAATCTGGTGGCACAATGAGTAAGGGAGCCACACTAGCTTGAATGTGATGGCACAGTGAGTAAGGGAGCCAGGCTAGCTTGAATCTGATGGCACAGTGAGTAAGGGAGCCAGGCTAGCTTGAATTTGATGGCACAGTGAGTAAGGGAGCGAGGCTAGCTTGAATCTGCTGGCACAATGAGTTAGGGAGCCAGGCTAGCTTGAATCTTTCTGGCACAGTGAGTAAGGGAGCCAGACTAGCTTGAATCTGGTGGCACGGTGAGTAAGGGAGCCAGGCTAGCTTGAATCTGGCGGCACAGTGAGTATGGGAGCCAGGCTGGCTTGAATCTGGTGGCACAGTGAGTAAGGGAGCCAGACTAGCTTGAATCTGGTGGCACAGTGAGTAAGGGAGCCAGACTAGCTTGAATCTGATGGCACAGTGAGTAAGGGAGCCAGGCTAGCTTGAATCTGATGGCACAGTGAGTAAGGGAGCCAGGTTAGCTTGAATCTGGTGGCACAGTGAGTAAGGGAGCCAGGTTAGCTTGAATCTGGTGGCACGGTGAGAATGGGAGCCAGGCTAGCTTGAATCTGGTGGCATAGTGAGTAAGGGAGCCAGGCTAGCTTGAATCTGGTGGCACGGTGAGTAAGGGAGCCAGGCTAGCTTGAATCTGGAGGCACAGTGAGTAAGGGAGCCAGGCTAGCTTGAATCTGCTGGCACAGTGAGTATAGGAGCCAGGATAGCTTGAATCAGGCAGCACAGTGAGTAAGGGAGCCAGGCGGCTTGAATCTGCTGGCACAGTGAGTAAGGGAGCGAGGCTAGCTTGAATCTGGAGGCACAGTGAGTAAGGGAGCCAGGTTAGCTTGAATCTGCTGACACAGTGAGTATGGGAGCCAGGATAGCTTGAATCAGGTAGCACAGTGAGTTAGGGAGCCAGGCTAGCTTGAATCTGCTGACACAGTGAGTATGGGAGCCAGGCTAGCTTAAATCTGATGGCACAGTGAGTAAGGGAGCCAGGCTAGCTTGAATCTGCTGGCACAATGAGTAGGGGAGCCAGGCTGGCTTGAATAAGGTGGCACAGTGAGTAAGGGAGCCAGGCTAGCTTGAATCTGGTGGCACAGTGAGTATGGGAGCCAGGCTAGCTTGACTCTGGAGGCACAGTGAGTAAGGGAGCGAGGCTAGCTTGAATCAGGTGGCACAGTGAGTATGGGAGCCAGGATAGCTTGAATCTGGTGGCACAATGAGTAAGGGAGCCAGGATGGCTTGAATCTGGAGGCACGGTGAGTAAGGGAGCCTAGCTAGCTTGAATCTGGTGGCACGGTGAGAATGGGAGCCAGGCTAGCTTGAATCTGGTGGCACGGTGAGAATGGGAGCCAGGCTAGCTTGAATAAGGTGGCACAGTGAGTAAGGGAGCCAGGCTAGCTTGCATCTGCTGGCACAGTGAGTATGGGAGCCAGGCTAGCTTGAATCTGGTGTCACAGTGAGTAAGGGAGCCAGGCTAGCTTGAATATGCTGGCACAGTGAGTATGGGAGCCAGGATAGCTTGAATCAGGTGGCACTGTGAGTAAGGGAGCCAGGCTAGCTTAAATCTGGAGGCACGGTGAGTAAGGGAGCGAGGCTAGCTTGAATCAGGTGGCACAGTGAGTATGGGAGCCAGGATAGCTTGAATCTGGTGGCACAATGAGTAAGGGAGCCAGGCTGGCTTGAATCTGGAGGCACGGTGAGTAAGGGAGCCAAGCTAGCTTGAATTTGCTGGCACAGTGAGTATGGGAGCCAGGATAGCTTGAATCTGGTGGCACAGTGAGTAAGGGAGCCAGGTTAGCTTGAATCTGGTGGCACGGTGAGAATGGGAGCCAGGCTAGCTTGAATCAGGTGGCACGGTGAGAATGGGAGCCAGACTGGCTTGAATCAGGTGGCACAGAGAGTAAGGGAGACAGGCTAGCTTGAATCTGGTGGCACAGTGAGAATGGGAGCCAGGCTAGCTTGAATCTGGTGGCACAGTGAGTAAGGGAGCCAGGCTAGCTTGAATATGCTGGCACAGTGAGTATGGGAGCCAGGATAGCTTGAATCAGGTGGCACAGTGAGTAAGGGAGCCTGGCTAGCTTGAATCTGGAGGCACGGTGAGTAAGGGAGCCAGGCTAGCTTGAATCTGCTGGCACAGTGAGTATGGGAGCCAGGATAGCTTGAATCTGGTGGCACAATGAGTAAGGGAGCCAGGCTGGCTTGAACCTGGAGGCACGGTGAGTAAGGGAGCCAGGCTAGCTTGAATCTGCTGGCACAGTGAGTATGGGAGCCAGGATAGCTTGAATCAGGTGGCACAGTGAGTAAGGGAGCCAGGCTAGCTTGAATCTGGAGGCACGGTGAGTAAGGGAGCCAGGCTAGCTTGAATCTGCTGGCACAGTGAGTAAGGGAGCCAGGCTAGCTTGAATCTGGAGGCACGGTGAGTAAGGGAGCCATGCTAGCTTGAATCTGATGGCACAGTGAGTAAGGGAGCCAGGCTAGCTTGAATCTGGTGGCACAATGAGTAAGGGAGCCACACTAGCTTGAATTTGATGGCACAGTGAGTAAGGGAGCCAGGCTAGCTTGAATCTGATGGCACAGTGAGTAAGGGAGCCAGGCTAGCTTGAATTTGATGGCACAGTGAGTAAGGGAGCGAGGCTAGCTTGAATCTGCTGGCACAATGAGTTAGGGAGCCAGGCTAGCTTGAATCTTTCTGGCACAGTGAGTAAGGGAGCCAGACTAGCTTGAATCTGGTGGCACGGTGAGTAAGGGAGCCAGGCTAGCTTGAATCTGGTGGCACAGTGAGTATGGGAGCCAGGCTGGCTTGAATCTGGTGGCACAGTGAGTAAGGGAGCCAGACTAGCTTGAATCTGGTGGCACAGTGAGTAAGGGAGCCAGACTAGCTTGAATCTGATGGCACAGTGAGTAAGGGAGCCAGGCTAGCTTGAATCTGATGGCACAGTGAGTAAGGGAGCCAGGTTAGCTTGAATCTGGTGGCACAGTGAGTAAGGGAGCCAGGTTAGCTTGAATCTGGTGGCACGGTGAGAATGGGAGCCAGGCTAGCTTAAATCTGATGGCACAGTGAGTAAGGGAGCCAGGCTAGCTTGAATCTGCTGGCACAGTGAGTATGGGAGCCAGGATAGCTTGAATCAGGCAGCACAGTGAGTAAGGGAGCCAGGCGGCTTGAATCTGCTGGCACAGTGAGTAAGGGAGCGAGGCTAGCTTGAATCTGGAGGCACAGTGAGTAAGGGAGCCAGGTTAGCTTGAATCTGCTGACACAGTGAGTATGGGAGCCAGGATAGCTTGAATCAGGTGGCACAGTGAGTTAGGGAGCCAGGCTAGCTTGAATCTGCTGACACAGTGAGTATGGGAGCCAGGCTAGCTTAAATCTGATGGCACAGTGAGTAAGGGAGCCAGGCTAGCTTGAATCTGCTGGCACAATGAGTAGGGGAGCCAGGCTGGCTTGAATAAGGTGGCACAGTGAGTAAGGGAGCCAGGCTAGCTTGAATCTGGTGGCACAGTGAGTATGGGAGCCAGGCTAGCTTGAATCTGGTGGCACAGTGAGTAAGGGAGCGGGGCTAGATTGAATCTGGAGGCACAGTGAGTAAGGGAGCCAGGTTAGCTTGACTCTGGAGGCACAGTGAGTAAGGGAGCAAGGCTAGCTTGAATCTGGTGGCACAGTGAGTAAGGGAGCCAGGCTAGCTTGAATCTGATGGCACGGTTAGTAAGGGAGCCATGTCTAGCTTGAATCTCGTTGCACGGTGAGTAAGGGAGCCATGTCTAGCTTGAATCTGGTGGAACGGTGAGTAAGGGAGCCATGTCTAGCTTAAATCTGGTGGCACGGTGAGTAAGGGAGCCATGTCTAGCTTGAATCTGGAGGCACAGTGAGTAAGGGAGCCAGGTTAGCTTGACTCTGGAGGCACAGTGAGTAAGGGAGCCAGGCTAGCTTGACTCTGGTGGCACAGTGAGTAAGGGAGCCAGGCTAGGTTGAATCTGATGGCACAATGAGTAAGGGAGCCAGGCTAGCTTGAATCTGATGGCACAGTGAGAAAGGGAGCGAGGCTAGCTTGAATCTGCTGGCACAATGAGTAAGGGAGCCAGGCTAGCTTGAATCTGATGGCACAGTGAGTAAGGGAGCGAGGCTAGCTTGAATCTGCTGGCACAATGAATAAGGGAGCCAGGCTAGCTTGAATCTGGAGGCACAGTGAGTAAGGGAGCCAAACTAGCTTGAATCTGGTGGCACAGTGAGTAAGGGAGCCAGACTAGCTTGAATCTGGTGGCACAGTGAGTATGGGAGCCAGGCTGGCTTGAATCTGGTGGCACAGTGAGTAAGGGAGCCAGACTAGCTTGAATCTGGTGGCACAGTGAGTAAGGGAGCCAGACTAGCTTGAATCTGGAGGCACAGTGAGTAAGGGAGCCAAACTAGCTTGAATCTGGTGGCACAGTGAGTAAGGGAGCCAGACTAGCTTGAATCTGGTGGCACAGTGAGTATGGGAGCCAGGCTGGCTTGAATCTGGTGGCACAGTGAGTAAGGGAGCCAGACTAGCTTGAATCTGATGGCACAGTTAGTAAGGGAGCCAGACTAGCTTGAATCTGGTGGCACAGTGAGTAAGGGAGCCAGACTAGCTTGAATCTGGTGGCACAGTGAGTAAGGGAGCCAGACTAGCTTGAATCTGGAGGCACAGTGAGTAAGGGAGCCAAACTAGCTTGAATCTGGTGGCACAGTGAGTAAGGGAGCCAGACTAGCTTGAATCTGGTGGCACAGTGAGTATGGGAGCCAGGCTGGCTTGAATCTGGTGGCACAGTGAGTAAGGGAGCAGACTAGCTTGAATCTGGTGGCACAGTGAGTAAGGGAGCCAGACTAGCTTGAATCTGATGGCACAGTGAGTAAGGGAGCCAGACTAGCTTGAATCTGGTGGCACGGTGAGAATGGGAGCAAGGCTAGCTTGAATCTGGTGGCACAGTGAGTAAGGGAGCCGGGCTAGCTTGAATCTGATGGCACAGTGAGTAAGGGAGCGAGGCTAGCTTGAATCTGGTGGCACGGTGAGTAAGGGAGCCAGGCTAGCTTGAATCTGGAGGCACAGTGAGAATGGGAGCCAGGCTAGCTTGAATCTGGTGGCACAGTGAGTAAGGGAGCCAGGCTAGCTTGAATCAGGTGGCACAGTGAGTAAGGGAGCCAGGCTAGCTTGAATCTGCTGGCACAGTGAGTAAGGGAACCGGGCTAGCTTGACTCTGGTGGCACAGTGAGTAAGGGAGCCAGGCTGGCTTGAATCTGGTGACGTGGCGAGCACAGGACGTTTCCACGGCAGGGATGGTCCATGGCGAAGGCCGTCCGAAGCGTGGGCTGGTATTAGCCATGACATGAATCAGCAGTGACGTTTTAACGGGAAGGATGCTGATAATACTGAGCTCTGGTTCCTTACTAATAATGACGGGGTCAAAGGGCACGCGCAAAAGGGCGGAGCTTCAGGATTCAGGGAGAAGGGTAATGTGACAAGCTCACGTGCGTCTGGTTTCCTTTTATGCGGTGAGACATCCTGTCTCTTTCCTGCACTGATATACTTAACATACTCATAAAGATTGTAATTAAAATGAGCCGTGTCCTCGTGCCCCTGTCAGCAGGCCTGTCTAGCGCCAGGCCACACTCGTGCTACCCCCACGGTGGCGGAAGGGCTGCTCCTTGTAAACACAACCACAAGGGGCCCCGGTGCACAGTCATCAGTGGAGGTCAGGCGAAGCAAACGGGTTAGGGTTCACGCAAGGGCAGCTGGGGCCTTTGGCATGTCTGTGCCAGTGCTGGGTGAGCTGTGCGCTCCTTGGGGGACCCAGCTGCAGGTCTCCGGGTATTCCAGTAAGATTAATAGTTAACACATTTCTGTCACCACCGCTCTCGTTTGTATTGTTCCTAGGTATTCAGAATAGGTGTAATTACTACTTAACTCATTTGATCGACTTTGGAAAGATGAAAGGCTGAGAGGAACCAGGAGTCGAAGCAGTGGCATCCATGCCTGCCCTGGATTCTAGCAAGGAGCACATTATTCACTGAGTTATCTTCTCGGCTCATACGGACGTTGCAGAGATGTTGAGGTATGTGCAGGGTTCTCAGTGCTGAAGAAGCAGAAGACACTGCACCCCAGGGCTGCAGAGGTCTGTGTACTGGAACTTCAAGGCCCAGTATTGCAGCGTGTGCTACAAGGATGTTTTTGTGGCCCAGTACTGGAATCCCAGTGGTGACCGTGCCGGATGCCTGCCCCACTGATAAAATAGCCAGGGCGCGGAGTGTCCCAGTACTGGGATAGCAGAATAATGGCATAGATGTGGGGGTGCTCCAACACGAGGATCACGGGGTGCTGCAGGGCAGTGTTTATGGCCCAGTGCTGCAATGCCATGAAGAATGTTGGGTTTTGAGGAGGTTCCAGTACTACAGTGGCAGTGAGTTGCATGGTTGTATCAGTACCCCCCACCCCCACTGGAGTAGAGTTATGTAATGGAGATTGCTGAGTTCTGAAGAGGCCCCAGTACTACAATAGCAGTGTGTTGCTGGGCTGCATCGGTGTCCCTGTTGGAGTAGCCCAGACACACACATCCTTGCAGCCCCCAGAGCTGAATACAAGTCTGCAGCTGGTACTCCAGGTGTAATCTCTAGAATTGAAGTCAATACCCCATTTGTGATCTCCAGAACTGAGCACTGAACTCTGGGGCAGATTTACTAAGAAATGTTCTCCATGTTTGCATCACAAAAATGAACCAAATTCATTTTGAAGTAGAGATTCTTTTTTTCTACTTTATTTTCTGACTTCACATATGTGCTACACTGTACAGCACACTTACAAAGTGGAAACATGTTTAAAATTAGTCTAAGCATAGTATTCTGTACTGGAAGGCTATCCTTCCAGTACAAAACCTAAGCTTGATACACTGAGACACCCTTGCACTATCGCACAAAGGTGTCTCCCTAGTGCAGCTAATTTCAGCACCAGCACTAGGGAGAGGGGAGGCGAGTGCCATATATCAGTAGATTTGGCGCTCTCCTGCCCTTCCTGCTCACACAATGCAGCATTTGCGGCTGCTGCACTGCACTGCGTGAGAAGTTGGTAAATCTGGCTCCAAGAGTGACCTTCAGAACTAAATGCGATTCTCTAGTTTCGACTACTGGAAAGTGCAATCTAGTTTTCTTTCAATTTATAATCGTAATTTAAAAGAAAAATTGGGCCCTGGCGGCGTATAAGCAAGACGGTCACTGGCCAACCTCCCACTGTCCATGCTCAGCAGGGCAGCGTTGATTTTACCGACCCAAGAGTCATATTATCAAGGGATTTATCTCCGCTTTTTTGGCTTTAAAAGCCAAGAAAGCGGAGATAGGAGATAGCGACCATCTTGGGCCCCACTTTGCATGTCAGAGATATTTATCACTAATGACATGCAAAGTGGGCGTGCCAAGATGTTAGCGACTGGAAGCAGTCGCTAACATCGCTATCCCCTATTACCAACTAAGCGTGAATATCTCCAAAAGCTAACACCTGCCCTGAGCAGTTCTTAGCCATGTTATCCAATGGTAGGTGGATAACATGGCTAAGAGCATTAGCTCGGTAATGCATGAATATCGCTGACTTTTCAGCGATATTCATGCATTTCGGCTGATTTTTATCGCTTAGGAGATAACCCTTGATAATATCAAGGCTCCTAAGCGATAAAAATCGTCGCTACACGGCGATAAAATTATAGCCGCTAAGCCAACATAGCGATAATTATCGCTAGTTGTTGGTAATATGCCCCCAAGTTCCTGTACGTCCTCCAGAATACACCCCATGCAGTGCCAGACAGATTCTTCAGGCCGGTAGATGAGATCACAAGAATTTATTGAAGACCCATATACTATGATTATTATATGGTATTTTAAACCCAGAAATATGGAGCTCCAGAGCTGAATGGTCAGAAAAAAACATTTGGTGGCATTCTGAGGTCTTGTGAATATCCTGGAAGGTCATGTGTCCTGATCCATGCCTCATCAAAAGATATGGAGCCAAAATTGACCTCCTTTCTCTCGGGCCAAAATTGTCCTCCTTTCTCTCGGGACTGCAGATACTCATTGAAGAAAACTCTCAGCTCCCTAACATGCCAAGGTGCTGCATTCCTGCCGACTTGAAGAACAATATTACCGTGTGAGGAGGGGGTGGGGACTCTTGCAGTGAAGTAACTAAGAGGTACTTTTGAACCCCCCTCATTCCCCCACCTCCCCCATCCCCCAAAAAATGCTTGCTGATGTCTTCTGGTGTTTTGACACTCCTTAATAGACGTTGTCAGCTCATAGCCAAGAAAAACGAGCTAGAAAAACACTATTTACAGTGGTTTTTTCCCTGCCACCTTGTGATATCGGCTCCTCGGCGGGAGACCGTGTGATGGGAGCTGATATCGTGTGTCACACGGTGGCATTGTGTGAGTTGGCAGGTATGGTGCTGCCGTCGAAGCGCCAAAACTACTGCGCAAAGCCGTCCTTAGCAAATTAGCCGAGACCACATATGCGCTGAGGAACCGGAGGGCTCCTAGAACACACACAATGGACGGAGTTATGTTCATTTTTATGGAATAATAGCAAATAGTGTATAAATTAGTTCATCAAGATCAAAATGGTTTTAGTTCAAGCCTTCAGTTATTTACAAATACAACTTATTTGATTGAAGCCTTGCACATTTTTACCTTTCTACTTGATGCAGAGAAGGCTTTTGACCTCGTGGCTTAGGTGACTCTTTTTTTGTATTTTAAAAACCGTTATTGATTTCCATCCCAGATCATACAGGTTAAACACAATTTGTATAAAGGGGCGGAGACTAAGTTAATCTTACATTTGACAGTTGCAGGTGCTTTTAAAGGTCAATGTAGTATAATTGTGGGGCATATTACCAAGCAATAGCGATAATTATCGCTATTGCTTGGTTAGAGACAAAAATTTACCGCAGAGCTGCGGCGATTTTTATCGCAAATAAACCTTTGTATTACCAAGGTTTATCGCAAATGCGATAAAAATCGTCCGCAATGCATGAATATCGCTGAAAAGTCAGCGATATTCATGCATTACCGAGCTAATGCTCTTAGCCATGTTATCCACCTACCATTGGATAACATGGCTAAGAACTGCTCAGGGGCAGGTGTTAGCTTTTGGAGATATTCACGCTTAGCGCGAATATCTCCAAAAGTTGGTAATAGGAGATAGCGATGTTAGCGACTGTTTCCAGTCGCTAACATCTTGGCACGCCCACTTTGCATGTCATTAGTGATAAATATCACTGACATGCAAAGTGGGGCCCAAGATGTTCGCTATCTCCTACTAGCTGTCGCTAACTGGTGTTAGCGACAGCTAGGTAATAGGGAGATAATTTTATCTCCGCTTTCTTGGCTTTTAAAGCCAAAAAAGAGGAGATAAACCCCCTTGATAATATGCCCCTGTATTTGCCCTTTTTATACAGATGTTAGCTATAGCTATTCAAAGTGATAACATAGGGGCATATTATCAAGGACCGGTGTTAAAATTATCGCCGTTTTATCGGCAGGAAACTGCCGATAAAACGGCGATAATGCTTGATAATACGCCCTTGTTAATTCCCATAGAAGCCCATGTTCTGATGTTAACATTGGCTTCTATGGGAATTAACAAGGGCGTATTATCAAGCCCATTATCCCCGTTTTATCGGCAGTTTCCTGCCGATAAAACGGCAATAATTTTAACACCGGTCCTTGATAATATGCCCCCTTATTCGTCCACCACTCCTACACATGACTTAGAAGAACAAAGTAATGTTATTTTTAAACCCAGATATGGGAATAGAGGAGTGAGCTTTTTGAGATTTTTTCAATTTTTCAGATTTTTTTAAAGATAATTTATTTAAAACCAAAATTATTTTGTGTAATTAATCTCCAGAAAATGTATTGCCAGAGTTACAAACTTGTATCATGACCGTCTGAAACATTATTTGGGGTTTAAGTACTCAGGCGATATAGAGGATCTTTATGATTTGTATTCTAAACATCTTCTAAGGTAGGTGAAAGCTCTCTTACCAAGATGGAAGCCTCTGCCTCTCATCTTGGAAGAGTAGCCTTAATCAAAATGGCAATTCTTTCGTAATTTAATTTTTATTTTGCAGCTGCACCTTTTGTGTTATAGTTCACTGAATAAAAGAAATATATAGTTCATGGTTATGGCGAGATTCAAGGCCTAAGCACTTTATTTCAGCCTATGGGCCCGATTCACAGAACTAACTTAAGACAAAATCCTAAACTTACTACCATTTTAGTATTCACAGAAGGCACTTACTCATTTTGGTATTCACAGAAGGCACTTACTCATTTCGGTATTCACAGAAGTTAGGAGTCCTAACTTTAGGACTCCTAAATGCCTTCTGTGAATACCGAAAGTCTTAAAGTTAGGATTTTTCTCAATTTAGTAGTAGTAAAGTTAGGACTCCTAACTTTCAGACTCTTAAATGCCTTCTGTGAATACCGAAAGTCTTAAAATTAGGATTTTTCTCACTTTAGTAGTAGTAAAGTTCGGACTCCTAACTTTAGTACTCCTAAATGCTTTCTGTGAATACCGAAAGTCTTAAAATTAGGATTTTTCTCAATTTAGTAATAGTAAAGTTAGGACTCCTAACTTTCAGACTCCTAAATGCCTTCTGTGAATACCGAAAGTCTTGCAATTTGGATTTTTCTCAGTTTAGTAGTAGTAAAGTTAGGACTCCTAACTTTAGGACTCCTAAATGCCTTCTATGAATACCAAAAGTCTTAAAATTAGGATTTTTCTCAATTTAGTAGTAGTGAAGTTAGGACTCCTAACTTTAGGACTCCTAAATGCCTTCTGTGAATACCGAAAATCTTACAATTAGGATTTTTCTCAGTTTAGTAGTAGTAAAGTTAGGACTCCTAACTTTAGGACTCCTAAATGCTTTCTGTGAATACCGAAAGTCTTAAAATTAGGATTTTTCTCAATTTAGTAGTAGTAAAGTTAGGACTCCTAACTTTCAGACTCCTAAATGCCTTCTGTGAATACCGAAAGTCTTGCAATTTGGATTTTTCTCAGTTTAGTAGTAGTAAAGTTAGGACTCCTAACTTTAGGACTCCTAAATGCCTTCTATGAATACCGAAAGTCTTAAAATTAGGATTTTTCTCAATTTAGTAGTAGTGAAGTTAGGACTCCTAACTTTAGGACTCCTAAATGCTTTCTGTGAATAGCGAAAGTCTTAAAATTAGGATTTTTCTCAATTTAGTAGTAGTAAAGTTAGGACTCCTAACTTTCAGACTCCGAAATGCCTTCTGTGAATACCGAAAGTCTTAAAATTAGGATTTTTCTCAGTTTAGTAGTAGTAAAGTTAGGACTCCTAACTTTAGGACTCCTAAATGCCTTCTGTGAATACCGAAAGTCTTAAAATTAGGATTTTTCTCAGTTTAGTAGTAGTAAAGTTGAGAAAAATCCAAATTGTAAGATTTTCGGTATTCACAGAAGGCATTTAGGATGCTTGCCAGCCCAGAGCAGCCATATCAGCAATAAACGCAGTGTACGAAAAATTTACCTATTGAGGGAGATGGGTATATCCATGAAAAACTATAAGAAAAAGTATTAAAAAAAAGAGAGGACCACCATTTTACCTCAAAAAGGCTATCAACCGCCAACTCACAGAACACCTGGAGAACAACAGTCTCCTGGACACCTCCTGTGAGAAGTTGGCCTGGTATATGATGTTCACTATTCTAGTGAACACCTTGCACCAGTCCAAACAACCCTTATGGTGATGGTTGTAAGTCAACCTTATAGACCAGCTATCCTAGTGGTAGCGTGGACAGAACAGTCTTAGGCTAATAGACTCTTGACGGCGTGTAAAGCCAGCTGTTTTACCATATGTAACCCCTTGAATATCAAATGAAAGGACACCACACAGGATATATACGAAATATATATGTATTTATTTACTAACACACTCCTCTGAACTCTTTATGAGATCAGAGGCCAAAGCACATAACAAGATACTTAGTCAGAATACGTTAAGTCGCACAATTTAAGGTCAGGCCAGGGGGCGAAGTAAACCATATATTAAGAAAGTGGTATAAGTACCACGTCACGCGAAAAGGAAAGGCCTAGGGCCTAGGGAATCGCTGGGGCTACACTATCTGAACCTTATTTTAGAAGTAGGAGGCCCACAGGCAGCGCATGCAGTGTCTTTACACACACACGTGAGTCAATGCAAAGTCAATGGGAACTTAGAAGTTAGATTTAGAAGGATTTAGGACACTTCCGGTTTAACTAGGAGGAAACAACTAAACACCTAGACACTTGGATAGTCAATACGCGTTACCTCACCCACGGACGGCGGGTGCATAGGTGTGAAGATGTGTCGGGTTTCGCCGTTGAGTCCTATGGAGCCTTTGAAGAAAGATGCTGCAGGCGACCAGGAGGAAGATGTCCGGGTGGATCCAAGGGTGGATCAGAGATGAAGAGGACCTGAAAGCAGAGGGGACAGAGTCTGGGTTACTAGCCAGTGACCGGGTGGAACCAGGAAGGAACCAGACGACGTCGAGGAGCAATCAGGTGCTGTCTTGAAGCTTGTCGTGGCAGCCACGTTGACCAGGAGGCGTCGACAACGACCAGGTGCTGGAGACGAGCTGTCCCACGTAGGTTCTCGCAGATGGAGGAGTCAACTTCAGGATTGGAGTCAACAAGGCAACCCACGCAGGATACAACAAAGGCTTCTGGTGCAGACCAGCAAGGTCTGAGGTGCTTCACCTTTGCAGGGAAGCAAGGGCCAGTCTGGAGCAACCAGACCAGTGAGGTGGTTCAAAAGGATTGTCGTCACTGAGGCTACTAACGGTCCAGCAACCGGACAACGCGTCGAGCAGAACACAAGCAGAAGGGCCCCACACAGAACTCGTGGAGTGTGAAGGGCTGATCTTCAGTGCAGGTGGAGCTCGGGTTCGGGGTTTCTCAGTCCCCAGTGCACAGCTTCGAGGATGCCTCAGGAGCTGCACAGTTAGCAAGTCGCAGGCTTTCCAAGATGTCCGGTCCCACGTGTCTCATCGCCTCCACGGATATCAGCTGTGCTGAAGTCGTGAAGAGAGGGTCGGAGAGGTCTGGAAGTCTGGGTCTTATCAGGCTCTGTGCTCGGGTTCCGGCGGGAATGTCAACAAAGCAAGCCGTTGATTTGCTGGATGGTGCCTGGTTGCCCAGGATGGTCACTCCTTGGCCACAAGGGAGATTCTTCAGCTTCAGCAGAATGTTGAAGGTCCAGAGTTTCGTGTCAAGTTTCGGTTCAGGATTAATCTAAAGTCTCAGGACTCCGCTCCTACCTTTATACAACTAAAAGGGGCTGGATTACTTTCTAGGTCCCTCCTATGGGTGGGACAAGGAAGGGGGGTGGTTACACCCCCTTTCCTTTGTCCAGTTTTGCCCCAGAGCTGGGGCTGGAGTGGCCCAGCAACCGGTTTGAACTGGGGTATGCATGGAGCACCTAGGGTGCTCCAGGCAGTGTCTCATTCTATTCAGCCCTCCCTGTTCCTTTTTTTTTTTTTTTTTTAATTTTTTTATTGTTAGCAGGCTGACGAAGAGAGCAACAAACAGTAAACAGCAAATCCAAGAAAAAGTAATAATTGTACATAAAACACAATACATATATATAGTGGGTATCATATAGAGCGTATACAAAATCAAATCAGTACTGTAATCGAAAACAAACCAAAAAAAAAAAGGGGAGAAGAGAACAAAGGAAAGAAAAGACAAGCGAGAAAAGAAGAGATAAGGGCAGAAACAAATGTAGAGAGGAGCAATATTGTGTTAACAATCTCAGAGCACCGTAATGATTATCAGATAACATAGTCTTTTCATGAGTATAACATCAGCGTTCAATGAAAGTTCCCCAGTTTTTTTCATATTTTTTCATTGCCTTTATGCCCCTAATGTTTGCTAAAGCGAGCTACATTGAGTGTATTTCGGTTACTAATGCCCACCAATCCCAGATTTTAGGTGTTTCTGGGCTGACCCAGGCTCTAGCCAAAGTTAGTTTAGCACAAGATATTAATATCGTGATCAAGGCAGCTTGTGGGAGTAGGGCTGATAGGTATCTAATAAGACAGACGCAGCTGTTAGCGCGGGTATCTGAATCTGCTTCATATTCAAAACTTTTTCAATTTCGCCCCAGAAAGTTTTCAAATTCGGGCATGAAAACAGCATATGTACCAGATCTGCTGCTTCCGTAAAACATTTAGGACATTTAGTACGATCGCTAAAAGTATTGTTGGGAGACCATTTAGAGATTCTTTCAGGGGTATAGTATAGCATGCATGTTGTTCTAAATTGTTGAAGTCTTAAACTGGATGATCGTACTCGTTTGTTGATATTCATAAAGGAGCTTGTTATCTGTTTGGGAGTTATATTTATTCCCAATATTCTACTCCATTTATCAGCAAGCTTACTGCAGTCATTGAGTTTGATAGCAGTGAGGGTTCTATATGTCTCACTTATGACAGATTTATTTTTTGATGAGTGTAGGCAGGTCCAGATATCCCGCTCAGGAGCTTCCAGAATTTGTTTTTTGTTGATCAGATAATCATGTATCTGTAAAAATTTGTATCTCATATTTTCAGATAAATTGTATAGTTGGTTAAGAGTATTAAAATCCATGAAACCCTGAGTGTTGTATAAATCTCCTAAAGTAATAATACCTAATCTGGACCATCCATGGACTGTGTTATCATTAAAGATATTTGGGAGACCAGGGTTTCCCCAAAGTGGTAGCTCTGAGTGAAAAAAATTAGTGTCACAAAAAGAAAGAATATTGCCCCATATCTTTGTTATATCTCTAGCTGTCTTAAATTTAACTCTTTTGAAGTAATTAGGATCGTTAGTTCTAAATAAGAATAAGTTTGAATCAGATTTTAGCATAAAATAATGAAAAAATAAAGCCCATCCTTCATTGAGTAAAGAGCGTATACGATTGATGAAAGCAGACCAAAAGTATAATTTAAAGTCCGGAAAATTAAGCCCGCCATCATGTATATCATTTTTCATGAGATTTAGTGATCTTCTTGCCTTTTTATACCCCCATATAAAACTGCTAAGTATACCATCCAGTTTCTTAAAAAATTGATTATTTAATGCTAGTGGTATAGAGCGAAATAGATATACATATTTAGGTAATACCTTCATTTTTATCAAATTAATTCTGCCAATTATATTCAAAGGTAGCCTATGCCACTTTTTTAATAAAACGCTAGTAGATTTAAGTAATTCATCATAATTTATTTTGTTGATGTCTTGTACTTTAGCTGTTATTCTTATTCCCAGATAGGTGGCTACTTTGCATATCTCGGGCACTATCACAGGTGGGGCATAGTTGACTATTATTTGCGTTTTTTGTAAATTTAATTTATAGCCCGCTACCTTGCCGTATTTTTCTGCTTCTAAAATGATTCCTTTTTGAGCCTCTACAACATCTTCCGTGTAAACCGCTATGTCATCAGCGTATGCTGTTATTTTTAATTCTTGATGTCCTGATTTAAAGGGTATTATCTGGGTTTGAGATTGAAGGGCTAACAAAAAAGGTTCCAAAGAAAGTGCAAATAATAGAGGTGAGAGAGGGCAGCCCTGTCGAGTTCCTCGTAAGATCCTAAAATCTGAAGATACCAGCCCCCCATAGCTAGTAAAAGCAGTTGGTTTGTCATACAGTGCCTTAATACATTTCAGAAATTCCCCACCAAATCCTAATTTAGACAGTATGCACCATAGAAAATCCCACCCCACTCGGTTAAAAGCTTTTTCAGCATCTAACAGGATCATGCCGAGTGGGGTGGCATCCGTCTCTGCAACATCAAATGCTGTAATGGCCGTGTTAACATGTATGGTGGTGTCTCTCCCAGTGATGAAGCCATGTTGCTGTGGATGGATAATCATGGGCATGATGGGAGCCAGTCTTAGAGCTAGAATTTTGGCAAAGATTTTCGCATCTGTATTTATCAGCGAAATGGGGCGATAAGACCCTCTTTCTTCCTTCGGTTTGTCCTTCTTTAGAAAAAATATTATTTTAGCCCTATTCCAAGATTGTGGTGCTTTCCCTTCGGGGCCTACAGATTGAATTACTTTTAGCAAGAGTTGTTCAAGTTCTTTTAGACATACTTTATATATTTCTAGTGGTATAGTGTCTTCCCCTGCTGCTTTTCCTGAGGGCAATGAAGCAATGGCTTGATGTAGTTCCAGCATTGTTATCTCGTCAGATAGCGAGTCTATCTCTATATTATTTTGGGTGTCTCTGATGTGTTTTTCAATGTATTTCTGTATGTCATCTATGCTAGGGATCGTTTCCGGAGTGTATAGATTCTTATAGTAGTCAGCGAATTGATCTAAGATGTCTTGGGGTTTATTATAAAGTTTATTCCCTCTCCCCCGTATATTTGTAATTGTAGCATTTGCTCTATCTTCAGCGGTTTTATAGGCCAGGGTTTTCCCAATTTTATCCCCACCTTCATATTGATTTATTTTAAATTTATGTAGGCTATTTATACTTTTTTTAATAAATTTAGATTTTACTTCGTTTTTCAGTGACGTGAGTAAGTCCTATTTCTATGCTCAATGGCGAGTTAGATTGGAGAGATGATGACAGTAGTTCCTCTTGGGTACTTATGTTTGATATCAAAATGTCGTTCTTTTTTTTTTAGTTCTATGTTTTGTCTAATCACGTAAGCTTGAGTATAGCCTCTGATGCTAGATTTACAGGCATCCCATACTATTGCTGGTGATGCTGAGTTCAAGTTTATACTTATGAATTCTGTGAGGTGTGATTTTAACTCTGTTATATATTCTGTATCCGATATTAAATGTCTTGGGAAAGAGAAAGGCCTAGGGGTAGTTCTAATATGTGCTGTTTTAAATGATAAAATTATAGCATTATGGTCTGAAGAAATACGTGGGCATAAGAGCATAGAGCTTGTATTCAATAAATTGTCGCCTATAAATGCCATATCGAGCCTTGAGCATAATTTGTGGGGTGCAGAGTAATAAGTATATCCTGGCTTACTAGCATATAAGTTTCGCCAAGCATCTTTCAAATTATGTATACGACAGATGTCATTAATAGAAGCCCTTGTCTTATGCATTCTTTGATATCCCCCAGATCTAGTAGTATCTATTCTATAGTCCATGATGCAGTTAAAATCACCCATAATAATTAGTTCTCCAGTCCAACCTAGTAGCTTAATATTCAATTCATCAAATATAGTAGGGTCATCTATGTTGCATCCATATACCACGCATAAGACATAGATAGCATTCTCAAAACGTATCTGAGCAATAGCCCATCTGCCATTTTTATCACAGAATGTTTGTATTGTCTCAGCTTTGAACCGTTTATCTTTAAGTATTGCAACTCCCCTAACAGATTGGCCATAGGTTGAACTGATAATAACATCGTATCCTAGATGGTTAAGAAGTTTTCTATCTTTCCCTGCGATATGTGTTTCAGACAGAAGAACAACATGAGAGTTATGTACTTTTAGTTCTTCTTTTATCAGAGTTCGTTTATTTTTGCTGTTTAGCCCGGCAACGTTCCAGGCAAGGCATTTTATTTCATACATCTATAAAGCTGTTTTAAAAAGCAAAAAAAGGACAGAATTAAAGTTTTGCGCTCAAAGCTTATCTTATATTGTCCATAGTGGTAGCTTAGACTCATGTATTGCGTTCTATGATTATGTTTAATGTACAAAAAAATTCCGGTTTCATTATTTAAGTCCCCCATCTCAGCCTGCAAACTGTTTTCTTTATTTTTACCTCCCCCACCCTCAACACCCCAAAGTGCGGAGAACACTCTCCCACCACCCCCTCCCCCCTAGCTCTCACCCCAGCCGGAGTAGAGCCACCCCTCCGCATCTGCTGCCGCTGGATGGGCAGCTGGTTGGCAGGTCGACACCGGTGCCCCCTCCCTCTCTTCCCTTAAGTGATCCATAGATCCATAAATCCAATTAAGAAGAAATAATCCTGATATTAGTATGGCATATTATGATATACGTAGCCAAAGTAAAATTAACTAGTTAAACAATTAAAGCTAAATTTGTTTGTGGATAGGTTCTTGATAGGGAATAACAGATTCTTTTTACAATGTCTCAATTTATGTTAGTTCTTAGTTCTTAATTTGGAGAGTTAGTCTTGCTTGAGCCAGCTGTGGTGTCGGCTAGATATGCTTCTGCTTCTTTTGTGTCTGTAAAAAAATAGGTGCGGCCCCCTTTTATTACCTTTAGGCGTGCTGGTTCTTGGAGAAAAACTTGGGCGCCGCTTGATTTAATTGGATCTATCATCTTGCGTAGCAACCACCGTCTATCCATAGTGTCCTTACTAAGGTCAGAGCGGACAAAAATCGAGATCTCACCTATGGTTACCGGAGTATTAGGACGGGCTCTCTGCCAGATAGCCTGGCGAAGCAAAAAATTGCCGAAAAAAACTAAGAAGGGACGTGGAAATTGGCCCCCTCTGTTTCTCTGTACTAGAGGAAGGCGGTGTGCTCTCTGAATTTGTGAGTCCCAGTCCCAATCCGCTAAATCGGGGAAAGCTTTCTGAAGTAGCCCCACTAAGTAAGCCCTCGGATCAGATCCTTCTCTTCCCTCCGGTATGCCAAAAATTCTTAAATTTGAGCGTCTCTGTCTGTTTTCCAAATCTTCCACTTTTTGTTGTAGGGTCACAATCTGTGTTCCATGTTTGTCGGATGAGGATGCAGCATTAGCGCTTATTTCTTCCACATCGGCAACTCTTTGTTGTAGTTCCACGATATCCTGTGAGACGCCTCCAAACTTTCCAGTCAGTTCTTGTAAGGTTGCCTGTACCTTGTTATTGTCTTCTCTCAGCTGTAGGTAGTGCTCCTGAGCTTCAGCCCGTTGATTGCTTAATAGCTGGAGTATTATATCCAGTGGGGAGGCATCGGTTGAATCTCGTGAGTTTGATTCCTCTTCAGGAGCAATTGTATGGCTATTATTTACCAAGGTATTGCGAGGAGATAAGAGTTCATAAGAGGAGTTCACAGAGGAAGTGGGGAGAGCAGCATTCGTTGCTGTATTTGTATCTGTTGTGGCTAAAAGAAGTATTTGTGATTCAGGCCCCTCACCCTCGGTTGCTGGAGTATCTATGGTAGAATCTTGCAGCACCTGCGGCATTGATGTTGGCATTTGTCCAGAAAGATTATCGGTTGCAATGTTGGCTGATATATCAAGTAATTGTGGTGAGGTAGTTGGGGGGCCATTTTCCCCATTGTTAGCATCACTAGTCATTCTTTGTGCAACTTTATTAGAGGATAGTTCTGTTGGGCTCGCTCCTGATAGTCTTTGTGTCATATTTTTTACTAGCCCTTTTGCCACCATCCATCTTATCAGCGGGCTTTTGTCCTGTAAAGTTTTGGTCGGGATCTGGCTGTTTTTTATCGCAGGGTTGTCTGTCGATAAGCTAGGTTTGGTTCCTTTTTTCTTTTTTGCCTTTGATTTGTTTCTTTGTTTGCTTCCTTTCTTTGTTTTTATTTTAGTAGTTATAGCAACATTATTCTCCTTCTCCCCTTGCTCATCTTCTGTTTCAACATCACAATCTTCAAAAGAGCTTTGTTCAGTTAAATCTGTCAGCTCTTTTGCAAAGTCTCCCACTAGCCCGCCTTCGGCTGATGCTATTGTAGGAGCCATAGCCATAGTTCCTAGATCGGTGTTAATTACAGAGTCAGTTAAATCAGTTAAATCAATGTCTATCTCGCCGGTTGTATTTTGAATGTCTGTACATGGGCTAGGGATATTATCTTTGGCATTATCTTTAATGGTGGTTTTATCAGACGCCTTCCCCATTTGCCCGGTCTTCCCACTCGTTGCTAAAGAGAAGTTAGACTTTATCAGTACCTGCTTTGCGGTGCTGCCGTCTTCTTGTTGTTGTCCTCCCGTCATGCTTGAGACTTCAATCGCCTCCGCAGGCTCTGCAAGGACAGCGAGTTTCATTTTCTTCTTTTTCTCCCCTTCCTTGCTGGTAATTGAGGCATTTAACGCGGTTGAGATAGCAGTTGGAGTAGCGATAGCAGGCACCTCTCGAGGGGTATTCCCTGACATGCCCGGATTCTGTGAGGTCACAGGAGCAGCAAGCGCTGCTGTTGTCGAGCTCGACGAGCTTGGTTGAAGCGGTGCCTGCGCGGGTAAAGAAGGAGGAGGCGCCGGTTTGCCCGTAGTATTTTTGCTATTCCTCGTGACTCTGGGGGGGTTCTTCGGAGACATTCTTCTCCGTCTCCAAAGACTCGAAGCCTGCCGTCTCAGATGGCTCAGGTGTGCAAGCCCCGATGAGCTGAGCCCAGAGCCGCTGAGCAGACCGTGGATCGTCCGCCGAAGAAGCTCAGCTGTGGCGGTGAGAGAGAGCATCGGTACAAGTTTGACTTCGCTGGTTTTCCTCCCGGCACTGCTCGACTCCCTTACGTAGGTGTCAGCTCCAATTCTTCTTATTTGTTATTATTTATTTTTTTTCCGCTCTTTCTTTCGTGGTTTTCGTGGCTATCACATCTCCCTGTGGAAAGTTTAGAGAGGATGCTCCGGGCGAGCTGCTGGCGTCGATCCTCACTCCGCCATCTTGGACCTCACCAACTCTCAGCCCTCCCTGTTCCAATACATAAAGTCCTGTCTGGGGTGGTGCTCGCACCTCTCCAGGCAGGAAACCTATTGTCCAAACCTCCGTGACTGGAAGGAATCCCAGCAGCAGGAGGTCAGACTTGTTTCGGTGGCAGCAGCGTCCATTTTGTGACGTTGGGGCTCTGGTTAACTTTAACTGGGATAGTCAGCAACAACATGTCTTCTCCCTCTAGAAGGGTGGAATGCTACCCCCGTCGCCAGAATTGGCGAGGGGGTAGTATTCCAAAGCGTATGACATCTTACACGACATGTTTGGATAAAGCCAAACCAAAGTTAGCATTTAACCGCGAGGTTCATAAGGCACTTAAGAGGATATGGGATGGCAAAATCTCGAATAGCTATAAGGAAATGGTTCCGAAAGCTGCAGACAGGCTCAGCTCATGCTAGAGCACCATCTCACACATAACCAGGCACTGTGCCTCCAGGATTGTTAAGGCCTGCCATAGGAGTGACTTATAGGTTACTATGTGTCTATATATAAGTAGGTATAGGAATACCATACCTAAGCAAGGGGTGATTTCACGACCTTGCCCCAGCTGAGGGATCAGCCAGTTGTGTCTATTTGAGTGGCCAGCCAGGGGTGGCATAATACATGCTGCAGCCCCTGGTAGGCCTTGGTTACACCTATGCCCTGAGTACCTAGGGTACACTTCTACAGGGGCTGACAAGGTGAACCAATTCCCAATTGTGTATGTACCTAGAGTACATGGTGTAAATTTAGAGAGAGTGCATCTGGGCTGTGAGTATGATTAGCAGGCCCACAGCCGCATCTAAGTCAAAAACCAGTAAAACAAAGAAAAAAGTGGGGGTGACCATAGGAAGCAGACCCTACTCTCCTACACAACCCCCCAAACTTAGGGACATTCAACTAACCTTGACCAGTTGAGTCTTCATGTTCTAAGTGGAAATATCTGGAGAGTCCATCTGCATTTGCATGGTCAGTCCCATGTCTATGTTCCACTGTAAAGTCAATCCCCTGTATGGAAATGGACCACCTAAGAAGTTTGGGGTTTTCACCCTTCATCTGATTTAGCCATAGGAGGGGCTCGTGGTCGGTCTGAATCTTGAAGTGAGTGTCAAACAAGTATGGCCTCAGCTTCTTCAGGGCCTAAACCACAGCAAAAGCCCCCCTCTCTATAGCTGACCAATGTTTCTCTCTAGGGGTCAGCCTTCTGCTGATGAAAGCAATGGGCTGGTCTTGACCATCTATAATCAGTTGTGAAAGTACCGCTCCCACACCCAACTCAGAAGCATCTGTTTGGACTATGAACTCTTTGGAGTAATCTGGACTTTTCAGAATAGGTGCAGTACACATGGCCTGCTTCAGGTCATCAAATGCCTTTTGACAGCTAACTGTCCACTGAACTTTCTTTGGCATCTTTTTGGAAGTTAAATCATTCATTGGTGTCACATTGAACCCTTCCTTTTTAACAAACTTCCTATAGTACCCAGACAGGCCAAAGAAAGCTCTGACCTGTGTCTGGGTGATTGGAGGAGTCCAGTCTCTGATGGTCTGAATCTTGCTCTCCAGTGGTTGAACCTGACCCCCACCTACCGGGTGGCCCAGGTACACAACCTTGCTCTGCCCTGTCTGGCACTTGGTGGCCTTGATAGTGAGGCCTGCCTTCTGCAGGGCCTCCAAAACATTCCTCAGGTGGACCAGGTGATCCTCCCAGGTGGAGCTAAAGACAGCAATATCATCTAGATAAGCTGCACAATAGTCATCCAGTCCTGTGAGAACTTGATTCACCAGCCTTTGGAAAGTGGCAGGTGCATTCTTCAAACCAAAGGGCATTACCACAAATTGATAATGTCCTCATGGGGTCGAAAATGCTGTCTTGGCTTTTGCATCCTCAGCTAGTCTGATTTGCCAGTAGCCGGCTGTCAGGTCAAATGTGCTCAAGAACTTGGCAGAAGCCAATCTATCAATGAGCTCATCTGCCCTGGGGATGGGATGGGCATCTGTCCTAGTGACAGCATTGAGACCTCTATAGTTCACACAAAACCTCATCTCTCTCTTACCATCTTGGGTGTGAGGTTTTGGCACAAGGACTACTGGACTGTCCCAAGGGCTCTCTGAGGGCTCAATAACTCTCAGCTCCAACATCTTTTGGACCTCTGTCCTAATGCAGTCCCTGACATGGTCAGGTTGCCTGTAGATTTTACTCTTGACAGGCAGACTGTCACCAATGTCCACCTCATGGGTGCACCAGCTTGTCTGACTTGGGGTCAGGGAAAACAGATGTTTGAAGGACTGAAGAACTTGTCTGCAGTCATGTTGCTGATGTTCAGAGAGGCTGTCAGCAAAGACTACACCATCTACTGAACCATCATCAGGGTTCTGAGTAAGCAGGTCTGGGAGAGGGTCACTCTCTTCCTCCTGCCCCTCATCTGTAGCCATGAGCAAGCCCATGTCTCCCCTGTCGACACATGCTTTGAGTCTGTTGACATGAAGCACCCTGTGGGGGCTTCTGGGAGTCCCATGGTCCACCAAGTAGGTGACTTCTCCCTTCTGTTCAACTATTGTGTGGGGCCCAGACCATTTGTCCTAGAGTGCTGCTGGGGCCACTGGCTCCAACACCCACACTTTCTGTCCTGGCTGGTACACAGTCAGCACAGCCTTTTGGTCATGCCAAGCTTTCTGAAGTTCTTGGCTAGCCTCAAGGTTTTTAGAAGCCTTCTCCATATACTCAGCCATCCTGGAGCGGAGACCAAGTACATAGTCCACTATGTCATGCTTAGGCTTTTTGAGAGGTAACTCCCATCCTTCCTTCACAAGACATAGGGGTCCTCTTACAGGATGCCCAAACAAAAGCTCAAAAGGGCTGTAGCCAACTCCCTTTTGTGGGACCTCTCTGTAAGCAAACAGAAGGCAGGGTAAAAGGATGTCCCACCTTCGCCTCAGCTTTTCTGGTAACCCTTTTATCATCCCTTTGAGGGTCTTGTTGAATCTCTCCACAAGCCCATTGCACTGTGGGTGATAGGGGGTGTTGAATTTATAGTTGACACCACACTCCTTCCACATTGCAGTTAGATATCCTGACATGAAGTTTGCACCTCTGTCAGAGACAACCTCCTTTGGAAACCCCACTCTGGAGAAAACTCCAAGTAGTGCCCTTTGCACAACAGGAGCTGTTGTGGTCCTCAGGGGAATAGCTTCTGGATACCTGGTGGCATGATCCACTACCACCAGTATAAATATGTGCCCAGATGCTGTTTGGGGTTCCATTGGTCCTAAGATGTCTATCCCCACTCTCTCAAAGGGTACCCCCACCACGGGTAGTGGTATGAGGTTTGTGGTGCCACCTGATTTGCCACTGGCTTGGCAGGTAACACAGGAGCGACAAAACTTCTTGGTATCTTCTGACATGTGGGGCCAGTGAAAGTGAGGGACAAGCCTGTCCCAAGTCTTGTTCTGGCCCAGGTGTCCTGCTAAGGGAATATCATGGGCCAAGGTAGGAAGGAAGCCCCTAAATTGCAGAGGTATAACCAACCTCCTGGAAGCACCAGGCTTGGGGTCTCTAGCCTCTGAATAAAGGAGCCCATCATCCCAATACACTTTATGGGTACCTTGAGCATTCCCAGCAGCCTCAGCAGCAGCCTGCTGTCTGAGGGGTTCAAGAGAGGAACAGTCTAATTGTGCCTGCCTCAGATCTGCTGTAACGACCGGATTCTCAGACCAAGTTATTAGCTCATCACTTATAGCACACCCAGCCGTCACGTAACCACACCCTTCCCAAGCCCTATAAAACATAACCTCTAAAATACCTACCTGAGAATGGGGAAAAGGGCTATTTACAAGCCTATATAGTCAAAGATACCACTAAAATCTAAGGAATTCCATATCATATCCTATGACTCACTGACGCCCGACAACCTGCCGACGCCTGACACCCTAACTAGCGCCTTTTACTCACTGACGCCCGACAACCTGCCCACGCCCGACGCCCTGCTAGTGCCTCTTCTCTTTATAGTCTCCCGACTGTCTATGCTATGTTGGGTTAATCTATCAAACTAAGGGCAAATTATATGTTCTGTCTTGCAACCATCCCTGATCCTGAGTAGTGTACTTAGCTATCAACAATTACCCGCAAGTGGGGGGTGTCTCCCAGCCCTCTATACATCAGCATCTGGTTAAAATGGAACCCTTTACTCTCTCTCAGAGACAATAAACAAACAGGATTTGCACACTGGGGTCTCTTTATTACACCATGATAAAATTACAAAGAACTAAATAACTAATGCTCTTTATGGCGCAATGATAGAATAACAACTAACAAGCAATCACCAACACATACATTTGTATAAAGAACTGAAAAGTAAAGATGATTAAACATTACACAATGATAGAAAGCAATCACCAACACATATGAGGAACTAAAAGGAAAGTTATTAATTGTGGCATACAAATAGGTAGCTGAAAGATAAGTGATTGATTATGAACAGATATAATGAAAGTATTCTAAGAACACCTCACCCTTAGAAAGGGGATCCAATTCTCTCTGTCCCTCTCTGATTGAATCAGGACTCTCTGCTCACTGAGCCACCATCACCAACGGGCCAACTTCTGCTGTTCCTCATGGCCTCTGCACTTCACTGGCTCCAACTGCACTCCAGATATAACTCCACTAACTGTCTCTATCAACTCCAAAGAACCATCTCCAGATGTAACTCCAACTGTCAGCTGTACTTCAAACTCCAACCTGACTTCATCCACTCCAAAAGACCACCTCATCACTCCAACTGCCAGCTCCTCCTGACTTCTCCAACAGACAAATCCTTCTGACTCGAACTGTAGCTGGCTCCTTCTGACCACACCGCACGTTTCCTTCTGAACATGTCATTCCAACCGCTCCAAAAACCATCTGCCCCTTCTGCTTCACTGCTCTTTGATAATATAGAAAGCTCTCTCCTCATGGAAATTTCCAGCCAGCAGCCTGCCTCCCACCGAATTCCTGTACCAGTCCCCAGGCTCCCAGCGCACGCACAGTGGCCATCTGTGTGTTGCGTCTAGGACCCAAGAGACAAACACATTCCTTCAATAAGAACCAGTCTTCACCAACTCCTTACTTGCGAATAACAGGCTAAACTCTAAACATTACCTTTACCCTAAAAGCGCCTCAAACAACTGAGGCAAGGAGACAAGATGGCTGCTCTCTAGTTTAGGCCTCCAGGCACGAAAAGAGGCAAAGAAGGCACAGAATCATGCCAAAGCCAATAGGTCATGAGTATATACTGAGATGGCGGTGGACAACGGTCACCACTATTCCAAAGGGTACAAATTATCCTGTCGCTACATCTGCCCTTGAAGGTCCCCCTGTCCCAAGAAACTCAACCTGGTCAGGTTCAAGCTCTTCTAGGACAGTTCCCTCTTGGATCTCAGAATCATCCTCCTGGGAGGGCTGATCCTCAACCTGAAGCAGGGGGAAGGCACAGCCTTAACCCTCTTGCTCTTTCTCTTGGATGGTGTCTGGTCTATTGTTCCAAGATTCAGCACCTGTTCAGGTAAGCACTTTTTGGCCTGTGACCTGGTCACAGCAAGGACATGTGCTGATATTCCCAGCATTTCTGCATGGGTCCTATACTCCACCTCAGACCAGACTGTAGTTTCAAGATTATTACCTAACAGACACTCTACAGGAAGGTCTGAATTCACAACAACTCTTATGAGGCCAGTTAGCCCTCCCCAGGAGAAGTTAACAACTGCCATACTATGGGAGGTAGTGGCATTGCTAGCGTTGGTCACCAGGTAGGTCTCACCTAGTATGATCTGGTCAGGGTCCATAAAGTTAGGTGTCACCATGGTGACACTGGCAAATGTGTCCCTGTAGGCCTGAGCCATCTTATCATTAATAAAAGGTGTCTGCCTGTACTTGCTCAGATTACTGGGACTTACAGTAGAGGACATTGCTATGTGCCCATCACAGACAAGAACAGCCTGAGTTGGTACTCTGACTAGGCCAGAGTCCACCTCAGTTCCCAGGGTCAACCCTGCTACACCCTTTTGCTGGGAACCACCACTAACAGCTGGACTAGGGGGAACAGTTGCCTTAGGGGCAATGGTGGTTGGTACTGTGCCCTTCTTGGTGCACTCACTAAACCAGTGAGAGACTGATTTACAGCATCCACACCAGGGCTTCTTTGGGTCTTCTTGTTTCTGTTTGTTCTTTTTGGAGCCACCCTCCCCCTGTGCCTTTTGGGGGCCTGATGAAGACTTCTGGTCTTTTGATTTCTGCTCATTACCCTTCTGGTCTGCCTTTTTCTGATCACCCCCCTGGTTCTGGTTTTTCTGCTTAATCCTGGTTCTGACCCATTTGTCTGCCTTCTTTCCCAATTCTTGGGGAGAGGTCAGATCAAGATCAGAGTCAATCAGGTACTGATGCAATAATAGTTGTTAAGGATTTGCCCTCTCATGATCACATTATACAACCCTGTATAGTCCTTAACTTGACTTCCCAATAACCAGCCTTCCAGAGCCTTAGTGGCACAATCAACAAAATCAGTCCAGTCTGTGTCTTCTGGGTATCCCTGAACAACAACCTATATTGTTCAGTGGTTAGGCCAAACCCATCAATCAGAGCACTCTTCAGGACAGAGTAGTTGTTAGCATCCCCATCACTAACTGTGAGGAGCTTATCTCTACCTTATTCTGAAAAGGAGAGCCACAAGATTGCTGCCCACTGACTTTGGGGTACCTGCTGTACTTTGCAGGCCCTCTCCAAAGCAGTTATCCATTTGTGGATGTCATCCCCTTCTTTGTAGGGGGGCACAATCTTGCTTAGGTTTCTATTCTCATAGGACCTATCTTTATCCTTAGGGATATTGCTGCCACCAGTGGGTTCTAACCCACTCTCTCTATGCTCTCTAGCACGAGCAAGCTTCTCTTTGGCCAAGGCAACTTCAAGTTCTTGCCTCTCAATCCTCAGAGCAGCCTCTCTCATTTTGGACTCATGTTCCCTTCTCTGAGGGGAGGTCGTCCCTCTCTGAAGAGGGCCATGAGAGCCATTTGAAGCATGAGATTGGAGATATTCCCTGGAGTGGGATCTTCCTCTCCTCTGCCTCTGGTTAAGCCCACTTGGGGGCCTGTATGGGGGCTGCCCATACTGACTCCCATGTATGCTTAGGTTAGCCTGGCTAAGTCTTCTGACTGGGACCTGGCCATTTGTCTCTAGATCAGAATCTTCCTCTTCTACCCCCTCTTCTTCCTCTGGTACAATAGTATCAGCATTATCATCTGAGGAGGGAAGGACTTCATCTGCACTACCTGAATCACCTGTCCTAGGTGGCTGTTGAGCATCATACTCTTCTAAGAGCTCAACCTTGTTTTAGCCTTCTAGAAGTACACAATTGTCTCAATTCTTGGAAGGCTAAGGTTTCATATCTTGAAGCAGTCCTCAAGGGATCTACCTCTGCAGGCAGAGAACCACTGGGGTTCAATGGCTGAGACATGGTTTCTAGTGAAGTGTGGTGTTGCACCTACCTGCACTATTTGTTTTCCTACAGAACCTTTCTAGGAGTTGTAGTCAGGGTGTGCTAGGCCCAGGCTCTACAACAGCTAAGTTCAGTAGAACTTAAGTATACTAAGACTTGTTTTTATATGTGCCTATAGGTACCTATGTGATCTTTCAAATGATATCTCAAGATTATAAGTGGTAAAACAACAGCAAGCTCTAATCCCAACCGCTGCACACCAATGTGAGAAGTTGGCCTGGTATATGATGTTCACTATTCTAGTGAACATCTTGCACCAGTCCAAACAACCCTTATGGTGATGGTTGTAAGTCAACCTTATAGACCAGCTATCCTAGTGGTAGCGTGGACAGAACAGTCTTAGGCTAAAAGACTCTTGAGGCCGTGTAAAGCCAGCTGTTTTACCATATGTAACCCCTTGAATATCAAATGAAAGGACACCACACAGGATATATACGAAATATATATGTATTTATTTACTAACACACTCCTCTGAACTCTTTATGAGATCAGAGGCCAAAGCACATAACAAGATACTAGGGGCCAGATGTAGGTAGCCAAATACCGGTCGGTAACGGCCGAATTCGGCCGTTACCGACCGGTATTTGGCTATTGAGATGTAGGGGCACGGAAACAGGGCAAATCGGTAATTTTACCGATTCGGTAAATATACCGGTCGGTAAATTTACCGACCGGTATATTTACCGACCGGTAAATTTACCGACCGGTATATTTACCGATTCGGTAAAATTGAAATGTAGGTGGGACTCTTCTGAGTCCCACAAGGCCTACAAAATCGGTATTTTACCATCAAATTCAATTTGATGGTAAAATACCGATTCCGGTGTGCATGCACATGTGTGCATGCACACCTGTGCCATATGACAGGCAGACCTGCCCTTAGGGCAGGTATGCCTGCCACATGGCCCCCGAACCTTTTTTGGGGGTGCTAGAGGGTGTCAAAGTGACACCCCCTGCACCCTTGTCAAAATCGGTATTTACCGAATCGGTAAATACCGACCGGTAATGCCCCATTCATTCCTATGGGCTTCAAAGCCCATAGGAATGAATGGGGCATTACCGGTCGGTATTTACCGATTGGGTAAATACAGATATTTACCGAATCGGTAAAAAACACATCTGGATGGACCTACATGTCCACCCTTCATATTTACCGATTCTTAATTACCGAATCGGTAAAATTCGGTAATTAAGAATCGGTAAATATTTTTTACCTACATCTGGCCCTTAGTCAGAATACGTTAAGTCGCAAAATTTACGGTCAGGCCCTAGGGGCGAAGCAAACCATATATTAAGAAAGTGGTATAAGTACCACGTCACGAGAAAAGGAAAGGCCTAGGGCCTAGGGAATCGCTGGGGCTACACTATCTGAACCTTAGTTTAGAAGTAGGAGGCCCACAGGCGGCGCGTGCAGTGTCTTTACAAACACGCGTGAGTCAATGGGAACTTAAAAGTTAGATTTAGAAGGATTTAGGACACTTCCGGTTTAACTAGGAGGAAACAACTAAAAACCTAGACACTTGGATAGTCAATACCCTTAGGAGCACCGAAGTACTCGCGTTACCTCACCCACGAACGGCGGGAGCATAGGTGTAAAGATGTGTCGGGTTTCGCCGTTGAGTCCTATGGAGCCTTTGAAGAAATATCCTGCAGGCGACCAGAAGGAAGATGTCCGGGTGGATCCAAGGGTGGATCGGAGATGAAGAGGACCTGAAAGCAGAGGGGACAGAGTCTGGGTTACTAGCCAGTGACCGGGTGGAACCAGGAAGGAACCAGACGACGTCGAGGAGCACTCAAGTGCTGTCTTGAAGCTTCTCATGGCAGCCACGTGGACCAGGAGGCGTCAACGATGACCAGGTGCTGGAGACTAGCTGTCCCACGAAGGTTCTCGCAGATGGAGGAGTCGACTTCAGGATTGGAGTCAACAAGCCTTGGCAAAGGCAACCCACGCAGGATACAACAAAGGCTTCTGGTGCAGACCAGCAAGGTCTGAGGTGCTTCACCTTTGCAGGGAAGCAAGGGCCAGTCTGGAGCAACCAGACCAGCGAGGTGGTTCAAAACGATTGTCGTCACAGAGGCTACTAGCCAACGGGCCAGCAACCAGACAACGCGTCGAGCAGAACACAAGCAGAAGGGCCCCACGCAGAACTCGTGGAGTGTGGAGGGCTGATCTTTGGTGCAGGTGGAGCTCGGGTTCGGGGTTTCTCAGTCCCCAGTGCACAGCTTCGAGGATGCCTCAGGAGCTGCACAGTTAGCAAGTCGCAGGCTTTCCAAGATGTCCGGTCCCACGTGTCTCGTCGCCTCCACGGATCTCAGCTGTGCTGCAGTCGTGAAGAGAGGGTCAGAGAGGTCTGGAAGTCTGGGTCTTGTCAGGCTCTGTGTACGGGTTCCGGCGGGAACATCGGAAAAGCAAGCCGTTGATTTGCTGGATGGTGCCTGGTTGCCCAGGGTGGTCACTCCTTGGCCACAAGGGAGATTCTTCAGTCTTCAGCTTCAGCAGAATGTCGAAGGTCCAGAGTTTCGTGTCAAGTTTCGGTTCAGGGTTAATCTAAAGTCTCAGGACTCCAACCTTTATACAACTAAAAGGGGCTGGATTACTTTCTAGGTCCCTCCTATGGGTGGGACCAGGAAGGGGGATGGTTACACCCCCTTTCCTTTGTCCAGTTTCGCACCAGACCTGGGGCTGGAGTGCCCCAGCAACCGGTTTGAACTGGGGTATGCATGGAGCACCTAGGGTGCTCTAGGCAGTGTCTCATTCTATTCAGCCCTCCCTTTCCCAATACACAAAGTCCTGTCTGGGGTGGTGCTCGCACCTCTCCAGGCAGGAAACCTATTGTCCAAACCTCCGTGACTGGAAGGACTCCCAGCAGCAGGAGGTCAGACTTGTGTCGGTGGCAGCAGCGTCCATTTTGTGACGCTGGGGCTCTGGTTAACTTTAACCGGGATAGTCAGCAACAACATGTCTTCTCCCTCTAGAAGAGTGGAATGCTACCCCGTCGCCAGAATTGGCGAGGGGGTAGTATTCCAAAGCGTATGACATCTTACACGACATGTTTGGATAAAGCCAAACCAAAGTTAGCATTTAACCGCGAGGTTCATAATACACTTAAGAGTATATGGTATGGCAATATCATAGAACAGCTATAAGGACATTGTTCCGAAAGCTGCAGACAGGCTCAGCTCATGCTAGAGCACCATCTCACACATAACCAGGCACTCTGCCTCCAGGATTGTTAAGGCCTGCCATAGGAGTGACTTATAGGTTACTATGTGTCTATATATAAGTAGGTATAGGAATACCATACCTAAGCAAGGGGTGATTACACGACCTTGCCCCAGCTGAGGGATCAGCCAGTTGTGTCTATTTGAGTGGCCAGCCCGGGGTGGCATAATACATGCTGCAGCCCCTGGTAGGCCTTGGTTACACCTATGCCCTGAGTACATAGGGTACACTTCTACAGGGGCTGACAAGGTGAACCAATTCCCAATTGTGTATGTACCTAGAGTACATGGTGTAAATTTAGAGAGAGTGGATCTGGGCTGTGGTTCTGATTAGCAGGCCCACAGCCACATCTAAGTCGAAAACCAGTAAAGCAAAGCAAAAAGTGGGGGTGACCATAGGAAGCAGACCCTACTCTCCTACACCTCCCAATCCGGATTCCACACCAACAACAGCACTGAAACTGCCCTGATCGCTGCAACTGACGACATCCGAATCCTCCTGGACCAGGGAGAAACAGCTGACTTGATCCTCCTCGACCTCTTGGCCGAGTTCAACACCGTATCCTACCACACCTTCATCAAGAGACTCCACCATATTGGGATCAGAGGAAAAGCCCTTGAAAGGAACACCTCTTTCTTCACCAGAAGAACACAGACAGTCTGCCTACCTCCATTCACCTCAGAACCCAAGAACATCATCTGCTGCATCCCTCAAGGCTTGTCCCTTACCCTTACACTGTTCAACGTCTACATGACCCAATTGGTCAACATCGTCAAAACACATTGACTTAACATCTTATCCTACGCCAATGACACACTGCTCATTCTCACTCTATTGGAAGACCCCTTCACCCCCATAGACAACTTCCACAGATGCATGACAAGCGTTGCCGACTGGATGAAAGACAACTGCCTAAAAGTCAACACAGTCAAAACAGAAGTATTGATCCTTGGGACCAACACCTTGGCATGGAATGACTCCTGGTGGCCTTCCAAACTTGGATCCTTGCTTCCTCGGACAGAACATGCTCACAACCTATTATCCTGTACAGCAAGCTCACCATGACAAAAACAGATCAACGCAGTCTCATCCACCTGCTTCCTCATTCTTTGCATGCTCCGTAAGATCTTCAAATGGCTCCCCATCAAAACAAGAAGAACCATTACTCATGCCCTAGTCACCAGCTGGCTGGACTACAGCAATGCATTCTACGCAGGAATCGCCACACACCTCCTGAAAAGACTGCAGACCATACAGAATTCAGCTGCCAAACTCATTCTCAACCTCCCCAGATGACACCACATCCCCCATCTCAGGAAGCTTCACTGGCTGCTTATTCAGAAGAGATGTCAATTCAAGTTGCTGATTGACTCAAAAGCCCAGTACAACCAAGGACCAGCATACATTAACCCCCGCAGGAACTTCCACCAACCGACCTGACACCTGTGCTCCACCTCCCTCTTCCTCATTCCTTCCCCTACCTTGCTGCCAAGTCTGAGAAACGACATCAGCCTTCACCTACAAACCTCGTCCTCACTGCTGGATTTCAAGAAAGGACTCAAGATCTGGCTGTTCAACTTAACGCCCTCTCCTGCAGGGTTCATAACACCTGGAGACCCTTACATGTGATTAGACATGCTCCAAAAATACTGCTTGATTGATAACATACTCTATTCTCAAGGGCAGAGATAGCACTGCAGTAGTTTTCTCTGAGCACCACAAGAGTGTCTCAGTGTCACATTTCTGACAGGGTCCTCGCTACCGAACATTCCACAGGTATTCCAGAGCACACTCGGTTGTTTTGCTTGTGAGCGGAAGCACCACTGACTTCTTCCGGTTAATTTGGATTACGGAAAATCCCCCAAACCTATTGAACACTCTGAATATGGCATTTAAACACTGTACTATGTTTCTCAGGTAAGGCATCATTTCATCTGATTATAGGAAAATCAGGACTGACTGGCAGTATAACAGAGGGCAAATTTGCTATACTGTTGTCTGAATCTAATAGCTAAGGGCTTAACGGCCAGTTCAAACTATATCAGGGAGAGGCGAACCAGGAGGGACCCGGCACGTACTACACTGGTTGGGTATTGGATCTCAAGTTAAACTATTGACTCTTATGCAGGCTGTGGGATTAATGCATAGCAGTTTTATCCAGTTGACAAAGAAAGAAGGCAAACCTAGGCAGTCTAGTATTTTGAGTAGATATGACCATTCCACTGAATTAAACACTTTAGTGGGATATAGCATTACGGATACTACCTAGAGGCCAGGGTTTAATTGATATATCATAGCAAACAGCATGCAAAGATTATGGGATGTCGAGCAGCCCAGAACAGATCCATTTGCCAGTTCTGGAGCAGGAGGAGTAATCTGTTGTTGATCAGTGTCCCCAGTATTTTGGCATCGCAATTAAACAACGACAAGGGCAGATAGGAATTAAGACTCTCCGCCAGTTTGCCTGGTTAGAGTAAAGTGATTACTAAGGTCTCACACACGGTGAGTGGGAGGGGACTTCTGTCATATGCCTCCTCATATAACGCAAAGAGATGGGGTGTGAAAATGTTGCAATGTTCTTTGTAAAATGTGTCCGGCCATCTGGTCCTGAGACATTGCCCATGGGTAGACCGTGGATGACTTCACCTACCTCCTCAACCAAGATGTCTTGGTGTGTGATCTATACTAATATAATAAGAGAGAGCCCAAACCTTTGAGGCGGGTAATCTCAGGAACCACAGCACCAATCACAACACCCAATACAGCGTTGGAAAGGGCAGTTGCAGCAGAAGGACATATGCTATGCTGACGCCCACCATATACATTTAAAAGGTAAAAGAACCGTGCCATCAAAGTAGTCCCTTGTGGGCGCGTGTGCGTTGTGCTGCGCGCGTGTGCTGGGGGTGTGACAAATGCTGGGGGCGTGTAGTACGTTCCGCCCTTCGGGCTGGACTGTTCCCATGAGGCACAGGGTCAAGGCTGATTTGCATATGGCCATGTCTGAACTCTGGTGGGGTGGAGTGCAAAAAAACGATGGATTTACGCCCAGATCTCTGTACTGGGGTGAATGTATGACATTGTTCTGCATTCTGTCCATCAACTGTTGTTTTTGCATTTGTCACCCCGAGTGGGATGGGTATGCTCAGACGTTAGTCCCATGCTCTCCACACCACTGGAGTCAAGCTATCGTGGCTGAAGACGGCTGATAGTCAGAAACTGGTCCTAGGATGCTTGATTCTGGTCCAGGAAAGACATGGCTTGGCAGTTCGGGCTGGACTGTTCCCATGAGGCACAGGGTCAAGGCTAATTTTCATATGGCCATGTCTGAACTGGGGTGGTGTGGAGTGCAAAAAAATGATAGAGTTAGGCCCAGATCTCTGTACTGGAGTGAATGTATGACATTGTTCTGCATTCTGTCCATCAACTGTTGTTTTTACGTTCCGCCATTCATGCCATGTCTTATATTGTGTGCTGTGGGCGTGTGCTGGGTGTGGGATTACGGGGGAAAAAAGCGAGCGTTGTGCCAAATATTTCATTGTTTTTTCTTCCCAGGTTCTGTACATTCCAGCTCCGGGTGTCCACCCTGCTCCCTTTAAATACCCCTGCACCCCATAATCATAATCCACCCTTTCTCCTTAAAATACCCCAACACCCTTCAACACTAACCCATTTTAACCCTATAAATATACCCTGTACCCCTAAACCCAAACCTATCCCTAAACCCTAAAAATACCCCTGTACCCTAAAACCCAAACCTAGCCCTGAACCCTATAAATACCCCTGTACCTCAAAATGCAAACCTACCCCTGAACCCTCAAAATACCCCTGTACCCCAAAACCCAAACCTAGCCCTGTACCCTAAAAATACCCCTGTACCCCAAAAGCCAAACCTACCCCTGAACCATAAAATACCCCTGTGCCTCAAAACCCAAACGTAGCCCTGACCCCTTAAAATACCCCTGTACCCCAAAACCCAAACCTACCCCCTGAACCCTATAAATACCCCTGTACCCCAAAACTAGCCCTGAACCATAAAAATAACCCTGTACCCCAAAACCCAAACCTACCCCTGAACCCTAAAATACCCCTGTACCCCAAAACCCAAACCTAGCCCTGAACCCTAAAAATACCCCTGTGCCCCAAACCCCAAACCTAGCCCTGAACCCTTAAAATACCCCTGTACCCCAAAACCCAAACCTACCCCTGAACCCTAAAAATACCCCTATACCCCAAAACCCAAATCTAGCCCTGAACCCTAAAAATACCCCTGTACCCCAAAACCCACACCTATCCCTAAACCCTAAAACTACCCCTGTACCCCATAACCCAAAACTATATCTGAACCCTTAAAATACCCAAACACCCCAAAACATATACCTCAGTACCCCAAAACATATACCCTATACCCATACTTACCTTATCCAAACATTTTAAAAAAAACTTGCTTTTACCATTCATGCATTTACAACAAATTTCGTTGTAAATGTATGCGTGGTAAAAACATATAAAATGTAATGCCATGCGTTATAATGGCATTGCGGAGTCATGGTACTTTCGTAATGAAAGTATGTGGAGTGATGGTATGCGGAAAGAAAGTTGCGGAATAATGGGTGTTTACCCTCCCCGGTAAGTACATTGGTGGCACGGCAGCCCACATCTCCAGCAACATACTCATATTTTTTCACCACCGATTTGAAAAATGCACAGGTCTCTCTCATTGATGGCCAGCACCGACATACACTTTCAGACACACCTCCCGCCACAAGTTCTAGAATTGCGAACTTTAGAGCTGGGGAGCTATGTTCGATTCTCGGCATCAGCTCAACATCCTGTGATTCCAGGCAAATCGCTGTGTCTCCCCATGCCTACCACAAATTAATGTGTTCTTCTGTAATGTAAATTGTGCTCATGCCATGTTGTCGAGTTCGCGCTATATAATATTGCAAGGAAAAATAAAGAAGGGAAACTCGAGTTCACACACTACTGAACGCGCCCTCTTAAGTGCATCAGCAGTGCACTGTGAATCGGAGCGTTTCACAGGCCTGTCACAGATAAGAAATGCTATCAAAATGAAATCCTACAAAACAATATACTACTGGCCGGCAGCAATTCATACCCGGACAACGTCGGGACGGGCTGCTAGTATAGTAATGTGCAGATATTTGCATCTAGAAGCGTTCAGCAATGTCAGAGTGGTATTGTCTAGGTAGTCAGCTATTTGAGGAGTGTTAGTGGAAACCTTGGGGCAGATTTATAATGGGAATGCGCCACGTTTGCGTTACGCAACTGCGGCGTAAACGTGGCGCATCCCTACGACCCATTTACAACGTGACGCATCTAGGCAGATGCGTCACGTTGTAAAGCCCTGCGCCACTTGTGGGCGTTCCGGCGCAGGGTGGGCGTTCCGGGGCAGGTGCGCCTCGCGAAAGTGGCTGAGTGAAATCTATAAGATTTCACTCAGTCACTTTCAGGCCAATGCTGTGTCAAAACCCTGCGCCTGCTTGAAGCAGGTGTAGGTCTTGACGCAGCATTGTATAGATGGGGCACCCCCGAGCCTTGCTGGAGCTGTGTCGCGCTTGCGACGCAACTCCAGCAATGCGCCACCTTTACGGCACAGATGCGTCATGCATCTGTGCCGTTTTTGCCCCATGGTGCGCCGCATTGTAAATGCGGCGCACCATGGGTGGCGGAGCAGCGGCGCAAAATAACTGGCGCATCCCTGGGGATGCGCCAGTTATCATAAATCTGCCCCCTTGTTGTTATAGAGGTATTAGTATATGTGAAAGCTGTACAGTTCTCCCCCTGCACCGTCCACTATTTGTGTTATGTCCTCCTCTGCCCAGGTTCCGCATAGCATGGTTTGTAATGTTCCACCAGAGCGTTCACCCTAGGTCTAGCTAAGGGCAGCAGTGTACTTGGTTAACTACTTAGGGGCAGATTTATTCGGCCTTTGCGCCTCTTTGCGCCGCAATTGCGTCACTTAATTTGACGCAACGGCAGCGCAAACAATGCGCCCTATTTACAACGTGACGCATCTAGGAGATGCGTCACATTGTAAAGCCCTGCGCCATAAGGAGGCGTTCCTGCGCAAGGGGGGGGGGCGTTCCTGCGCAGGAACGCCTCCTCAAAGTGGCTGAGTGAAATCTATGAGATTTCACTCAGTCACTTTCTACGTCAATTCCTTACGCCTGCTTGAAGCAGGCGTAAGGGTGACGCACCAGGCATTGTAGGGGTGGCCCCTGTGCATTGCAGGAGTCACGTCGCACTTGCGACATGACTCCTGCAATGCGCCGCCCGTACGCCGAAAGATGCGTCACGCATCTTCCCTGCCTTGCACCATGGTGCGCCGCATTGTAAATGCGGCGCACCATGGGTGGCGGAGCTGTGGCGCACTGTGGCGCACATTAACTGGCGCATCCCTGGGGATGCGCCAGTTAACATAAATCTGCCCCAAAATGTCATGTTTGGCAAGAGTGTTATATTCGGACATTTTCAGTCTAATTTCCGCTACTGTGGCCGGTTCGGGCACCTCACGCCAGTCTTTTTCGAGCGCACTAATGGCACGCACCAATGCTGTCCATTGGTGCCAGATTTACTTAGGCACTCCTTAGCTCTTTGAGATATGGTAACCTCAAACTACCACCTTAAATGCCTTCCACAACATGCCCACTTGCTCCTCTGAGTCCTTGAAAAATGTGAAGGGGCAGATTTATGAGGCCCTTGCGCCACGTTTACGCCGCCGTTGCGTCACGCAAGGCGGCGTAAACGTGGCGCATCCCTACGAATGATTTACAACGTGACGCATCTAGGCAGATGCGTCACGTTGTAAAGCCCTGCGCCGCTTGTGGGCGTTCCGGCGCAGGGTGGGCTTTCCGGGGCAGGTGCGCCTCGCAAAAGTGGCTGAGTGAAATCTATGAGATTTCACTCAGTCACTTTCAGGCCAATGCTGCGTCAAAAGCTTGCGCCTGCTTGAAGCAGTCGTAGGTCTTGACGCAGCATTGTTAAGATGGGGCACACCCGAGCCTTGCTGGAGCTGCGTCGCGCTTGCGATGCAACTCCAGCAATGCGCCACCTTTACGGCACAGATGCGTGACGCATCTGTGCCGTTTTTGCCCCATGGTACGCCGCATTATAAATGCGGCGCACCATGGGTGGCGGAGCTGTGGCGCACTGTGGCGCACATTAACTGGCGCATCCCTGGGGATGCGCCAGTTAACATAAATCTGCCCCGAAGTATTTAAGAATTTCTTGGCACAGCTCAGTGCCGAGCACCATGCCTTTTAACAAATCCAATGGTAGAGGCCAGTCTAGATGACAGCCCACATTCCCGTATGTCCAGCCGCATCAACTCAGGAGCATGATCTAAGAAGGTACGGGCAGGGAAGTTTATCTCAGTGGCCCATGTACTACTATCGGCCGATGTCAACCAAAAGTCCATTCTGGCCCACATAGTATGTACAGAGAATGTGAATGTGCGGCAAATGTCTTATAGCTCGTGATTGTTACAGTCGAGCGGAGGGTCGTGCACACGGCCAATGCAGACTTCCTATCAGTATGCGCTCTGTCTTCATCTATATTCATAACAGTGTTGAAGTCCCTGATCCAAAGCAGATTTGGGGGACGTGTTATATGGTTTGAAAGAAGTGGGGATCACCAGTATACGGGCTGTAGACATTCACTATAGTAAGGTGGTGTCCCTCCAGTATGAGGTACCAGGCTTGTGTGTCTGGTTCGATGCGTACATGTCGAAATTTTGTTCCCGTCTTTTAGTATTGCTACTACCCTGGCATTCGAGGAGAAGGAGGAAAAGTAAAGGAAGCCCATTCGACCTGGAACTGATCCTTATAAATTGGTTTAGGCAAGTCTCCTGGCTTACCACTACCCCTATGTTATGCCTTGCCAGGACGCCCTGGCCTGGCGCGTTTTGTGAGGGCGATTAAGCCCTTTAACATTCATGTGAGACATTTAAGTGTAGTGTTCATCCCACAGGGGTGCTGGAAGGTAATTTGGCACATGGATATGTCTTGGTGTGTGATATAGTAATGTGCAATCTCTTAGTGTTGGATGCAATGAAGGAACAAACGTGTGTATAGTGTACTGTAGGCATAAGGGTAATCTCTGCAATATCCCTCACCCTCCAACCTCCCACACTAGCAATCCCCAACATGCCAGTGAAGTCTAGCAATAGCCTTTGAAACCCTTTACAAACAAAACACATTAAAACAAACCATAATGTGGGCGACAGTGCAGGCCGCCAACTCACTGCACCGGCAATCTCATCTGGCAGGTCAGATTTCGAGTGACCTCTGACCTGCCTTTGGTGAGGAGCTCGCTCCCCCACGCGTGCAGCACCACCTAGCTGTGCCCGTGTCCCTGACCCCCGCCCACGCTGCTGTTCGCGTGTTCGAGGCCCTCCTCCACCCGCAGGCACCCGCCTGCGCCTCATCCCTGGTGTCTAGTGGGCTGCTGGTAAGCGTTCCTAGACTCGTGTATTTGTGCCTTGCTTTTACTGTGCTGCTATTGCAATCGTTTTTCATTTTGTGCCTTTTTTGTGCCATTTTCGCCCCTTGTGCGCTCCCCTTGCCGGCTCTCCCTGAGCCGCTCTCAGCCTTCCCGCCACTGTGTCTTGCCCCCCCTAGTTCCCCCATTCGCTTTCCCCTCCCGTCTCCCAGCTGCTCCTCCCTCACTCCTCCCTTCTTAATGGCGGTCGCGCGCATTGGGCGCGCTGCTGGTGCACCGGAGGCGCGCCAGAGGGAAGCCCGTCAGCGCCCGTCCGTGCTTGGACCGCGTCCAGCGCCAGAACCCCTGGACCCCGAAGCCGCCACAACACCAGACTCCACCAACCTCCACGCACTCAACCCCGGACGAGATCACTCCTGCTACCGGGCCACCCCGAAGCGCACCCAAGGGCCCTTCACCTGCCGGAACTGCTCCTTCACCAGCATCCGGCCCACCAAACCATCAGCAAGAGAACCCAACCGCCTCCGATGCATCCTCCTCAACACCCGCTCTGCTCGCAAGCACGCCATCGAACTCTGGGACCTCCTCGACTCAACCGCCGCCGATGTCGCCTTCCTGACGGAGACCTGGCTGAACACCACCTCGGCACCAGACATCGCCATAGCCATCCCAGAAGGCTACAAGATCTCCCGCAGAGACCGCACCAACAGACTAGGAGGGGGAATCGCCATCATCCACACGGACACCCTCAGAGTCTCGACCAACACCGACTACACCCTCACCACCGCCGAGCACATGCACTTCCAAATCCACACCGACCCCAACACCACCCTCAGAGGAACACTCGTCTACAGACCACCCGGACCCCGACCACAGTTCAGCGACTCCATCGCCGACCTCATCAGCACGCACGCCCTCGCCTCCACGGACTACATCCTCCTCGGGGACCTGAACTTCCACCCCGAGAACAACAACGACGCCAACTCCACCGCCCTGATCGACCACCTCGCCAACCTTGGACTCAAACAACTCATGACGACACCCACCCACGCCGCTGGACACACTCTGGACGCCATCTTCTCAACAAGTCCCCACGTCTCCTTCACCCACACCACCGAACCCCACTGGACAGACCACAGATGCGTCCACTTCACCTTCAGGAAACCCACCACACACCACCGCACCCAACAGATGCAATGCCGCTGCTGGGGCAAGGTCACCGAGGATCAACTGACCACCACCTCGCCCTTGGACCACCCACCGACCCCGACACTGCTGCCATCAACCTCAAACAGTGGATCAACGACTGCGCCGACACCCTCGCCCCACTCAAGACCTCCGCTACCCATCACACCAACAAGCCACCTGGTTCACCGAAGACCTCCGGACCTCCAAGCGCACCTGTCAGAAGCAGGAGAAGAGCTGGCTCCGCGACCGAACACCAGACAGCTACACAGCCCACAAGAACCCACCCGCAGACACCACCAACTTATCAGGACCGCCAAGAGGACCGCCTTCAAAGACCGCCTAGACAGCAACGCACACAACAGCAAAGAGCTCTTCAACATCGTGAAAGAACTCTCCAACCCCAGCTCCAACACCAACGACATTCCACCATCACAAGACCTGTGCAACTCACTGGCCACCTTCTTTCACCGCAAGATCACGGACATCCACGACAGCTTCGACACCGCCACCCCACATCCACCGCCGAGACCACCCCCCTGCGCCCGCCACCCGCACCAGTCGCCTGATCGCTTTATCCAACGTCAGCAACAAAGTCACAATCAAGACCATGAACTCCATCTACTCCGGATTCCCATCTGACATATGCCCTCGCCACGTTTTCTACAAAGCCAGAACAGCCATTGCACCCCATCTCCTAAAAACAATCAATATCTCCTTCGAGACAGCAACCTTCCCAGAGACCTGGAAGCACGCCGAGATCAACGACCTACTGAAGAAACCCAAGGCGGACCCCAACGACCTCAAGAACTTCCAGCCCATCTCCCTGCTCCCTTTCCCGGCAAAGGTCACGGAGAAGATCGTCAACAGACAGCTGACCCGCTACCTCGAAGACAACAACATCCTGGACCCATCCCAGTCCGGCTTCCGCAACAACCACAGCACCGAGACCGCCCTCATCGCCGCCACCGACGACATCAGGATCCTTATGGACAAAGGAGAAACAGCCGCCCTCATCCTTCTGGACCTATCAGTAGCCTTCGACACGGTCTGCCATCGCACCCTAACAGCACGCCTCCATGACGCCGGAAACCAAGAGAAGGCCCTGGCCTGGACCACATCTTTCCTCTCCGGCAGAACCCAGAGTGTCCGCCTCCCACCCTTCCGCTCCAAGACCACCAAGATCATCTGCGGCGTTCCACAGGGATCATCCCTCAGCCCGACGCTGTTCAATATCTACATGGCACCACTCGCCCAAGTCGCACGACAACATAGTCTCAACATCATCTCCTATGCCGACAACACCCAGCTGATCATGTCCCTCACCGAAGACCACCACACCGCCAAAGCCAATCTCCACAGAGGAATGAAGGCCGTCGCCGAATGGATGAAGGACAGCAGGCTGAAGCTGAATTCTGACAAGACTGAGGTCCTCATCCTCGGCTCCACCCCCTCAGCCTGGGATGACTCCTGGTGGCAAACATTGCTAGGAACAGCCCCAGAACCCACCGACCATGCACGCAACCTGGGGGTCATCCTTGACTCCGCCCTCTCCATGACCAAGCAGGTCAACACTTTCCGCTTCCTGCTTCAACACCCTCCGAATGCTCCGCAGGATCTTCAAATGGATCCCCTCCGACACGAGAAAAACAGTCACCCAGGCCCTCGTCACCAGCAGACTGGACTTCGGGAACGCCCTTTACGCAGGAACAACAACCAAGCTCCTGAGACTGCTACACCGCATCCAGAACGCCTCGGCACGACTGATCCTCGACGTCCCCCGAAGCAGCCACATCACACCACACCTGAGTGGCCTGCATTGGCTCCCCGTCAATAACAGGATCACCTTCAAGCTCAAAGCCCTACACAACACCGGACCAGCATACCTCAACGACCGACTCAGCTTCTACACCCCCACCCGCAGCCTCCACTCTACCAACCTCGCCCTCGGAACAGTCCTACGCATCCGGAAAACCACCGCCGGCAGCAGATCCTTTTCCTACCTCGCCGCCAAGACCTGGAACACTCTCCCTACCAGCCTATGACAGACCCAGGACCTGCTGGCCTTCAGAAGACTTCTCAAGACCAGGCTTTTCGATTAGTAGCAGCCCCCCCGCCTCCCCTCCCCAGCGCCTTGAGACCCTCACGGGTATGTAGCGCGCTTTACAAATGAATGATTGATTGATTGATTGAAAGGCCCAAGGGGCCCAGCGGAGGCTTTCATCAGCAGCCTTGTCTGAAGCAACGCCTCCCGCTACCAGGATGCATCGCAGCTGAACAATTGCAGGCTGACTGCAGGGATAATCATTGGGTAGCAAATTCCCAGCCAGCAGAGCAGCACTACTGTGTGGCAAACCGCACTGTGGGCACTCTAGCGCCCCACCTTATATCAGCCTATTTTGGAGGACGGACTAGAGCTTCCTATATGAAACATGTTGCATTGCATTTGTTGCACAATATTAATTAAGATTTAGGAAAGTGTGCCTCTCTCATATATATTTTTTTTCACAACAAATTTTATTGAATGATCAGGTAAAAGCATATATGTGGCTCTCCACAATCAGGAGATCACCACCAAATATCATGACACATTTCAGTATTATTGCATAGCTCAATCAATGAAAAGAGGATAATACAATCCCCCCCCACCTCCACCCCCTTACCCCACCACCCAACTTCCCATTTACTCACCCCTTATCCCTCCCTAATCATGCACGTGATCACAGTAAGCTGTCAGCATTCGGTCGTATTGTGCTCGGTATGGCGCAATCCCCTAGGCCCGAGGGTCCTCCTCCACCTGTAGACCATCCTCCTGTTCCGCTGGAGGGTCCAGAAGCAACCCCCTATACTCCGCCCATCGTTTCCAGATTTTATAATGCTTACGGGGGCATCCTCTGGCCTCAAACACTGGGCGCTCCAGCCCCATAAAGTAGTCCAGACCCGCCTTCCATGCACACAGTGGGGTGGCTCTCACTCCCTTCCATGCCCTCGCCAGGTCCCTCTTTGCCACAGCCAACCCCAGGAACAATAGGTGGCGCTTGTATATATTTCCTCCTACACCTTCCAGTACATGGAGGAGCCCCAATCGGGGGGTGCGGGGAAGATCACACCCCAATACCTCTGACAGACAACTCCATACACCACTCCAGAATCTTGTCAGGCCCGTACAAGACCACACAGTGTGCAGCAGCGTACCCCTCTCAACTCCACAGCGCAGGCACTCCGGAGACACAATCAGACCCGCCTTCCACAATCGTTCCCGGGTGTAGTAGGCCCTGTGTAAGTATTTGAACTGAATAAGCCTGAGTCTTATCGCTATGGCCGTCCCTCTCGGGGATTCTAGCGCCTCCCTCCAATCATCATCGTCTAAGGGTCCAACATCTGTCTCTCAAGCATCTTTAAGGGGAAGTAGGGAGGAGGAGCAGTGCGTAACTAGCGTCTGGTAGATTCTGGACACTTTCTTATCGCCAAGGTCACCCATGAAGACCTTCGCCTCCACTGGGCTGAATTCGGGCAACGACTCCAAGCCCGCAATGCTAGGCTCCAGTGCATGACGAAACTGCAGATAGCGAAAGAATGGGGTCTTGGGCATTTGGAACTCAGTACTGAGCTCCTGGAATTATTTGAGGGCGACCCCGGTCAGTACGTGTCCTAGTGACGAGATCCCGACTGCGTCCCATCCACCAAACCCCGTCAACGAGGCAAGCCCGGGGAGCCTCCCGTTCTTCCACAACGGAGTCTCTGCTGTTAATCTGCCCCACCAACCCATGCGACGCAGCGCCTGCCGCCATACAACAAATACCACTCGTGTGGTACACGGCAGCTCGCGCCGTAGCTTGGCCGAGTATAGGATCGTGTGCAACGTAATGTCGCCCATCAACGAGCGTTCCAGGGCGTACGCTGGGTCTCCTCTATCCTCAAACCACCATTCGTTAAGTACCAACAAGTGGGAGGCCTGATAGTAAGACAATAGATCCGACGTAGCCAGGCCACCACAGTATGTGGACAGGAAGCACGTCCGCAGTGCCACTCTAGCTGCCCCTCCAGCCCATAGAAATCGGCTCAGGACAGAGTTAACTTGCCTAAACCATTGGGGAGCTATAAGGTGGGGGTGATTCTGCAGCTGGTACAAGAGGCGCGGGAGTGCGACCATCTTGAAGATTGCAGATTTACCAAAGATGGTAAGAGGCATTCGAGACCATGTTTTGACATCCGTCTGGACCTTTTCCCACACCGGTACCACGTTGCGTTCCCACGCCACGTCTGCGGACTCGGAGAGGAACACTCCTAGGTACTTCAATCCCCCGGCCGCCACCTGCAATGTCGATGCCCAGGGGTCTGCCACTACCCCACCACCCAACACCCACAGAGTGGACTTACGCGGGTTCAAACACAGGCCCGATACTTCCCCGAAGATGCGCATTATCTCCAAGACTCGGGGGCCCGATCTGCGCAAATCTGTAAGAAAGAAGAGGACATCATCTGCATATAGTGCAATCCTGTCGGTGAGGTTTCCACCCCACTCAAAGCCCCGCATCTGCGCGTCAATACGAACCCAAGAAGCCAGAGGCTCCATAGCTAACGCAAATAAATACGGGGAGAGCGGGCATCCCTGTCGGGTTACCCGGCCAATCGGAAACTTCTCGGAGACCGCCCCGGAGACACGTACAGACGCCGTGATATCGGTATAGAGCAGTTTGACGTAGGAGATAAACACCGGGCCCAGGTTGAGGTGTGGCAGGAGCGCGAACAGGTATGTCCAACTGACCGAATCAAAGGTTCTATCTATATCTGCTAGTAGTAGGGCCGCCCGTTCTTCTTTGGCCCCAATTGCATCCACTGCCGCCTGTGCCCGCCTGATATTATGCCGTGTCGCCCTATTTGGCACAAAACCAGCCTGATCCGGATGGACCAGGTCAGTCACATACGGGAGAAGGCGGTTCGCCAAGGCCTTAGCCAGCAGCTTGGCCTCAATATTGAGTAAGGAGATTGGGCGATAGGAGTCCGGCTTGTCCGGGGGTCTGCCAGGCTTTTGAAAGACCACAACTTCGGCGTGTCACCAGTCAGCTGGCAGTCTACCCTGCGATCGCGCCGCCTCCAGTGCGGTCCGGTAATGGGACCCCAATTGGAGTTGGAATGTCTTATAAAATTCGCACGGGAAGCCGCTTGGGCCAGGCGCCTTCCCCGTGTTGAGCTGTCCCAGCGCGTCGCCCAGTTCCTCCGCCGTCAGGGGAAGGTCTAGTGCTGTTCTGGTTTCATCCGAGACTGCCTTCGGAGGCAAGTCTCCAATGAATTTATCAATCGCATCCGCTGATAGGCAGCCCCGCGGAGCATATTGCTCCATATAATAGTGGGCGGAGCTCGCCGCCAGTTCAGCCGGGTCCATGATCGCCACGCCATCCCCATCCGTGAGACCCGGTAGTGTAAGTGGCTGGAGGGTACGTTGACATAGCCTATGGAGCATGGTACAGGACTTATCTCCCCATTGATATACTCTGCTCCGCGTGGCCAGCCACGCTTGACGAGCCTCGTCTAGTAACACAGATGCATATGACTGTTGCGCCTGTAGGAGCAACCTCACCGCCACCTCGTCCCCACCTCCCCGGCACAGCTGTTCTAGAGTTTCCACCCGCGCTACCGCCTCAGTGATGGCCCCTCGACGTTGTCGACGTGCCGCCGCACACCATGCAATATCCACCCCTCTTATGGTGGGCTTCATGGCCTCCCAGACCACGACTGCATCTATACCTTCCACCAGATTTTCCTGACAGTAATGGGCAATTGCACCCCGCAGGTGCTGGATGTAGACGGCCTGTTGAAGGTGCCACGAGGACATTCTCCACCGGAACGGCTGACGTGCCCTGTGTAGTCCAACCCTAACGGCTACCGGGGAGTGGTCAGACAACCCTCTAGGTAGGATCCCCGCCTCCCACACCCTGTTCAGGAACGCATTGGGCACAAATACATACTCCAGTCGCAAGAACGAACCATGCACTGCCGATACATACGTGAAGGCTCGCACTTTGGGATGCATATGTCGCCACACATCCACCCAGCCCATCCCCTCCACCATCGCATTCAACCGGGTAGGGGCACCGCTGTCAACATCTCCTGCAATTTCTGACGGTCCATACACACGTCCATTACTTCGTTCCAATCACCTCCCAGCACTGCCAAGGACTCCGGGATGTCCGCCCACACTGCAAACAACTTCTCAGACAAGGACCATTGCAATGGGGAAGGGGCATAAATACTGCCAAAAACCACCGGTTCAGCGCCTATCATCCCCTTAATAAAAATGTATCGACCCTGTGGGTCAGACCACTGTTTCTCATGGACGTAGGCCAGCCTGCGATGTACCAAAACAGCAACCCCTCTGGACCCCCTCGAAAACCCGGCATGATATACTTGCTGATAACCAAACCTCTGCAGGCTAAGCACTTTCGTCCCCATCGTGTGAGTTTCTTGCAACAAAAGTACATCCGCTGCCTCCCTCTTCCCCCATCGCAAGATCGCCCCCCGTTTGATCTTGTCGAGCATCCCCCTCACATTCCAAGTTATCACACGCATGGACTCCCTGGGGAGCCCTGGAAGCGGTGCGTCAGCCATAGTCGAATAGAACGAACCCATCGGGCCCCCCGTGCCACGTCCAAGCACACATCACAGTCATTGGCAAAGCATTAGAAAATCACGTGCAATCCCCCCCGTCCACCCCTATGCCCTGTAACAACAACAACCTCCCCCCCACCTCGTCCCCAACCAGACACCCCCAAACCCACCCCCCCCCCCCGACCCCCCTTGCCCCCCACCCCTATACCTCATAGAACTCTGAAGTATCTGTCGCGGCATGGGCATCCTCGGGCCCAAAACAGAGCACCCAAGGACAACCATACCAATGGATCCCAACTACCCCTGCAAACAATAGGAACACCCCCCCTAGACAGCTCCCACTAATGTAGGAGGCAAGTAGCCCCTATACAGGAGCACCCCGAACCCCTCCCCCCACCCCACGCAATGACAGATAAGCAAACAAGCCGTAGCAGGAGACGCAGCAGTCAATCAGCAATACAGTAGAATACAGCGATACAGCCCCTCTTCGTCGGAACGCACGGCATCCGCAGCAGGGCACACCGCCCCTCAGTTTCTCATCAGCCCTTTCCAGACTGATCTGAGTCGCCAGGCGCAGCCGTGGGAGACCCACTTCTAGAAGCAGAGCGTTTCCTAGATCGAGACCTTCTGTTCCTTTTGGCTCGGGCAGTCTGGTCCCCTCGGTCCTGCGATGAGTCTCTCGAGCGTCCCGGGTTTAAACCAGGTTGAGCATGGGGCCTGACGCTCACCGTTTCATCAGTCCATTTGAAGACATCCTCCGGTGTGTCAAAAAAGTGAGTACGGGATTGGAAAACCACCCGAAGGCGGGCTGGATAGAGCAAGGAGTATTGAATGTTTAGGCCTCGAAGTTTCGCCTTGGCAGCAATGAAGGAGTGCCGCTGTTGTTGCACAAGCCTGGCGTAGTCAGGGAAGATCATGATTTTTTGGTTTTCAAAGAGAAGGGAGTCTTTGGCCCTTGCTTCCCGCAATATAGTGTCTCTGTCGTGAAAGTTCAGGATTCTAGCGATCACCGGTCTGGGCCTCTCTCCCGCTGGCGGCTTCAGTGTCAGGGCCCTATGAGCGCGTTCAATCACGAAACAGCGGGATAGGACATCCGGGGGGAGCCAACTCTCCAACCACTGGGATAGAAACTGCTCCATGTGGCCCTTCTCACAACCCTCCGGAAAACCCACAAAGCGAAGGTTGTTTCTGCGCGCGCGCCCTTCAGCATCTTCCACACGGAGCGCCAGGCCCCTTTGAATGTTTTCCATCGCCGCCATTTTCCGCTTCAGGGTCCCAACGTCGTCCTCCACAACCGAGATCCTAGATTCTGTCTCTGTTATTCGTGCCACTGCATTGCGCAGGTCTTGGCGCAATAGGGTCACGTCTGCCCCAACCGCTCCAATCTTGGCATCCAGCATGTCCCTGGACTGGGTAATGGCCGCCATGAGCGCTGCGTTGTCTGGTCCCGACCCCTGACCACCAGACGCTCCGGAGCCTCCACTTGGACCCGTAAACTTGTCAATGGGTCCCTGCTTGGCAGGCCCCCCCCCCTCTGGTCATGGTCTGGCACAATCCGGGGCTCCTGCCTTCGTAACAGTCGCAGGTCTTCTCGGCGAGGTATCTCGCGTCTCCAATAACTGCCAAAGAAACAGGTCAGGAAAGCCTTCCCCGCCTCCACCCCTCTCGCAAACCGCTTCAGTCCTCCACGGGGGGGGGCACACGCAGGGCCCCACGGGGCAATCCTCAGAAATCAGGTTCGCCGCTCCCTATGGTCTCCACTGCCCCCTGGTACAAGGGTCCACGACACAGTCGCATACTCCAGCGCAGGGCCGCTGTGGGTCTGCACGCAGCTCCGGTCTGGAACCGACGAGATCGGCGCAACACCAATCTAGCTACACCTCCCGGTGCATGTGGCTCCAATCCTGACCGTCCACTGCCAGATACTCGCCGCAGATGGTTGGGGGTCCCCCACACCTCTATCCGTCTCCCCAGGGCGGTCAATCGGGTCACCCCGCGGGCTCCAGCCCCACTGCCTCCCAGCCAGTCGCTCGGGGCCCCAGGGATACGCTGTGTGCACCCTTCTCCACTGCCGCCAGCATCCGCTTACACACCAGGTTGTAGGCACCACCTCCAGGGGGGTCAAATATCGGGGGGGCCCCCGAGAACAGGAGACCAGGCAAGTCCAGTTACTCCCGGGCCAGAGAGCGTGAAGAATCTCACTCCGGGGGGCCCGCACCACTAACAGTCCCGCTACTGCCCGGCCTCTGCCTCAGTCGCGCTTTACCTTCGGCGACCCGGGGGTCGCCCAAACTCGAGGCCCCGGCCTCTGGATTTCGACGTAGGCTGCAGTCCCCGCTCAGTGCTCCTGTGGCGCCTGCACACACTCCTCCACCGTGGGGCTCTGTCGCACCTCCTCTCTTCGCTCCGCTGCCGGCCCAGACCCTGGAGTGCGGGCCCCACCGCCGCTACAGCCAGCCGACTCCGGGAGCTCCCGGCCGGGGATCGCCAAAATCGAGGCCCCGGCCGTCCACAATGTGTGTAGGCCCCGGGGTGCCGCCGCCGCTATCTTCGCCACCGCAGATCCGGGAACCCAGATTTGTACACCGGAGGGCACCCTTTGCCAGCCACTACCTCCGCCACAGGTGTGAGGTGGGATATGGGTCCGGAGGCCAGGATAAATAGACGGATTGATAACGGGCTGGTGGGAGCTCTAACAAGCCACGTCCACCATCTTCGCCCTCCCTCTCATATATATTTTGATAACGAAATGTTGATTATGTTATTAAAAGATAATATCAAAGATAATCTTAGGTTATTAAAATCTCCTAAAATAGTGCAATACATAAGAAAAACCACGTTTAATCAAACTTTTTTCATTCCCTCCATAAATATTGCAACTCATCTTGAAGATAAAGAACTTGGAAAGCAGATGGTGATCAATTAGGCTATTCTAATTAAATGTGCAAGAGTGAAAAAATGAGTGGTAAAATTAAACCATATGTGTAGCGCATATATACACACTCGCTAAGGTGTGCTTACGACACGACGTATAACTGACCTTTTTGATAGAATCAGCGATAAAAAATGTTTTGTTATTCACGGGAATTCCATGTCATACGTATCCAGGGCGGGAAGAGCTCCTATTGGGTACTTTTGTCTCAGAGCTCCTCCGCTAATCAACCTGCTTTGGCGTCCACTGGATCGGGCGGCCCGTGATATAATTGTCCTACCTCTCTCGATTGTTTTTTGAAGTATTAATGTAATTGACCATCTGGTACAGAGTAATGTTGGGAATTGGAATACATTTCTTAGAAATAGTAACCAAGTAGACATATTTCAAACAGTGTACTAAACAGGAACATAGTTTTTTTCTCAGTAATAAGAGGTGCCAATTTCTGAAAAATGCTATTTTATTCGAAATAGTTGATTTATCGTATCTCACAGATCTAAATTAGATTGGTTCAGAGTGTTTTTACAACTGTTTTAGGGGTGAATCCAAAAATGTACCAATTGGTCTCATATTGTATGACAATACCCTAGATTAGAAAAGGATGCATAAAAAAGCTGCAAGTAATGCACACTGTTCCCTAGGAAAGACAATTATTTCCACAATATTTGCGTACTAATCGTGTTTTCACATAATATCTACATTTATTCATGCACAAATCTTTTTGAAATCATATTTGTAAGTCATGATTCTGAATGTAACATGAGATTGTACATATAAACACTGCATTACATTCTGCTTATAACATGTATTTATGTGTTCTTTAATACTATTGCATATCATAGCATAAAACGTTTTTTCATCATCAATGGACCTATTTACAAATAGTCATTAATACAGGCAACGTTTCTTCATGAAGATGTTATATTTTCTTGCTTAGCATCCAATGCCCAATGCATTTCGGGAAAACGATTCCCTACATCAGGGGCGATATCCTGTGAGGATCAGTATAAATAGATTTTAGATATCTGACTGCATCTAGTAATATGAATCTGAAGTACACAACAGGGGGTGCCATGTTGTAATAAAGGTAAGAAACCTTATAATCCCAAGAATACGCATAAATATAATAACTTCACCAATAGTGTGAATGATGTGAATGCATCAATATAATTAGAGACATCTCGAAGTGATTAAATGGCGATGGATAGTGAATGCATGTCTATACCGTGTGGTTCCGTGAATTCTGAACCCGTTTTATTAATGGCATGGTTTCGTTACGAATTTGATATTAGCGAACCGTAACTAGTTAGTGCGGCAAGTATAAGTGTTTTCGTCATGTTAGACCGATGGATTCACTACGTATGTGGAGATTTCGTTCTGAACCCTTGGGTTCCATTTTGTGTATGGCAGCCATTTTGTGGTTGCCCTCACATAGGCCGATGACTGTGGCCGAACTAGTCCTTTAAGTACACGTACACCTTAGCTCGTGTTCGTGCTGACTCCTGTTTGACCTGAGTGAACTGACCCTGTTGCCTGAAGCTGACCTTATCTGATCAAGATTAAGGATCAGAGCACAGGACATCGTAAAAGTTTTACTACACACAAATATGCCTTATCCTACTCTCACATGTTTCTGCTCCTTTCTTTATGGTCTATTTATGATTGGATTGTGACCTTTTTTATTATGGGTTCGTTCGACATGTCTAAAGAAGAATGTTGGGTTTGACCGATGATTGATCATGGGCTGGGCAACTGAAAAGTGGGTTTACCGTCAGGCAATACTTTTGTTGTAGAAACATGTGATTGGTTAAACTGTAAACAAGGAATGTTTGCCTGAAGCATAATGGGGCATATTACCAAGCAATAGCGATAATTATCGCTATTGCTTGGTTAGAGACAAAATTTTACCGCTGAGCTGAGGCGATTTTTATCGCAGATAAAACTTGGTTTTACCAAGGTTTATCGCAAATGCGATAAAAAACGGCTGCAATGCATGAATATCGCTGAAAAGTCAGCGATATTCATGCATTACCGAGCTAATGCTCTTAGCCATGTTATCCACATCCCATTGGATAACATGGCTAAGAACTGCTCAGGGCAGGTGTTAGCTTTTGGAGATATTTGCGCTTAGCGCGAATATCTCCAAAAGTTGGTAATAGGAGATAGCCATGTTAGCGACTGTTTCCAGTCGCTAACATCTTGGCACGCCCACTTTGCATGTCATTAGTGATAAATATCACTGACATGCAAAGTGGGGCCCAAGATGTTCGCTATCTCCTACTAGCTGTCGCTAACTGGTGTTAGCGACAGCTAGGTAATAGGGAGATAATTTGATCTCCGCTTTCTTGGCTTTTAAAGCCAAAAAAGCGGAGATAAACCCCCTTGATAATATGCCCCAATGTTTGGCATAAAAAGGGATGACTTGCTTTGTGAAGTTGAGCAGTCTCCTGAGAACTCATACCATGATGATTTCTAGGACTTCTGTTACTGGCTGCAGCCAATAAATTTGATCTTTGACGCCACCTAGAAGTATTCCGTGTCTCTGTTTGCCAGGACAGGTGGAACTCGAAGACATCGGGCGTGTCCCTGACGCCGTCGGTTCTGATTGACCCGGTTCTTCAGTTGGCGCTCAACGTGGGGCGACTTCAGCGGTACCGGTCCAAGCCCGAGGATCGTGGGGAGCTTCGTGAGGAAATTCTGGAGGAAGGCCGCCACTTCATCGACCCCTGTATGTCGACGTGGACCGAAGGTGTTTGCTGCGAGGCTTCCCGCTTTCCGACGGCTACGAAGGACTGCTGCGCTGACTGCCGCCCTGTCTTGGACCCTCGATAGATGATTTGTAGAGCGAGACGATAGACGGTCTTCTGGTGGCGTGACAGATATTTTGGTTAAGTATAAGTGGGTCGCTCCCACAAATTTGTTTGGTTCTTGGTTTTGTTTTGGTTCTTGGTTTGGTTCTTGGTTCTTGGTTGATTCGGCTGCTGCAGCAATCGAAGCCGAGGGGCTCGTATATTTGCGAGAGTATCGATAGTCGATAACCCCTTGAAGTTGGAAGCTAGATTAGTGAGCTATAAGATGCCTGGTCTTAGCAAACTTAGAAAATGGTTTAGTTGTGGTTGCAACAAGGATTCCCGACTAGAGGACTCGTGTCCGATACCTCCGGTTGGAACTCCGACTTATGAGCTCTATTCAAAACACGGAGTGGGTCCTATTACTTATAACGAAGTATGGGTCCGCTACACTAAAAGGGATGGTGTTTTACGATGGCCCCAATATGGTAGTTTTTAATCAAATATTTTAGATAATCTGGAAGTTGCGTTATTTAAGAAGAAAGCCCGGCCGGCAATGTTTGACTCTTTCCGCCTTTGGCAAAAGGAAGCCAAACAGAGAGAAATTAAACGAGCTAAGAGAGATCAGAAAGATAAGAATATGTCAATAGTACAAGCTGCTAGGCAGTACAGGGATGATGGAGAGGAGCGAGCGAGTGAAGCTCTAGATAGACAGCGTTGTATGGCCATAGATAAATGTTATCCGGCCTTGCCGTCTCCTCCTCCAAAAGCGGTTGAAGATCTTGAAAAAGATCCTTTAATCTCTCACTTGTTGAGATTGCCACCTCCTTATGTGCAGGGTGCTACTGCACCTCCAGTACTCCCGGTTGTTCCACCCTTTGTTGTTCAACCTCCTGCTGTTGTTCAGCCACCTGGTACTCCACAGATGGTTTTGCCTCCTCCTGCGCAACCCGCTCTAGGGTCGCCAGCTTTGCTACCAGCTTTGCATCAGACTCCTATGCCTTCTATTTCTGCTTCTTCAACTCCGACTGTTCTTATGCCTACACCTTCTTTGCCTCAGAATACTTATTCTCCTGTTCTTATGTCTGCTTCTTTTCCTTCTGTTCGAAAACGAATGACAGAGACTGTTTCTACTCTGTTGTCTCCATTGTTTGGGTCACTGAATATGACCCCTGTTTCGGGAACGTAAGCAGAGTCGTAGTCAGCTTCCTGGTTCCGAGGAACGGGTTGTGTTGGATTTGTTGGCTCGTAGATGGATTATAAATGCTTCAAGGTATGATTTGCCAGCGGTTATGGATGTTTTCTTTCAGTGTGAACCGCCTAAGCAAAGGTATGTTTTTAATGTGATGTGTATGTTTCTGCGTCAGGAATGGGAAGATAATGATTTGGGTTTGATCCCGCAGGAACTACTTGATGTTCAGTCGGATTTTGCTAAAGGGATGATAGTGGAATCTGATATTACAGACGCCGTAGAGACGATACTGGCTTTTAGGTCTAGACTTCCATCTCAGACATTGTACGAACCTGATTCCTCTGTTAGAAGAAAAGTGAGACAGTATCCAATGAGAGAAGTTCCTCCTGTATGGAAGGAAGCAGTTCAGGCTAATGCAAATCAGGGTATTGTTGCCGCACCGGCTCATTTTCAGCGAGTATGGGTACATGTCCCTTGGAAGAGAGCAGAGGTCTTGGCTCTTAAGCAAACCTTACCTGATCCTCGTAAGAATCCTGCTATTTATTACAAGGAATTGTCTCAGACAGTAGATGCGTGTATTATGAATTTAGCCGACATCGACATGTTGATGGGTAATGTAGTTCCGCAACCTTTGTGGGCGAAGATTCGTCATGAGAATCATGCAACAGAATTAGGAGATACTTGGGCGAATATTGTTGCTGCAGATGGTAGACAGGAGGGAGGTGCTAAACCTGAACCTTTGGTTTCAGAATTGCCAGGTAGAATTATTAATTTGATGAAAACGATGATGCCTGCGTTACGAGTGAATTGGGATAAGTTAGCAGCATGTAAGAAGAAGAAAGACGAGAGTGTGTCTGATTTCTTCACTAGGTTTGAAGAGACGTTTATTGATCACAGTGGTCAGGATATGAGTACGGAAGGTGGTCAAAGGTTGTTCGTGGATAAATTTGTCTTTAATTTGCTTCCCGAACTTTCCAATAAGTTAAAGGACTGAGAGTTCATGGGCTGTTTCTTCGTCGGCCCAGATATTGGCTACTGCCCAATATTACGAGAATAGGGATAAAGATGAGAAGGATAAAGCGGAGAAGAAAACTAAAGATTTAAAGACGAAAGTTCTTTTGCAGCAAGCTTATCCGCCTCGTCAGAATCAGCCTCAGTTTCAGCAACCTCCGCAATTTCAGAGATTGTTAAAGAAGCCTGAGCCATATGTTCAGCGATTCTTTCCTGGCCCTAATCAGTGTGCTTATTGTAGAGAAGAAGGTCATTTCAAGAATAGTTGTCCGACTTTGTTACAGCGTGTGAATGGTGCACCTGGTCAGAGAGGTCGTGGTGGTTTTCAGCAAGCGTCTAGAGGAAGAGGACGTGGTGTGATCCCCCAGAACGAGCGTTCTTCTTCCCTACAGAATTCTGCGAATTATTTTGACAGACAGAATGCTCCGAGTGGACAGTCTGCCCAGTATTATGTTGAGGATTACTATGTTGAAGGTGAGAGTTCTGCTTATAATGATAGCTAGGACAGCCATGGGCGAAGTAAGGGAGTAGTGTCAGTTCCAGTAGATCAGAGTGGACCTTATGTTGAAGTGATTACATCAGGTGTGGTAGAGCCTTTTCTTTGGATACTGGTGCGACAAAGAGTTCTATTATGCATTCTAAACTCCCTGGCGCACCTTTGTCTGGCTTAACCAATGTTTCCGTAGGATTTTCAGGCGCCCCAGTTCGTAATCCGGTTTCTAGTCCTTTGTCCCTTTCTATTGGCCCTTGTGAATTGGAAGCTCCACTTATTCTAACGACTGTTGGTAATGAGAATCTGTTGGGATTGGACTTGCTGAAAAGATTGTATGCGACATTGCATTGTTCTCCTTCGGGAGTACAGCTTACCCTTGGTAAGAACGTGATTTCTCCAATGTATTTGTCGAAAGATTGTTTGCCACTGGAATTGCGTTCACTTCCTGATACGCTTTGGGCTACGGGTCCAAATGATGTTGGTCTTTTGCAGATTCCACCGTATGTTGTTACCTTTAAAACGAATGCTAAGCTACCTCGTATTCCACAGTATAAAATATCGCGCGATGGCGAGAGAGCTCTTTTGGCGATTGTCTATGACTTGGTTGAGAAGGGTGTAGTTGAAGAAACAAGAGGTAATGTGTGTAATAGTCCTGTTTTGCCTGTTCTTAAGCGTACTGATGCTTCTAAGCCGCCTGTGTATAGGTTTGTGATTGACCTTCGAGAGGTCAATAAGATTGTCGTGCCACAGTTTCCCGTGGTACCTGATATCACTGCTTTGTTGACTCTGATTCCTGCTTTGGCAGCTTGTTTCTCTGTCATTGACCTGAAGAAAGCTTTCTTTAGCATTCCGATTGCTGAGGAAAGTAGGGATATTTTCGGCTTCTCTTTAGGAGGACGAAGCTTCCGGTTTAAGAGAGCTCCCCAAGGTTATTGTGAAAGTCCTTCAATCTATAGTCAGGCGCTGAAAACACAACTTGATGGTTTTGTGTTACCTGCTGGTGCTACTCTTATTCAGTACGTTGACGATTTGTTGATTGCTGCTGATGATGAAAAGATTTGTAAAGAGGCTACTCTTTCGTTGTTGCGGTATTTGTCTGACCTTCATCATAAAGTGTCACCTTCGAAGTTGCAATATTGCCGACAAGAAGTAACCTACTTAGGTCATCTCTTGTCGAAGGAGGGAAGGCGATTGACCCCAGAAAGAATTCAAGCGATTGCGCAAATGAGTGTGCCATCCACACAGAGACAAGTTCGTGCTTTTTTGGGTATTACATCGTATTGTAGACAATGGATTCCCAATTTTTCACTGTTGGCGAAACCTCTGTTAGCATTGACTACGAAAGATACTCCGTATCCTCTTCCCTGGTCTGATGAATGCCAGAAAAGTTTTTCTGAATTACGTGATGCATTGCGTTCGGCTCCTGTGTTGGGTACTCCAGACTATAGCAAGCCTTTTACGTTGTATGTACACGAGAGAGAAGGATGTGCGTTGTCAGTGTTGACTCAATCTTTTGGGGACAAGCAGCGTCCATGCGCGTATTTCTCAGCAACATTAGACCCAGTTGCTAAAGCATTGCCGAGTTGTTTGAGAGCTACAGCTGCAGCTGCCGTTTCTATCTGACAGTCTGCTGGTTTGGTATTGGATAATACGTTGATTGTGATGGTTCCGCATGCAGTGGATACCTTATTAAACAGGACTAAGACACAGCACCTTACTAGTGCACGTCTTTCAGGTTACGAGTTGACACTGTTGGCTAGCCATGTTCACATTAAAAGATGTAGGGGCATATTACCAAGCAATAGCGATAATTATCGCTATTGCTTGGTTAGAGACAAAAATTTACCGCTAAGCTGCGGCGATTTTTATCGCAGATAAACCATGGTATTACCAAGGTTTATCGCAAATGCGATAAAAAACGTCCGCAATGCATGAATATCGCTGAAAAGTCAGCGATATTCATGCATTACCGAGCTAATGCTCTTAGCCATGTTATCCACCTCCCATTGGATAACATGGCTAAGAACTGCTCAGGGCAGGTGTTAGCTTTTGGAGATATTCGCGCTTAGCGCAAATATCTCCAAAAGTTGGTAATAGGAGATAGCGATGTTAGCGACTGTTTCCAGTCGCTAACATCTTGGCACGCCCACTTTGCATGTCATTAGTGATAAATATCACTGACATGCAAAGTGGGGCCCAAGATGGTCGCTATCTCCTACTAGCTGTCGCTAACTGGTGTTAGCGACAGCTAGGTAATAGGGAGATAATTTTATCTCCACTTGCTTGGCTTTTAAAGCCAAAAAAGCGGAGATAAACCCCCTTGATAATATGCCCCGTAATGTGTTGAATCCAGCTACGTTGTTGCAGATCTCTACAGAGACGGATGCTCAAGAACAGCATGATTGTTTTCTTCGTACAGAAGAAGAGACGAAAGCTAGAGTGGATCTCAAAGATACCCCTCTGGAGAATGTTGATGGTATGCTGTGGGTTGATGGTTCGTGTTTTAAGCTTCCGAATGGTGAAACGACCGCAGCGTATGCTATCACAACTCTAAATACAGTTGTTGAGACAGCACGCATACCACAGAATTCTGCGCAAGCAGCAGAGCTAATTGCACTGACTAGAGCGTGTGTGTTGTCGGAAGGAAAGCGAGTGAATGTTTACACTGATAGTCAGTATGCGTTTGGTGTTGCTCACAGTTTTGGATGTTTGTGGAGAGAGCGTGGGTTCCTTACTTCCCATGGAACTAAAATTCAGCATGGGCAGTTAGTGAATGAACTTTTGGAATCTCTCACTCTCCCAAAGCAGATTGCAATTGTGAAGTGTAGTGCGCATAAGAAAGTTGTGGACGATGTTGGTCGAGGGAATGCGTTTGCGGATATAGTTGCGAAGGAAACAGCGAAAGACATGATGAGCCGTATGTATGTTGCAGGACCAGCAAGATGGATTATGGCTGGTGGAATGTGTGAAGACACGATAGAAAGTGTGAAGATGATTCAGGCTGAAGCTACAGAAAAGGAAATGAATGTTTGGAGAGAGAGTACGGGTATGTTGGATTCTACAGGTTGTTGGATTGAGTTGTCGGAACACCAGCGATGGTTGTTGCCAGACGCGTATGTGCTCCCAGTGGTTACAATGGCTCATGGATTGGCTCATATAAGTTCGAAAGGGATATGCAAGTTGTTGGCTCCAGTTTGGCAGAATGCTGGAATCCCGAAATGTGCAAAGAACGTGGTGAAACATTGTATGATTTGTCTGCAATATAATCCTGGTAAGGGAATCCCAACTCCAGCTGGTCATTTTGCTCCTCCGACGTATCCGTTTGAGGTGATACAGTTAGATTATATTCACATGGAGAGATGCAACAACCTAAAATACGTTCTTGTGGTTGTTTGCGCCTTTTCTAGATGGATAGAGGCTTACCCCCTAAAAGATAATACTGCCTTGTCTACAGCCAAGGTTTTGTTGAGAGAGTATTTCCCTAGGTATGGTTTGCCGAGAATTGTATGGTCAGACAATGGGAGTGAATTTGTGGGTCAAATCATGAAGAAAGTATGCTCTGGATTGGGAATCAGTCAGAAGTTCCACGCAGCGAATCACCCCCAGTCTGCTGGACTTGTTGAATGTTACAATGGTACGCTTAAGCTGAAATTGGCTAAGGTACAAGCGAGCACTGGTCTTACATGGCCAGATGCCTTGCCGTTGGCTCTTTTGTCAACAAGGACGACTGTGCATTCTAGAGTGGGACTTAGTCCGTATGAGATTGTGTTTGGTCGTCCAGCGAATGTTTGGAGTGTGCCTCGTCCGAAAGAATACAGCAGTATTGAATACCCTATGTTGGTGGATTACTTACATGACTTGACTGTTAAATTACGTGTTCTCCACCAACAGGTCTATGACAGTCTGCCGACAGCCACTACAGATCCAGGGCACGTACTTGAACCTGGACAGTACGTTCTTGTGAAAACTTTTCAGCGTACCAAGAACTTGCAGCCTAGATGGACCGACCCCTATCTGATTTTGTTGGTTACTAGAACCGCTGTTAGAATAGCAGGCAAAAAGAACTGGGTGCATGCCACCCACTGTAAAAAAAGTTCCTTTGCCTTTACCATATGATCAGTGGGTAAGGGATGGTATCGCTGATTCTGATTGTAAGAAGGTCCCTAGATTCGTTCCATCTAGTGATGCACATTTGACATGGACACGGTCTGAACGTGAGGATGACGAAGTTCTACAAGCTGCTGTGTCTCCGCATTTGAGATTGGACACCACTGAGCCTAACTCTTGTTTACAGACCAGACAGTGCCTGGTAAAGGCCGTTATAATTTACGACCGAGAAACAATGAACAGATAAAAGTATAATATTTCCTTTTGTTTTTGGAGAACTGCTCTCTCTCATCCAAGAAACTGTTTTGGCCTATTTTTCTTTTTCGAGCTGCCATCCGAGCTCAGCTGTAGGGTCGCGGTATAAAGACTTGGGATTGCAAGCCGTGTAGACACAAGGTCGACGGTTCTGGTTGGTCCAAGGGCGTTCCCTAGACTGACAGGCGCATTCCTTAGCGGAAGAGAACCAACTGCCGCGAACAGCACGGTTAGAGGAGGGAGTTTTTGTGATGGAGAGAGCTGCTGAGAAAATTAACTTTAAAATGAAACTGTGTAAATGAATGCATAGCAAATGTTTTCTGATAATATGTGTTTTGATGTTTTTAAGCATGACGTTAGCATTGGTGGGTTGGGTTGTTTTCATTACCCAATTGACTTCTGCACCCACCTCTCAACCTATGTCTTTTCTTACTACTACTTCTTTGCATTCTTTTCATATCTTACCTGAACACGAGCAAATTAGAAGGTCGGAATTTGTGAATAATTCTTTTGTACAGCTTCTGCATCAACACCAGTTAGTAGTGAACACCACTAATTATTGGGTGTGTGGTCTTATGCCGCACACTATGGATAGAGGTATTCCTTATCTGGTTCTGCCATTCAGTTACAATGGGTCCGTATGAGCATATCAGACGATGTTTATTTATGCCATTGAAGTCTATCCCCTGCGTTCCATGAGAGATAACTCAAGTAATAAAGCCTTGGTGAAGGGAATTACAGATCTGAGTAGAGATATCGAAACGTATAAGACTATTCCCAAGGATGAGTTACTAGCATATGTTGGTTGGAATACAACCGGACATAGTATTAGTCTGGGTGAGAAGCAGAGACGAAAAAGGTCACCTCCGATTTGGATCGTACCTCATCGTGGTCATTTTTGTCTGCAAGGGAAAGGCAAGAATCCGAGAGCTCAGTTAGGGAAGAGTGTTTGTACTCAGACGTATGTCTTTGCGTCCCAAACTTCCCCACCGTTTTTAGCAGCTAAGGGGACGTATTTTGTCTGCTATGATAAAGCATATACATGGTTGCCCCCTGATTTTTCGGGAACATGTTATGTTGCATATTTGTTGCCTCCTACGTAAACTGCTGCTGTAGATTACCACAGAACGAGAGTTGTTAGAGGTGTCTTCTATCAGGAAGATACTGCTGGACAAGAAGTGGGAGACTTCTTTAAGGGTTTCCTGCCGTTTTGGGGACTTATGGCAAACAGTAGAAACCTACGGCAATTAACGAGAGTGGTTGAATCCACCGTGAATGAAACTGCCAGTGCCCTTAGTAATTTGACTGCTGAGCTTCAAGCGGATCGTCTTATGACGTTACAGAATAGTATGGTTTTAGATGTCATACTTGCAGATCGAGGTGAAGTATGTAAAGTGATCCAATCGAGTTGCTGCGCTTTCATTCCAGATAATGCTCCTACAGTATACGAGGCCATTTGTAAGTTACATAAGATCTCCGAGTCTATACATGTGGATAAAGGAGATTGGTCGTTGACTGGATGGTTTTGGGGATTGTTATCCACTTGGGGATGGAAGATTCTGATGATCATCGGGATGGTTTTCGCGATTCTCTTCTCATGTTGTCTTTGTGTACAGTGTGGCCCTGCCATATGTGGCCTTTGTATTACTACGTGTGTGAGAAGACCTGTCTCGAGAGAAGTCCTGAGTAATAGGATGATGCTCCAGCAGCATCTTGATGATCTGATGAATATTGACATCGACTCAGACGCAGACTGAGTGATTGCCTATGTAAGGGCAAAAGGAGGGTCTGTGGTTCCGTGAATTCTGAACCCGTTTTATAAATGGCATGGTTTCGTTACGAATTTGATATTAGCGAACCGTAACCAGTTAGTGCGGCAAGTATAAGTGTTTTCGTCATGTTAGACCGATGGATTCACTACGTATGTGGAGATTTCGTTCTGAACCCTTGGGTTCCATTTTGTGTATGGCAGCCATTTTGTGGTTGCCCTCACATAGGCCGATGACTGTGGCCGAACAAGTCTTTTAAGTACACGTACACCTTAGCTCAAGTTCTTGCTGACTCCTGTTTGACCTGAGTGAACTGACCCTGTTGCCTGAAGCTGATCTTGTTAAACCAGTTCCTGCCCTTTAGCTGATCAAGATTAAGGATCAGAGCACAGGACATCGTAAAAGTTTTACTACACACAAATATGCCTTATCCTACTCTCACCTGTTTCTGCTCCTTTCTTTATGGTCTATTTATGATTGGGTTGTGGCTTTTTTTATTATGGGTTCGTTCGACCTGTCTAAAGAAGAATGTTGGGTTTGACCGATGATTGATCATGGGCTGGGCAACTGAAAAGTGGGTTTTACCGTCATGCAATACTTTTGTTGTAGAAACATGTGATTGGTTAAACTGTAAACAAGGAATGTTTGCCTGAAGCATAATGTTTGGCATAAAAAGGGATGACTTGCTTTGTAAAGTTGAGCAGTCTCCTGAGAACTCATACTGTGATGATTTCTAGGACTTCTGTTACTGGCTGCAGCCAATAAATTTGATCTTTGACGCCACCTAGAAGTATTCCGTGTCTCTGTTTGCCAGGACAGGTGGAACTCGAAAAAATCGGGCGTGTCCCTGACGCCGCCAGTTCTGATTGACCCGGTTCTTCAACCGCAATATATAATCAAGCTTGTATATACTGAAGATCTGGGTTCCATTAATCTATCGTAACTGTTGTATGTGGGTGTATGATGTGCTCAACATTCTACTGATTTACGAAGTAGTGCTGTAGTGTTGTTGTGTGATCTTGCTGTATATGTTATGAAATAAACTTTATAAGAAGCAACTGAAATCTACCCTGTCATTCAGTCCCACCGGTATGAGCGTGTGTAGATAGTGTATCCAGTATGTTTCCCTCTCAAGTAATCTCATCGTATTGTCTTGTCCCTCTCTTTTAGGTACAATTTCCACTATTTGTACACGTAATTGGGCAATGTTATGTTGAGCTTCCACCCAATGATTAGCCACTGGTGCTGATCTATTTTGAGTTCTTATTGTGCTCTTGTGTTCTGTCAATCTTGTTTTTAGTTTACGTTCAGTTTTACCTATGTATGCTCTGCCACACGGGCATTTGAGACAGTAAACTAGATGTCCACAGCCGCAGTGTATCTAGTGCTACCAAGTCTGTGCCCTGCTAATCATGGACCCTCTATGATTGGGTATAATGGTGCGGACGCCTTCATGTCACCTCCGGGCCTGCGGAATGTGATGTTGCAGGCCTCTGGGCCCCCATGCCCACATGCACACAACATGGATACACCCCGGGAGAGGTTGGAAATGGCGTCGGGGACGTGCGCCCTGTCCTTTTTATTGGCAGGGTCACATGTGCTGGGACGCATGTGTTGGATAGGGGTGGTGTGCGTGTAAACCAGCTATGAGGGAGTGGCCGTGGCATGCTGACAACTAGATCTGTGAGCAGCAGATCACTACAGGGAAGTCCTGGCACATGTAGCGTTGTTGTCCCCCCACCCCTGAAGCCTAAGCGTAGTGGGCTGACCTGGCGTATGCCAGTCCAGCGTAAGGGTTTGAACAATGACCCGGGCTCTGGGCGTGGTTCCGTACTTGGCTGGGCAACGAAGTAACTAATGCGCGTGTCGCTGTTGTTGTGTCGGCGCCACCTGGACAACGTTCGCCAATGTGTCACCCTGTGACCCAAGTCCAACGACATGAGCCACATGGACGTAGGGGGAATTCACTGACCCTACATTTATTAATACTACCACACATGAAAGACCATAGACACAACACATCTGTGTGATTCAGAATGTTTAATGCACATTCAGTGGAGTGTTGCAGCTGGAGCAGTACAGGGCAATGCAAACCCCACCTTACAATGTTGGCCCGTGGAGGGCCAGCCAGAGTCCTTCAGGGAATTACAAGTCCAAAGGAAGAGAAAGAGTTCAGTCCACAGTCTGTGTGGGTGGTGCTGGCCTTTCTCCAGCACTGTGTGGCAGTGGCAACTCAGGGGCTGGAGGTGGAATGTCTACCACACTGTGTGGCACTGACACTTCAGGGGGCGGAGATGTGGATGGAGTGGTAGTATCAGCATGCACCAGCGCCAGGCCTTGTGGCAGCAATGCCATGAGGATGGTTTTGAGGTCATTGGGGAACCCAGCTACCACTCACTGGTGTGCAGCTGTGGCAGCCACTCTTTCCTTATTGGCCCGCTCCATGGTCTCCATGAGCCTCTGCATGTTTCCCACCTCCCGGGCGAGCTCGATGGATCCACTCTGACTAGTCAGTCGTTCTTGTCTCTGAGTCAGGACTCTGGCGATATCAGCCATGGTTCGTTGGAGAGCATGGAGCGGACTGTGGGTGTCCGTTAGGAACTGTGAGTGGTCCCTGATGGGACTTAGACACCCACGTTTGGCATCTAGTTTGTCTGCCATGCGGCCAAAGCCCACCTGCACCTGTTCAGCCAGCTGCTCCTGGCATCCTAACACACAACGTTTGAAGGCCATGTGTTCTTCGTGGGGGTCCTGGGAGGCAGCCGTGGTGGTGGGTGCTGCCTGCTGTGTGGTATGTGCAGGAGGCGGGGTCTCCTTGTTGCAGCTGGGCTACCCTGCTCCTGGAGGTGGACTGCGGAGGCTGTCAATGAACTCTTCGAGGGCGTCGGAGTCGGAGCTGTGGTGGTCCTCTTCGTCATCAGAGAAGAGATGGTCGGGCTTCTGTGCAGGAGGTGTTGATTGTCCCTCTGCAATGTGAAGGGGAAATGCAGTTTAACAATGTATTCACATGTGTGTTGTTGCATTGTACATGTTTACATACAGACTGCATGACTGTGTATATCGTGGCTGTTTGAAAGGAGCTGCCTATTTGATGGTGGACAGTGGAAATTTCGACAACAGACTTGTGTGTTTATACTTGTACTTAGTCATCTCACATTTCCCACAAATGCCACTTGTGATTGGCCAGTGTCTACACCCAGTCAGCACCAATTGTTTCCTGTTCTATTGTGTCCTTATAACAATACCCATTGCCAGTACTGATAATTATTCAAAAATTGATTTGTTCCAGAATGTATACTACATACACATCCGAAAGCTCATAAGTCGCTTTTATTTCAATTTTTCATTTATCATATAACCCCCCCAAAATTTTTTAGTACATAATCAAAAGACAAAAGAAGACAATTTACATAAACAATGATTCGGGGGACAAGTAATATCAATCTTCACACACTCAATCACTCATAAAATTATCCATCCACATTTTTTCACATTCACACATCCTAATTTACATATATACACCGCAACAATAGGAATCAACCTATGGAATAGCAAACGGGCTGTCAAAAAGTCTAAACAATATTTGGTATATAGCGGATGACTCATAAATACACAAAATTAAACATTTGATACTTTTTTACATGTATCCAATGTAATCAAGACCAATTATTTTAAAAAAGTAGGTATATTATGGTAGCACTGTCAGTCTACGCGTTTCGAATCCCAAGGATTGTGGGGATTCTCATCAGGACCATAGAATTCTGAAACAATAAAAGGAACAAAAATGATATCCTATCCTTCAACAACAAAGTACCAAGTGACAACCACTATTCTCAAGCTTCAGCTTACCACTCTCAATTCACACGAGTGGATGAGAAACGTGCGTTTTTTTCTGTGTCCCCAAAGGAGTTCTACAGATATGAGGGAAAAACAGAAGAAAGGAAGATATAATATACCATTCCTCCTACTGCATGATTCTATCTCTATTACTACACAGAGCCCTCCTCATTATCAAAATCCAAATCTTACCTATATGACCTTTTGTGTTAGAGATGGCCACGAGATTGATAGGTTTGCTGGTTCACCATCTGACATCAAGGAGATAAAAGGGTTACCTTAGTATTTATTTTGAATTTGTGTCAGGAGGTCCCTATTATTAAGACAGCGGACTAAAAAGGTCTTACCTCCTTGTGCCCGTCGGCACGGAGTCCTTGTTAAATACACCCGACTCTTAGTATGTTCAATGGTGGGTCCCCGTATTCTAAAACAGATGAAAAGAAGGTACAATCATGTTAGCGCCATTCCTCTTACAGAACATACCCCCTAAAGCGTCCCAAAGTATCCAGGTACCAATGCTCCTCTTACCGATTCAATCAAGTTTTCAGGATCTTGTTTCAGCGATCTGGCGTTCTCCCCGGTCGAGTGCCACGCGCCCAGTAGTGACGTGCTGCGCGACCTCTATCGTCATGATGGGATTTGTAGTCTCCAATAGCCCGCGCATGCGGGGATTCTTTCCCCGTTACTTTTTAACAAAAACAACAAACACGGGCTTGTAGATTGTTCCACTATAAAGTTAAAAAGCAACAACTGATTGAATTTCAGATATTTTTTGATGTTCTCCGGTATCTAAGTCAAGTGATAATTATGACCCAGCAATGTCCTCAATGCTTACACTGTCAAATGTAGTTGATTTAACGCACGGTCTAGCACGGGCATGGATTGCCATCGTGCTGCATTATGGGAATTGGAGTATATGAAGACTCCATCGAGGGTATTCCAGCTTGACAACTAGATGGTATAAATTTATATTAAGGCATATGTTAGAGATAAAATTCTCATTTTGGTATTCTTTGTCAGCCCGTGGTACTAAACATATTGGGGGTCCCACAAAAGAAAATTGATCTATTGTGCCATGAGTCGTGCAAAGTTATTCATAAGGCTCTTTCCACTCAGGACCATCATGATGTAAATGATTTGAATTGATGGTTATTCTCAGGCTGATCTCTTATATGTAGCTCCCTCGAGGACTGTAGTGATGACGTTCAATTACAGCTTATGAATCTCAGAAATTCATTTAACCCTGACACGGCCGTGTCAAATTTTACAATTAGCAGTGCTTCTCTCTTTGTTACTTTTTGATTCCAGTCTCCTCCCCTTGGATCCTTTTCCATTTTTGAAATTACAGTCCATCTCAGATCATTTATTGCATGGGCCTTCTTCTTCCAGTGGTTTACAAGTGGGGCAGTTTCCACATTTGTTTTTATTCGCGATTTATGTTGAGAAATCCTCTGCCGGATTTCTTGATTAGTTTTCCCGATGTACAGTAGCCCACAAGGGCAAGTCACCCCATAGACTACGTACTTGGTCTTACAATTACTGAAAGAATCGTGTTTCCATGATATTCCATGGTGTTGGAATAGGGAACCTTCTATTGTTAGTTCTTAACATACACATGTCCCGCACTTATGATGGCCTACTATAGGCGATAGTCCCATCATTTGCCTTAAGGTAGGTTTTGGAGTATATTGCAATGCTGATCTCACGACCTGGTTTGCGACACTACTTTCCTTTTTAAATGCGAAAAGTGGCTGCGATGAAAACCTAGCGTCCAGATTTTTTATTAGGTGCCAGTTTTGGGTAATCCCTTTTTTTAGTTTATTCGAATCCAGGCAAAAGGTTGTTACACAAACTTGACGTTCATTTGCAGTTTTTTTCCGACGTTCTAAGAGAGATTCTCTTGGTGTCCAGCGTGCTCGCTTCATTGCGTTTTTTACTCATTTCCTTGGACACCCACGGTCTCCTAATTTTTCAGACAGTTTACCAGCATGAAAGTTAAAATCCTTGTTGTCAAAACAGTTCCTTCTAATTCTTAAAAACTGTCCGTACGGCAGGTTGTCATGCAAGCTTCTCGGGTGGTTGCTTGTGTAAAGCAAAGCTTTGTTCCTATCAGTTGTTTTTACATATAGTGTTGTTTTCACCCCACCTTCAATTGGATAAACGTCGACATCCAAAAAAGGAATTTTCCTTGCAGAGTATTGAATGCTGAATTTAATATCAGCGGTTCTTGCATTTAACCATTCGTGGAAGAGCAACAGTTGTTCCTCCCCACCCGTCCACACCATGAGAATCTTAACGGTGGCAGAGGAAAGTATCCTAGCTAAGGGACTATCTTTTGTCCCATCAAAAGGGACGGATTTTGTCAAGTTAAAAACAGAATTCATTGAATTCTGTCACAAAATCAGACTTGCTACATTTTTCATGACTAATCCCAGCAAACCATCATTGGAGATCACAGGATTACGGAATAAATCATCCTTCAGTCCACCTGGAAATACAATACCAAAAGTGGTAATCACTTTTGAAAAAACAGTTTTATCTGCTATTACAGAGATGGAAAAAAAGAGCCAGTATGTTAAACATAACATTACTAAAGAACAGAGAGAAGCCCTTACTACATTAAAAAATGACCCTGTTGTGGTGATCAAGCAGGCAGATAAAGGGGGTTCAATAGTCGTATGGGACACTGGCGATTATACGACAGAAATAATGAAACATCTCAATGACCCAACCTGCTACAGAAAGATCAATAAAGATCCCACGATTGAGTTACAAAATCAATTGTTTTTGATAATACCAGAAGGCTCCGACCTTGGGTTCCTTGGGCCCAAGGAATTCAACTTTTTACACAAAAAGTACCCGAGAACACCGGTATTTTACGTGCTACCAAAGGTGCATTAATGTGAAAAAAAACACCGGGGAGACCAATAGTCTCAGGTTGTGATTCCTTATTGGAGCCAATTTCGAGATATGTTGATTTTTTTCCTAAAGGAGTTTATGAAGGATGTTACGTCGTTTTACAAGACACTACTGATTTTATAAATAAATTGGAAACAGTGGGATTTGATCAAAATAAAGACTTTTTAGTTACACTAGATGTAACTTCTTTATATACCCAAATTCCACAGGAGGAAGCAGTGGCAGTGCTGACATATTTTCTGGACACTAGATCAAGACCAGTCCAAGTGCCAACCTAATTTATTGTGGATTTGGCAACTTTCGCCCTGAAGAAGAATTATTTTAAATTTGGTAGCGATTTCTTTTACCAAATAAAAGGAGTCGCAATGGGGTGTCCCTTCGTCCCAGAATTGGCAGTACTCTTCATGGCAATGTATGAGGAATCCTTCGTGTAAAATAACAACCCATTTTCGCAGTTCATTTCTACATGGCTGCGATTTATTGATGAACTTTTCATGGTGTGGAGGACAAGGAACAACTGTTGCTCTTCCACGAATGGTTAAATGCAAGAACCGCTGATATTAAATTCAGCATTCAATACTCTGCAAGAAAAATTCCTTTTTTGGATGTCGAAGTTTATCCAATTGAAGGTGGGGTGAAAACAACACTATATGTAAAAACAACTGATAGGAACAAAGCTTTGCTTTACACAAGCAACCACCCGAGAAGCTTGCGTGACAACCTGCCGTACGGACAGTTTTTAAGAATTAGAAGGAACTGTTTTGACAACAAGGATTTTAACTTTCATGCTGGTCTGAAAAATTAGGAGACCGTGGGTATCCAAGGAAATGAGTCAAAAACGCAATGAAGCGAGCACGCTGGACACCAAGAGATACTCCCTTAGAACGTCGGGAAAAAACTGCAAATGAACGTCAAGTTTGTGTAACAACCTTTTGCCCGGATTCGAATAAAGTAAAAAAAGTGATTACCCAAAACTGGCACCTAATAAAAAATCTGGACGCTAGGTTTTCATCGCAGCCACTTTTCGCATTTAAAAAGGAAAGTAGTGTCGCAAACCAGGTCGTGAGATCAGCATTGCAATGTACTCCAAAACCTACCTTACGGCAAATGATGGGACTATCGCCTATAGTAGGCCATCATAAGTGCGGGACATGTGTATGTTGCGAACTAACAATAGAAGGTTCCCTATTCCAACACCATGGAATATCATGGAAACATGATTCTTTCAGTAATTGTAAGACCAAGTACGTAGTGTATGGGGTGACTTGCCCTTGTGGGCTACTGTACATCGGGAAAACTAATCAAGAAATCCGGCAGAGGATTTCTCAACATAAATCGCGAATAAAAACAAATGTGGAAACTGCCCCACTTGTAAACCACTGAAAGAAGAAGGCCCATGCAATAAATGATCTGAGATGGACTGTAATTTCGAAAGGGGCGGAGACTGGGATCAAAAACTAACAAAGAGAGAAGCACTGCTAATTGTAAAATTTGACACGCCGTGTCAGGGTTAAATGAAATTTCTGAGATTTATAAGCTGTAATTGAACGTCATCACTACAGTCCTCGAGGGAGCTACATATAAGAGATCAGTCTGAGAATAACCATCAATTCAATTCATTGATGGTCCTGAGAGGAAAGAGCCTTATAAATAACTTTGCACGACTCATGGCACAATAGATCAAATTTCTTTTGTGGGACCCCCAATATGTTTAGTACCACGGGCTGACAAAGAATACCAAAATGAGAATTTTATCTCTAACATATGCCTTAATATAAATTTATACCATCTAGTTGTCAAGCTGGAATACCCTCGATGGAGTCTTCATATACTCCAATTCCCATAATGCAGCACGATGGCAATCCATGCCCGTGCTAGACCGTGCGTTAAATCAACTACATTTGACAGTGTAAGCATTGAGGACATTGCTGGGTCACAATGATCACTTTACGTAGATACCGGAGAACATCATAAAATATCTGAAATTCAATCAGTTGTTGTTTTTTAACTTTATAGTGGAACAATCTACAAGCCCATGTTTGTTGTTTTTGTTAAAAAGTAACGGGGAAAGAATCCACCGCACATGCACGGGCTATTGGAGACTACAAATCCCATCATGACGATAGAGGTCGCGCACTACTGGGTCACTACTGGGCGCCTGGCACTCGACCGGAGAGAACGCCAGATCGCTGAAACGAGATCCTGAAAACTCGATTGAATCGGTAAGAGGAGCATTGGTACCTGGATACTTTGGGTCGCTTTAGGGGGTATGTTCTGTAAGAGGAATGGCGCTAACATGATTGCGCCTTCTTTTCGTCTGTTTTAGAATATGGGGACCCGCCATTGAACATACTAAGAGGCGGGTGTAATTAACAAGGACTCCTCGCCGACGGGCGCAAGGAGGTAAGACCTTTTTAGTCCGCTGTCTTAATAATAGGGACCTCCTGACACAAATTCAAAATAAATACTATGGTAACCCTTTTATCTCCTTGATGTCAGATGGCGAACCAGCAAACCTATCAATCTCGTGGCCATCTCTAACACAAAAGGTCATATAGGTAAGATTTGGATTTTGATAATGAGGAGGGCTCTGTGTAGTAATAGAGATAGAATCATGCAGTAGGAGGAATGGTATATTATATCTTCCTTTCTTCTGTTTTTCCCTCATATCTGTAGAACTCCTTTGGGGACACAGAAAAAACGCACGTTTCTCATCCACTCGTGTGAATTGAGATTGGTAAGCTGAAGCTTGAGAATAGTGGTTGTCACTTGGTACTTTGTTGTTGAAGGATAGGATATCATTTTTGTTCCTTTTATTGTTTCAGAATTCTATGGTCCTGATGAGAATCCCCACAATCCTTGGGATTCGAAACGCGTAGACTGACGGTACTGCCATAATATACCTATTTTTTTTAAAGAATTGGTCTTGATTACATTGGATACATGTAAAAAAGTATCAAATGTTTAATTTTGTGTATTGATGAGTTATCCGCTATATACCAAATATTGTTTAGACTTTTTGGCAGCCCGTTTGCTACTCCATAGATTGATTCCTATTGTTGCGGTGTATATATGTAAATTAGGATATGTCTAAAATTATTTACAAGATTGCTTTAAAAAAAGTTTCAAAAACTAAAACGTTCAACCATGAGAGGCTTCTATGCCTTACAAATTAAGAATGCAGATAATTCTGCCAAAACTCTCTTTAGTATTGTGAAGGATTTTGTGAGTCCCCCTGCTATGGTGCCTCGGAGCACCTCTAGTCAGGCCTTATGTAATGGACTATCTGACTACTTTCAAGATAAAATTAGCAATATTACGTCTTCCTTTTCTTCAGTTTTGGCCCCCCCTATCTCCAGTGACAGAGACCCGGAGAAAGTGTCATTGGTGACCTTCAAGGAGCTTACTATTGAGTCTGCATTCAATCTGTTTTCCCAGTGCAAGTCTGGCTCCCCTTTAGATCTGGTCCCGGCTAAAGTGATGGGTAATCTTGCACCTCTAGTGATCAGTCCGCTCATCTCAATTTGGAACACATCACTGTGCACAGCCATTTCCCATCTGTTTGGAAGGAGGCAATGCTAGTTCCCATTTTGAAGAAAGCGGACGCGGATCCGGTGCAATTTAGTAATTACCGTCCCATTTCTCTTCTTTCTAAACCGGCTAAAATCCTGGAAAAGGCTGTTCAGAAGCAACTGGCGGAATATTTAGAGACCAACTTATTGCTACATGATTCACAGTCGGGATTTAGAACGGGCTTCAGTACCGAGACCGCTCTTTTAGAGGTCTCGGAGACGATCCGGGAGTGTGTGGATAGGGGCGAGGAGGCCATGTTGGTCCTCCTCGACCTATCCGCCGCGTTCGATACGGTATCCCACGAGATACTATTGGACCGGCTGGGTCAGACTGGAATGGGTGGTATGGTGCTGACCTGGATTAGCTCATTTCTTAAAGGACGGACCCAGAAGGTCCTTCTTAGACCTTTTGAATCAGAGTGTAAATCCCTTCTTTGCGGTGTGCCTCTGGGCTCTGATCTAAGCCCCCTGTTTTTTAACGTGTATCTTGCTCCCCTGGCAAAGATGGTGGAATCCTGGGGGATCAGAGTGATCTCTTATGCTGATGATACTCAGCTGGTGTTTTCATTTAGAGATCACTCTGATTCCAGTTTTGCCAGCTTCCGCCATTGTCTTATCAATATATGTTCCTGGATGACCTCTAATCATCTCAGACTGAATACTGATAAGACTGAGGTCTTATTCTTCAATCAGAAAACCTCGCTACCTGCCACTTTGTGGTGGCCGACTGTGCTAAATCCTCCCCCCATTCCAGTCCAAACAGTACGCAATCTGGGCTTTCAATTTGATAACGCTCTTTCCTGCAAAGCTCAAATTAATAAGGTCTCTGCAGCTAGCTTCGGGAAACTACGGATGATTAGGAAGATTTTCCCATACCTCCCGCTGGATGCCCGAAGAACCATCATCCATGTCCTTATCACCTCACACTTGGATTACGCCAACAGTCTCTTTGCCGGTGCCCCCTTATACCAAATTGAACGTATGCAGATCGTTCAAAATGCGGCGGTGAGACTGATTGGCAACATCCCCTATCGACATTCTTTCACATCCTATCGTAAGAAGTTACATTGGCTTCCTATTGCCCGTCGTATTCAATTTAAGGTTCTGACTCTTGCTTTTCGGGCCCTCAATGGGTTGGGCCCGGGATACTTGAGAAAGAGACTTATATTATCCCAATCGGTCAGATCTCCGAGGTCGAACTACTTGCGTCTACTGGTCGTCCCTCGCTTTTGCCGTTCTAGAATAGGTGGCAGAGCGTTTGGTGTAATGACAGAGAAACTCTGGAACAGTCTCCCATTGGACCTTAGGTTTATTTCCTCTGAATCACTATTCCGGAGCAAACTGAAAACTTGGTTGTTCACCACCTCTTAAAGTGCTTCGTTCTTTCCTAGTCTGCGGTCTATAGCGCCGGGACACCCCCGTTGGAGGTAGCCGAGCGCTTTACAAGCTTCATAATAATAATAGGATGTGTGAATGTGAAAAAATGTGGAAGGATGATTTTATGAGTGATTGAGGGTGTGAAGATTGATATTACTTGTCCCCCGAATCATTGTTTATGGAAATTGTCTTCTTTTGTCTCTTGATTATGTGCTAAAAAAATGTTTTGGGTTATATGATAAATGAAAAATTTAAATAAAAGCGTCTTATGAGCTTTCGGATGTGTATGTAGTATACATTCTGGAACAAATCAATTTTTGAATGATTATCAGTACTGGCAATGGTTATTGTTATAAGGTTATATTGTGCTCAGTCTTACTGGTTAGAGCCATCCCCATTTTTTGATAGAAACTGTTCTATTGTGGACATGTTGCGGTTTGTGTCACATTGTTGTCAGTGTTGCTGTGCTCTGCTTGTTATGTGTGTGCTTCTTTGGGGGTGTGGCCCCCGCTGCTCTGTTTTGCTGCCCCTTATCCCTTTTCTGCGATGTGCCTTTCCCTTTTCTGCGTATACAGTGCTGAGATGTTGCATACTTGGGTACATTGGTCTCTTGGTGGGAGTTGGGGTCTGGGGCATGGTTTGTCCGCAAATGTGCTCAGCTCAATTGTGAATGTGTGCCATTGTGGCCATCTCCCCCCGTCCCCCCAGTCCCTGGTCGTTACTCACCCTCTTGCTGTTGTGTCCGGTCATCTTGAGCAGTGTCAGGTCCCCCGACTTCAGTAACCGTTCCCCACTAATGACTGTGGACACCATTTCCTTCACGACGTCCAGCTCCTCCTATGGCGCATGACTCCCATCTCCAGTCTGCATCGCGCCAGGATACTATTTTTTTAGTAACAGAGCGCGCTATAAAAGCCTATAATAATAATAATAATTGCTGCCTTCCAGTTGTTGGCGAGTTTCAGCTTGGTTTTGCGATTGACGTCATTCCAGCGCCTCTTGACCTCTACCATTGTCCTCTTCAGCACTCCCACTGCATTCACCTTGTCCACGATGGACTGCCATAGTCCATTTTTGATTGCCAATGACACAGTGGAGGTGACGAACAGTTGTTGATGGTGTTCTACCACCTCAGTTATCAGGATCCTGTTTTTCTGCGGACTGAAGCGCTTTTTCCTACTCTTTTTATCCTTGGCCTTCCCTGACCCCGAGGTCCCAGGCAGATCCTTTGGGGGCTTGTGGGTTTCTGGTTCTCCTCTGTACTTGCTCCGGCAACATCCATTGTGCTTCGCTGTTGTTTAACATTTGCTTGTCCGTTTTTTTTCTACTTTTATGGTGATTTTTCCCACATGACGCGTGTGAATTGCAGGCCTATTGCTGGTTTTTGCTGATTTTAGTATCACTATTGGCCTCTTCGCAGCTTTTTTGCATTCGCGTTTCTAATTTTTGTGGAGTGGTGTTGATTTTAACGCAGTCAGTTGTCGCGTTATCTGGAAACTATTGCATGGTACCACCATGTTGAGAATGCTTGGTTAACATTGTGTAAATTTCCCGCGATACACTGCGATGTTGGAAGTTGCGTTAGGTAACTTTTGTAACTGTTATTACACATTCTTGATAATATGCCCCTATATTTGTTAACTATATCTTGTTAAATGTTAGTATGTACACTAAATCACTGCGATCTGTTTAATGTGAATATGTAGCACTATGATAATTTGTTGTGTTCCTCTGAATAAAAAATATTTTAAAAGTAATGTTTCATCACGTGTGACCTCCATAAATGGATGCAGTACTCAAGATATTGCCTCCAGAACTGGGCATTGTACACAATCTGTAACCTCCAGAACGGAGGTGTGAGCTTCAGAACTGAACATATTGCAGGTGGGGCCAGCTCAGGCTTTCATCCTCAGAGGTTGCTGTACGAGTATAATTTGCCTGGGTAATACATACTTCTGCTCATGTGCTTTCAGTCCTTTTGAGTAAGTGCTATTTAAAAGATCTTCTATCATTAGCATATTATTCATAGCACACATGAAGGCATGTATGCTTGTCTATAACATTTTTATCACATTCTAATTGTGACATCAGAGGTCCTGATCTTTGGAAATAAGACTCCCCCAGGGACTCCTCCTGGTGGGCAGCTGACCTAGGTCCTAAGTCCACCCAGACAGACCATGCCAGAAACCTCTGCATCATCCTTGACGACAAGCTCTCGATGAACAAACAAGTCAACGCAGTGATATCTTCCTGCTGCCACATCCTCAGAATGTTTAGCAAAACCTTCAAATGGCTACCCACGCACACTAGTCTCACGCTCACCCAAGCCTCATCACCAGCAGACTCCACTATGCAATACACTTCATGTCTGCATCTCCAGCCACCCCCAGGGCCGAACTGGGAACGCAAACCGGCCCAGGCAATTGAGTCGGACCAGCCACCGGTTGGGAGGTGCAAGGAAAACACTGGAGCTGCTTATGGTACAGTGGCCGATTTTGCAGCACTGCTGCAAACCCGGCCCCCTGTACCAAAAACGGCCCCCACCGGTCCCAAACCGGCCCCAACCCTTCCAGCCCACCAGGAAAACCCCTGTGCCCGCTACGGTCAATCCGGCCCTGGCCACCTCACTCTGAGGGCCCGATTCACAGAACTAACTTAAGACAAAATCCTAAACTTACTACCATTTTCGTACTCACAGAAGGCACATACTCATTTCGGTATTCACAGAAGTTAGGAGTCCTAACTTTAGGACTCCTAAATGCCTTCTGTGGATACCGAAAGTCTTAAAATTAGGATTTTTCTCAGTTTAGTAGTAGTAAAGTTGAGAAAAATCCTAATTGTAAGACTTTTGGTTTTCACAGAAGGCATTTAGGAGTCCTAAAGTTAGGAGTCCTAACTTTACTACTACTAAACTGAGAAAAATCCTAATTTTAAGACTGATGGTATTCACAGAAGGCATTTAGGAGTCCTAAAGTTAGAAGTCCTAACTTTACTACTACTAAATTGAGAAAAATCCTAATTTTAAGACTTTCGGTATTCACAGAAGGCATTTAGGAGTCCTAAAGTTAGGACTACTAACTTCTGTGAATACCAAAATGAGTAAGTGCCTTCTGTGAATACCAAAATGAGTAAGTGCCTTCTGTGAATACCAAAATGGTAGTTAGTTTAGGATTTTGTCTTAAGTTAGTTCTGTGAATCGGGCCCTAAGACTTCAAACCACCCAGAACACCGCCACCAGACTCATCCTGGACACAGAAATTCACTGGCTACCCATCCATGAATGATGCCAGGGGGGGGCCTTAGGCATGTGCAAGCTGTGCACCTGCACAGGGCCACCAAACCCCAGGGGCCACTACTCCAATATATATCCTTAATATAATAATCCCCTGAGGATGGATACATATTTGCGTGGTGGCCCTTGGCAGGGATTTGGCGGCCTCCGGCTCTGTTCCACTTCCCAAGACCCTGACCCCCCCCCCCTTCACTGGCCTCCGCGCTCCGCCCCGCCCGGACCCCCTCTTCCGGGGCCCCCTACGCTCCCTGCCCAGGGACGCCATGAGCCTAGAGCCGCCCCTAATGATGCAGATTCAAGCTCCTCATCCACGCCTACAAAGCCCTACACAACTCAGAACCAGTTTACCTCAACGATCGCCTGCACCGCAACCAACCCTCCTGACACCTATGCCACACGTCTCTCTGCCTCGCACGAAGCCCCCGCATCCGCAGAAGCAAGACAGGAGTTTGCTCATCCGCCTTCATCGTGGCCAACGGCTGGAACGAACCCCCTTATCCGGACCACGGCCCCACTCCTCAACTTCTGCAAGAGGCTTTAGACCTGGAAGTTCAACCAGTGCTTGAAATGGGAAAATAGAAGTGCAGGTACTCTGTACCAGAGTACCCGCTTATTTCTGAGAAGTGCCGGTACTCTCCAATTAAAACTATTACGTCTGTCTTGAGAAGTGCCAGTACTCTCCTTCTCAAAATAAAAAAGTGCTGCCCTTTTAAAGCAGTGAGTTCAACTACACTCCTGCTCTGGCACCTGGATACCCTCACGGGCGACAAGCGCGCCTTACAATTCTCCATAACATAACATCACCTGTAATAAAAGATTACGGGCCCTTCTGAACGATGATACCTCATGTCAGCTGACCTGCCAGAGCCCGCACGGGGCAAACGGAAGCTGCTTGAGTAATTTAGCAGCCTTTTGTGCGATAAAAAGGTTGACTGGCTGTTCAGATCTCTTTCTGCTGAACGTGCCTTCCATAAAAGTCTGTTCTTCCCATATAACATGATCCACATTACAGCCTGTTTTCTTAGTGCGCTGCTGGGCGCAGCGTGAGAGAGGGCTGCTTGCATGTTACCACACATTCCAGCCCACAGAGCATCGCTTGTGTGCTCCCAGCGTTTAAAATATGTTTTTATAACAAATTAAAATCCGCACAAGGTGTGTTTATTTCAAAGGCAGAGGTGACACACAGATCTATTTCAATAGAAGAAACAAAAGAACGCGAGTTAGAGTACTTTAGTAATGTTGGGGGCTTGAAGGGAGCATGGTGTATTATTTGGAATAAAATACAATATATACATCCATACATGACAAAGATGCACAGGGCACCAGGGAGCTCCCAGGCCATGTTAAGGGCTTGCCCTTCGGTCTCCTGCCTCTGATTGGCTCTGAACCCCTGGGTGAGAGCAGACATTCACAATGCACGAGAGAGGGTGTTGCAATCACATTGAATCTTGCCAGGGTTAGGCCGCTGCTCTGCGTGAGTGGGAACCCGCTGCTGCAGGCAGGGTGGGAGGAGGCGGGGGCGGCGCGGGCTGACCAGTAATTTCTGGGTATGTTTTATGGAGGAGGAAATTGCCAGTGATTCGGGAACTCGAGAGACAAATTTAGGAAGTGCTGAGTGATGTGGGGCTGAGTCAGCAGGGCAGGCTGGGCTCCCCGCTCCTGGGTGGGCCGCACGCTTCTTCCTGCGAGGGCCTCTCACTCGCTGCTGCTAATTCCTTGTGCATGACAGGGCTGCCCCTTTTATCTCATCCTCCTCGCAGACCCCCCAACTCAGCCAGGCTTCTCCGGCTAATAAACCGGCCTCCTGGCGGCTGCCTCGGCAGCACACGGTGCAGGTGGAGGGGCCACTCACACGGCCAACACACGGGACCTGGGGGCAGACAAGCACCACAGGCCTCCAGGGGGCTGCGGGGCGCCCTCGGGCCGCCACTTCTGCGAGGCCAGCAGGGCTGGGTAGGATCAGTAGATTTACTGGCAGACGGTAGAGCAGGGGATGGGGCAGTAGAGCGGCTAACAAGTGTCCTTGGAAGGCCAGTAGGGCTGGGTAGGATCAGTAGATTTACTGGCAGACGGTAGAGCAGGGGATGGGGCAGTAGAGCGGCTAACAAGTGTCCTTGGAAGGCCAGTAGGGCTGGGTAGGATCAGTAGATTTACTGGCAGACGGTAGAGCAGGGGATGGGTCAGTAGAGCGGCTAACAAGTGTCCTTGGAAGGCCAGTAGGGCTGGGTAGGATCAGTAGATTTACTGGCAGACGGTAGAGCAGGGGATGGGGCAGTAGAGCGGCTAACAAGTGTCCTTGGAAGGCCAGTAGGGCTGGGTAGGATCAGTAGATTTACTGGCAGACGGTAGAGCAGGGGATGGGGCAGTAGAGCGGCTAACAAGTGTCCTTGGAAGGCCAGTAGGGCTGGGTAGAATCAGCAGATTTACTGGCAGACGGTAGAGCAGGGGATGGGGCAGTAGAGCGGCTAACAAGTGTCCTTGGAAGGCCAGTAGGGCTGGGTAGGATCAGTAGATTTACTGGCAGACGGTAGAGCAGGGGATGGGGCAGTAGAGCGGCTAACGAGTGTCCTTGGAAGGCCAATAGGGCTGGGTAGGATCAGCAGATTTACTGGCAGACGGTAGAGCAGGGGATGGGGCAGTAGAGCGGCTAACGAGTGTCCTTGGAAGGCCAGTAGGGCTGGGTAGGATCAGTAGATTTACTGGCAGACGGTAGAGCAGGGGATGGGGCAGTAGAGCGGCTAACAAGTGTCCTTGGAAGGCCAGTAGGGCTGGGTAGAATCAGCAGATTTACTGGCAGACGGTAGAGCAGGGGATGGGGCAGTAGAGCGGCTAACAAGTGTTCTTGGAAGGCCAGTAGGGCTGGGTAGGATCAGTAGATTTACTGGCAGACGGTAGAGCAGGGGATGGGGCAGTAGAGCGGCTAACAAGTGTCCTTGGAAGGCCAGTAGGGCTGGGTAGGATCAGTAGATTTACTGGCAGATGGTAGAGCAGGGGATGGGGCAGTAGAGCGGCTAACAAGTGTCCTTGGAAGGCCAGTAGGGCTGGGTAGGATCAGTAGATTTACTGGCAGATGGTAGAGCAGGGGATGGGGCAGTAGAGCGGCTAACAAGTGTCCTTGTAAGGCCAGTAGGGCTGGGTAGGATCAGTAGATTTACTGGCAGATGGTAGAGCAGGGGATGGGGCAGTAGAGCGGCTAACAAGTGTCCTTGTAAGGCCAGTAGGGCTGGGTAGGATCAGTAGATTTACTGGCAGATGGTAGAGCAGGGGATGGGGCAGTAGAGCGGCTAACAAGTGTCCTTGGAAGGCCAGTAGGGCTGGGTAGGATCAGTAGATTTACTGGCAGACGGTAGAGCAGGGGATGGGGCAGTAGAGCGGCTAACAAGTGTCCTTGGAAGGCCAGTAGGGCTGGGTAGGATCAGTAGATTTACTGGCAGACGGTAGAGCAGGGGATGGGGCAGTAGAGCGGCTAACAAGTGTCCTTGGAAGGCCAGTAGGGCTGGGTAGAATCAGCAGATTTACTGGCAGACGGTAGAGCAGGGGATGGGGCAGTAGAGCGGCTAACAAGTGTTCTTGGAAGGCCAGTAGGGCTGGGTAGGATCAGTAGATTTACTGGCAGACGGTAGAGCAGGGGATGGGGCAGTAGAGCGGCTAACAAGTGTTCTTGGAAGGCCAGTAGGGCTGGGTAGGATCAGTAGATTTACTGGCAGACGGTAGAGCAGGGGATGGGGCAGTAGAGCGGCTAACAAGTGTCCTTGTAAGGCCAGTAGGGCTGGGTAGGATCAGTAGATTTACTGGCAGACGGTAGAGCAGGGGATGGGGCAGTAGAGCGGCTAACAAGTGTCCTTGGAAGGCCAGTAGGGCTGGGTAGGATCAGTAGATTTACTGGCAGACGGTAGAGCAGGGGATGGGGCAGTAGAGCGGCTAACAAGTGTCCTTGGAAGGCCAGTAGGGCTGGGTAGGATCAGTAGATTTACTGGCAGACGGTAGAGCAGGGGATGGGGCAGTAGAGCGGCTAACAAGTGTCCTTGGAAGGCCAGTAGGGCTGGGTAGGATCAGTAGATTTACTGGCAGACGGTAGAGCAGGGGATGGGGCAGTAGAGCGGCTAACAAGTGTCCTTGGAAGGCCAGTAGGGCTGGGTAGAATCAGCAGATTTACTGGCAGACGGTAGAGCAGGGGATGGGGCAGTAGAGCGGCTAACAAGTGTTCTTGGAAGGCCAGTAGGGCTGGGTAGGATCAGTAGATTTACTGGCAGACGGTAGAGCAGGGGATGGGGCAGTAGAGCGGCTAACAAGTGTTCTTGGAAGGCCAGTAGGGCTGGGTAGGATCAGTAGATTTACTGGCAGACGGTAGAGCAGGGGATGGGGCAGTAGAGCGGCTAACAAGTGTCCTTGGAAGGCCAGTAGGGCTGGGTAGGATCAGTAGATTTACTGGCAGACGGTAGAGCAGGGGATGGGGCAGTAGAGCGGCTAACAAGTGTCCTTGGAAGTCCAGTAGGGCTGGGTAGGATCAGTAGATTTACTGGCAGACGGTAGAGCAGGGGATGGGGCAGTTGAGCGGCTAACAAGTGTCCTTGGAAGGCCAGTAGGGCTGGGTAGGATCAGCAGATTTACTGGCAGACGGTAGAGCAGGGGATGGGGCAGTAGAGCGGCTAACAAGTGTCCTTGGAAGGCCAGTAGGGCTGGGTAGGATCAGTAGATTTACTGGCAGACGGTAGAGCAGGGGATGGGGCAGTAGAGCGGCTAACAAGTGTCCTTGGAAGGCCAGTAGGGCTGGGTAGGATCAGCAGATTTACTGGCAGACGGTAGAGCAGAGTATGGGGCAGAAGAGCGGCTAACAAGTGTCCTTGGAAGGCCAGTAGGGCTGGGTAGGATCAGTAGATTTACTGGCAGATGGTAGAGCAGGGGATGGGGCAGTAGAGCAGGGGATGGGGCAGTAGAGCGGCTAACAAGTGTCCTTGGAAGGCCAGTAGGGCTGGGTAGGATCAGTAGATTTACTGGCAGATGGTAGAGCAGGGGATGGGGCAGTAGAGCAGGGGATGGGGCAGTAGAGCGGCTAACAAGTGTCCTTGGAAGGCCAGTAGGGCTGGGTAGGATCAGTAGATTTACTGGCAGACGGTAGAGCAGGGGATGGGGCAGTAGAGCGGCTAACAAGTGTCCTTGGAAGGCCAGTAGGGCTGGGTAGGATCAGTAGATTTACTGGCAGACGGTAGAGCAGGGGATGGGGCAGTAGAGCGGCTAACAAGTGTCCTTGTAAGGCCAGTAGGGCTGGGTAGGATCAGTAGATTTACTGGCAGATGGTAGAGCAGGGGATGGGGCAGTAGAGCGGCTAACAAGTGTCCTTGGAAGGCCAGTAGGGCTGGGTAGGATCAGTAGATTTACTGGCAGACGGTAGAGCAGGGGATGGGGCAGTAGAGCGGCTAACAAGTGTCCTTGGAAGGCCAGTAGGGCTGGGTAGGATCAGTAGATTTACTGGCAGACGGTAGAGCAGGGGATGGGTCAGTAGAGCGGCTAACAAGTGTCCTTGGAAGGCCAGTAGGGCTGGGTAGGATCAGTAGATTTACTGGCAGACGGTAGAGCAGGGGATGGGGCAGTAGAGCGGCTAACAAGTGTCCTTGGAAGGCCAGTAGGGCTGGGTAGAATCAGCAGATTTACTGGCAGACGGTAGAGCAGGGGATGGGGCAGTAGAGCGGCTAACAAGTGTTCTTGGAAGGCCAGTAGGGCTGGGTAGGATCAGTAGATTTACTGGCAGACGGTAGAGCAGGGGATGGGGCAGTAGAGCGGCTAACAAGTGTTCTTGGAAGGCCAGTAGGGCTGGGTAGGATCAGTAGATTTACTGGCAGACGGTAGAGCAGGGGATGGGGCAGTAGAGCGGCTAACAAGTGTCCTTGGAAGGCCAGTAGGGCTGGGTAGGATCAGCAGATTTACTGGCAGACGGTAGAGCAGAGTATGGGGCAGAAGAGCGGCTAACAAGTGTCCTTGGAAGGCCAGTAGGGCTGGGTAGGATCAGTAGATTTACTGGCAGACGGTAGAGCAGGGGATGGGGCAGTAGAGCGGCTAACAAGTGTCCTTGGAAGGCCAGTAGGGCTGGGTAGGATCAGCAGATTTACTGGCAGACGGTAGAGCAGGGGATGGGGCAGTAGAGCGGCTAACAAGTGTCCTTGGAAGGCCAGTAGGGCTGGGTAGGATCAGTAGATTTACTGGCAGACGGTAGAGCAGGGGATGGGGCAGTAGAGCGGCTAACAAGTGTCCTTGGAAGGCCAGTAGGGCTGGGTAGGATCAGTAGATTTACTGGCAGACGGTAGAGCAGGGGATGGGGCAGTAGAGCGGCTAACAAGTGTCCTTGGAAGGCCAGTAGGGCTGGGTAGGATCAGCAGATTTACTGGCAGACGGTAGAGCAGAGTATGGGGCAGAAGAGCGGCTAACAAGTGTCCTTGGAAGGCCAGTAGGGCTGGGTAGGATCAGCAGATTTACTGGCAGACGGTAGAGCAGGGGATGGGGCAGTAGAGCGGCTAACAAGTGTCCTTGGAAGGCCAGTAGGGCTGGGTAGGATCAGTAGATTTACTGGCAGACGGTAGAGCAGGGGATGGGGCAGTAGAGCGGCTAACAAGTGTCCTTGTAAGGCCAGTAAGGTTGGGTAGGATCAGTAGATTTACTGGCAGACGGTAGAGCAGGGGATGGGGCAGTAGAGCGGCTAACAAGTGTCCTTGTAAGGCCAGTAGGGCTGGGTAGGATCAGTAGATTTACTGGCAGACGGTAGAGCAGGGGATGGGGCAGTAGAGCGGCTAACAAGTGTCCTTGGAAGGCCAGTAGGGCTGGGTAGGATCAGTAGATTTACTGGCAGACGGTAGAGCAGGGGATGGGGCAGTAGAGCGGCTAACAAGTGTCCTTGGAAGGCCAGTAGGGCTGGGTAGGATCAGCAGATTTACTGGCAGACGGTAGAGCAGGGGATGGGGCAGTAGAGCGGCTAACAAGTGTCCTTGGAAGGCCAGTAGGGCTGGGTAGGATCAGTAGATTTTCTGGCAGACGGTAGAGCACGGGCTGGGCAGTAGAATGTCTCCCCAACGTCAGTAGGGTTGGAGTGTGGACAGTTGGTTGGTTCCCCTCAGAGCCTCATACATCTGGAAGGCCGGGAGGGCATCATTAGATTTACTTGAGGACCGTACAGCTGGGGCAGTAGATCTGACAACTCACTTTGCATGATATAAACTGCCCTCATGCCAGAGCATGTGAAAGGCTGCTCGGGCTGGGGCAGGGTCAGTAGGTTCACTGGCAGCACAGTGAGTCTCGGTGGCTGGTGGAGAAGGGTCATGATCAGGTGTACTGTAGATTGCTTTCTGACTGGAAGCCAGCGGGGTCGGGAAAGGTCAATAAGTTCACTGGCAGCCCTGTAACTCCTTCTCATTCCTCCACCCAATACCAATCGTTTTCTGGCAACGCTCCCAGGATATGAAATGCTCTCCCTGGAGTCCTCAGATGCAACCACTCCTTCTCCTGTTTCAAAAGAGACCTGAAACTCCATCTCCTAAACAAATACTTTCATGACCAACGTCAACTAACCTAGTCTTCTTTATCCGAGTTGTCTCCACTCTCTCTGGACATTCAAGGATAGTGGGTGACCGGACTATGTCATTCTCACCTTTTCTTTTATTGCTCTCTCCCCCTCCGCTTCACTGCATATTTATTTCCCATGCTGTATTTTTTCTGTGGTTTGCTTCCTTACTGCCGCACTACTATGTAATGTAATATCCTTCTGCTGTTTACTGTGTGTATGTAAAGCACTCTGATACCTACAGGTCAAGCTAGCGCTATATAAAACTTTTTAAATAAATAAATAATCAGATGAACAATAGATTTGCAAGCAGGACCATGACTGCTAAAGGGTGGTAGAGCTGGGGAAGTGTTGGTAGATTTACTGGCAGGCCTGGGAGTCTGAAAGGGCAGTGGAGTTGGGGCAGTGACTGTAGATTTACTAGCAGGCCTGGGAGTCTGAAAGGACAGTGGAGTTGGGGCAGTGACGGTAGATTTACTAGCAGGCCTGGGAGTCTGAAAGGGCAGTGGAGTTGGGGCAGTGACTGTAGATTTACTAGCAGGCCTGGGAGTCTGAAAGGACAGTGGAGTTGGGGAAGTGACGGTAGACTTACTAGCAGGCCTGGGAGTCTGAAAAGGCAGTGGAGTAGGGGCAGTGACGGTAGACGTACTAGCAGGCCTGGGAGTCTGAAAGGACAGTGGAGTAGGGGCAGTGACGGTAGACTTACTAGCAGGCCTGGGAGTCTGAAAGGACAGTGGAGTAGGGGCAGTGACGGTAGACTTACTAGCAGGCCTGGGAGTCTGAAAGGACAGTGGGGTTGGGGCAGTGACGGTAGATTTACTAGCAGGCCTGGGAGTCTGAAAGGACAGTGGAGTTGGGGCAGTGACGGTAGATTTACTAGCAGGCCTGGGAGTCTGAAAGGGCAGTGGAGTTGGGGCAGTGATGGTAGATTTACTAGAGGCCTGGGAGTCTGAAAGGGCAGTGGAGTTGGGGCAGTGATGGTAGATTTACTAGCAGGCCTAGGAGTCTGAAAGGGCAGTGGAGTTGGGGCAGTGACTGTAGATTTACTAGCAGGCCTGGGAGTCTGAAAGGGCAGTGGAGTTGGGGCAGTGATGGTAGATTTACTAGAGGCCTGGGAGTCTGAAAGGGCAGTGGAGTTGGGGCAGTGACGGTAGATTTACTAGCAGGCCTAGGAGTCTGAAAGGACAGTGGAGTTGGGGAAGTGACGGTAGAATTACTTGCAGGCCTGGGAGTCTGAAAGGGCAGTGGAGTAGGGGCAGTGACGGTAGACGTACTAGCAGGCCTGGGAGTCTGAAAGGACAGTGGAGTAGGGGCAGTGACGGTAGACTTACTAGCAGGCCTGTGAGTCTGAAAAGGGAGTGGAGTAGGGGCAGTGACGGTAGACGTACTAGCAGGCCTGGGAGTCTGAAAGGACAGTGGAGTAGGGGCAGTGACGGTATACTTACTAGCAGGCCTGGGAGTCTGAAAGGACAGTGGAGTTGGGGCAGTGACGGTAGACTTACTAGCAGGCCTGGGAGTCTGAAAGGACAGTGGAGTTGGGGCAGTGACGGTAGACTTACTAGCAGGCCTGGGAGTCTGAAAGGATAGTGGAGTTGGGGCAGTGACGGTAGACTTACTAGCAGGCCTGGGAGTCTGAAAGGACAGTGGAGTAGGGGCAGTGACGGTAGACTTACTAGCAGGTCTGGGAGTCTGAAAGGACAGTGGAGTTGGGGCAGTGACGGTAGATTTACTAGCAGGCCTAGGAGTCTGAAAGGACAGTGGAGTAGGGGCAGTGACGGTAGACTTACTAGCAGGCCTGGGAGTCTGAAAGGACAGTGGAGTTGGGGCAGTGACGGTAGACTTACTAGCAGGCCTGGGAGTCTGAAAGGACAGTGGAGTTGGGGCAGTGACGGTAGACTTACTAGCAGGCCTGGGAGTCTGAAAGGACAGTGGAGTTGGGGCAGTGACGGTAGACTTACTAGCAGGCCTGGGAGTCTGAAAGGATAGTGGAGTTGGGGCAGTGACGGTAGACTTACTAGCAGGTCTGGGAGTCTGAAAGGACAGTGGAGTAGGGGCAGTGACGGTAGACTTACTAGCAGGTCTGGGAGTCTGAAAGGACAGTGGAGTTGGGGCAGTGACGGTAGACTTACTAGCAGGCCTGGGAGTCTGAAAGGACAGTGGAGTTGGGGCAGTGACGGTAGACTTACTAGCAGGCCTGGGAGTCTGAAAGGACAGTGGAGTTGGGGCAGTGACGGTAGACTTACTAGCAGGCCTGGGAGTCTGAAAGGACAGTGGAGTTGGGGCAGTGACGGTAGACTTACTAGCAGGCCTGGGAGTCTGAAAGGACAGTGGAGTTGGGGCAGTGACGGTAGATTTACTAGCAGGTCTGGGAGTCTGAAAGGGCAGTGGAGTTGGGGCAGTGACGGTAGACTTACTAGCAGGCCTGGGAGTCTGAAAGGACAGTGGAGTAGGGGCAGTGACGGTAGACTTACTAGCAGGTCTGGGAGTCTGAAAGGACAGTGGAGTTGGGGCAGTGACGGTAGACTTACTAGCAGGCCTGGGAGTCTGAAAGGACAGTGGAGTTGGGGCAGTGACGGTAGACTTACTAGCAGGCCTGGGAGTCTGAAAGGACAGTGGAGTTGGGGCAGTGACGGTAGATTTACTAGCAGGTCTGGGAGTCTGAAAGGGCTGGGGCAGTGTCTGTAGATCTATTGGCAGGCCTGGAGTCTGAAAGGCAATAGATTTCAAAACAAGCCGGGGCCTCTGGAAGGCTAGGTCGGCTGTGGCATGATCCAGTTATTAGTAGATTTCCTCCACCCTGGTATTGTCCGATGGCCAACGGGTTGGGCAGGGACCTTAGGTGTAGGTAGGGCCGGGGGTCAGTACATGTCTCTACAAGTTGGCACTGGAAAAAAAAACAGGTAGGGCTGAACCCGGGTGGGTCAGTTGAATACGGAAATGCTGGTAGTACATTTCCTGATGCCTTATGAAAGTTGGAAGTTCTAGGCAAGATCTGTAGACTGACTGGTTGGCGATGGGGCAGGAACGACGATAGATTTAGAGGAAATCCTGATATGAGTGCTTCTGAAGGAGAAGTGGGCTGGCCCTGACGTGTGACTGACTCTGCCCCGGCCTTCCATATTTGTCAGAGTCCGCTAAAGCTGCAGACAGGTCGGCTGCTGCCCCAGGATGGCTGAGAATGCAGGGGTAAAGCAGGCGCCATGCCAGGTGAGGGATGGCCAGGCCGCATGGGCCGCCAGTCCCTGTCTGTGTCCGGTCTCGTGCCTCTGTGAGGTCTGACGTGGGGGCGGGGCTCCGAGGGGGGGCATATTGAATTCTGGGAGGTCCAGAACATGAGGTGGGGGACCCGGAGGGAGGAGGGCGAGGCACAAAGGGCCTGGAACAACAAATACGCCAACAAAGCTCCAGTAAACAAGGTAAAAACAATTACAAGCAACCCACACACGCTGCTGCAACCCACACGCCGCACAAAAGGGCAACCGACCCCCCCCCCCACATGCTGCTTCGCCACATGCACCGCTGCCCTTCTGCTTCCTCCTCGTGTTTCTGTAATTTTACATATCCTGTTTTTTCCCACATCCTTGTGTCTTTCAGTCTGACGCGCCACAGCGTTCTCCGAACTTAGCAAACAGGCGGCTTTTTCAATAAAATACAATTAACAAATACGTTCAACAAACGTTTTTTTCCTTAAAATATTTATTTAAACAATTCTGAGACGTGTTTCAATGAGAGTTAGTCTAAACTACACAGACAGCTTCAGAGTTATGCATGAGTCTGAAATGCAGTCATCTTATTCTTTGCATAAATTCATTAGCTTGTGCATTGCATGCATTATTACATAAATATGCAGGTCCTGTATCCTGTTTTTTTTGTACTTCTATAAAAACACATAAGAGAGCAATCCTGCCAATCCAGAAGCGCCAAAGGTCAACAGCGTGAATCATAGAGAAGAGTGGAAAGTTGGGAAATTGATTTTAGGAAGACTATTGGAAAAGAAAGGCAGAGCCCAAAAGGCACCGGCGTGTAAAGACCTGGAATAATCACCGTATGGACCCGTAGCAAGTGCAGGCAACAGGAAACAACTGTTTGGAACTTGACTTATTGTTTTATTAAAGCGCGATTCTTCAAGTTGGATGCCAGCTTTAACAAACTCACAATCACACAAGCGTATTTCAAAATGTAGGAATGACCTCTTACTTCCAAGGCCCGCAGTCATAGACTACCGCCCACTTCACGATTTGCCGACATCATGGAGGCCTACTTTTCATCTCGGTGACCATACTGAGTGACGTTTTCTGGATCTCAAGAACCTACTAGTCACGCCTTTCACTCCACATATTTCCTGCCCTGACGAAGTTCATTTCATGAACGAAACATGTTGGCTGATGTATGTTTCTATGCATTTGGATTTGCCTAAATAAAGATGGTATCTACGAAGAAACTATTCGAGCTTCTTTATTAACGTTATAGTACCCTAGGAGTGCACTGCCCCATTGTTCTTACAGTTCTGTTTCCTGGCCAAGCGGGTTGCATCCTTCGTAAATCTGTAGATGTGACTTGTTCCATGGGTGGTGGAAACACCCACAGCAACACCCATGGAATAAGACACATCTCCAGATTTACGACAAATAGCAAATCTGGAGATGCGTGTCAATGCTACACCACCCTAGAGGCGGCGTAGCGAGGCGCAACGAGGAGAAATGTTTTCATTTCTCCTCGTTTTTTCCTCTTTCAATGCGTGCTGCATTCTACAGCACGCATTGAAAGAGGAAAATGCCTTTTGTGATTTTTTTGTACAAGAAGGATGCAACCCGCTTGGCCAGGTGCAAGGGTGCCTGCACCGGCTCATGGCTGCAGTTTGTGCGCCAGTGCAGGGGAAGCACAGAGATGCGACATATTCTTGGAAATATGTCGCATCTCTGTGCTTTCAAACGAATGCAGCGCGGCGCAGTAAAATGACTTGCTGCACCGCGCTGCGTTACTTTGTTGTAAATCTGCCTCTGAGCGTGTACCCTTTGAAAATTACCTTTGGGGTCTGGATGGGTGTACCTTGCCATATCGCAACCAGTACCCATTGTGTAGTTCTCTCTCTACTCTAGCTACAATGGCATGGACCTCAAGCCATCCTACCTTGCTTTGTCCCCAGAATAGCACCACCCTGTTTAAGATCCCCAACTGTGCGCCATTGACCCTAAAAAAACCAATATGGGGTGCACTCCAGGGTTCACTGGGTTGCACTGTGGTACAGTCTGAAATTAGCGCAGCACCCAGAGCCGTCAAGAGTATCTCTGCTTATCAATCTTGGGTTTCCATCACTCTGAGGCATCCAATGGTGGCATGTCATGTGGACTGTGTTCTGGTCCATCTCAGATTGGATGGTGGTGTCTCTGTCTGTGTGCTGGGCGATATGTGGTAATTAGGGTGTCTGAGAAGTCTTATGCGTGGCATTTTTCCAAATGCTTATGGACACCCTAGGGGGATGTATGACGTTACAACGCATACTTTTACTCCGCGTACCATTACAACGCGGTATTTACAACGAATACCGTTACAACGCATAGCGCTTTGGGGTGCTGGATAGTGGTAAGTATAATTTACTATTCTAACTCCAGTCCCCGTGGACCCTAGGGAAGGTGTTGGATAGTAAATTAAACTTACCTCTTATCCTAGAGCGCCCCCCAGCGCAATGCGTTGTAATGTCATGCGTTGTAATGCCCGCGTTGTAATGGTAGTGCGGAGTAAAAGTTGCGTCGTAACGGGTGTATACCCCCTAGGGAGGTGTTCATGTAAAACAAGGGAAATGGATATTAGGGGACCAGGGTAAATGTATTTATATAGGAACAAGGGTCCCTTATGCAAAGCATATAAACAACTGAATGTACATAGGGATGCAATGAGCCCTATGTATGTTGTCCCTTGGACAATTTTAAATATTTATTTTGCACAAATAAACAATAATGTGTGGAGAAAACAAACAAAAAAGATGGTCAAATAGGACTTTGACACTTCAGGCACAGAAGTGTGACAACTGAAACACAATGGTTATAGTCACCATTCAGAAGTACCAATGCTCTTGGGTAGAAATATGAACATTTTAACAATCGAGTCTAGGTACTAGAGTCAACGACGTTTCGATCCTTAGGGACATTATAGGATCATCATCAGGACATAAAGTGGTATGCCTGAAAAAGAGTTACAATTTATGTTAACCAATATGAGCTTGGAGTACATGGGAGGATGGGTCCATAATCAAAGTCAATTATAGGCGTGAAGATTATTATCGGGAAATAGTGTGTGCTTGGTCAATTGGACGCCTGTTTGGAATAAAGCCGTAGCGAGTGCCTGGGGCCGCAGGGGACGATGTAAGAGGCCAAGGTGTGCCGGCCTGGAGACGCTTGATAAAAAAAAAATAAGAAGAGTATTTAACAATTGAAGGTAAAAATTAGAGTTCTAACTTCTATCCTGATTGTGAGCAGACTGCTCTTAAAGCAGCAGAGGCATGCAGTGAAGGATTATGTCAGGCATCACAGCCATGATTTACGCAAGCACACCCTGCTTGTGACGGTCTGTGCCTCGCTGTCCTGACAGCAAATTTATTCTTACATGTAGCAGTTTGCAAAAATGTATTTTGCTATTTATAACTGAATTTGGTCGCCTTTTGCTGAGTGGCAATTTACTTATTTATGTATTCAGAGTTTTATATAGTGCGAACAAGACCTTTTCAGGGTGACAAAGTGCTTTACAGTTAGAGTACAAAATATGGGATATAACAGAAGGAGATATAGATAAACAATACAAATATATAAATAAGCTATGTACAAATATAGATGAGCGAATAAAGACAGAGATATAATTGCATATATGGCAAATAGAGAGGTAGGAGCATATAGTCTGGCGTAAGTCCCGGCCCAAACTCATTCTGTAGTGCCACGAGGCAGAAAACAAATAGGTGGGAGTCATCGATCGAGGGAGCTAGAGAAGATTGCTCAATGTGAGAGGAATTTGTTGGACAGTAACATTTTAACTTCCTTACTGAAGGTGGATGTGGATGGGTTGCATATGATCTTGGTTGGGATGGAGTTCCATATTTTAGGGGCCATACCGGAGGAGAATTATTTGTATGTTTTATTTTTCTTGATTTTTTGTGGCTTAAGAAGTAAGGAGCTAGTGCTTCTTGAAGATCTGTTTCCACCTGACAGGGTAAGTTTCTGGGACAGTAAGGAGGGGGTATTGTGATGTAGTGCTTTGGGGGTCAATCTTTTATCATATTCATCTACAATTGCTTCACTATTGAAGTACAACAACACTTGAAAACCGGAGTTTATTTAATGTATCTTTAATCTACATATACTACTTTTCTTTATGCATCTCTATACCTTTCATGGACTAATCAATCTATATATTTATTACTTTTCTTCTAATTCAGCATATCCACTGCACTACTCTTTTTCTCACCCTATACTTCTATCAATATATCCTCTACCTCAACTCTCTCATTCATCCAAAACCCAAAACCACTACTATGATCCCCTAAATATTCCTTTCGAGACTCTTCCCTACTCTACCCCTCCTTTCATCCTCTCATACCTCTTTTACTATACCGATCCCCCAAAACAAGCCTTTCTAAACCCTCCCCTCTGACTCCTCCCCTCCACCTCCCTTTTACTCATCACAAGCCTCCTCCTACTGCTATGAGCTCCAAAACAAACAAGAAAATGTAAAAAAAAAACGATTTCTAAACCCCCCTTGTATCCCTTTTCAATCCAAATAACAAACGAACGCGTCCACCACTCAAATTAATTACATATTTCACTATACTTATTCACCACTAATCCTTTATGAGTTCTGGAGTAGCGTGGTACACGCTGAAAAAGCGCTTCAACACCCCATCAGGAGTAGCAAGCACTATATAAATGCAAACCTTTTTTCCATCCTAAAAGCTGACTAACATATCCACCACTCAAACTACTTTCCAATTCCACTATACTAATTCACCACTTATCCTTTATGGGTTCAGGAGTAGCGTGCTACTCATCAAAAAAGCACTTCAACACCCCATCAGGGGTAGCAAGCACTATATAAATGCAAACCTTTTTTCCCTCTTCTATCCCTCCACTATCCTTCTCAGTCCTAAAAGCTGACTAACATATCCACCACTTAATTACATATTTCACTATACTAATTCACCACTAATCCTTTATGGGTTCCGGAGTAGCGTGGTACTCGCTGAAAAAGCGCTTCAACACCCCATCCGGGGTGGCAAGCACTAAATAAATGCAAACCTTTTTCTCCTCTTCTATCCCTCCACTAGTCATCTCAATCCCAAAAAACGGACTAACATATCCACCACTCAAATTACTGTCATATTTCACTATACTAATTCACCACTAATCTTTTATGGGTTCCGGAGTAGTGTGCTACTCGTTGTAAAAGCAGGGGTAGTAAGCGCCATATAAATGCAATTACAATTGCAATTAAAGATTAATCTTTGCCTCATAGGGTAGCCATTTCATCGATCGAAAGTCAGAAGTGATACAATCACTTTTTTGTGATCCAGAGATGAGCCTGACTGCTGCATTCAGTGTAGCTTTCAATGGTGTAAGTGAGGTTTTTGAGTGGCCCACCAGGGTAGCACTCCCGTAGTCTAATTTTGGTAGCACAAGTGCATGAACTGCAGTTGTGAGGTCAGCCGCAGGGAGGGAAGATTTTAGTTTCCTGACAGTATGCTGCAAGTGGTTAGCTCCTCTAGTGATGGCGTTGATGTGTTTTTGAATCGAGAAGTCTTTGTCCAAGGTTATACCAAGGGATTTGGCAGAGTCAAGGATGTGTTGGGTACAGTTCCTGGTGGTGAGAAGAGGGTGTCAGTCTGTGACGTTAGGAGTGGTGGTGTGGTTCAGGTTTAAGGGTATTGGGTTTGAGGTGGTTGTGCATCAGACAATGTTGCGTTTTAGTTACGTTGTTGTTGAGGCTATAGATGTCCTTGGGGGGTTGATTCTCATGTAGAGTTGGGTGTCGTAGGCATACGTGTGCTAGAGGATATGGGAGAGTTTGAGGACTTCAGTGAGGGGCTCCATAAATAAGTTAAACTGGGTCGGGGAGGGAATAGAGCCTTGGGGGACACCCGGCATCAATGGAAACTGATCAGAAAGAGTATGGTGGATTAAGAAGCACTGAGATATGTTTTGTAGAAAAGAGAACCAATTCAGCACAGTGCCAAAGAGGCCCATACTGTGTTCTAGAAGGTTTAGAAGGGTAGCATGGTTGATAGTGTCAAAGGCTGCTGACAGGTCCAGTAGGATTAGGAGGCAGAATTTGTTCTGGTCGAGTGTGTATAAGGCATCGTCAACAGTGTGGACGATGGCGGCTTTGGTGCTGTGACCTGAACCCAGATTTGCAAAGGACCAGGAGATGGAAGTGTTCAGTTTGATTGTGGAGCTGAAGATGCACGCATTTTCTAAGAGTTTGGCCAGAGTAGGGATGTTTGGGATGGATGGGTAGTTGTTTGGGTCGAATTGGTCGGAATTGGTCTTTTTTAGGATAGAGGTAATCTGGCCACTTTTGAGGCAGTCGGGTAAGGAGCCTTGGGTGAGTGAGGCATTAATTATCCTAGTCAATAGTGGGAGTAGGTGGTGAATGGACTTATTTAGGAAATTGGAGGTTTAGGGGATCGTTGAAGTGGTTGGAGAATTTCAGGCAGGAAAATAGATTTAAGGTGTCAATTTCATCTAGGGTTTTGAAAGGTAGACCAGGAGGCGTTATGTTTGGGTGAGATGGGGGGGGTATCTCTGGTAAGCTTCATGATCCGGTGGGGAAGGGAGTAGGGTGGATTTGCATGGCAGAAGTTTGATAGCGTTCTCGATGTTGTTGGTGATTTGGATGGTTTTCTCAGCAAAAAAGGAGGCAAAGGTTTTGCCATTAGGTAGTGTTGTGTTAAATGAGGAGGTGGGATTGCTTTTGCAGTGTTCACTTGATTTTGGATGAAAGTTGCTTTGGAATTCCTGATTTGTCTATTGTAGGCTTTGCGTTTTCGGCATAGGAGTTTAAGGTTGGCCAGGGAGGGGGTATGTCTCCATGTTCTTTCTGCGAGTTGGAGGTGTCGACGTTCTTTGTTGAGGCAAGAGTTAAACCGAGGATTGGATCTTTTATATGTGATTCGTTTTAGTTGTTTGGGGGCAAGGGCGTCCATAATCTTGGACGTGGAAGTGAAGTAGTGATCAGTGAGGTCGTTGACGTTGTTCATGGGTGAGGGCGGGAGCAGGATGTTGGTAACAAGAGTTGATATAGTATGTGTGTTGATGCTGATGGTGTCTTGGACCCAGTGTTTGGCTTTTGTTGGTTGGCCTTTATAGGTGGTTGCCTTTTTTTTCTGAAGAAGATGATGCAGTGGTGGTCGATCTATTCACAAGGGAGAATAGATTCAAGTTGCATGGTGTTCTGCTTTGCAATGATTAGGGCCAGGGTGGCTCCTTTGGAGTGGGTCGGGGGCTATTGCAGGCTAGGATAAGGTTGCGGTCCTGAGTGAAAGACTTGAAACTGTTGATGAGAGGGTCATTGGAATTGTTACAGCGAATGTTGAAATCACCAATGAAAATCTGATTGTTCTGCTCTTCATTGTTAGTGGGGATAACCTCCATGATCTGTTCGAAGATTATGTGATTGTCTCCGGGAGGGTAATAAAATGTATGGAGGGAGTATCTTGAGTTGTTAGTGGTGGTGATGTCGATCCTGAGGTATTCACAGGAGGGCAGAGATACAGTGTGTAATTGTTTCATAGAGAGTGAGGACCTGTATATGCTGGTGAGGCCGGCTCCTGAGTGGTCTAGTCTAATGATGTCATGACTGGGGGGGGACTAGAATGTCCAGAAAAGGAATAGAAGATTCATTCAACCTAGTTTTCAGTAAGCATGAGGATGTCTAGGTACTGGTTATGAATAAGAGCAGCTAAGTCAGCCGCGTGTTTCATGGTTGAGCGGCAGTTTAGTAGTGCATTTCAGGATTGTTTTGGAGGTAGTCAAGGACGTTTGCGAGATGAGAACTTGATATATTAATTTACCTGGTGCTAGAGTGAGAGGTCCTGATAGGCTAAGTGATAATAGTCTCAATTTGTGTGGCAGGTAAAGCGTTAACAGCTGGAGCATGGTTGTAGGTGTCAAGGAGGGATAGTATATTGTCGCTTCATAGCTGTCTAACTAACCTATTAGGTTGTGAGGAGTGGTTGTGGTTGGGTGTGAAACACCAGAGGGAGTGAGATTCCTGGGTAAGCAGGGATAGTGTGAGAGTGGTACTTGGAGGTTGGGGAGATGTCAGTCTGGGGTGAGTTAAGTGTTGGGCCCACTTGTGCTCAAGGTTGGAGGTGATAAGAACTAAATTGCAAATGTCGACTCAATTGCAGCTCCGATTGCATAGTGTCGGGCTGAGAATCAATGTGTGGGATCCTAAGAGGTTCCTGGTTGGGACGGTATTGGAGCGAAGAGGAATAGCGAGTGGTTAGAGATGCTGGTATTGTGGCATTGGGGAGGATCATCGTCGGGGGTTGACAGTTGAGAGGTTATGGTGTGTGAGTTGCTCCTATTGATAGGGGTGCGAATGTGATGGTCAGTGGTGTTGTCGGAATGGTGTTGATGGTTTGGGAGCAGTGGTGCTGACGTAGGGGGATGGGATGTTTTGGACAACTGAAGTGACTGTGAAAGAGGGGTGGGAATGCAGAGAAAGGTGAGTGAGAGTAGGAAAGTTATAAGCGGAGATGTCAGAGGGGAATAATGTGGGGAGATGTGGGTGGGTGGCCGAGTCTAGTTTGTTCTTGAGGTAGGTGGAGAGGTCCCTAAAAAGTTCAAGACTGTGAACAGAAGATTGAATGAGAACAATGCCGTTGTTATAAATGGCAATTATGGCACTACCGTTGTATAAGGAAGAGGGTGTACAAGTACGTTTGTGACCTTGTGGGATTTTCTTGGTGAGGGTGGCGGCTGAGTGTAGAGGAGGGGGCTTTCCTCCATTTGGCACCCTGATTAGTTGAGAAGATGAGGTCATTCAATAGGGTACCCTTGTTATGGCAAAATAGGGGTCGGTGATAAGACTTTTGTTTTGAAGGTTGAGGATTTTGGGCCATATTATCAAGAAGGGCAATAACATTATCGACGCTTTAGCGGCAGGAAACTGCCACTAAAGTGGCAATAAGGGGCTTGATAATATGCCCTTGAGAATTCCCATAGAATCCAAGGTTCTGGTGTGAACCTGGGCTTCTATGGGAATTCACAAGGATATATTATCAAGCCCCTTTATGTTTGAGTTTTGTCATGGCGTTTTGGTATAAGTTGGGAGGGTAGTTTATTAAGAATGAATCGATACCAGTTGGGGATAAAATGGCGTTCAACTTTCGGGCCTCAGTAGGATCCGTGCTGGGTGGCAGGAGCAGGAGAGATAAGGGAAGAATAGGTAAAGGCCTCTAAGGGAGGTATGTCCTTCGGGAAGGAATGTGCGGTGTTTTTAGGCAGGCAGGGTAGATATATCCTGTTGCTGATTCTGGGACTAATCAGAATAGTCTGATATGCCCATTGCCAGACTGTGAGACCAGTGTAGTGGATGGCACAGAGTCACGTTTTAGTGGCCAGTTGCACGCATGGATAACTGGTACAGTTATGAGGATGAACAGTAAGAGTGTGCCTTGCAGGAATATGGAACGGGTCAGCCAAATAATCCTTATGATAGGGAAATCAACAAATATTTGGGGTAGAAATACAGGGAAGGGGGTGTAAAGAGGGTCACGCATCAGCTACAATGTAGACATAAATTTGGCAAAACATCATAATATCACCAGCTACGATGAAGTCATGAGTGGGGCATAACATCATAATATCAATTACGAGAGTACGTCAGAGATAGTATTCATTTCAATTCAGGAAATACAACGGAACTCCCTTCTTTCTAAGATGGTCGCCTCCTTAGTGGTTTCCTGACAAAGGTTCTCAGGCAGAGGACAGTCCTCTTTCTGTTTCTGGTAAGAAAGAGTCCTATGGTCTTTTTGGATTCTAGGCATCATCACATTGGGGAGAGGTGGATCTCCTTCACCTTCCAATGTAGGTAGGCAAGTAAATAAGAGTTTGTTTTCAGTTTCTGCAGTCACAGATGATGGCCAATCAGGGATGCCCTCCATTTAGTGAGGTGAAAGGATAGTAGTGGGAGATGATATCGGACTGACAGTGCGATGATCAAATGATATTGGATTGACGGTTTATCATTTGAAAATAGCCTTGTACAGGTATGCATCATTAATTTAAACACTTTCATTCAGTTCTCTTCACTTGCGTGTTGAGAGGTTGACCGCATTGGTGGGCTCAGGTTTGGTTTGTAGCTCACGACTAGAGTGTTTACTCACTTTACAGTGGTGTTTCATACTCACCATTAATTTGCAAAGCTGGTGGCACGATATGACTAGTGCTACTAGTGATTTTCTGCCTCTTTAACTATAACCTAGCTGTTTTTGTATTCCCCTACAGGCTGATTGAGAGTGGATCTTCTCTGAATCTTACATTGGACCTCTGATTGGTTTTGTATTTTCCCTGTATGAGGACGCTTTTTGAGCAGAAGCAATTTACACAGGTCCTGACAAATACCAATACACCTCTCTAAGGGTACTCGTGGCAGAAACATGATGACCGACATACCCAAGCAGTGTTAATCAACCACTACAATGGCCCTTCTTTTTAACCCTGACCCAGGCATGCATGAATAAAGTTATACGCTTGTCCTGGAGTTAGTTTTAAGCACTTTATCACTTTTTGCACGTTCTGCATACCTCACCACCTTTTTGTTCACCACAGGGTTTCTACCAACTCTTCTAAAAAACATCTGAAGAGCTTCTCCTTCTCAGTGAAGGAGTTTAAGCCCACACCGTGATCAGCTGTCACGATGCGAGGAGATTTCTGATGATGAAGCATGCTACCTCTGGTGGGGAGGGAAAAAATCCGTAAAAAGGAATATCCCTTCCCACCCAGGTCTTTTTGTGTGTGTTAGTTATAGGATTTGAAGTAAACACCTGCAGGTCTATAAATCTCCCCTGGCCCTCTTTGTTGTGTTGAAGTAGCCAGCACATACCAACAGGAGACATCACAGCCAACATCCCATAACAAAATATAGCAGAAGTCAGCATTTTACTGTGGCTTTATTCCGGAGCCAACATACTACAACAGCTTCCAGCATTAACTAACACCTAACTATAGAAACCAACAGCCTGTGACAATTTTCTGACAAAAGTTAATAGACAGCAGCCTCAGACAGCATATGACAGGAGCCACCATCTTACCACAGAAGTCAATGCCGTCCAACAAGAGGAGCCAACATTCTCAAACAGGAGGCAATGCTCCACAACAACCTACATAGAAGCAAACCCTCTATCACACAAGCCAAAACCTACAAAAGAAGCCGGAAGCCTTTGACTGCAACCAGCATTCCACAAAGCCCATGATAGAAGCCAATACGCTCTGATCAGCAGCCAGGACCTCCTGTCAACTTGCAAAATTAACTTCTGGGTTAGGGATACTGTAAATTGAGTTTTTGCTATGTGATACTTTGTTTGAAAATGTATCTTATTGGTTAGAATTTTGTGCAGTGGGTGTACATTTATAATGTGAATATTGGATATAAAAGGAGACGTCTCGCCTTAGTAAAATGAGCAGTCTCCTGAGAATTTACACCGTGATGTATTTCTAGGATCACTGTTACTAGCTGCAGCTAATAAACTTGGTCTCTGACGCCATCCAGAAGTATTCCGTGTCTTTGAATACCAAGAAAGGTGAACTCGAATATCTTAGGCGTGCCCCTGAAGCCGCTGGGTTAAACCCCGGTTCTTCAACTGGCACCCAACGTGGGGCGACTTCAGCGGTACTGGGCCAAGCCCGAAGATTGTGAGGAGCCCCGTGAGGAAAATCTGGAGGACGGCCGCCACTTCATTGACCCCTGCATGTCGACGTGGAACGAAGGTTTTTTCTGCGAGGCTTCCCCTTTCCGACGGCTGCGAAGGACTGCTGCCCTGACTGTCGCCCTGTCTTGGACCCTCTTGTGATGATTTGTAAGGCGAAACGTTAGACGGTCTTCTGGTGGCGTGACAGACATTTTGGTTAAGTAAAGTGGGTCGCTCCCACGACTTTGTTTTGTTTCTTGGTTTTGATTCGGCCATTGCAATAGTCGAAGCCGAGGGGTTCGTATATTTACGAGTGTATCATTTTTTGATAACCCCTTGAAGTTTTAAGCAAGACTAGCGAGCTAAAGATGCCTGGTTTTGGCAAAATTAGGAAATGGTTTTGTTGTAGTTGTAATAAGGATTCCCGATTGGAGGACTCGTGTCCGATACCTCCGGTTGGAACTCCAACCTATGAGCTCTATTCAAAGCATGGTGTGGGTCCCATTACCTTTAATGAAGTATGGGTCCGTTATTCAAGGAAAGATGGTGTTTTACGATGGCCCCAACATGATAGTTTTGAATCAGATGTTTTAGATAACCTAGAAGTTGCGCTATTTAAGAAGAAAGCCCGGCCGGCGATGTTTGACTCTTTCCGCCTTTGGCGTAAGGAAGCCAAACAGCGAGAAATTAAGCAAGTTAAGAGAGATAGGAAGGAAAGGAATATGTCGGTAATGCAAGCTGCTAGGCAGTTTAAGGAAGATGAAGAAGATCGTGCGATTGAAGTGTCAGATAGACAACATTGCATGGCCATTGACAAATGTTACCCGGCTTTGCCACCTCCCCTTTCAAATGTGACTGAAGACCCTGAAAAGGATCCTTTGATGTCACATTTACTGAGATTACCACCCCCTTATGTGCAGGGTGCTACTGCACCGCTGTTACCTCCAGTTGTTGCACCCCTTGTTGTCGTTCAACCCCCTGTTGTTGTTCCGCCACCTGTTGCTTCACAGGTGGATCTTCCTTCCGCGGCGCAGCCCCCTCCAGGGCCGCCAGCTTTGTCACCAGCCTTGCCTCAAACTCCTTTGCCTTACACTCCTTTATCTTCGACTTCTCTTATTTCTGTCCCTATGTCTCTCTTGCCTCAAAACACTTTGTCTCCTGTCCTCATGTCAACTTCTCCTTATGCTCGGCAACGAATGACTGAAACTGTCACTAGTCTTTTGTCTCCTTTCTTTGGGTCACTAAATATGACCCCTGTTTCTGAACGTAAGCAGAGACGTAGTCAGCTTCCTGGTCCCGAAGAGCGGGCAGTGTTAGATCTCCTTGCTCGTAGATGGGTTTCGAATGCCTCCAAGTACGGTCCACAAGTGGTTATGGATATCTTCCTACAGTGGGAGGCACCAAAACAAAGGTATGTTTTTGATGTCATGTGTACCTTCCTTCGTCAGGAGTGGGAAGATAATGAGTTGGGTTCAATTCCTTTGGAATTGATTAATGTTCAGTCTGAATTTGCTAAAGGAACGGTAGTGGGTTCCGATGTTGAGGAAGCGGTAGAGACACTACTCATCTTTAGGTCTAGACTTCCACCTCAGTTATTGTTCGAACCTGACCCTTCTGTTAGGAGAAAAGTGAAGCAGTATCCTATGAGAGAGGTCCCCCCTGTATGGAGAGAGGCCGTTGTGGCTGATGCCGCTCATGGTATTGTGGCTGCACCGGCTCATTTTCAACGAGTGTGGTTGAATGTCCCTTGGAAGAGAGCTGAGGTCTTGGCTCTTAAGCAGACCTTGCCTGACCCCCGTAAAAATCCTGCCGGTTATTACAAGGAATTGTCTCAGACAGTTGATGCATGTGTTATGAATTTAGCTGACATAGATATGTTGATGGGTAATGTAGTTCCTCAACCCTTGTGGGCGAAGATCTGTCACGAGGATCACGCGCCAGAGTTAGGAGATACATGGGTTAATATTACTGCTGCAGATGGTCGGCAGGTAGGAGGTGCCAAACCTGAACCCTTAGTTGCAGAACTACCTGGTAGAATTATTAATTTAATGAAAACTATGATGCCTCCTTTGCGGGTGAATTGGGACAAGTTAGCAGCATGCACACAAAAGAAAGATGAGAGTGTGTCTGATTTCTTCACTAGGTTTGAGGAAACATTCATTGATCATAGTGGTCAGGACATGAGTACAGAAGGTGGTCAGAGGTTGTTTGTAGATAAGTTTGTTTTTAATTTACTTCCTGAACTTTCTAATAAGTTAAAGGACTCTGAGAGTTCATGGGCTGTTTCTTCTTCGGCCCAGATATTGGCTACTGCACAATACTATGAGAAAAGAGATAAAGATGAGAAGGATAAAGTAGAAAAGAAGACTAGAGAATTAAAAACGAAAGTTCTTCTGCAGCAGGCTTATCCGCCTCGCCCTAATCAGCGTCAGTTTCAGCAACCCCCACAGTTTCAGAAACTGTTGCAGAAGCCTGAGTCTTTTGCTTCGCGACTCCCGCTAGGCCCTAATCAGTGTGCTTATTGTAAAGAGGAAGGTCACTTCAAGAATAGTTGCCCGATCTTGCTACAGCGTGCGAATGGTATGTCTGGTCTGAGAGGTCGTGGTGGTTTCCAACAAGTACCTAGGGGTAGGGGACGTGGTACGTTTCCCCAGAATGAACGTTCCTTTTCCCCTCAGAAATTCTATAAATTATTTTGACCAACAGAATGTTCCGACCGTCCAGTCCACTCAGTACTACATTGATGATTATTATGTTGTAAGTGAGAGTGCTGGTTTTAATGATAGTTAGTGCAGCCATGGACAAAGGGAGGGAGTAGTGTCGGTTCCAGTAGACCAGAGTGGACCTTATGTTGAAGTGATTACATCAGGTGTGGCAGGGACGGTCCAATTACGCAGCAGGAAATCAGACTTGCCATTCGCTCCCTAAACCGAGGTAAGACTCCTGGCATGGACGGATTACCTGGAGAATTTTACCAGACTTATTCCACAACGCTAGTGCCCATCTTAGAGAAAGTTTATGAGACGGCTTACGAGGTCGGTCACCTGCCCGTCTCCACCATGCAAGCCTCAGTTATATCCATACCAAAACCTGGCAGGGATACCCTTGACTTGACCAATTACAGACCCCTCTCAATGCTCTCCACAGAGTATAAAATACTTAGCAAAGCTATCGCCATGCGAATACAGGCCCATCTCCCTTCCCTGATACATCCGGACCAATGCGGCTTCCTCCCAAGGAGGAGCACTTCCCAGAACACGAGGAGACTCCATGCCCTCATGTCTGCCACACCGATGGACTTTCCTCAGGCCGGTTGTATCGCCTTAGACCTCCGACAGACCTTCGACTCCCTGACATGGGAGTTTATGTTTGAGGTCATCCGGCGTTTCGGGTTCCCCGACTCCCTGATCAAGTGGATTCGACTATTATATACGAACCAGACAACCAGAGCACGAACTGGCAGGTATATATCGGACAGTTATGATATCTATAGGGGCACCCGGCAGGGTTGCCCGTTGTCGCCCCTGCTGTTTGTACTGACACTTGAGCCTTTGGCGATAGCACTCCGAACCCGTGCGGGCGCAGTGGGCATCTCGATTGGAGGAACGCTTAATCTCCTCTCAATCTACGCCGACGATATATTGTTGTATTTTCGGGATTTGGATGCGAACCACTCGACTCTAGCAACCATCTTTGACCGGTTTAAGGCCGTGTCCGGCCTGGTCATTAACCCGACGAAATCACTTGGCTTTTATTTCCGAGACGGGCAACGCCACTCCCACGTACAATTTGGTGATTACCAGATCCAGATAGCGCCGACCACATTCAAATACCTGGGCATTAACGTTTGTAGACGACCAGAGGACGGCAATATTTGGAAGGCCATCACTAGCCTCCGGAGTAGTGTAAACTTTTGGACGTCCTTGCCATTATCCGTCATGGGTAAGATAGCAATTTCTAAGATGGTCATGCTCCCACGTATACTGTACTATTTTGTAAACCTACCGGTTCCCCTCCCACAACAAATATTTGCTGCACTAAACACAATACTGATTAGTCTCATATGGGGCCCTGGGAGACAGCGAATAAGCCTTAGGAAGTTACAGCTAGGCACCAGACAGGGGGGACTTGGAGTACCGGACATCCGAGGCTACTACTACGCAAGCCAGTTGCAATGGCTGTCACGATGGGTGGCGGGCAGCAATTTATATGAAATCGACATCACACGAGAACAATTAGCACGGGGAGAGCTACACTCCCTGTTGTTGCCTGGTGCCAAGATCCCACGCGACTGCCACCCTCTCCTACAAACGGCACTGCTGTGTTGGCGTAAGGCACTGGCGTACACGGCGGGGACTGTACCTTAAGCAGATAACATCCCTCTGCTGGGTCTCCCTACACCGCAAGGATGTCTGACACAACACAGATTACAACCTTGGACGGAGGCAGGAGTTGACAGGGTGGGCAACCTCATTGGGGACAATACACTACTAGATCACGTCTCCTTCGCTTAGTCAACGGGGGCCCCACCGCGATTGTACTTCCTACATGCTACAGTGACGCACTATGTGAGACGTACATGGGCCCCACAGCGCAGCAAACCTGAACAACATGAACTAGTGCATCTCCTTCACTATATGGGGACCGGGGGCCACTTAGTTCGATGGCTCTACACAGGCATTAGGGAACACGCAGCTCTGTCTATTACTACACTCAGAGACACCTGGACCCTAGACACAGGAGAGGCTATGACGGACGGGGCTTGGAAAATGGTTCTAGAACACCATAGAAGGGTGTCTAGAAATGTCAAGTTTAAATTTATACAGGCTATGGTACTGCATAGAGCGTATCTCACCCCACAGAGGCTCCATAGGATGTTCCCTGCTTCTTCCCATAATTGCCCCCGGTGTCAGATGGATGAGGCCGGACTCCTCCATATGCTGTGGTCATGCCCACGACTGCGCAGCTACTGGGGGACAGTCTGCCATATACTAAACACTGTTATAACTCTGCAGATCCCGGAGGGGGCATTGCCTTGTCTGATAGGACACAGACAGAGACCCAAGACCCAAAAAGCCTCGCTGAAACTCATAGACCTAGCGTTAGTGTTGGCAATTAGGGTCATAACAATGCGGTGGAAATCAGCCAGGCCCCCGAGTGTGGAGGGGTGGCGGTCTGATTTGCTAAAGTGGGGCAAGGCAGAGGGTGTAATCCTGCGTAGAGAGGAAGAGCGGGGGCTCCGGAAACATCCAGTTGCGCAGGACTGAAAGCGGATGCTGCTGGAGATAGAGGAAGTAGACCTGATGCCCCCACAGGTGAATATCCCATAGTTGGGCCTATAAGGTGGTGAACAGCGGAATACAGAGCGAGCCTGGGTACACCAAGCGCGCAGGTTAGCCAGCACCATGCAAATGCAATTTTCTGGATAAGAGGGAGTTTATATGTCGACGAACACAGTGCCTAACCAATGGAGGAGCCAGGAGACGTAAGGGGAGGGGTGGGAGTTGGGTGGGACGGGATCCAGTTTTACGGCGACACTGTAATGATAATGTAACGTGAACGGTGAGACACTGAAAGGTTTTTGCTGATTGCAGTTAATGTACCTGAGACGAATCACTTGTTAAATTGCCGACAGTTATATGAAGGAAAAGAGAAAAGACTGTTTGATGATAACATGTATACCTGTAACATGAGTTAATTGGTACAGTCACGAATAAAAAGTTAAAAAAAAAAAAAACATCAGGTGTGGCAGAACCTTTTCTTTTGGATACTGGTGCAGCAAAGAGTTCTATCATGCACTCTAAACTCCCTGGCGCACCCTCGTCTGGCTTGACTAATGTTTCGGTAGGATTTTCTGGCGCCCCAGTTCGTAACCCGGTTTCTTGTCCTTTGCCCCTTTCTATTGGTCCTTGTGAATTGGAGGCTCCCCTTATTCTAACGACAGGCTGTGGCGAGAATTTGTTGGGTTTGGACTTGTTGAAAAGATTGCATGCGACATTACATTGTTCTCCTTTGGGAGTACACCTTACGGTGGGTAAGAAAGTGATTTCCCCGATGTATCTGTCTAAGGATCGCCTTCCACTGGAACTGCGTTCTCTCCCTGATACACTTTGGGCTACAGGTCCTAATGATGTTGGTCTTTTGCAGATTCCACCCTACGTTGTCACCCTTAAATCGAATGCTAAATTACCTCGCATTCCTCAGTACAACATTTCCAGTGATGGCGAAAGAGCTCTTTTAGCGATTATCTATGATTTTGTTGAGAAAGGTGTGGTTGAAGAAACAAGAGGCAATGTGTGTAATAGTCCTGTTCTGCCTGTCCTTAAGCGTACTGACTCTTCTCAGCCACCTGTGTATCGGTTTGTGATTGACCTTCGAGAGGTCAATAAGATTGTTGTGCCACAGTTTCCTGTTGTCCCAGACATTACTGCTTTATTGACTATGATCCCTGCCTCAGCTGCTTGGCTTTCTGTTATTGATCTGAAGAACGCTTTCTTCAGTATTCCAATTGCTGAGGAAAGTAGGGATATTTTTGGCTTCTGTTTAGGAGGCCGCAGTTTCCGGTTTAAACGCGCTCCTCAAGGTTATTGTGAGAGTCCCTCCATTTATAGTCAGCTTTGAAAACTCAGCTTGATACTTTTGCATTGCCTTCTGGTGCTACTCTTATCCAGTATGTTGATGATCTGTTGGTTGCTGCTGATGATGAAGAGATTTGTAAAGAAGTTACTCTTTCTTTGTTGCGACACCTGTCTGACCTTCATCATAAAGTGTCACCTTCGAAGTTGCAATATTGCCGGCAAGAAGTGACCTACTTGGGTCATCTCTTGTCGAAGGAGGGAAGACGATTGACCCCAGAGCGTATTCAAGCGATTGCCCAAATGACTGTGCCATGCACACAGAGAGAGGTGCGTGCCTTTTTAGGTATCACCTCGTATTGTAAACAGTGGATTCCGAATTTTTCTTTTGCTAGCGAAACCTTTGTTGGCACTTACTCTTAAGGACACACCACACCCTCTTCCTTGGTCTGACGAATGTCAGAAGAGTTTTTCTGAATTGCGTGATGCATTGTGTTCTGCTCCGGTGTTGGGTACCCCCGACTATAGTAAACCTTTTACACTTTATGTACACGAGAGAGAAGGTTGTGCGTTGTCAGTATTGACGCAACAATTTAGAGACAAGCAGCGCCCATGTGCGTATTTTTCAGCCAATTTTAGATCCTGTAGCTAGGGCGTTGCCTAGTTGTCTAAGAGCTACAGCAGCAGCGGCTGTTTCTATCCGACAGTCTGCTGGTTTGGTATTGGATAATACATTGATTATGATGGTTCCACATGCAGTGGATACCCTATTGAACAGAACAAAGACTCAACATCTTACCAATGCACGTTTGTCAGGTTATGAGTTGACGCTTTTGGCTAGCCATGTACACATCAAGCGGTGCAAAAAAATTGAATTCAGCTACATTGTTACCAATTTTTGAAGAGACAGATGCTCAGGAACAACTTTGCACACGATTGTTGAAACAGCACGTATTGCACAGAATTCCGCACAGGCAGCGGAGTTGATAGCATTGACTAGAGTATGTGTGTTGTCAAAAGGAAAGAGAGTGAATGTTTTTACAGATAGCCAATACGCATTTGGCGTGGCTCACAGCTTTGGTCGTTTGTGGAAAGAGAGAGGATTTCTTACTTCCCATGGTACGAAAATTCAGCATGGACAATTAGTGAGTGAACTTCTTGAATCACTTACTTAACCGACTCAAATTGCGATAGTAAAGTGTAGTGCGCATAAGAAGGTTACGGATCATGTGGGTCGAGGGAATGCGTTTGCAGATGAAGTAGCGAGAGAAACAGCGAAAGATGTGACGAGTCAGATGTATGTTGCAGGTCCTGCCAGATGGGGTGTGGAAGGAGGAATGTGTGAAGATACAACAGAAAGTGTGAAGATGATTCAGGCAGAAGCTACTGAGAAAGAATTGAGTATGTGGAGAGAGAGTACAGGAATGTTGGATTCAACAGTCTGTTGGGTTGAGTTGTCAGAGCACCGGCGATGGTTGTTGCCGGATGCATATGTGCTTCCGGTGGTTACTATGGCTCATGGACTGGCTCACATTAGTTCAAAAGGGATATGTAAGTTGTTGGCTCCGGTATGGCAGAATGGTGGAATTCCTAAATGTGCTGAGAATTTGGTTAAACATTGCATGATTTGCTTGATGCATAATCCTGGAAAGGGAACACCAACTCCAGCGGGTCATTTTGCTCCTCCAACGTATCCGTTCGAGGTGTTGCAGATAGACTACATTCATATGGAAAGATGCAATAACTTGAAGTATGTTCTTGTGGTTGTTTGTGCCTTTTCCAAATGGATAGAAGCCTACCCCCTAAAGGATAATACTGCCTTGTCTACAGCCAAGGTTTTGCTCAAAGTATTCTTTCCCAGATATGGTTTGCCGAGGATGGTATGGAGTGATAATGGAAGTGAATTTGTGGGTCAGATTATGAAGAAAGAATGTGCGGGTCTGGGTATCAAACAGAAATTTCACGCTGCGAATCACCCCCAGTCAGCAGGCCTGGTCGAGTGCTATAATGGCACTCTGAAGCTGAAGTTGGCCAAGGTGCAAGCGAGCTCTGGTCTTACATGGCCCGATGCCTTACCATTGGCACTTTTGTCCACGAGAACGACAGTACATTCTTGCGTGGGACTTAGCCCATACGAGATTGTTTTTGGACGCCCGGCGAATGTCTGGGGTGTGCCGAGGCCTAAGAAGTACAGTGATATCGAGTACCCTACGTTGGTTAACTACTTACATGATTTGACTGCTAAATTGCGTGTTCTTCACCAACAGGTCCATGACACTTTGCCTTCAGTTTCTGTAGACGCAGGCCACACGATTCAACCTGGCGACTGGATTCTAACCAGGAATTTCCAGAGGTCAAAGAACTTGGAACCAAGATGGACCGGTCCATACCAAGTCCTGTTATCAACTCGGACTGCTGTTAAGGTGTTTGGCAAGAAAAACTGGGTACATGGTACCCATTGCAAGAAGATACATTTGCCCTTACCGTACGAGAAGTGGGTCCGGGAAGGTGTTGCCGATTCCGAGAGTGAAAGGGTTCCAAGATTTGTACCTTTTAGCGATGCACATCTGGAATGGACTCAGTCAGAACGTGCGGATAATGAAGTCTTGCAAGAAGCTGTGCCGCCGTGTTTGAGATTTGATAGTACGCATCCAGAGACACTCTTTCAGGATCAAACTGTGCCTGGTAAAGAACGATACAACTTAAGGTCTAAAAAGGACAAATATTTTTTTTTTTTTGTGAATTACACTCTTTCAGACAAAAGACTATTTTTCTTTTTCTTTTTTGAACCACCATCCGGGTTCAGCTGCAGGGTCGCGGTATAAGACTTAAAGGGTGGCCCGAGTATTGACAAAATGTCTGCGGTTCTAGGGACGTCTAGGACGCCTGGACGCACACTTGAGTGAAGAAGGAAAATTGCCGCGAGCAGCACATTAGAGGATGAAGTCTGTTGTAACTGAAAGAGATGTTGAGAGAATAGATCTTAAGACAAGATTTTGTACATTGATATATAGCAAATGTTTTATAATATTGTGCTTTTTGATGTTTTTAAGTATCACATTAGCTTGTGTGGGTTGGATTGTCTATGTTACACAACAGACATCTGCACCCACCTCTCAACCTATGCTTTCTTTCACTACTGTTTCTTTGCATCAGTTTTATACGTTGCCTGAACATGAACAAACAAGGGGCCCGATTCACAGAATGAACTTAAGACTCAATCCTAAACTTACTACTATTTTGGTATTCACAGAATGCACTTTCTACTTTTGGCATTCACAGAATGAACTTACTACTTTTGGTATTCACAGAAGTTAGTATGTTGTCTTAAGTTTGTCTTAAGACAAACTTAAGACAGACTTAAGACAGACTTAAGACAAACTTAAGACAGACTTAAGACAGACTTAAGACAGACTTAAGACAAAATCCTAACTTAAGTCTGTCTTAAGTTTGTCTTAAGTTTGTCTTAAGACAAACTTAAGACAAACTCCTAAATTCTGTGAATACTAAATATAGTAAATTCATTCTGTGAATGCCAAAAGTAGTAAGTGCATTCTGTGAATACCAAAAGTAGTAAGTGCATTCTGTGAATACCAAAATAATAGTAAGTTTAGGATTGAGTCTTAAGTTCATTCTGTAAATCGGGCCCAATGAGATCAGAATTTGTCAACAACTCGTTCATACAGTTGTTGCATCAGCATCAGTTAGTAGTAAATACCACTAATTGTTGGGTTTGTGGTCTTATGCCTCATACCACAGATAAAGGTATGCCATATTTGGTTTTGCCTTTTTCTTTTAATGGGTCTGTGTGGGCTTTACAGACCATGTTTATCTATGCAAATGAGGTACGCCCCTTACGTTCCCTTAAAGACAACTCCAGCAATAGTGCCTTAATAAGGGGAATAGTAGCTATGATCCGAGATATTGATGCATATAATACTATCCCTAAGGATGAGGTGCAGGCTTATGTTGGTTGGAACGTGACTGGATATAGTACCAGCTTGACAGAGAAGGAGAGACGAAAAAGGTCTCCCCCTATTTGGATTGTACCCCACCGAGGCCATTTTTGTTTGCAAGGTACTGGTCGGAATCCGAAAGCTCAGCTAGGTAAGAGTGTGTGTGCTCAAACCTATGTCTATTCATCCCGGACTTCTCCACCGTTTGTGCCAGCTAAAGGCACATATTTTGTTTGTCATGACAGAGCCTACACATGGTTGCCACCTGATTTTTTCAGGAACATGTTATGTGGCGTTTTTGCTTCCCCCTACATACACTACTGCTTCAGACTATCATAGAACGAGATATGGTAGAGGTGTCTTCAATCAGGAAGATACTGCAGCACATGAAGTAGGAGATTTCTTCAAGGGCTTCCTGCCCTTTTAGGTTGCATAAGATCTCTGAGTCTATCCATGTAGATGAAGGAGACTGGTCATTGACGGGATGGTTTTGGGGACTGCTGTCCAAATGGGGGTGGAAGATTCTGACATTCCTTGGTATGGTTTTAGCCATCTTTTTCTCTTGTTGTCTTTGCATCCAGTGTGGTCCCGCCATTTGTAGTCTTTGTGCTACTATGTGTGTTCGGAGACCTGTCCCGAGAGAAGTAGAGAAAATAAAATGATGCTACAGCAACACTTTGATGACCTAATGACTATTGATATAGCCCTAGATTCAGATTAACATGAGTCTTAGGTTATTGCCTACGTAATGGCAAAAGGAGGGTCTGAGGTTCTGTAATTCTCGAGTCTGACTCCATTTTGTTCTGTGCCACCATTTTGTGTTGCCCTCACGTAGGCCTGTAAAGGTAACCTGGCGAACGAAGTGGCCTGGCCTTCTTAGTTCATGTATACATTAACTAGGTTTCTTTTTGACTCTGAAATGAACTGTAAGAAACTGACCTCTTCACCTGAAACTGACCTCGCAAAGCCAATTTCCCTGATCGATCTTTATCTGAGATTGCCAATCAATGTTCAGGACATCGTTAACTTTTTAATTTCCTTGCACATGCTTTATCTTGTTCAGCATCTGTTACTGTTTATTTTTTATGTTTCTTCATTACATGGGTTATGCTTTCAATTATAGGTTTGTCCGGCTGGTAGAGATTGAATTTGGGACATTCCTAATAATTAACTTTTGGGTTGGGATACTGTAAATTGAGTTTTTGCTATGTGATACTTTGTTTGAAAATGTATCTTATTGGTTAGAATTTTGTGCAGTGGGTGTACATTTATAATGTGAATATTGGATATAAAAGGAGACGTCTCGCCTTAGTAAAATGAGCAGTTTACACTGTGATGTATTTCTAGGATCACTGTTACTAGCTGCAGCTAATAAACTTGGTCTCTGAAGCCATCCAGAAGTATTCCGTGTCTTTGAATACCAAGACAGGTGAACTCGAAGATCTTAGGCGTGCCCCTGACGCCGCTGGGTTAAACCCCGGTTCTTCATGTTCCATCAGCACCAGGATACCCTCCCAGTTGATACTGTGCTCTACAAAGCTGCATAACATAACATCATATCCAATACATAGCGCCATGTATTGCTTTCAAATGGAGCTAGTGCATTGTAAATAGCAACTGGTGCCCTAACTGTGAAGTGATTTGCTCAAATTACTTTCAGTTTACTTATTGTGTTTGTCCTCTTCAAGAGGGTAACATAACTCAATCACAGCGAGAGACATCAATTACAATGCGGGCATTGCTTCGCAATGCCTATATATTGCGGTCATTACAACGCAAGTCGTTACAACGACTTGCGCTGGATGGTGCTCTAACCTAAGGAATAGTATGATTTACTATTCCAACACCTTCCCGACTATACGTAGACTGGATCATACTATTCCTTAAAGTCCAGCGCCCTCCAGCGCAAGTCGTTGTAACGACTTGCGCTGTAATGAACGTGATGTAAAATACCACGTTGTCAATGTATGTGATGTAACGTCATACATTCAATCACAGCACAATAAAAAAATATTTTAAAAATACCAACAAACAACAGTCTAATAATTCCTTCCAGTATCCTCAATGTTATAGTTAGTAAATAGTTGAAAACCATTAAATGTACAATAGCAGGCAGAAGGAGAAGGTGGGTGGTGACAATAATAAATCATAAACATCAGTTAAATGTTCAGTACCGAGTGTCACTTGTAAAGCTTTTGCGGCTTAAATAGACCATACTTCACCTTTTGGCAAGAAGCATACCTTACCTCTGCTAAGGAAAAGCCAGAGGTTTAGTAACTCTTTAATCCCTGGGATGAGGTTTAAACGAATGTGATAACCTTTCCCTCGACGATACAAAGTAGAAATAGAAGAAAGACTAGAGCTGATCATTTAGGAGCGTGTGGTCACCACAAGCATCTTACAAATGGTCATGGCATTATCTCCATCAGAGTACTGGAAAGTCTTCAACGATGCACAGGGCATTCCATGGCATGCAGTGGTGGTTGGTACAGATCGGGGGTGGCGGGGCGGGGAATGTAAAAGCTAAAAATAAATAAAACGTACCTTATCGCCGCCGTGTCTCTCCAGTCTCTCCTTCTTGTCAGGACTCGGCCGGAACAGGAACCAGGAAGCTTCCAGGATCCTCTCACCAATCACAACGCTGCAATGCAGCGTTGTGATTGGTCTGAGCGCTGTGGTTAGATGCTCAGCCAGGGAATGGAGGCCTGGGCAAGTTCTCCAGGTAGCCTGCTATTCAGCCTGCGTGAAGTACATGCAAAGTGCGCATGTATGTTTGACCAGCCCAAAAGGGCCGGCCAAACAAAGAGCAGCCCCATCCCAGCTGCAAAGCAGCAGGGACAAATAGAATGATAATAACATTTAGTTATTACCATTTTATTTTTCCTTTAGTTTCACTGCTTAAAAGCAGCAGGGCGACGCTCCTCCACCTTAGTGGAGGAGCTGCCACTGGTGGCATGGCTCACAGTTGGGCTCTGAGGCATGGAGCTCATTACACCCACACAGAAGGCCCTCCACTGTCCGAGAAAAATATCATGGTTCAAGTCTCTGCACACAGCTATTGTCATTGCAGTGCAACCCTTCAAGATTATCAAACCCTGCAACCAGCCCACCACCGAAGTCAACCTCAGACACACAACCAGATACAAAATCTTTGGCGCCTATGGCTCAACCCTGTGGAGCAAGCCTTCAACAACATACACCTTTGCAAAACAGAAGATTTCACCCTGGCTGCAGAGTCAGACTTCCCGGTCTTTAAGGAAGATGCCTTGCAGGTCGCACCTCAGCCGGTCCCACGCCCCGCGAACCTCCCAAACCACCTACAAGTTGTTGAAAGGAGGCTTCAGGCACATTAAAATGTGAGTGGCAAAACAGCATTTCTCCTTCACAGCCTATCTAATCAAGATATTACCTGGAGAGCGGGTACAAAGGAAAATGACTGAGACAGAAGCCAAATGGAAAGATACAAGAATAAATAACCCACAAAGCCATTTGCACTAAATCTATAATATTGTGAATTAAATTATGCAAACAATTCACTACACGTTTCTTCCCTCATTTTGCAGGAAGACACTGAACACCGCTGCAGGAGCCCAGCCGTGCAGCGATACCCTTACACAAGTGTATCCCAGCCACGTGGCGTGCAGCCAGCATGACATTCATGAATCGAGCCAGACATAACAAGGGCCTGGCAGACGGTATCTTGGCAGCTTCACAGCTCGTGTGCGTCAGGCTGTTCAGAAGTCAAACTGTGACTCCGTGCCAGAGGATGTACAGGGTGTTGTGTAACCCCTGCACGGTTTTAGGGCAGTTGGCTGGGTGTACAACATCAAAGGGAGGATACTTCACTGTGCAGGATTTGTTAGTGACAGAAGCATGCGCGCCTGGATGTAGGCTCCAAGAGTTGGACACAGTCATCGAGTGATGCAGCGAGAGCTGATTGGTTGAGCTGTCCGACGTGATAGATAAAGTGAGTTTCTGGAAATGGTCATGCCATAAAAGAGCAGTGAGTCCACCATCTAGGGGCACTGCCCAACTCTAACGCAGATCCCAAGAAGCTGGCACTACCCGCTGGGTGGGAGGGCACATGGATATATGTGGGTGCAGACATATTGGTCACAAAGAGAGAGGAACAATATTGTCCTTGTAAATTGCCCTAGACAGCAGGAGATTAGCCCATCGGGTTTTCTCAGCACTATGAGTACAGAGTCGATTTTGGTGTAAAGAGGCCAGGGATTTATTGAAGCGAGGGCTAGGCTTGTTGACCCCTCAAACAGTAAAAGCCAGTCTGGCCTTTGGAAGGACCGACAATTACACAAGTAATTGTAACTAAAAACAATATATGTAATGCCTAGTTTTGCAAACGGAACACTTAATTTTGGTAGTTTAGTCTGCTTTTAAGCACTTCCAGTTTTCATAGACAGGCGAAGTAAGATACATTTACTAACTGTTTGCATCAAAAAAGTGACAAAACCCAGCACGAAGTGTTGTGGTGGGATTTACTTTTCCATACAAAACATAATTTGTGTTGGAATGTTGCCTAAAGTAAAGCTAAGTTAGCACAATGTGCTCACTTTGCACTACTTTGTCATGTGGCCCTGCCATTGGCATTCCAATCGGTTTTGACGCAAATCCCAATCTACAAACATTTGTAGAAAGGGATTAGAGCCATACAATTAAGCCTCCTTTTTAGGTCTCGTGACCTATCAATGCGCATGCGCATTGAGAGAAGCGAGACTATAGGGCTTTAAACAAAGTTTAACTAACTGTGGCGATTTGGTGCTGTGCCCGTGCGCTTTTAGGTCAATGCGCAAGCGCATTGACCTAAAATGCGCGTGCACATCATCAAATCGCCATCTGTTCCCAAAGCCACACTCCTCCCACACCTTTGAAGTGAAGCTTAGCTTCACTTCAAAGGCCCCGGCTGCTTCACACCCTCATGCCGCTCTCCCCGCTCCGCCCCCTCCCCTGCCCGCCGTGTGCATTTCTCCTCCCCCCTCCCCACAGCAATGCCCTCCGTCTTGTTTCCTTTCTTGTTTGTCGCCCTGCCCTTCATCTGACTGTATTTGTTGTCCCTTTGCAACTGTTCACTTCTTTTGGTTTCCTTTAGCCCCCACCTCGGTACAGCTTCGATTCCATCTATGATCTGCTTGTTTGTCATCTTTCACAGGCACGGCCATGCCCTGCGCATAGCGCCGTTCAAATGCACCCGTGCACTCTGACCAACAGCGCTATCTTGGCTCTCCTTCTGTTCTATGTCTCGGAAACGATAGTTCACTCATGAATGATCTTGTCACCTGTTTGTCATCTTTCACAGGCACAGCCATGCCCTGCGCATAGCGCCGTTCAAATGCACCCGTGCACTCTGACCAACAGCGCTATCTTGGCTCTCCTTCTGTTCTATGTCTCAGAACCGATAGTTCACTCATGAATGATCTTGTCACCGGTCAGATACCTGAGGTTCTCCTCATCTCTGAGACCGGGATTAGTGCGATGCGACCCCTGTTCAAAATTAGAAGAAATCACACATAATACCAACGTCGTCTCCTGGAACCATCTAAATAAAAAGTGCCATCAAATATCAGATGCATCAAATCACCACTGCTATCCTTGAAGTGCGGAGACAAAGTGCATGAAATATTGCTGTAATTATATCTGAATGTAAAGATCGGGATCTAAAAACCGGGACAAAATGAACAAATATATTCCAGAGTAAAGTCTCAGCTCAGATCTGATACTCCCGTGCACCAGCGATCAAAGGGTGCAGGCGTAGCTATTTCATCCAGACTGCAAAAACTGCCACTCCATTCCTGAGGCCTGATCTGGCCCCATGCTTTGTGATAGACAGGCGCAAAGAAGCAACAACATCTTCCTCTGTACTCTCTATTCTATCTCTCACTCTGTCTCTCTCTCTTCTACCTCTATCTCACGCAAATTCGTTGTCCCTTTGTCTCTCTCTGTCCCTCATTGCGTCTCTCCTCTCTCCTTTCTATTTTACTTTCATTCTTTCTCTCTCTTTCTCTATCTCTCTCACTCTTCCTCTCTCTCCCACTCTCTCTCTTTCTCTCTCACTCTCTCTTCCTCGCTCTCTCCCTCCCACCCTCTCTCTTTCTCTCTCTCACTCTCTCTCTTTCTCCCACTCTCTCTCTCCCACTCTCTCTCTTTCTCTCTCTCTCACTCTCTCTTCCTCGATCTCTCCCTCCCACCCTCTCTCTTTCTCTCTCTCTCCCACTCTCTCATTTTCTCTCCCTTCCAACCTCTCTCTTTCTTTCTCTCTGACCCACTCTCCCTCTCTTTCTCCCACTCTCTGTCTTTCTCTTTCTCCCACTCTCTCTCTCTTTCTCCCTCCCACTGTCTCTCTTTCTCTTTCTCTCACTCTCTCTCTTTCTCCCACTCTCTCTTTCTCCCACTCTCTCTCTTTCTCTCTCTCTCCCTCTCTTTCTCTCCCTGTCTCCCAAACTCTCTCTTTCTTTCTCTCCCACTCTCCCTCTCTCACTCTCTTTCTCCCACTCCGTCTTTCTCTCTCTCTCTCTCTCCCACTCTCTCTCTCCCACTCTCTCTCTCTTTTTCTCTTTCCCACTCTCCCACTGGCTCTCTCTCACACTCTCTCTCTTTCTCCCACTCTCTCTCTCTCTCCCACTCTCTCTCTTTCTTTCTTTCCCACTTTCTCTTTCTCTCTCCCCACTCCCTCTCTTTCTCTCTCTCTCCTTGCTGCTTGTTTTCCACAATCAGAGCACTCTCCTCGCTGCTTCCCCTGTATCATCTTAAATTTACACAGATGCCTCCTTTTCTGCATAATTCTATATTGTTATTGAAACTAGTGCGTAATTTATATTTGAAAAAAAAGTAAGTGTCAGGGCCCTTCTTTGGATGCCACTGCAGCCTGCACTGCCAATAAAAGTACCAGTACAACTACAACACATTGCAATGTTACAAGTGTAACAATTCAAACTATTCCAGGACTCCCAATACGAATGGCATGGAATAGTCTCAATTTCCATTTTCAATGTATTTTGAATGATTAAATACTGTTGTTGCTCTCATCTTATAATTAAACAGACAGCGCCACCATGTGTGAACTGTCATTAGCGCCGACACTGAGAATAAAGTGCCCGTACTGAGCCCTGGAAACCACCGGTTCAAATTAATTGCTGCGTTCCCGGTATTCATTCCAAACAATCTCTATTATACATGCACACCACACCAACCACCACCCTTCTTTCCCACATATGAATTATTTATGTACGGCCTCAGAAAGGAATCATTTAAATTTCAAACCTGTAAAGTTCAATTCACAGTTTCTGTATTTTGTGGTCGCCTTTACATAGTGCATTACACAGTGAGTTATAGCCCTCAGTTCACGACAGGCGACACTGTTTCAAGCTGTTTTCAAGCTTTCAAGCCTTATTACAAATCACAAAAAAGATGTTAATATTTCACTTCTGTTCTTGGATTTTCGTCACAATAAAAAACACTGAATATAATCTTCACAAAAGTTATTTACAAAAGTTTAAGCTATTGCCATTACAAATTAAATACAGTATTTAACAATTTAACAAAAAAAATAAAAGCCATTGTTATTTGTAATATTAATACATCTAAGTCACGTAAATAAAAAACATGTTGCATTACAAATGCTATAGGTGTCACATTTGCGAAAGTTATAACTATTGGCATTGTAAATGACAGAGCTATTAATTTAGCTATTTTAACAAATACATAAATAAATAAAAATGTAATTTATAAGACCAATAGCTCAAACTTTCCTAATGCGAGACCTATTGCATTTCCAATGCTTGTTAGTAAACAGGCTTTTTGTTGCAGGATTAACCCCCACACACTTTTGCCCCCCTTATGACTACTAGGCACTGGCGTAATGACTCTGAAATGCCACGAGCCCTGCTAAGTAGGGCTCAGTGCATGTGATCTGATCTTTGAAATGGTGTATGTTTAATTTGTCTTGTTCCCAATTGGCATAACCTGACTTACTTGTAATCCCCTAGGACATGGTACCCAGGGTAGGTAGGGCCTGTATGTTGAGGCATCTCTCGTGGACTGCAGCACTAGTTGTGCCCCACACTAGTAAGACAAGATTAAACATGGCCCCCAGTCTGCCACTGCAGACTGGAACGGCAGTTTAAAACTGGTAACTCAGCTTTGCCATTTAAAGTATCGACAAAGCCCAAACCTCCCTTTTTAATGTACGTAAGAAACCCTTATGGCAGGTCTAACGAGGCCTAAGGTAGGATGTTGTATGTTAAAAAGTGGAACCTGTACTTTTACATGTTGCAGCAGTAAAAACCCTAAATTATCATTTTTACTATGGAAAGGCTAGTAGCCTGATTGGCAAGTACAGAGTTATAGCCTGGCATCCCAGCCCTGCTAACTTCTAAATGGGACTACTAAGGTTGGTACTGTTTGGTATCAAAAGAATCAGGGTCAGATGTAGGTAAAACCAGTTTAGCGAGTCCTTAATAGCGATTTTTAGAGAATCGCTATTAAGGACTCGCAAAATGCCATGTAGGTAGGAATTGCAATATTTTTTGCGATTCCTTAATATTCCTTAATTGCAAATTGGAATTCGCAATCAAGGAATACCTTCCCATTCATTCCTATGGGCCTTGAGGCCCATAGAAATGAATTGGAATTGCGCACTCAATTTGCGAGTAAACAATAGGTACTCGCTAATTGCGTGCACAATTTCAAGGGTGCAAGGGTTCCAGGGGAACACCCTGTTGCACCCCTGAAATGTGCATGTTTGCACATGTGGCACACATACATGCCCTAAGGGCATGAATGTGTGTCACATGGCACTTTTAAAATAGCAAAAAAGTGCTTTTTTAAAGGAATTCGAAATTACAATTGCAAAATAGGGAATAGCAAATTTTGCGATTCCTTATTTTGCGAGGGGGTTTTTGTGTGCTACATTGCACACAGCTAATTTGCGATCACAAACGCTGAAATGCTGCGAATTTCAGTGTTTGCAATCGCAAATTGGCTTCCTACATCTGGCCCTCAGTGTATTAAATTCAATTTAAGGGTAAAATCAAATTTAATGTCACTGGTGGGCAAAGGGCAACTTTAGAAGTTGCCACTTTAGTTGCCCAAGCTTTCCTTTGTCCATTTACTGACAGGTTTGTCCTGCAGACAGCTTTTTTGCCCTCCTGCGGGATGTGCTAATGTCTCCCAGGAAAGGACATAATAGGGGTCTGCATGGGAGAGAGGTGTTACTTCCCAACCTGAGGAAGCCACATAGGTGTTAATCCAAAAGGCGAGCTTGAAGGGAGAAGCCGCATTTGAAGGACAAATGGTTAACACTTGGGAGAGGGGCTGCTCTATTGTTTAGGCAAACAGATTGGCCCTTGAGACAGGAGAGGAGAAGCCAGTTGTCAAACCATTTTTTCCAGAGGCGTGCACCCCCTTGGTAGACACCCCTCTGGTGTGGGCTAGGGAGCTCTGAGTGTCGATAGAAGGGTCTTGCCATGTTGGGAGTGGGCTGAATGGTGCATCCTGGGATAGCCGGATGCCACACTTCCAAAGAAGTGGTCCTCAGGAGAGAGGGAACCTAGGAGCTCATTGGCTCCCAACCACTTCCTTCCCTCTGGTTATTTTCTGAATATAAATAGAGCACCCCAGGGACCCAGAACTCAGATCTCAACTGACTTGAAAGAAGAACAGGAGGGGGACCAGCAAAGAGAGGATGCACCGTCACAGACTGCACCTGCTGGCTAGCTAAGAGAGGGACGGTTCCTGCCATGTCCTGATTGAGGGAAACTGTCTCTAGAGACCAGTCAATCCAAGAGAACTCCAAGGGCCAGCTGACTGGCCTCCTGTTCGCAGGACAGGGACGTAACAGCTGAAGAAGCCTGCTGGAGCAAGTTGGTAACCCAATGGTTTCAAGCCCCTACCACCACCGTCGTGCAACACCAAAGACCAAGACCTGACACACAGAGTTGCACCCAATTTTGCTGAACCCAGGAGAGCTGTTGGAGAGTTGCTGGGACCCTCAGGGAAGTTATCGATCCAGAAAGGATTGGCCTTTGACAGCGACAACGAGCGACTGGTAGTCCAGTGGGGACTGGACTTTGGCTAGACCGAAGTGGACTTCGTGGGACGTTGACCTTACAACCATGACTCCCTCACCATCTTTGTGGACTGACGTATCCCTGCAGGAAAACCCCATTGACCGCATCGCATCGTCAGGACCACTCATAAGACCCCATTGCAACATGGTTAAAGTACCTGGAACTGCTTAAAGACTTCTTCTTCTGGGAAGGTAACTGTTTCTAAGGACCTTACTGGTCCCCCTGATTAGTTCCCTGTCTGAGTTGGTCGCCCGAAGTACTTGCAACTGACCGCATTGACACTTATCTAAGTTTTCTGTGAAAAAGTTTCTAAGTGCTCAAATTGTTGCATTTCCCAAGGCTTGTTCGTGGTTGAGTAAAATTGCATGGCCCGATTCACAGAATTAACTTAAGACAAAATCCTAAACTTACTACCATTTTGGTATTTACAGAAGGCACTTACTCATTTTGGTATTCACAGAAGGCACTTACTCATTTCGATATTCACAGAAGTTAGTTGTCCTAACTTTAGGACTCCTAAATGACTTCTGTGAATACCGAAAGTCTTTAGGGCTCCTAAATGCCTTCTGTGAATACCGAAAGTCTTACAATTAGGATTTTTCTCAGTTTAGTAGTAGTAAAGTTAGGACTCCTAACTTTAGGACTCCTAAATGCTTTCTGTGAATATCAAAAGTCTTAAAATTAGGATTTTTCGCAACTTTACTACTACTAAACTGAGAAAAATCCTAATTTTAAGACTTTCGGTATTCACAAAAGGCATTTAGGAGTCCTAAAGTTAGGACCCTTAACTTCTGTGAATACCGAAATGAGCAAGTGTCTTCTGTGAATACCAAAATGAGTAAGTGCCTTCTGTGAATACGAAAATAGAGGTAAGTTTAGGATTTTGTCTTAAGTTAGTTCTGTGCCCGCATTGATTTATTATTGCTTGTAAAATCCATATCTCTGGAACCGTCCAGTGGTTCTTTTTGATCTAGTGTCTAAAATCTTATAAAAATACTGTTTATTTTTATACCTAGGGGTTGGATTTCTAGAGTGGCGTGTTGATTCCTTTTTCAATTGTTTTGGTGCTTTTTAGATGCTTAACACTTGTTCCTCTTTCTAAACCTGCTGCCCGAAGCTAGAGCTACCCAGGGTTCAGCTGAGGGTTTTACAAACGAAATCTACTGGAACTAAAGGGGGTTGGTAAGTGTATTACATGGTGAGGTTGTACATGCACACCATTTAATACACCCCATTTCCCTACACTCCTCAAGACAGGCGTAACAGTGGATGAGTTGGCGAATGTCAACCTAAAGGGCTCTAGTGCTGTGTGAGAGAAAAACAGTGCCTTATTTTATGGCGCTGTGTTCCTATCACCCTTTGACACGTCACAGCAGAGCAGCTCTGATTACTGCACAGCATTGTGCCAAAACTTAATAAAACTACCTCACAATCTTTTCCTCCCAGATGACAGATGAATACTCCACTGGGCTGAGCAAAGACGTGACTGACAAGGTCTCAAGCCAGCGCCTAAAAGAGAATGGTTGAAGAAAGCCAATCAATCAATCATGCCATTTGTATAGCGCACTACTCACCCGGGAGGGTCTCAAGGCGCTTGGGGGGAGGGGTATGCTACTGCTCGAACAGCCAGGTCTTGAGTTGTTTCCTGAAGGCGTGATGGTCCTGGGTCAGCCGAAGGTGGATGGGGAGGGAATTCCAAGTCTTGGCAGCCAGGTAAGAAAAGGATCTTCCTCCGGCGGTGGCTCTTCGGATGCGTGGTACGGCTGCGAGGGCGAGGCTGGTGGACCGTAGCTGGCGGGTGGGCGTGTAGAAGGTCAGGCGGTCGTTGAGGTACTTGGGGCCCAGGTCGTTGAGAGACTTGTGTGCGTGGGTGAGGAGCCAGAACGTGATCCTCTTGTCGACGGGGAGCCAGTGCAGGTTCCTCAGGTGGCTGGAGATGTGGCTGCGTCGGGGGACATCCAGGATGAGTCGGGCGGAGGCGTTCTGGATGCGCTGGAGTCTTTTCTGTAGCTTGGTTGTGGTTCCGGCGTAGAGGGCGTTTCCGTAGTCCAGTCGGCTGGTGACGAGTGCCTGGGTGACAGTCTTCCTGGTCTCGGTCGGGATCCAGCGGAAGATCTTGCGAAGCATACGCAGGGTGTTGAAGCACGATGAGGAGATGGCGTTGACTTGTCTGGTCATCGAGAGGGAGGGGTCCAGGATGAAGCCCATGTTGCGTGCGTGGTCGGTTGGCTTGGGTGCCGTGCCCAGGGCTGGGGGCCACCAGGAGTCGTCCCAGGCGGAGGGCGAAGATCCCAGGATGAGGACTTCCGTCTTGTCCGAGTTCAGTTTCAGGCAGCTGTCCTTCATCCACTCGGCGACGTCTTTCATCCCTTCGTGTAGGCAGGTTCTGGCGGTGTTGGGGTCTCTGGTGAGGGAGAGGATCAGCTGGGTGTCGTCGGCGTAAGAGATGATGTTGAGGGTGTGGTGGCGTGCGATGGCTGCGAGAGGTTTCATGTAGATGTTGAAGAGGGTGGGGCTGAGTGAAGATCCTTGCGGGACGCCGCAGATGACTTCGGTGGCCTCGGAGCGAAACGGGGGGAGGCGGACTCTTTGTGTTCTTCCGGCGGGGAACGAGATGATCCACTCCAGTGCCTTCTCTTGGATACCGATGTTGCTGAGGCGCTGGACTAGGGTGCGGTGGCAGACCGTGTCGAACGCAGCGGAGACGTCCAGGAGGATGAGGGCCACTGTTTCCCCCTTGTCGAGCAGGGTCCGGATGTCGTCGGTGGCTGCGATGAGGGCGGTCTCCGTGCTGTGGTTGGCTCTGAAGCCGGACTGCGAGGGGTCGAGGGATCCGTTCGTCTCGAGGAAGGCGGTCAGCTGTCTGTTGACGATCTTCTCGATGACTTTAGCAGGAAAAGGGAGGAGCGAGATGGGGCGGAAGTTTTTGAGATCGGTGGGGTCCGCTGTAGGTTTCTTCAGGAGGGCGCTGATCTCGGCGTGCTTACACCTCTCCGGGAAGGTGGCGGTGTTGAAGGAGGCGTTGATGATGTTCCGGAGTTGGGGTGCGATGGTGGAGTCGGCCTTGTTGAAGACGTGGTGTGGGCAGGGGTCGGTCGGTGATCCGGAGTGGATGGTGTTCATCGTGCGGGCTGTGTCTTCGGTGGTCACCGTGGTCCAGGTGAGAAGGGTGGCGGTGGGGGGCGTTGGTTCGATGGTTGGGTGCGTGGGTGGGGCGCCGAAGCTGTTGTGGATGTCGGCGATCTTGCGGTGGAAGAACGAGGCGAGGGAGTCGCAGAGGTCTTGTGACGGAGTGATGTCGTTGGTGCCGGTGCTGGGGTTGGAGAACTCCTTGACGATAGTGAAGAGCTCTTTGCTGTCGTGGGCGTTGTTGTCCAGTCGTTCCTTCAGGGATTTCTTCTTGGTGGTGCGGATGAGCTGGTGGTGCTTGCGGGTAGCGTGTTTGAGGGCGGTCATGTTGTCGGTGGTCCGGTCGAGGAGCCAGGCTTTCTCGAGGGTGCGGCAGGTCTTCTTGGAGTCCTTGAGGTCGTCGGTGAACCAGGATGCCTTCTTGCTTCTGGGTCTGCTGGGAGGGTTCTTTAGTGGCGCTAGGTCGTCGGCGCAGGCGGTCAGCCACTGTGTGAAGTTGCGGGCTGCTTCGTTGGGGTCCGTTGTGTTGGCGGGTGGGCTCTGGCTGAGGAAGGTGGTGAGCTGGTCTGCGGTGATCTTGCTCCAATTCCTGTGAGGTACCCGTTGCGGGTGGTGGTGGGTCGTGGATCTTTTGAAGCTGAAGTGGACGCAGCTGTGGTCGGTCCAGTGGAGTCCGGTGGCGTGGCTACAGGTGATGTACTTGCTGGAAGAGAAGACGGGATCAAGCGTGTGGCCGGCGTAGTGGGTGGGGGTGTTGACCAGTTGCTTGAGTCCGAGGTTGGCGAGGTTTTCCAGCAGGGCGGTGGTGTTGCGGTCCTTGTTGTTCTCCAGGTGGAAGTTGAGGTCCCCGAGGAGGATGTAGTCAGTGGAGGGGAGGGCGTGCGGGCTGATGAAGTCTGTGATGTCTTCGCTGAATTGTGTGCGTGGTCCCGGGGGTTTGTAGATGAGGGTGCCTCTGAGGGTCGTCTTAGGGTCGGTGTGAATCTGGAAGTGGAGATGTTCGGCTGCGGCGAAGGAGTCGTTGGCGTCGGTCATGATGTGGATGGTGTTCCTGTGGACGATGGCGATGCCACCTCCGGTCTGGTTGATGCGGTCCCTCCTGATGATCTTGTACCCGTCCGGGATGGCGATGGCGATGTCGGGTGCAGAGGAGGCGTTCATCCAGGTTTCCGTGAGGAAGGCGACGTCCGGTGATGTAGCGTCGAGGAGGTATCAGAGTTCCACGGCGTGTCTGTGGACGGAGCGGGTGTTGATCAGGATGCACTTGAGGTGGTTGCTGTTGGTGTTTGTCTTGGCGGGTGCGGGGCAGGTTCGGAGGCAGGTGAACTTGCAGGTGCAGCAGGTGAAGGGTCCGTGGGTGCGTCTCGGGGTGGCTCGACAGCAGGCGTGGGTCCGGCCGGCATTGAGTGCGTTGAGAGTGGCGGCATCGTAGGTCAGTCGGGTCGTCTTGCCTCGGCGGGGAGGGCCAGGGGTCCTGGCGCTGGGCACGGGCCAGGCGCGGACGGGCGCAGACGGGCTTACCTTTGGCGCGCCTTCGGCGCTCAATCGGCGCTCCCGCTGCGCGCGTCCGCTGCGCGGTCGCTCTGGGGGCATGATAAGTAAGGAGCCGGGAGGGAGGAGCAGCTGGGTGGCGGGAGCGGGGCGGCGAATGGAATCACAGGGGGGCGGGGCCGCAGGGAGGCAGCGGCGGGAAATTCCAAGAAGCAGCGGGCAGCGAACGAAGGAATCTGCAGGCAGGAGGCGGCAAAGGCAGGCAGGAGCGGCAGCAGTGAGTGGGGCGACCAAGCCCTGTGGAGGGCTGAGCGCAATAGCAATAGCCGCAAAGAGAAGACACATAAGCAAAATTGTGTTTGACAGTTGCAGTGCCAAAACCAGTGCTTAATTTTGGTGCCGGTGGTTGCTGGTAGGACAACCAGCTCAGATTCTTGGGGGCTGGCACTGCTTTTTCCTGATCAGTCATTCCCTGATGGAAAAACACACAAAGGGGAAAGGAGGAAGAGAAAGACAGAAAAACGCACACAAAGCAGGAACCTGTAAGAGCGAGATAAAGGGGAAGGTGGTAGATTAAAGAGGCCTGAGATCAATTAAAGACTATGGGGCAGATTTACAATAAATGGCGCATCCCTGCATATCAGCAGGGATGCGCCAGTTATTGCGCGCCAGGCTTCCGCCACCATGGATGCACCACATTTACAATGCGGTGTACCATGGGGCAAAAACGGCACAGATGCGTGGCGCATCTGTGCCGTAAAGGCGACGCATTGCTGGAGTTGCGTCGCGCTTGCGACGCAGCTCCAGCAATGCTCTCGGGGGCCCTATTTTTACAATGCTGCGTCAATCTTTAAGCCTGCTTCAAGCAGGCGCAGCGTTTTGACGCAGCATGGGCTCAAAAGTGACAGTGTGAAATCTAGTAGATTCCTGCGCCGGAACGCCCCCCCAACCCCTCCCCCCCCACGCAGGAACGCCTCCTTCTGGCGCAGGGCTTTACAACGTGACACATCTCCCAGATGTGTCACGTTGTAAATACCCTGCAGCATGGCGCATCTTTTGCACCGCCACTGCGTCACAAAAGTGACGTAACAGCGGCATAAAAGAGGTGCAAGGGGCTTGTAAATCTGCCCCTATGAGTTCATGAGTTCAGCACACTGACATTTAATAGCACTGGCTGCAGTTCATCTGCGCACAGCTCTAAAAAGAAATTAATCAGTTTATATAGATCTTCGCTGGCACCAAAGTAGCTGCTTGAGTCAGACATGATAAACTAGTGGGATGCACAAAAAAGCAGCTGCCAGGGTAGGCGTGGGTTGGCAGCTACAGGTTGAACATGTTTAACCTGAGAGCCAAAGGTACTCAAATTCAGGGCTTTACAGAAACATGTCAGAGGGCGCTTGAGGTACCCTTTGATTCACCAACTGTACCATCAGCTGAACCCAAAGATTACCTTGTTTCAGACGCAGACTGAGGCTGAAACTTAAGATAAAGTAGAGAAAGCCTCAGGCAAAAAGATTTTCTAAAAATACTACCTGTGTACCTAAAACCTGCAGTTATAAAATTGAACAGGAAGGACTTGATGTCTATGAAGATTCGCCACAGTCTGAGAGAGAACGTAAAAAGTAGAAAATAGAATCCTTGTGTGTATTTTCTAAATCATGAAGCAACTATAGAAGATGACCATGGAAAGGCCTTACTACCAAATAGATGGAAAAGAATAAAGCAAACACAAGAATATGATGGACGGAGCGCAGAAACTTTTTAGACACTCACCCCCAGTCACAGATCTGGGTTGCATCCATTAGCTCACTGCGCCACCCCAGTTCAGACCCAGCCATATGCAAATCAGTCTTGACCCTGTCCCTCATCGGAACAGTTTAGCCCGAACTGCCAAGCAAGGTCTTCCCTAGACTGGAAACAAGCCTCCTGGGACCACTTTCGGGGTAACACCCAATATCAGCCAGGCTAGCTTGAATTAATTGGCAAAGTGAGCAAGGTACACACGTCTGGGCATACCCTGCTAACTGAGCGAACAAAGCAAACACAAGGCGATAATAAATGTACCTCCCCGCTCGCCATGTCCTGTATATCACAAGTCCATCAATTGGAGGTGCAACAGAGTGGGTTCGGGACTGGAACGAGGAGGAGAGAAATCGGTGTAATGAAGGTTACTGGTAAATAATTGAATCATTACGCCCTCATCTTCGTCCTCCTCATCCCAGTTCTTACAGATTGAGTACATACATAACAGGCCGGGAACAAATGCACTGACAAACAGATGCTGCTGAAAACCTTTAATAATTTCAACAATTTCCTCATTGCTGACTTTAAGACAGTAGAACCAACATTTAGATCACTTGATTTGGATAACTTAAACCTGTAATGTTTGATAAATGTGTGGTGGGACAGCCAAGCCAAGTCAAAAATACTTTATTCAGCTATCAAAAGCCATAAAAGCACACAATCGAATTGAATTAAACACTTATATAGCGCAAAACTGCCACCCTGCGGGTATCCTGGTGCTTGGATTGTCGGGTAGACACCACAAAGCAGAATCAATTGTCAATGAGAAGATCTAAAGATCACCTTTTGGAAATAGCCAGGTTTTCAGGCTCTTCCTTAAGCATGTCAGGAAACTGGCCTGTCTAAGGTCCAGAGGTAACTCATCCCATGCACGTGAGGCAGTCACACCAAAGGCTCTGCCCCCCCATCCAAGATCTCTTAAATCTGGTAGTTGTTATCAAATTTACATTCGAAGAGCGGAGCTGCCTCCCAGGATTATACCAGGTGAACATCTCCTGCAGGGGGACAGGACCCTGACCATGTCCTGCCCTGTATACAATGCAGAGAGATTTGAAACAAATTCTCTCCTTGATAGTGAGCCAATGAAGATCTCTCAGAGCCAAATTCGTAGAGGACCTGCGCTGTCTGTTTAGCACCAGCTTTGCTGCCATAGACAGGACTCTCTGCAACCCCTGCACAATATATTGTGGCGCCCCTAGGTACAGGTAGTTGCAGTAATCCAGCCTACTCAGGATTACACTCCTCACTACGAGGGATCGAGCGTCCTTTGGAAGTAGCGGAAGAACCTTCCGTAGGAGACACAGCAGGGTGAAGCAAACACTGGCCGTTTTATTGGCTTGTGAGTCCATCTGAAGATTTCCATCCACCATGACCCCCAGGTTACGCACCACTTTAGTCGGAATCAGGGGTTTGTCCTCGGGGGTAAGTTTGAACTCCACCGATAGGTGACGAGACAATCTAGTGGCAGGACAATACACCACCTCTGTTTTTCCCCCTTTAAACTGTAGGGAATTTTTCCTAAGCCAACCAACAGTCTGGCACATACACTCCTGGAAGGTGTCCATTGATACCGCTTGTTTCCCCTCGCAGTTAAAACATGTAAAGACTTTGAAAGTACAATCAATATATTAAAAAAGAAAGGGGTGGTATACATGTCCGTTAGAAGGGTCCCCATCATACAAATAGTACATATACAACAATTTATCACGTTAGTCGTATTAAAGTAAAACACATTATAAAAAGCCATCCAGATATCAGTACATTTAAAAAGTCAGCAAGTAAAATACCATAGCAATAGATGCTTGACAAATGTGCCCATGAATAAGTGTTTAAAAAGTACTAAAAAGAGTATATAATATTATAAACACATTTAAGAAGGTTGTTATGTAGCTACTGCAGGGACATCTTACTGAATCTCATTGCCCCTAGCAGAAAGCTTGCAAACCCAAAGCACACCACAGGGGAGGGTAGCATTTGTAAAAATAACAGAGCAGCCCTTACTTGAACAAAGTTTGCCTCTCTCAATAGCGGCATTATACATTTCTTATGAAGGGGGATATAAAAATCACAGAAAAAGATAAAATGCAAAGTGTCCTGTTCTGAGAAATTATTGCAGGTGCACAGCTTTAAGGTACCTGGCCGTGAGAAACCCCTTTAGGAAGGCTAAAAACCAGGATATCTGATTCAGCCAGAATCTAGTTAAAACAAAACGATATTGTACGTTTGTTACTAGTGACAGATAGGGCTGTAGCTGTGGGGTCAAACTTAGGCTGACATACCTTTTCACCATGGGCTTGGCTAATTCGAGGCCCTCCCTAGTTACCTGCGGCCTTCCCAAGAAATGTATTTTAATATCCTTGATCGCTGCTGGTCCTAGAGATCTAGGTTTACTATACAGGTCTGGACAGCCTGAAGAACCGGGTTTTTAAGACCCAGCGGCGCCAGGGGCAACCCCAATGTCTTCGGGTTCCACCTGTCTTAGAATACAGAGACACGGGACTCTTCTTGGTGGCGTCAAAGATCAAATTTATTGGCTGCAGCCAGTAACAGAAGTCCTAGAAATCATCACGGTATGAGTTCTCAGGAGACTGCTCATTTTACACAGCAAGTCATCCCTTTTTATGCCAAACATTATGCTTCAGGCAAACATTCCTTGTTTACAGTTTAACTAATCACATGTTTCCACAACTAAAGTATCGCATGACGACAAACCCACTTTTCAGTTGCCCAGCCCATGATCAATCAACGGTCAAACCCAACATTCTTCTTTAGACAGGTCAAACGAACCCATAATAAAAAAGGCCACAACCCAATCGTAAATAGACCATAAAGAAAGGAGCAGAAACAGGTGAGAGTAGGATAAGGCATATTTGTGTGCAATAAAACTTTTACGATGTCCTGTGCTCTGATCCTTAATCTTGATCAGCTAAAGGGAAGGAATTGGTTTAACAAGGTCAGCTTCAGGCAACAGGGTCAGTTCACTCAGGTCAAACAGGAGTCAGCACGAACTGGAGTTAAGGTGTACATGTACTTAAAAGACTTGTTCCACCACAGTCATCGGCCTATGTGAGGGCAACCACAAAATGGCTGCCATACACAAAATGGAACCCAAGGGTTCCGAACGAAATCCCTAAATACGTAGTGAATCCATCAGTCTAACATGACGAAAACACTCATACTTGCCGCACTAACTAGTTACGGTTCGCTAATATCAAATTCATAACGAAACCATGACCTTTATGGAACGGGTTCAGAATTCACGGAACCTCAGACCCTCCTTTTGCCCTTACATAGGCAATAACCTAAACTCACGTCAATCTGAATCCAGGTCTATATTCATCAGATCATCAAGATGTTGCTGGAGCATAATCCTATTATTTAGTACCTCTCTTGGGACAGGTCTCCTTGCACACATAGTAGCACAGAGGCCACATATAGCAGGAGCGCACTGCACACAAAGACAGAACAGGAAAAGAATCGCTAAAGCCATCCCAATGATCATCAGAATCTTCCATCCCCAGGTCGATAACAGTTCCCAAAACCATCCAATCAACGACCAATCTCCTTTATCCCCATTTAAAGACTCAGAGATCTTATGTAACTTAGAAATGGCCTGGTATACTCTAGGAGCATTGTCTGGTATGAAAACGCAGCAACTCGATTGGATCACTTTACATACCCCACCTCGATCTGCAAGTATGACGTCTAAAACCATTCGATTCTGTAACGTCATAAGGCGATCCGCTTGAAGCTCAGCGGTCAGATTACTAAGGGCACCGGCAGTTTCATTTATGGTGGATTCAACCACTCTCGTTAATTGCCGTAAGTTTCTACTGTTTGCCATAGGTCCCCAAAACGGTAGGAAACCCTTGAAAAAGTCTCCCACTTCTTGTCCAGTGGTATCTTCCTTACTGAAGGCACCCCTAACGACTCTCGTTCTGTGGTAATCTACGGCAGCAGTGTACGTAGGAGGCAACAAATATGCAACATAACATGTTCCCAAAAAATCAGGGGGCAACCATGTATATGCTCTATCATAGCAGACAAAATATGTGCCCTTAGCTGCTAAAAACGGTGGGGAAGTTTGGGACGCAAAGACATACGCCTGAGTACAAACACTCTTCCCTAACTGAGCTCTCGGATTCTTGCCTTTCCCTTGCAGACAAAAATTACCACGATGGGGTACAATCCAAATCGGAGGTGACCTTTTTCGTCTCTGCTTCTCACCCAGACTAATACTATATCCGGTTGCATTCCAACCAACATATGCTAGTAACTCATCCTTGGGAATAGTCTCATACGTTTCGATGTCTCTACTCATATCTGTAATTCCCTTCACCATGGCTTTACTACTTGAGTTATCTCTCATGGAACACAGGAGATAGATTTCGATGGCATAAATAATCATCGTCTGATATGCCCATATGGACCCATTGTAACTGAATGGCAGAACCAGATAAGGAATACCTCTATCCATAGTATGTGGCATAAGACCACACACCCAACAATTAGTGATGTTTACTACTAACTGGTGTTGATGGAGAAGTTGCACAAAGGAATTATTCACAAATTCCGACCTTATAATCTGTTCGTGTTCAGGTAAAGTATGAAAAGAATGCAAAGAATTAGTAGCAGGTAAAGTCGTAGGTTGGAAAATGGGTGCAGAAATCAGTTGAGGAGAAAATACAAACCAACCCACCAAAGCTAACGTCATGCTAAAAAACATCAAAAGACATGTGATCAGAAAACATTTGCTATGCATAATTTTACACAGTTTCTTCTTAAAGTAAATTTTCTCAACGGCTCTCTCAATCTCAAAAAACTCCATCCTCTAACCGATGCCGTTCACGGTGGTTGGTTTTCTTCTGCTAAGGAATGCTTCTGTCAGCCCAGGGAACTCCCTTAGACCAACCAGAACCGTCGACCTTGCGTCTTCGGCTGCACTCTCTAGTCTTGGCACCGTGACCCTACAGCTGAACCCGGATGGTGGTTCACAAAAATATACCAAAAAGTTTCTTGGCTGAGAGAGTTCAATTCCTGAGAGAGTTCAGTTCCAAAAATAAAAAAAAAGGAATTCATTAATTTTATTAGTCCATTGTTTCTAGGACGTAGATTATAACGTTCTTTTCCAGGCCTCGTTTGAGGCTGAAACAACAGTTCAGGTTCAGTAGTGTCTAATCTTTGAGACACAGGCACAGCTTCTTGAAGGACATCGTCATCTTCTTTCTCGGGGCCTCTTCACACCAACTCAGCGTCGCTAAACGGTGCAAACTTCGGCACCCTTTCAGTCTCTGAATCTGCAATACCTTCACGGACCCACTGGTCGTACGGCAGAGGCAATGGCGCCCTCTTACAATGTACGCCGTGGATCCAGTTTTTCTTCCCGAAAACCTTTACTGAAGTCCTCGTAGATAGCAGGACTTGGTACGGTCCATTCCAGCGGGGCTGATCATTCTTAGTCCGCTGAAAAATTTTCACCAGGACCCAGTCACCGGGATTGAGGATGTGACCTGGGTCCGCAGAAGCTGGCGGCAATTTATCATGAACCTGTTGATGTAAGACACGCAATTTAGTCGTCAAGTCATACAAGTAGTCCACTAGCATAGGATATTCGATGTCACTAAACTTCGTTGGCCTCGGCACTCCCCACACATTTGCCGGACGGCCAAAAACTATCTCATAGGGACTAAGGCCTATTCGGGAATGTTTGATTTAATTTGATTTGATTTATCAATTTGTATAGCGCACGAATGCCCAAGGGCGTCTTGGCGCTGAGATGTACCACTGGATCTTGATGAGGTTGATTAGAACTGTGCCGAGAAAAGCCAGGTTTTAACTTCCTTTCTAAAGGATTTCAAGGATGGGCTGGTTTTTATGTCTAGTGGTAGTTGGTTCCAGATTCTTGCTGCGTGTACCAGGAAACTTCTTCCGCCCCAGTTAGCCTTCCTAAATCTAGGGACCCTGATGAGTTTCATTTGGCCGGACCTGAGAAGTCTATTTGGTTCATATTGTTGTAAATGGGTTTTTAGAAATTGTGATCCAGTTCCATTGATTGCTTTGTATGCTAGGCATAGTGATTTGAATTGTATCCTATTTACAATTGGTAGCCAGTGTAGGTTTTTTAGTTTGTGGCTGACCGTCTCAAACTTTGGTATTCCGAGTATCAGCCTGGCTGCTGCGTTCTGCAGGCGTTGCAGCTCGAGTATGATTTTCTTCCTGGCTCCGGCATATAGGCCGTTCCCGTAGTCCAGTCTGGACAAGGCCAGTGCTGTCACCACTGTCTTGCGTGAATCGTATGGCAAGTAAGGTATAATTTTTTTGATCATTTTTAGGATGTACCATAGTGATGATGCCAGTTTACTGGCTTGAGCGTCGAATGAGAGATTGGTGTCTATCGTGATTCCTAGGTTTTTCAACTTTTCTGATGACTCGGGACATCTTCCCAGCTCTTTTGGCCACCATGAAGGGGACCATATGTTTGTGTCCCCTCCTAGTATCATGACCTCACTCTTGTCCCCGTTCAGTTTTAGGCAGTTCATTCTCATCCATTGGCTGATTTGTGCCATGCAGAGTTGAAATTTTTCTGCTGTGTCCTGTACATCCTTACTTATTGACACCACAATTTGGGTGTCGTCGGCGTATGATATTAGGGTGAAGCCACTGTTCCTTATTATTTGTGCAAGGGGAGCTACGTATAGATTAAAAAGAGTGGGGCTCATCGAAGAGCCCTGCGAGACTCCGCATGGCAGGTTGAAGAGGTTGGATTTCGCTTCTCCTGATTCTACTGAGAAGGTTCTGTTCTCTAAGTAGGAGGTTATAAGGGCACATGCTGAGTCATGTATGTGTGCTATTTTTAGGCGCGTTAGAAGGATCTCGTGGCTGACTGTATCGAAGGCCGCCGATAGGTCGAGTAATATCAAGGCGGCCTTCGATCCATTGTCCAGTATTTGCCTAAGTTCCTCCAGTGCTGTAATCAGGGCCGTCTCTGTTCCATGTCCCACACGGAAACCGAATTGGGAGTGATCCAGCCAGTTGCCGTCCATCAGATATTGGGATAACTGTTTGTTTAACAGTTTCTCCAAGACCTTTGCTGCAAATGGGATCCTAGCTATGGGTCTGTAATTATTGGGAGTTTCACAATCCAAGTTAGTTTTTTTTAGCAGTGGCCTGATTGATATCATTTTCCAGTCATCAGGGAAGATGTTGGTACTGATAATTTGGGGAAATAATTTTTCTAGCACTAGGCTCAGCTGTTGGGAACAGATATGCATTATTTTGGGTGGACAAGGGTCCATTGGGCTGCCTGAGTTAATGGTGTGAACCTCTTTCTGGATCTGTATAGCTGTAGGGGGTACTGTAGTTCTAGTCGACAAAAGTGCCAACGGTAAAGCATCAGGCCATTGAAGACCAGTGCTCGCTTGAATCTTAGCCAGCTTTAACTTTAACGTGCCATTATAGCACTCAACTAAACCAGCTGATTGGGGATGATTCGCAGCGTGGAATTTCTGGTGAATTCCCAACCCTTCACACACTCTCTTCATCACCTTCCCCACGAATGCACTTCCGTTATCACTCCATACCATCCTTGGCAACCTAAACCCAGGGAAATATTCTTTGACCAGGACTTTAGCAGTGGACGAGGCAGTATTATCTTTTAGGGGGTATGTTTCTACCCATCTAGAAAAGGCGCAAACAACTACAAGGACATACTTTAAATTATTGCACCTTTCCATGTGGATGAAATCCATTTGCAAAACCTCGAACGGATACGTCGGAGGAGCAAAGTGACCAGCTGGAGTTGGGGTTCCCTTGCCAGGATTATACATTAAACACACCATGCAATTCTTGACCACATTCTCCGCACACTTGGGAATTCCAGCATTCTGCCATACTGGAGCCAACAACTTCCCTTTCACACTAATGTGAGACAAACCATGTGCCATCGTAACCACCGCAAGCACATACGCATCTGGCAACATCCATCTTTGGTGTTCTGACAATTCAACCCAACAACCAGTCGAATCCAATCTACCCGTAGTTTCTCTCCAAACATTCTTCTCACTTTCAGTAGCTTCAGCCTGTATTGATTTCACACTCTCAATCGTATCTTCGCACATTCCAACATCACCAATCCATCTCGCAGGGCCTGCAACATATATTCGGCTCATCAGATTTCTTGCTGTGTCTTTCGCAACTTCATCCGCAAACGCATTACCATGGCCAACATCATCCGTAACCTTCCGATGAGCACTACACTTCACAATCGCAACTTGCTTCGGCAAAGTAAGTGACTCGAGAAGTTCATTCACCAACAGTCCATGCTGAATCTTAGTCCCATGGGATGTGAGGAATCCCCTTTCTTTCCACAAACGTCCGAAACTATGGGCAACACCAAACGCGTACTGGCTATCGGTATACACATTCACTCTCTTTCCTTCAGACAAAACACACGCTCTCGTTAATGCAATCAATTCCGCTGCTTGTGCTGAATTATAGCTCACTCGTGCAGTTTTAACAACTGTACTTAATGTCGTGACGGCATATGCGGCAGTCATATCACCATTTGGAAGCTTGTAGCATGAACCATCAACCCATAACGTACCATCAGGATCCGGAAGAGGAGAATCTTTTAAATCGATCCTACCCTTCGTCTCCTCTTCCGTCCTCAGAAAACAATCGTGCTGTTCCTGACCATCTGTATCCACAGACGTCGGCAACAATGTTGCTGGATTTAATACATTGCATCGCTTAATATGCACATGACTCGCCAAAAGTGTCAACTCATAACCCGACAACCTTGCACTAGTAAGGTGTTGAGTTTTTGTCCGATTTAATAAAGTATCCACTGCATATGGAACTATCACAATCAACGTATTATCCATCACCAGTCCAGCAGACTGTCGGATAGAAACAGCCGCTGCCGCTGTAGCTCTCAAGCAACTCGGCAACGCTCTAGCTACCGGATCTAAAGTTGACGAGAAATACGCGCATGGACGCTGCTTGTCCCCAAAAGATTGTGTCATCACTGACAACGCACATCCCTCTCTCTCGTGCACATACAACGTAAAAGGCTTGTTATAATCTGGAGTACCCAACACAGGAGCCGAACACAAATCATCACGTAATTCCGAAAAACTTTTCTGACATTCATCAGACCATGGAAGAGGATTCGGTGTATCTTTACAAGTCAAAGCCAACAGAGGTTGCGCCAACCGAGAGAAATTTGGAATCCACTGTCTACAATACGACGTGATACCCAAGAAAGCACGCACTTCTCTCTGTGTGCTTGGTACAGTCATTTGCGCAATCGCTTGAATTAGTTCGGGGGTCAACCTTCTTCCCTCCTTTGACAAGAGATGACCTAAGTAGGTCACTTCTTGGCGACAATACTGCAACTTAGAAGGTGACACTTTATGATGCAAGTCCGACAGATGTCGCAACAAAGAGTAGCTTCTTTACAAGTTTTCTCATCATCAGCGGCCACTAACAGATCATCCACATACTGAATAAGAGCAGCACCAGCAGGCAACACAAGAGTATCAAGTTGAGTTTTCAAAGCCTGACTATAGATAGAAGGACTTTCACAATAGCCTTGGGGAGCTCTCTTAAACCGGAAGCTTCGGCCTCCTAAAGAGAAGCCAAAAATATCTCTACTTTCCTCGGCAATTGGAATGCTGAAGAAAGCATTCTTCAGATCTATAACCGAAAACCAGGCAGCTGAAGCAGGAATCAAAGTCACCAAAGCAGTAATATCCGGAACAACTGGAAACTGTGGCACGACAATCTTGTTAACCTCTCTAAGATCGATCACAAACCTATAAACAGGTGGCTGAGTAGAGTCAGTGCGCTTCAGGACAGGCAAAACGGGACTGTTACACACATTGCCTCTAGTTTCTTCAATCACATCTTTCTCAATCAAATCATAGATGATCGCTAAAAGCGCTCTTTCACCATCGCTAGAAATCCTATATTGGGGGATGCGCGGTGTGAGAAGTTGGCCTGATAGGTGATGTTTCCAATTCTGGAACCACCTATTATCAGACCAAACAATCCCTTATGGTGTCTGGTTGTAAGTCAACCTTATTAGACAAGCTATCCTAGGGGTAGCATGGACTAAGCAGCCTAAAGGCTTAACTTAAGAGGTCGTGTTAAGCGAGCTGTTTTACCACATACAATCGTGTAATACCAAATGAAAGGACACCACACAAGTATATATTATAAAAATATATGTGTTTATTACTAAAAACAATCCCCAGTATTCTTTATGAATAAAGGGGCACAAGCGTTAAATCAAAAGCACTGTTTAAACATACAAGTTGCACAATTATGGATGAGGGCGGGTGGCCACTCAAACCATATACTAAACAAGTGGTATAAGAGATGCCACTCGAGCAGTGGTTAGGCCTAGGGCCTAGGGAATCGCTGGGAGCAGTCAGGACAAGCAATGCTGAAGTCGGGAATGGCCCTCGGGATTCGGGAGATGTGCGGAAAGCGCACGCATGCACCAATGTTAACCAATGGTGCGTAAAAGTCATAAAGTTAAAGTTTAAGGACACTTCCGCTGGACCTAGAGGAACAAAACTTAACACACAGACCCTAGAGATGTGCACCAGTGTGGGAACACCGGCGGAGCAAAGTTACCTCACCCACAGGAAGTGGGTGCACAGGGTCGAAGTGGCGTCGGGTTTTGACACGCAGGCTCTTGGCGCTTGAAGCTGAAAGGGCTGCAGGCGGGTTAAAGATGAAGTGTCCGGTGGAGTCCAAGGGTGGACTCAAGTCGAAGGGTACCTGAAAGCAGAGGGGACAGAGTCTGGGTCACTCAGCAGTGACCAGGGTGGAACCAGGACGGAACCAGGCAATGTCGGGCGCAATCAGGTGGTCGTCGAGGAGCTTCTCTCCGCTGTCACGTGGGCTCTGGGGCATCTGCGACGTCCAGGAGCAGGTCACGATCTGTCCCATGCAGGCTCTCACCGTCGGTGCAGTCGGCTTCAAGTTTGGAGCAAACAACACTTGGCAAGAGCAATCCACGCGGGATCGGAAGATTGCTTCTCACTCGGACCAGGAAGGTCAGAGTCGGGGCTCCTTTTCAGGGGAGCTGGTGTGGATCTGGAGCAACCAGATTCACGAGTCTTCTTTGTAGTTTCGTCGGCACAGGGACCACTAGCCAGCGGGCAAGTGACCGGGCCAACGCGTTGAGCCAAATGGAGCAGAAGGGCCCCACGCAGCACTCGTCGAGTGTGGAGGGCTGAACTTCGGCTCAGGAGTAGCTCAGGGTGGGGGCTTCTCAAACCCCAGTGCACAGCTTCGAGGGTCACTCGTGGGCTGCACGGTCAGCGTCTCGTGGTCAATTCAAGATGGCGTGCCCCACGCTTCCGGTCGCCTCCACGGGTCTCAGCTCTGCAGGGACTGTGGATCGGGCTGTTGGAAGGCAGGCAAGCTTGATCTCGTCGATCTCAGTCGCTCGAGTTCCGGCAGGAACTGCAACTAAGTAGATGTCGAGGGCTGGATGGTGCCTGCTGCTGCAGGGTGGTCACTCCTTGACCACAAGGGAGATTCTTCGGGCATCCACGTTGAGATGGAGGTCCAAGGGTCCAGAGTTTCGTTTCTAATGTTTCTTCCAGGAAATCTGATGTGCATTGGCACTGCTCCCACTCTTATTCCAATCTGGGGGGCGTGATTACCTGCTAGGTCCCTCCCTATGGGTGGGACCCAGGAAGGGGGTGGATACACCCCTTTCCTTTGATCCAGGCCGCCCTGGCACGAGGGCTGGAGTGCCCCAGAACCGGTTTGGCCGGATTATGCAAGGGGCAGCCTTGTGCGCCCCAGGCAGTGTCTGGTTTCTTTCAAACCTCCCTGCTACAATCCACTATCTCCTGTCTGGAGGGTGGTGACACCCTCCTGTGACAGGAAACCCTTTGTCCAGGCCCCATCTGCTGAGTTTCGGTCAACTGCAGGGGTCCAGACATTTGTCTGTGGCAGAGGCATCCATTTTGTGGATCTTAAGGTCTTTGGAGAAATTAACCGCATTTAGTAAAGGAACATGTCTTACCCCTCTAGAGGGGTGGAATGCCATCCCCGTCGCCAGAACTGGCGAGGGGATGGTATTCCAAATCGTATGACACCTTACACGACATGTTTTGATAAAGCCAAACCAAAGTTGCTATTTAACCGCGAGGATTATAAGGCACTTAAGAGTATATGGTATGGCATTATCCTGAAACAGCCTAGGGAGTTGTTCCCGACAGCTGCAGACAGGCTCAGCTCATGCTAGAGCTCCATCTCACATAAAACCACGCACCCTGCCTCCAGGATTGATGAGGCCTTCCATAGGAGTGGCTCACAGGTTTACATGTGTCCAGATATAGGTTTAGATATAGGTATACTATATCTAAGCAAGGGGTGATTACACCACCTTACCCCAGCTGAGTGATCAGCCAGTTGTGTCAATTTAAGAACCAGCCAGGGGTGGCAAAAGATATGCTGCAGCCCCTGGTAGGCCTTGGTGGCCCCTATGCCCTGGGCACCTATAGTGCATTATACAGGGGCTGACAAGGGGTCCATTTCCAATTGGGGTATGTACCTAGGGTACATGGAATCCATTTTACAGAGAGAGCAGATGGCCTGGGGCCCTGATTAGCAGGGAACCAGGTCAACTAAGTCAAAAAACCAGCTAAACACAGGCAAAAAATCTGGGGTAACCATAGTCAGGTAGCCACCTTCCTACATAACCCCCCCCCCCCAAACGAAAGGAGATAAGGCTATCCTTGGCCAGGTAAGCCTATATTGCCTGAGTGGCCATATAAGGAAGTACCTGCACTAGCATGGGTACCCCCTGTCTCATGGTCCACTAAGCAGTCCCTCACCCTTTGGGTATTAGAGGGTCTCCACCATAGGGAATTACTACCTTGGGTGTGTTTATGCAAAGTTAAAGGCTGGTTTGGATATGGAGTATTGAAGTGAGGCTCTACTAAGTTAGGGCTTGGCTTCCTCCAATTATCTTCCACCATGTGTGCCTTTCTTTCTTTAACTGAGTTGCACTGTGCTCTCAGGGTCAACCTCTGGCTACCTAAAGCTGGAGGCTGGGTCCCTCTGTTTGGCTTGCTGGAGGGACAGTTCAGGTTTGGGCCCTTTGGGTCCCAGGTTTGGCTGTGCCCAACAGAATCCATCTGTGGGAGGTCCCTAACTGTTTTTAAGGGGGCTCCTTCAGGAGTTTTTAAAGTTTTCACCTCACTAGGGCTACTAGTTTTGGTGCACCTAATCTGTTGATGGGGGTGCTTTATTTGACAGGGGTCCCTCTGGGTCTCACTGTCCTTCTTGTCCTCTGCAGTCCTGGGCTGGCTAAGGCAAGGGAGAGAGGGGCAGGTTACCTGCTCCAGACTGGGTCCCACCTGAGAAGGGTCCACCGCCATCAGAGGCTCTGTCAGGCCAGGCCTAACAACCTCTGGGGCAGTTCCTTCATCAGGGGTAAGATCAGTTCCCTGAGGAGGCTGATCCTGTCCTAAAGTCTGGTGAGGGGGAGATTTCTCTTCCTCCTCCATGCTCTCAGTTTGTGTGGAGTTATCCATCATTTCAGGCTTCACAACACACATATCAGTTTGAGTTTGGGCTGTGGCCATCACAGCCCCACCAACCTTTTCAGGAGGAGACTCAGTTTGGGTTTCTGCTGTTATCATAACAGCTCTGCTATTCTGTTCAGGAAGAGCTTTTGCTAAAGATGGGGCAGAGAGTTTCTCAGCCCTACCAACCTTTTCAGGAAGGACATCTTGAATTGGGGCTGTAGCCATTACAGCCCCACTAACCTTTCCATTGGAATTCACCATTCTAGAATGGGTTTCCTGTTCAACCTCAGCCCAGGCTGAGATCTCTAAATCATTACCAAGTAGGCAGTCTACAGGTAAGTTTGGTGACACTGCCACTCTCTTTGGGCCAATGACACCTCCCCAGCTGAGACTTACTACTGCCATGGGATGATTTGTTTGGATTCCATCAATGTTTGTAACCTGGTATGTGGCACCAGGTAAAAGTTGCTTAGAGGGGACTAGGCCATCAGCCACCATGGTGATGCTAGCCCCTGTGTCTCTAAAAGCTTCAACTTTCAAACCATTGATGATGGGTTCTTGTCTATACTTGCTCAAAGTATTTGGGCAAGCAGAGAAGTTGGCAAACCCCATGCCAGTCTCATATACAAGATCATTGGGTGATGGGGACCTGGATAGGCCAGGGTCCACCTGAGCTCCAACAGTAAACCCACCCAGATTCCTGGGTGTGCTTCCACTTCCTGGGGGATTACTGCTGACAGTAACAGGAGGTGTTGAAGCTGGCTTTGGAGGTATATTTTCTTTATTGTTATTCTTGGGACAACAGTTGTCTGTTTTGTAATGCCCAACCTGTTTACAGGCATAACAATAAGGCTTTTTCTCAGTTGAAGAAGTGTCTTGGGACCCACCCCCATTCTTGGAGTTTTGGGGCCCTGGGGAAGTCTTTTCTTTACTTTTATCCCCACCCTTATCTTGAGGCTTGGTAGACTCCTTCTTCTGGTTACTGTCCTGATTCTTAGGCCTAATCCTGGTTCTGACCCACTTGTCTGCCTTCTTTCCCAATTCTTGGGGAGAGGTCAGATCAGAGTCCACCAGGTGCTGGTGTAAGAGCTGGTTCTGACAATTACTTAGGATCTGCTCCCTCATAATCAAATTATACAATCCTGTAAAGTCATGTACTTTGCTGCCATGTAGCCAACCCTCCAGAGCCTTAGTTGCACAATCAACAAAATCAGTCCAGTCCTGAGTCTGTGTCTTCTGGGTGTCTCTGAACTTCAACCTGTACTGTTCAGTGGTTAAGCCAAACCCATCTATCAGAACACTCTTCAGGACTTTGTAATTGTTTGCATCCTCATGTCTAACAGTGAGGAGCTTATCTCTCCCTTTCTCTGAAAAGGAGTACCATAAGATTGCTGCCCACTGTTCCTCAGGAACCTGCTGTACCATGCAGGCTCTCTCAAGAGCAGTTATCCACTTGTGGATGTCATCCCCTTCCTTGTAGGGGGGCACAATCTTTGTCAGGTTTCTACTATCATAGGACCTGGGTTTCTCTTTAGGAATATTGCTGCCACCAGTGGCATCTAAGCCACTTAATTTCTGCTCTCTTGCCAAGGTAAGTCTAGCTTGAGCCAAGGTAAGTTTAGCTTGAGCCAGGGCTACCTCCTCCCTCTCTATCTGGAGTCTGACAGCCCTCATTCTGGCCCTATGCTCAGTCTTTTGAGAGGCAGTCATACCTCTCTCAGATTCTCTGGAGGCACTAGAAATATGAGAGTCCCCTGAGGGAGATCTCACTCTTCTGTTGCCTGGGAGAATAAGACTGTGGGATCTGGGGAGGTGCTGGCCCTCTCCATTTCCCAGTAGGTTTAAATTGGCCTAGCTAAGCCTGGCAAATCCAACCTGGCTACCCTCCTGACCCTGGTCTTCTGTGTCCTCAATCTCTGAGTCCTCATCCACCTCTTCTCCTTCTTCCTCCTGAGGGGTACCAGTTACAGCTGGGTTCTCTCCATCTCCTGACCTTAGGGGAATTCCTTTCGCCCTTTCTAAGTCATCCTGTTCTAGAATGGCTATCAGGATTGGACAGGTGGGGCTTCTGCCCCTTTTTAACCCTCTTGATTTGCACAAGGCAACCAAGTCCTTTCGGGTTAGCTTGTCATAGCTGGACGTTGCCTGGGTAAGGTCAACTGTCACAGGAGTAGACCCTGAGGCTTTTCCTGTGTCAGACATGACTCTAGTGTGGTGTAAGTGATGCACCTACCTACACTAAGTGTTTTCCTACTGTACCTTACTAGTGAGTTGTAGTCAGGGTGTGCTACTCCCTTCAACCTACAACTACTAAGTTCAGTAGAACTTAATATGCTAAGCTTTTGATTTATATGTACCTAGAGGTACTTGATGTGATCTTTCAATTTGATACAAAGATTGCAATGGTAAAACAACAGCAAGCTCAAATCCGCACCGCTGCTCACCAATGTGAGAAGTTGGCCTGATAGGTGATGTTTCCAATTCTGGAACCACCTATTATCAGACCAAACAATCCCTTATGGTGTCTGGTTGTAAGTCAACCTTATTAGACAAGCTATCCTAGGGGTAGCATGGACTAAGCAGCCTAAAGGCTTAACTTAAGAGGTCGTGTTAAGCGAGCTGTTTTACCACATACAATCCTGTAATACCAAATGAAAGGACACCACACAAGTATATATTATAAAAATATATGTGTTTATTACTAAAAACAATCCCCAGTATTCTTTATGAATAAAGGGGCACAAGCGTTAAATCAAAAGCACTGTTTAAACATACAAGTTGCACAATTATGGATGACGGCGGGTGGCCACTCAAACCATATACTAAACAAGTGGTATAAGAGATGCCACTCGAGCAGTGGTTAGGCCTAGGGCCTAGGGAATCGCTGGGAGCAGTCAGGACAAGCAATGCTGAAGTCGGGAATGGCCCTCGGGATTCGGGAGATGTGCGGAAAGCGCACGCATGCACCAATGTTAACCAATGGTGCGTAAAAGTCATAAAGTTAAAGTTTAAGGACACTTCCGCTGGACCTAGAGGAACAAAACTTAACACACAGACCCTAGAGATGTGCACCAGTGTGGGAACACCGGCGGAGCAAAGTTACCTCACCCACAGGAAGTGGGTGCACAGGGTCGAAGTGGCGTCGGGTTTTGACACGCAGGCTCTTGGCGCTTGAAGCTGAAAGGGCTGCAGGCGGGTTAAAGATGAAGTGTCCGGTGGAGTCCAAGGGTGGACTCAAGTCGAAGGGTACCTGAAAGCAGAGGGGACAGAGTCTGGGTCACTCAGCAGTGACCAGGGTGGAACCAGGACGGAACCAGGCAATGTCGGGCGCAATCAGGTGGTCGTCGAGGAGCTTCTCTCCGCTGTCACGTGGGCTCTGGGGCATCTGCGACGTCCAGGAGCAGGTCACGATCTGTCCCACGCAGGCTCTCACCGTCGGTGCAGTCGGCTTCAAGTTTGGAGCAAACAACACTTGGCAAGAGCAATCCACGCGGGATCGGAAGATTGCTTCTCACTCGGACCAGGAAGGTCAGAGTCGGGGCTCCTTTTCAGGGGAGCTGGTGTGGATCTGGAGCAACCAGATTCACGAGTCTTCTTTGTAGTTTCGTCGGCACAGGGACCACTAGCCAGCGGGCAAGTGACCGGGCCAACGCGTTGAGCCAAATGGAGCAGAAGGGCCCCACGCAGCACTCGTCGAGTGTGGAGGGCTGAACTTTGGCTCAGGAGTAGCTCAGGGTGGGGGCTTCTCAAACCCCAGTGCACAGCTTCGAGGGTCACTCGTGGGCTGCACGGTCAGCGTCTCGTGGTCAATTCAAGATGGCGTGCCCCACGCTTCCGGTCGCCTCCACGGGTCTCAGCTCTGCAGGGACTGTGGATCGGGCTGTTGGAAGGCAGGCAAGCTTAATCTCGTCGATCTCAGTTGCTCGAGTTCCGGCGGGAACTGCAACTAAGTAGACGTCGAGGGCTGGATGGTGCCTGCTGCTGCAGGGTGGTCACTCCTTGACCACAAGGGAGATTCTTCGGGCTTCCACGTTGAGATGGAGGTCCAAGGGTCCAGAGTTTCGTTTCTAATGTTTCTTCCAGGAAATCTGATGTGCATTGGCACTGCTCCCACTCTTATTCCAATCTGGGGGGCGTGATTACCTGCTAGGTCCCTCCCTATGGGTGGGACCCAGGAAGGGGGTGGATACACCCCTTTCCTTTGATCCAGGCCGCCCTGGCACGAGGGCTGGAGTGCCCCAGAACCGGTTTGGCCGGATTATGCAAGGGGCAGCCTTGTGCGCCCCAGGCAGTGTCTGGTTTCTTTCAAACCTCCCTGCTACAATCCACTATCTCCTGTCTGGAGGGTGGTGACACCCTCCTGTGACAGGAAACCCTTTGTCCAGGCCCCATCTGCTGAGTTTCGGTCAACTGCAGGGGTCCAGACATTTGTCTGTGGCAGAGGCATCCATTTTGTGGATCTTAAGGTCTTTGGAGAAATTAACCGCATTTAGTAAAGGAACATGTCTTACCCCTCTAGAGGGGTGGAATGCCATCCCCGTCGCCAGAACTGGCGAGGGGATGGTATTCCAAATCGTATGACACCTTACACGACATGTTTTGATAAAGCCAAACCAAAGTTGCTATTTAACCGCGAGGATTATAAGGCACTTAAGAGTATATGGTATGGCATTATCCTGAAACAGCCTAGGGAGTTGTTCCCGACAGCTGCAGACAGGCTCAGCTCATGCTAGAGCTCCATCTCACATAAAACCACGCACCCTGCCTCCAGGATTGATGAGGCCTTCCATAGGAGTGGCTCACAGGTTTACATGTGTCCAGATATAGGTTTAGATATAGGTATACTATATCTAAGCAAGGGGTGATTACACCACCTTACCCCAGCTGAGTGATCAGCCAGTTGTGTCAATTTAAGAACCAGCCAGGGGTGGCAAAAGATATGCTGCAGCCCCTGGTAGGCCTTGGTGGCCCCTATGCCCTGGGCACCTATAGTGCATTATACAGGGGCTGACAAGGGGTCCATTTCCAATTGGGGTATGTACCTAGGGTACATGGAATCCATTTTACAGAGAGAGCAGATGGCCTGGGGCCCTGATTAGCAGGGAACCAGGTCAACTAAGTCAAAAAACCAGCTAAACACAGGCAAAAAATCTGGGGTAACCATAGTCAGGTAGCCACCTTCCTACACGCGGCAATTTAACATTCGCTTTAAGCGTTATAACGTAAGGTGGAATCTCCAAAAGACCCACATCATTAGGACCAGTAGCCCAAAGTGTATCAGGGAGAGAACGCAATTCCGGTGGAAGCCGATCTTTAGACAAATACATCGGAGAGATCACTCTCTTACCCAATGTAAGCTGTACTCCCGAAGGAGAACAACGTAATGTTGCATGCAACCTTTTCAACAAATCCAAACCCAACAAATTCTCACCACAACCTGTCGTTAAAATGAGAGATGCTTCCAACTCACAAGGCCCTATAGAAGGAGACAAGGGACTAGAAACTGGGTTACGAACTGGGGCGCCAGAGAATCCTACTGAAACATTAGTTAGGCGAGACAAAGGTGCGCCAGGGAGTTTAGAGTGCATGATAGAACTCTTCGCTGCACCAGTATCCAAAAGAAAAGGCTCTACCACACCCAATGTGGCTACTGCAACATAGGGCCCACTCTGATCTACTGGAACCGACACTACTCCCTCTCTTTGTCCATGGCTGTCCTAGCAATCATTATAGTCAGCATTCTCACTCTCAACATAATAGTCATCAGCATAGTACTGAGTCGACTGACCAGATGCAATTTTCTGTTGATCAAAGCAATTCATAGAATTCTGCGGGGGAAAGGAACGTTCGTTCTGAGGAAACGCACCACGTCCTCTACCCCTAGACACTTGCTGAAAACCACCACGGCCTCTCGGGGCCGTCATTCCACTCGCGCGCTGTCGCAACACTGGGCACTAATTTTTATAATGGCCTTCCTCCCTACAATACGCACACTGATTCAAACCCAAGGGGGGTCTCGGAGGAAAATACCCAGCGTTCTGTGGCGGTCTCTGAAACTGTAGATGTTGCTGAAACTGTGGGCGTTGCTGTGACTCTTGCTGATTCGAGCGAGGCGGATACGCCTGCTGTAAAAGAATCTTTGTCTTTAAGTCTTTTGTCTTTTTCTCTGCTTTTTCTGTCTCGTCCTTATCCCTTTTCTCATAGTACTGTGCAGTCGCCAATATCTGGGCCGACGATGAAACAGCTCAAGAACTTTCAGAATCTTTCAACTTCTTAGAAAGTTCAGGGAGCAAATTAAAGACAAATTTATCTACGAACAATCTTTGCCCACCTTCCGTACTCATATCCTGACCACTATGATCTATAAACGTCTCTTCAAACCTAGTGAAGAAGTCAGACACACTCTCATCTTTCTTCTGCTTGCATGCTGCTAACTTGTCCCAATTTACTCGTAACGCTGGCATCATTGTTTTCATTAAATTAACAATTCTACCTGGCAATTCCGTAACCAAAGGTTCAGGTTTAGCACCTCCCTGTTGTCTACCATCCGCAGAAATAATATTTGCCCAAGTATCTCCTAATTCTACCGCATGATTCTCATGACGAGTCTTCGCCCACAAAGGTTGCGGAACTACATTACCCATCAACATGTCGATGTCGGCTAAATTCATAATACATGCATCTACTGTCTGGGACAACTCTTTGTAATAACCAGCAGGATTCTTACGAGGATCAGGTAAGGTCTGCTTAAGAGCCAAGACCTCTGCTCTCTTCCAAGGGACATGTCCCCTATACTCGCTAAAAATGAGCAGGTGCTGCAACAATACCCTGATTTACATTAGCCTGAACTGGTTCCTTCCATACAGGAGGAACTTCTCTCATGGGATACTGTCTCGCTTTTCTTCTAACAGAGGAATCAGGTTCAAACAGTCGCTGAGAAGGGAAATCGCTCCTTAACGCAAGTACCATCGCAACTGCATTCTCAATTCCGGGATCCACTATCGTCCCTTTCGCAAACTCAGACTGAACATTTAGCAATTCTACAAGGACTGAACCCAAATCATTATCTTCCCTTTCCTCACGAAGGAAAGTACACATAACTTCAAAAACATACCTTTGCTTGGGTGCTTCCCACTGCTGGAAAACATCCATAACTGACTCTATACCTCGAAACATTCGAAACCCATCTGCGAGCCAACAGATCTAACACTGCCCGTTCTTCGGGACCAGGTAGCTGACTACGCATTTGTTTACGTGCAGAAACAGGGGTCATACTCAATGACCCAAAGAAAGGAGACAAAAGACCAGTAACAGTATCAGTCATTCGTTGTCGAGCAGAAAGAGAAGCCGTCATAAGGACAGGAGACAAAGTATTTTGAGGTGATAGAAGCGTAGGGTTAGTAGCAAGAGAAGTTGAAGGTACAGGAGAATAAGGCAAAGTAGTTCCAGACAAAACCGATAGCAAAGTCGGCAGCCCAGAGGAGGCTGCGCCGTAGGAGGAAGAACCAGCTGAGGAGGAGCCGGTGGCGGGACAGCAACAGGAGGTTGTGCAACTGGAGGTTGCGGAGGTGCCGTAGCACTCTGTGCATAAGGGGATGGTAGTCTCAACAAATGTGACATCAAAGGATCCTTCTCAGGGTCCTTCGTTGGATTCTCAAGAAGAGATGGCAAAGCTGGATAACATTTATCAATAGACATATTATGTTGCCTATCTGACACCTTAATTGCTTTATCTTCTTCGTTTTCTTTATACTGCCTAGCAGCTTGCATTATTGATACATCCTTTTCTCTTTTATCTCTTTTAGCTTGTTTAATTTCTCGTTGTCTGGCTTCTTTACGCCAAAGGCGAAAGGAGTCAAACATTGCCAGCCGGGCTTTCTTCCTAAATAATTTAGTTTCTAAATTGTCTAAAATCTCTGTATTAAAGCTACCATGTTGAGGCCATTGTAAGACACCATCCTTTCTAGTGTAGTGGACCCATACTTCATTGAACGTAATGGGGCCCACACCGTGTTTAGAGTAAAGTTCATAAGTCGGAGTTCCAACTGGAGGTATCGGACATGAATCCTCCAATCAGGAATCCCTGTTGCAACCCCAACCAAACCAATTACCAAATTTGCTACGATTAGGCATCTTGCTCACTAATCGAGCTTCAAACTTCAAGGGATTATCTCTACCGATACACTCGTAAAGAATACAAGACCCTCGGCTTTGGAAATTGCAACTATTACCAAAACCTATACACCCCAGATAACATACCTTCCAAAAACACAATAATACAATATCTCAACAAATATTTATCAACACAAAGGGACTTAAACATAGAAGTTTCTCAACAACTAAACTCAAAAATAACATCAACTGAAATAAAATCAGCAATCGCTGCTTTACCGTTAGGAATAGCAGTCGGAGAGGACTGTCTACCTTTGGAAATATATAAAACCTGTGCTCAAGAATTGCTACCACTTTTGGAAGAAGTGATCAATTCAATACTTACATCTAAGAAAGCACCATTATCTTGGAAAATAGCTAAAATAGTCTTCTTTCTCAAAAAAAGCAAACCCGAAAAAGAGTGCGGTTCGTATCGGCCAATCTCTTTGCTCAATTCGGACGTTAAGTTTTTCTCTAAGATCCTAGCTAATCGTCTCGCTCCCATCATGCCAGATATGGTTAACCTACAACAACACGGCTTTGTGATGGGGAGAGACACTACTGCCCATGTAAATATGGCAATTACAGCTTTCGATGTTGCTGAGACTACTCACACCCCACTCGGAATGATCATGCTAGATGCGGAAAAGGCATTTGATTGAGTGGGGTGGGATTATCTGTGGGAAGTGTTAAAGAAAATGGGCATCTCTGGACCATACTTGGATTGGGTTTGTTCACTATACGATAACCCGCTAGCCAAGACTAGTTATGGGGGAAAAGACTCAGCTAACTTCAAGATAGGAAGAGGAACAAGGCAAGGCTGCCCTCTCTCCCCATTACTCTTTGCTCTATCTCTAGAACCTTTTTTAAATGCGCTAATGGAACAGGTTAATATTACTCCAGTATACCATGGCGGAAAAAGTCTCAAACTAACAGCTTTCGCTGATGATATCGCGATATATACAACAGACATAAATAAGGCAATACCTGAGATAATTGAAGAAGCTACAAAATTCGGCAATGTATCCGGCTACAAATTAAATGTGAGCAAAACACAAGTTATTGCTAACTATCTTCCAGAAGAACCTATATATGATATATGCCAAAATGCTACTTATTTAGGAATCAAATTAGCAGCTAACGTCGAGAACATACTAAATATGAATTACGAATCACTATTAAAAGAAACAGCTTCAATTCTCAAAAAGTGGCATAAGATACCACTTAGTTTAATAGGGCGACTTAACTTGATAAAAATGAAGATATTACCTAAAATACTTTATTTATTTAGGGCTATACCTTTACAACCTAATAAACTTTTTTTTTAAAAACTAGATGGCATATGTAGCAGTTTCTTATGGGGGTTTAAGAAAGCTCGTAGGGCTATAAAGCTTTTGGAACTACCGATTGCAAAAGGTGGTCTTACATTTCCTGGTTTTAATTTGTACTTTTTAGCAACTTTTTTTCGTCGAATAAGAAGTCTAATGAAAAACGAAAGTCCTCTATTTTTCCATCAATACATGCTAGGGCCAGATAGTAACCAATTCTTGTTTCGCGTACATGACCCCAACTATTTCAAACGAGTTAAATTTAAGACGGCCAAACATATTAAAAAAATCTGGGATCAAATCATGTTAATTGACAAAAGCTCATTTTTTAATGTTGAACTCAGACTTTGGAATAATCCAGGTCTTCCTGGTATCTTTTCAGATGGGACAGGAAGTCGCTGGATCCGACATGGTATTAATACACTGGGTGACCTTTACGGTTCAAAAGGAATATTAGATTTTGAAAGATTGAAACTAACAAATGGTCTAACAAATGATATGTACTTTAAATACATGCAAATAAGAGACTTCTTCTTTTGTAAAATGAAAATAACTGAAATAACCCAATCGGATATATTAGCCTGCTTATATTCAGAAAAAACAAAATCATTAATAAGCTTGGGCTATCAATATCTAGCTAACGGCAAGTGTGATGACACTATCAAAATTGCAACCAAATGGTCTGGTAGACTCAATATGGATATCAATCCTATACAGATTGCAGCGGCATTATCCCATATAAACACTATAGTACACTCTTCCAATCTTAGACTACAACTCTATAGAACAATCACACAACTTTACTACACCCCACAAAGAATATCTACCTGGATTCAGGGGAATTCAGTAATTGATAAAACTAAATGTCCGAAATGCGACCTGTATGCAGCCGGATTAGAACACATGCTGTTCTCTTGTCCTAAACTATCTATATATTGGGAAGGAATAATGGAGGTCTTAAAACGCAAACAAATTACAACTCCGGTGATTTCTGCACACTTTGTCCTTTTAGACATCCAAGAAACTAATTGTTTGAATAAGGACCTCTTAACTATACTTTTTGCATGTGCTAGATTAGTTATAGCTAGAACATGGATATCTAAAGATCCTCCGAATGTTTCAGAATGGTGCGCTTTGGTCAGCGAAATAAGAATCATGGAATTTACATTAGCAAAACATAGAGGCCTAAAAACCTTTAAAAAAAAGGAAAAGATTTGGAAACACTTTTTCGAACCTTGAAAAAAGGAATTTTTTATTTGTGACTATCTACTATTAGTTTGGCACAATATACAATATTTAAAACGTACTGTATAGTCTTCCCTCTTGTTTTTTTTTTCTTTTCTGTTGCTCTTTTGATAGCTAAAGATTTACTATATGATAATATTCTGCCATACCATAGATATGTGAACTGATGTGTTTTTTCTTTTTTTCTTGCAATAATAAACATACTTTAAAAAAAAAAAAAAGGGAATTGCAATTTTCAAATCAAAACTAAGGACCAAACAAACTAAGAACCAAAGAACCAAAAACTAAGGACTGGGAGCGACCCACTTATACTTAATGAGGTATCAGTCACGCCACCAGAAGACCCGTCTATCGTCTCGCCGTACAAAGCATCACAAATGGGTCCAAGACAGGGCGACAGTCAGGGCAGCAGTCCTTCGTAGCCGCCAGGAAAGCGGGAAGCCTCGCAGAAAAGACCTTCAGTCCACATTCGACATGCCGGGGTCGATGAAGTGGTGGCCGTCCTCCAGAATTTCCTCACGAAGCTCCTCGCGATCTTCAGGCTTGGACCGGTACCGCTGAAGTCGCCCCATGTTGGAAGCGCCAACTGAAGAACCGGGTTTTTAAGACCCAGCGGCGCCAGGGGCACGCCCAAAGTCTTCGGGTTCCACCTGTCTTAGAATACAGAGACACGGGACTCTTCTTGGTGGCGTCAAAGATCAAATTTATTGGCTGCAGCCAGTAACAGAAGTCCTAGAAATCATCACGGTATGAGTTCTCAGGAGACTGCTCAATTTTACACAGCAAGTCATCCCTTTTTATGCCAAACATTATGCTTCAGGCAAACATTCCTTGTTTACAGTTTAACCAATCACATGTTTCCACAACTAAAGTATCGCATGACGACAAACCCACTTTTCATGTGCCCAGCCCATGATCAATCATCGGTCAAACCCAACATTCTTCTTTAGACAGGTCAAACGAACCCATAATAAAAAAGGCCACAACCCAATCGTAAATAGACCATAAAGAAAGGAGCAGAAACAGGTGAGAGTAGGATAAGGCATATTTGTGTGCAATAAAACTTTTACGATGTCCTGTGCTCTGATCCTTAATCTTGATCAGCAAAAGGGCAGGAACTGGTTTAACAAGGTCAGCTTCAGGCAACAGGGTCAGTTCACTCAGGTCAAACAGGAGTCAGCACGAACTGGAGTTAAGGTGTACATGTACTTAAAAGACTTGTTCAGCCACAGTCATCGGCCTAAGTGAGGGCAACCACAAAATGGCTGCCATACACAAAATGGAACCCAAGGGTTCAGAACGAAATCCCTAAATACGTAGTGAATCCATCAGTCTAACATAACGAAAACACTCATACTTGCCGCACTAACTAGTTACGGTTCGCTAATATCAAATTCATAACGAAACCATGACCTTTATGGAACGGGTTCAGAATTCACGGAACCTCAAGCCCAGCAGCATCAATTGCTCCTTCATGTATTTTACCCACGAAATTTGTAGGGCCCCATCAAGGGCAATACAATTCATGATGACCATCTGATTCAGGGTGGGAGCAATACTTGACCAAATCCTCAACCAACACATCAGTGGTGCAACAGCAATATGATCCGAAATGTACCCCAAGCCAAGCTCCTCATGTAGAATAAAGGCAGGGGAACTAGAGGGGAGAGCTAGGAGGCTGCGCATGAATTTGCTCTCGACCCCCTGAATGGCCCTCAGATCCTTGTAATCACATACGTCACACCCATATGTCACCATAGGGATACATTTCTCTTTATAGAACTTGAGTATGGCAGGTATTGGTTTCGACCCCAATCTTTTGGCTAAATCCCATATGGCCCGACTGCTCTGGCCAAAGTGTTCTTTTTTAATTGCCTTTGTGCAGCCCAGGACCCATTATGGTCAAATTATACCCCCAAATATGGAAAAGTGGACGGTTTCGACAATTCCACCCCCCTGCAGAAAAACTTTGTCTTAGCGACCTACTTACTGCCCATTGTCATTGTGTGATTTGGTAAAAATTGGTCGCTAAATCAAGTAACTCCATAAAATCAATAAAAGCATTTAATAGATTTTGGAGACCTATGGTGGTCCTAGCGGAAAAACACAGCATCCTCTGCGTACAGTAATGTTGGGACCAGTTTGGATCCAGCTCCTGGGATGTCTTGAGTACTGCCTATGAGGTGATCTCCTAGTTTATTTATGTAAAGTGTAAACAGTAGAGGTGCCATGATGGACCCCTGTCGTACCCCTTGCTTAACCTCCCAGGAATCCGTTAAATTACCGTCATCCTTGAAACTTACCGCCTCCGTTGTGTTATTGTGGGCATAGTGTAAAAAGGATACCAGACTCGATTCCATGCCCAATTCACCCAGGATCCACCACAGTTTCGATCGATTTACTCGATCAAAGGGCGGCGTTAGGTCCATGAATCCCATGTGCAGTGTGCCCCTCTATGCTATGGTGTACTTCCCAATCACCAGGCTCATGTTTATGCATTGATCCAGTGTGCCTCTCCCTTGCCTGAACCCATACTGCAAGTCGCTAATGACATTACAATTTTCTAGCCATAGTGATAGCCACTTCAGAATTACTTTTCACATTATTTTGGCTGGGGAGTCCAAAAGTGAGATAGGTTTATAACAGGTAGGATTATCCCTAGCGCTCTTTTTAAAAATTGGGATGATAATGGCCTTTGCCCATGATGGGAGAAAACCACAGGTTCTAGCAGCATTAAAACCCCAAGCCAATTTTACCAGATGGTCTACCTAAAACAGGTCATCTGGTACCACATCCGGGCCAGGGGCCTTTCCCCCAGCTGTGGCAAGAATGGCTGCCTGGACCTCAGCAGCATTAAAATGAAGTGGTTCTAGCGGCAGGGTAGGCTCCTGCTGTGGCTCCAACCTCTCCAACTCACCATCACTGTACATTCCCCCAAAAAACTCTACCCACCGTTCGGAGGCTACAATACAATCTGTATTGGCATATCCAGTCCCCGAAAAAAACGAGCTATTCACCACCGCCCAGAACATCTTGCTATCTGAGTATGTGCTTGCTGGACCAAGATCTTGCCGAGCCCTTTCCCTGATAGCTTTCTTCCTCTCATGGGTGGCCTTCTTATAGTCTGCCTTGCATGCCCTAATTTCACTCTCGTTTCTGGGTTTTTGTTTAAGGGCCAGTGCTAACTTCTTATCGGTGGTAGACCAGGTACCATCAAACCATCTCTTCGCTTTGGATCTGTTACCCCTGCATAGGATAGTTAGGTTGATGGCTACCTGATTGGTCAGTATTCGAAAGGCATCTAATACCGCCCCATCCGACCCAGTGCTGTCCGTACATACTGAGACCTCAGCTATGCACTCCGTGTACAACCTATCTAGAAACTGTTCAGGCACCACTTTCATCCACTTCGGTCTACGTGACTGTTCCTTAGTGCTAATGTCAGAATTTGAGATACCCCTACTCTCTACCTCATAAAAGGCAGATGAGTAGAAGTCAAGTGTGAGGGGATTATGATCAGTATGAGTGCCCCAAGAAACACTCAAACTACAGACCACAGGAGCTAAAGATGCAGAGATCATTATAAAATCAATGATACTGGAGCATCCCGTAAAGGTGGGAATAGAAGTATTCACCCCTGTTTGCTCTAGGCAATACAAATGATTTGCAGCGAGAAGCCCCTTTAAAAGTGTGCCTGACTCTGTGTGTTCAAAATGTGTATTTGAAACTGGACAGTCCCCGGGGGTCTTATTTAAAATACAGTTCAGCTTACACAAATGTGTATTAAAATCGCCCAGATTTAAGATCTCAGAGTAAATGTGTTTTCGTTTTGTATATGTGTCAACAAAACCTTCCAGGGCAACTAAATGTTCATTCGCAAAAAGTCTAGTAAATGAATTATAAAAGTTTATTACTAATAACAGGTAGTCATCCTTAAAAATCAGCTCTACTGCCAAGATATGGGGAGAATGACACTCTAAGTGGCTCAATTTGTAGCCAAAATTGAGAGAAACCAATAAGAGAAGACTTTCCCTTGCACGCCCTGATGTGGAGGGGACTGCATGGTTAAAGTATGAGGTAAAACCATTCGAGTGAAAGCCTTCACCTGTATCCCAGGTCTCCTGTAGTGCAATTATTTGGCAGCCCTGGACTGTCCTACACCAGAGAGCGTCATCCCCTTGGTCCCAACGCCTTGTACATTGCACGTGAGTACCCTTAAGTGGACGTGATTTGTCAAAGGGAGTGTTATACTGGGCAGGGGGGACAAAAATAGGCTTCTCACGTGGCATTATACTTCCCACTCCTATAGGGGACAGCCTAGGAGGCGGAGCACTAACAATTTCTGGGCAGGTAACTTTGCTGGCAGATGGAGCAGGATCTGGACTCACAAGTAAGGGGATAATATTAACACACAGGTCGTGTGATCTTGGCCCCTGTAATTCTTCCTCAGTGATGATTGTCAATCTATGGCATCCAGTCCCTGTACGCTTTGCCAGGGTTCATATTTATTCGACCAGGTTAGGGCCAGACCAGAGCTATCCGTTTGTTTGGTTTGGTTTAGTCATAATGGATGCCTGCAGACACGGGCTTTTTGATGGAGGAAAATGAGCGGGCGGGTAGAAGTACTGGAGGGGGGCTATCCTAATTAGTGTTTTAGAGCTATCCTTGAACTCACAATCTATTAATGCGTCAACTTTTAATGGATATATCATGTTGACTATCACACAGTCACCCCCGATATTTTTCCCCACCCAGCCGACTCTTCTAGCCATGATAATGTCCGGAGATATTCGATGGCCATTCACATTGTTCATGTTACCCCAATGTGTAACCTTGTGTACCAAGTACAGTGTAGTTTCTTTTGTCCCCGGTGTGGTTGAAGGGACCCCCACCAAAAGTACTGCCAAAGGTGCAGCCTCTGGGGGCAGATCTATGATCTCATAACTGTTAGCCAATGATTTATCAAAGTAATTCGTAGCAGACACATTAGGTACATGCCCCCTTATCAGTGGTGACCCCGTGATCGAACTGCTTGGACCGTCTATCCTAACTGCGTCACAGCGGGCGTTTCACAAGATGACTTATTGGTCCTACTCAAGAACCTGGCCTTTTTGGTTATCCATTGTTCCTGGGGCCCAGTATTTTGAGTATTTTTAAAATATTGTGGATCAGAGGCATCCGAGTTGAACAACCTGGGACCCCTGATTCTTCCACTGTGTCTGTGCCTTCTACCCCCCTATCAGGCACCTATGGCTTGGTGTTCCCGACAGGGCTAGTGAGATCACCTCCCACTGACTCCCTTACAGTGGGGGTGAGGGGGTATTAATTGGAGAGCAGCATCGGGTATTGCATCCAACCCCTCCAGCTTTTCTTGTATAGGCCTTAAAACATTTACAAATAAGGATTCCAGTTTAGGTAAAAGTCTAGGTCAATGAAGTATTTCGGGTCAGACTCAGTGTTGCGAGTCTTTCAGGCAGAGGATTACGAGCGGGTCTTTTGCAACCTATTTTCTTCCTCAGGGGCAGGACAGGTGATCCTCCACCAATCTCATAGCCGTTTCAAGCGTGGAATCTATTATGTCTGCATTAGCCTCGGGCAGACATAGGCCCGGGATTGGCTTCTTCTGCTCCACAACCAGTCAATAATGGTTGTGTGGGGGTAGATTTACCTATCTCCAGGGATAGCCTTCTTTCAGTAAGAACTATGGGGCATATTATCAAGGACAGGCGATACATTATCGCCGCTTTTATTGGCAGGAAACTGCAGATAAAGCCTTGATAATGGCCTTGATAATATGCTCTATGAATTCCAATCGAAGCCCATGTTAGATGTGTTCCTTGTTAGGAAAGAGTCAATAGTTGTGGTATTGTTACCCCCGCTTCTCCAGCTGTTGTTTTTCTTTTGGCCATGATTGGATAGTTAGTGAATCATATATTCTTACTAACTGGGAAGGAGTATAAAAAAATACTAAACATCCGTCCAGTCTCTGACGGGCGCAGACAGGCCCGCTCTTTGCCCAGGCTTCGCCCGTACGCGTCCCGCGCCGCAGGAGTGCCGAGCAGCTTGTGTGCGCCTCCTGGCGTGAACAAGGGACTTTGGGCGCCTGGCGGGGGCTGTAGTCCCCCCTGCGGTAAAGTGCTGAGTGCGATATGCGATGACAGGCTCCCGTGCCGTGGGAGCCCCGAGCAGTTTATGCGCGCCTCCTGGCAAAAACAAGGGACGTGGGACGCTCCTGCTTCGTTACCTGGCGGGGTTGGTAGTCTCCCCTCCAGTTAAGTGCTGATTGCGATATGCGATATGCTGTGGGAACCCCGAGCAGCTTATGTGCATCTCCTGGCGCGAACAAGGGACATGGGCGGCCCCTGCTGCGTTACCTGTTGTGGGCTGTAGTCTCCCCTTCAGCCAAGTCTCTGCCCTGCATATTTTGTGAATAGAAGCACCCCCAACTTCTGCTCAGGATGCTGATACTGCCCCATTTAGCAGCCTTGGAATTGTGACGGAACGGTATCACTAACTAATCTATAGGCCTGAATTATTGCCTGACGGACCCATCTACTGATAGATTTGGTAGTTGCCTTTTTGCCTTTGATAACTGACCCAAAAGATATAAAAAGGGAACTGGAAGACCTAAACTCCTTAGTCAGAGGTAGATGAATGGTAAAGGCCCTTATTACATCCAAAGAAGTGGGAACTTCTGAGGTACGGTCTGAAAAGACAGGCAATACCAGCTCATGCACAAGGTGGAAATTAGACTAGACCTTCAGGACAAATTTAGGGGCATATTATCAAGGACCGGTGTTAAAATTATCGCCGTTTTATCGGCAGGAAGCTGCCGATAAAACGGCGATAATGGGCTTGATAATACACTCTTGTTAATTCCCATAGAAGCCCATGTTAACACCAGAACATGGGCTTCTATGGGAATTAACAAGAGCGTATTATCAAGCCCATTATGGCCGTTTTTTCGGTAGTTTCCTGCCGATAAAAGGCGATAGTTTTAACACCGGTCCTTGATAATATGCCCCTTAGGGTCCAACTGAACGACGCCCAGTCTGAAAAAAACTCAAATAAGGAAATTGAGCCATTAGAACACCCAGTTCACCTAATTCTTTTGCAGGTGTAATAGCGAAAAGAAAAAACTTTTATGAGAGAGCCATGCTCTGTTTGCTATAATGTGATCAAGTTGTTAAACCCTCAGTACTATGGAAAGATCTAATGTGGGAATAGGGCTCAGCACTGGTTTTTTCTTCAGTCGGAAACTGCTAAAAAGGTCTCACAACAAAAGGAGCGTTATTTGAGCAGCCCAAACCAACTGGAAGTGCTTTAATAGCTGCCCACTATGTGTGCACAATAGATGAGTGTAAACCCTTCAAATGATAATGATAATGATAATGATAATGATAATGAAATTTATAAAGCGCACGAATACCAAAATGGTGTCTCGGCGCTAGAACCATGAACAGACAACCCGCCAGTCCCCCTCACTGAAACAACCAGGTTTTCAAATTTTTTCTAAAGCTCAAAATTGAGCTAGCCTTCCTAATTTCTAGTGGCAGCAGGTTCCACAGCTTAGAGGTGCCGTGTTGGAAACTCCGTCCTCCCCAGTGCAGAGTTCGAATCCTTGGCACTGCAAGGAATTTTGCCCCTGAGGAACGGAGAGATCTGCCTGGCAAATACCAAGCAAAAAGCTCTCTCATGAACAGTGGACCCTTCTGTGTCAAGGCTTTAAAAGCCACACAGAGTGCTTTAAATTTGATACGCTGCCTCACTGGGAGCCAATGAAGCTTCCGAATCTCTTCTGAAATGGGTTTGTGCCGGGGTAGATTCTGCAGTAGACGAGCCGCCGAGTTTTGGACAGCCTGAAGTTTTCTCAGGCACTGCGTTTGGGCGTTCAAATACAGCCCGTTGCAGTAATCCAACTTGGACTGTATCAGGGAGGCAATGACCACTTTCCTGGTTTCCTCCGGAATATAGGGAAGAACCGTCCTGATTTTTTTTATCAGGAAGTAGGAGGCAGATACGATGGCATTGGTATGAGGAATAAACGTAAGCCTATTGTCTATCAAAATGCCCACATTTTTTGTCTTTGCTGTAGGGACAGGCGGGAGGCCCATTTCCACAGGCCAGCAAAGCCTACTCCAGGACGGTTCAAGTTACCAAAAATCAGCACTTCCGTCTTTTCAGAATTTAATTTAAGGCAGTGACTGCTCATCCAGGTGTTAATGGCGGCCATGCAGTTGTAAAACTGCACCGCGGGGGAGCTCTGTTTCTTATGGGCCGCAACCACAATCTGTGAGTCATCTGCATATGATGTTAATGAGAAGCCGTGGTCCCTGACAAGAGATGCAAGCTCAGTAACATAGACATTGAACAGCAGAGGGCTCAACGAGCTACCCTGCGGAACCCCCCAAGGCAGCACATAGGAATCCGAGTTAAACCCGTCAAGTGACACCGTTGATCTCCTCTCCTGCAAAAAAGAGGCCAGTAAGGCCAGCGCCATGCCATCCACACCAAGAGTTTTTAATCGGCGAATCAGGAAAGTATGATCAACGGTGTCAAATGCGGCAGAAAGATCAAGTAATATTAATGCCGCTGTACCACCACCATCCATGACTGCTCTAATTTCTTCAGTCACCTTGATGAGAGCTGTCTCGGTACTATGTTCTTTACGGAAGCCAAACTGAGAGTGGTCCAACAGCCCATTGTCATCAATGAACTGAGACAGTTGGATGTTCATGATCTTGTCCACAATTTTGGCTGGAAGAGGGAGGCGCGCAATGGGGCGATAGTTTGAAGTCATGGAAGCATCTAAAGAGGGTTTTTTTTAGAAGCGGGAGAATGGAAGTCTCCTTCCAAATGGTGGGAAATCTTCCTGAGGAAAACATCTTATTAAAGATGTCTGTCAACACAGGACTCACCAGGTCTGTCAGCTCTATCAAAAAACCTGACGAGCAGGGATCCAAAGGAGAGCCCGATTTGGAGGCCAGAATGTAGTGACTCACTGTGTCAATTGACACAGGGGAAAACTCTAGAAATCTGCTTGTATCTGCAGCTATCGCCTGTATATTAGAAGCCGGCTGAGCATTTGAGCCGTCTTTAAAATTGCGGACAATGTCCAATACTTTGGTTTTAAAATTGGACGCCATGTCATCCACAAATTGTTGACTGCCCAATTTATTCAGAGCCTTCTCAGGAATTCCATTATTTCAAATGGATCCACAGACTGTGTAGTGAGCCCTCTAGATACACAATACACACCACTTGCAAAAGGATGAATAATGCTTCCTACATAAAAAACAATGTCAACGGTTTCCTTGATGCCTGGATGTTTAGAGCAACCATTTTGAACCAATCTATTTCCTCTAGTCATACCTGTTCCATAAGCCAGGCCATCAATCTAAGGTGCTGGACTTGAGGGGGTGGAAGTCAATGCACTTGAAGCAGAGCGTGCTTGAGGGAAAGATAGAGAAAAGTCCCCTTGTAAATGCTCACTAAAAGAGAACCACTGTCATCGTAGCCAGAAAGGGGCAATTAGAAGAACTGTGCTTGTCTCCTCTCGAATCTTTTGCAACACCCTTGGGAGGAGGGGAATTGCTGGGTCAGCATACAATTGCCGGGTGTCCATAAGATTGATAACACAACCACTGCCCGGGGCTTAGGGACAGACCTTTTGTGAACAGAAGATTACAAGTATTGTGTTGTGTTGAGATGCAAAATTATCCATCCAGGGGGTTCTCATATGGGTACATATCTGGTTGAACACCCAGGTCGACAGATCATAAAGCACTGAAGGTGGAAGGTTCTGACTCAGGCTGTCTTCCTAAAAGTTCAAACACCCTTGGACATAAACTGCTCCTAATTGTAGCAGGTGGACTTATACCCAAACAAATATCTGATCGCCCATTAGCCCCTGAACGTTCACCCAAGTCCTTGCCATTACAATGGGTTGAGCTAAGAGATGAGAGAGTGGCCACTGAATCAATGCAATTCTTGAAGGGGGAAGGAATACATGGCCCAGGAGAGTGCAGTTGAACTGAGCTCCAATGAACAACTTTTCTCGTGAATGTTTGACATCTGAAAAATTGATTACGAACTCCAGTTCCTACAGGGCTCTCATCACCAATGCCACATCCTTTTGAGTCTTTAAAAGAGAGGAAGCAGAAAGTAACTAGTCATCGAGATATGAAAAAATAGAAACACCACATAACTGTAGCTGCGCAACAAAACGAGCAAGTACCTTGATAAACACCCTGGTTGATATTGATAGACACAACGGCAGAGCTTGAAGTTGGAAGTGTTAGTCTCCTCCTTCGAACCGAAGATACTGTTGACTGGCAGAATTAATTGGGACGTACAAATATGCATTCTGCATGGTTAGTGACATTAGGCAATCGTCTTGTGAAATAACAGGAATGACAGATTGAAGAGAAATTATTCTAAAAGACTCCACAAAGACATACTTGTTCAGGTTTTTCGGTCTAAGACTGGTCTGAGTCTTCCATCTACCTTGGGAACCCAAAAAGGTTGAAGTAGAATTCCTTTCTTTGCTGGTCCACTGAAACCAGAACAACTGCCTTCTTTTGATAAAGTGCTTGAATTCCCAGAAGCATTGCTTCAGCTTTTACGTGATCTTTGGACAATGAGGTAGGCGTGAAAAGACAATGAGAAGCATTCTGTAAGAACGGGATACAATAGATGTTTTGACTATGTCTAGGACCCAGTGATTCGAAATGCTAGTTGTCCACTGATGATGAAACTCCATTAGCCTTGCCCCAACTACCAGATATTAATTTCTGGGACTGTTTCTGATTTTTTTCCCAAGCATGGCCCCGGAAACCCTGGCCTGACCCCGAAAGAGACGTTTGTCTTAGGGTTTTGTGCTATGTGTTTGGCTTTGAACAATTTCTTACTGGACTCAAGCCTAAAGTGCTTGAGAATTTCTTGTTTATCTCCCACCTTTTGCACCATCTCGTCAAGCTCAGCCCGAACAATTTTGGCCCTGTGAAAGGTATTTTTGGGATAAGAGCCATTTGACTGGATTACGTAAGTAAGCTCTTAATTCGAAGCATGGCCTCCTCGTTTAAAGCAATTTTAGGCCAGCGAACCCTTCGTTCGTTATTGGCCAAAGTGGCCTGTGGCAGGAGGGTTTTAACCAAATTGGACTCAACAAAACTATTGTCTCTAATAGAAAGGACTAAGGGGTTATGATCACTTTCTACTCTACTAACAACCACCATGTTTATCAGGCCAGGCCACATTTCTAAGTTAACCAGAATATAATCAGTACGAGAGCCAGGCCTACCATTGTCATAGGTTACCTCCCCTAACCTATCAGACTTTAGTCTTCCATTAACTGCTCGTAGGCCCTGATCTAGTGTGAGCCCCTTCATGAACAAGGCTGCTTGGGTCCAATTCTTAATAGGCGAAATTTCCAACCCCGGAATACCCCACAGTGAGTCCTCAGCCTCTGAAAGCCTCCCGTCATCCAGACCCAGTGGCTCAAATCATGTGTTAAAATCCCCCATCACCACCCTATTGGAACTCCTAGGTAGGGAACTCAAGAAGGCCTCCAGTGCCAGTGCAACCGGCGAACATTTACCCCCTTGAATACCCCTCATATAAACATTCACAATGACAATATCCAAACCCTTTGTGGAGCTTACCCGAATAGCCAACATATCAAGACTATCTATCGGGATCTCAGCCACAGTCACCCCCTCATGCTGCCGAACCCAGATTGCCAAACCCCCTACTGGTCTGCCTCTAGCTCCCTTCACCACTGGTCTGGAGAAATTTAAGAAACCTGTACGATATGCCGGACATATAGCCCACGTTTCCTGAAATGACCAGATGTCAGATTGGTCAATAAAACGTCCCCAGTCCGGAAGAGCTAGCTTGGAGTCAAGGCCAGCTATGTTCCATGATGAAACCTTTGCCGTAGGCAAGACCTGGTCGGGGGGACTCCCTCGGGCATGACACAGAAATGGGGATGGTGGGGGTAGTGGTACGAATTGGGCTAGGGTTAGGGGTAAAACAGGCGGTAACAGATAAAGAGTCCTGGTCCAATAACGGCAAAGTCAGGTTACCAACCGGACTTCTAACACCAGGAGAAAAGCTACCCAGTTGCAGGGATTCATTAGTGACCTTCTTCAGTGGATTGAACATAACACCACTGCAAGACCCTTCGGTAACGTCCAACACTGGTAATTTACAGCTACCTACAGTGCTAAGAACTTGAGTATCTAAATTAGGATGCCTCAAGTGGGAGCCATTTTTCAGTGTTTTACCCCCACCTCTCATACAATGTATAAACCCCAAGGGAGTATTAGACCAAACATGGCTAGCTTTGAGAGGAGATAACATAACCCCATTATTAGAGTTAAGGAGTCAATCCTGTTCATCCAGAGCGGAAAGAACACCATACCGGTTGAACGTAGGGATTGTCCATTGGGGTAGATGCACATTGTGTCTTGGCCAAGGTTCCCGAAGATTATTGGTGAGGGGCCTATCTACATACCCATGCAACATATGCTTTGGTCTATATTGGTTAAATTTCATAGGCCGAGGTTCAAATATGGGATAGTTAGATCTTAAAGGGAGCATAGAGCGGTCACCCTGATATGGCTTTGGCACTGAGGGTGGGTGGGATGTTCTCAACATTAACGACTGGGGATAAAAGAAGGTTAGAGCCTTGGTGGAAACTCCACCCCCACTTCCAGCGTCAAACCAATCTTCAATATGTTTGACTACTCTTGGATCCTTAAAGTTAACAATAATCACATCACCCTGTAAATCCTTAGGTCTTTGACCCAGCCAGCCTACCCTTCTAACGTGTAGTATTTCCCCATTTAAGTTGGCTGGAAGCGGTCTATTATTAATGAACCAGTGGACAACCTTGTTTTTCAGGGTTTGATAGTCTTCTACCTTTCCCTTCTCTAGTTCAGGCACCACGGTCAAAATAACTACAAAAGGGGCCGCTTGTGGAGGAAGATCTACATTCCTCCTTGGTGCCCTTTGTTTAATAGAATGTAGAGCAGGCCTGTTATCAGCCGACGGTGTAGAATCCCTTTGAACAATTGTTGTTTTTTTTGCCTGTTCAACCCCTGGATTACTCTCTAGGTTTACGGGCCTGTTGACTACAATTCTTGAGGGCTTGTTTACCCCCTCAGGTTCAGGGTTTGGTACTTTACACTGCTTATTCCCTACAGAAAGGTGAGATGCAGAGGACCTAGGTGGGGGGGCTTTATGCTTGCCTGTGATTAGTTCCTTCAACTGATCCGTATTCCTCTCTATTGAGTTTTCAATTTCCCCTAGTTTTTCTAAGATGATTTTAACCCTAAGTACTAAAGGTAGTGTTAGGGACCTCACAAGAAGGTCCATCTTCCCCATAATTTCTTCTATAATAAGGGAGTGAAACTGTGAGAGGGTAGGATTAAGAACTTGTCCACTTTCCCTATCAGATGGATGCGTACCCACTTGAAGATTGGCCTTCCTCGACGGACACTCCACTAATTTTGCTGTCTTTGCACTTCTACCAAGCTGTTTATTACCCCTGCGTTTCCTCTTTTTTACCTGATTTGTATGAGCAGATAAACCTTCAAGGGGTGTCGGTACGTTAGAATGTGCCATGCTCACACTAAGAGTGACCAAGGATGGTGTGTCAGCAAGGGCAACAATCTCAGAAGTTTTAGATGTAAAGGTTGCCTGATGTTGTGTGTATGAATCCAAAACAACAGGGGAGTTTAAGTCTATTAGACGGTTGGTAGTCTCCGACAACACATTGGGGATACAGCTATTAACAATATCAAAAGAAGTGGGAGATGAAGTACGATCTTGGAAAATTAGTGGAATATTGTCAGTACTGAATAACTCAGCATCAGTATCCAGAAGACTTTTGTTTCGTTGTTGTAAAGGGGGTACCTTTGGGGGGGAAACTCGGGGTTTCTTTTTTAACAGGTCAATCGAATAACGGCGCTCCGCACGTTTTTCAGCCAACAACAGTTCTTTATCAATGTCATTCCTTGCCCTGGCAAAATATTTATCCAGAGGGCCAAGTATTGTAACCCCCACAGAAGAGGGCAGAGGATTAAGAGCACCTGAGGACATCTTGGGGGGTCCCGGTATGTAATACACAATCAACACAACAATAACAGGGTAGGATATACCAATCTAGCGTGGGTTCAAACATAGCAATATAGTGACATAGTTTACCATACACCAACCTAACACAAACAACACAATACCGATAGTAAGGAAGAAGATGTCAATGCCCAGCCCAGCCTCCTTCAGCCCCTGACGGCCACAGGCCCGCCCTTGTCCCGGACTTCTCCCGTCGCCGTCCCGCGGGACGGGGTTCCGACCTGACCTATAAGCGCCTCCTGGCGCCACGCCACGCACAGATGGTGATGTCAGTGTCCTCGCCGCTGGTAGGGCTGCCGGGGAATGTAGACAGGTGGGGAGGGGGCTCGGCCAAGGGGAGAGGCGGAGCAATGCCCGGCCCGTAAAACGAGCGGAGCTCAGCCCGGCCCTGTAAATACCAACGCTGACCTTCCCAAACAAGATTAAAGTGTTACAGTGTAGCCCTGGCGCCTGTTACACAGTATTTAATAGACTCTGTGATAGTAAAGTTCCAGATATAAAGTGTATCTTCTCCGAAAAAACGACTTGCAGAGGCACCCTCAATGCGCTAACTCTGGTGTTTAGCTGCTCCCCTGTCAGTCTATTCAGTCTATTCAGTCTATTCACGTTTTCCAAGCCGCTTAAAATTACAGTTTTAGTTTTAGTATTGTTTTTAATATTGTTATGCCGGGGGTTGATTTAATAGACCCTTTTTCCCAAGCCTTACTGCTTGCGTTGAAAGCCCTCCGCCGGCTCCAGCTCCAGAAACAAAGTTGAATTCAATCAACTGCTGTGACCGCAGGTGAGCTAATATGCCCGGCGAGTGTTCAACAGCCGCCGCCCTGGTCTCCACGTTAGTCTCCCAGCCCTGCAGTCGGTGTTTCCTCCAACCAACGCTGCGGCTCTTTCCTATGCTTTTACAGAGGCAGTTCTTTTTAGCGCCGCGTTTTCACATCCAGCCGACAGAAAGACCACGAAAAAAAAAAAAAAAGAAAACGCAGCACAGAAGCCTCACGAAGCCTCACGAAGGGAGTCAGCGGGATTCCAATATCCATGATTTGATCCACAACACCCCATGACCTGCTATCATGGCTCTCCTTCTGAGTGTGGATTCCACCTTTTCAACCATGACATCAGGAAGTGTAGCGGATTCCGATGCAAAATTAAATGCAGAAGTCATTGACTCTAATATTGTGTTCACCTATGGCATATGAGGAAAGTCTTTATCAAAATCAAAAATTAAATATCTTTAATTTTCAAAACAGGGAATTGCAGACTTATCAGGAGCCTTACACTCTTTAAACAACATTTATTTTATAACCTCATGCAGGTCCAAGTCATCAACATTATTATTGCGGTATTATGAAAAAAAACTTCCTCCTCATGGGTATTTTCTTTGAAACTAAAAGATTCCCTGAAATGTATTAACAGGTGGCAGAGTTATGAACTTTGGATGTATTTCTCCTTCTGATCTTCCTCTGGATCATCATCCTAATCTTTACGGTGCTTTGCCGTAAGCTCTGCCCCCCTTTATGAGTCGTTTTGGCCACCACAAGTGTGGAAGGTTATGCTCAGATGTGAGTCCCTTGCTCACTGCACCATCAGGATTCAAGCAAGCCGGGCCGAAGACGGCTGTAATGCCAGAAACCGGTCCCCGGAAGCTTGTTTCCTTTCCAGTAAAGAATTGGCTTGGTAGTTTGGTCTGCCCTGTTCCCATGATGCACTGGGCCAGGGTCAGACTAATTTGCATGTAGCCAGGTTCTGAGCTGGGATGGTGCAGTGAGCTAAAAAACGGTGATGGATCAAGCCCTGATCTTTTGACTGGGTAGGAGTGTTCTGCTTAATTCAGATACTCTGTCCATCACCACCCCCTTTATGAATCGTTTTGGCCACCACAAGTGTGGAAGGGTATGCTCAGATGTGAGTCCCTTGCTCACTGAACCATCAGGATTCAAGCAAGCCGGGCCGAAGACGGCTGTAATGCCAGAAACCGGTCCCCGGAAGCTTGTTTCCTTTCCAGTAAAGAATTGGCTTGGTAGTTTGGTCTGCCCTGTTCCCATGATGCACTGGGCCAGGGTCAGACTAATTTGCATGTAGCCAGGTTCTGAGCTGGGATGGTGCAGTGAGCTAAAAAACGGTGATGGATCAAGCCCTGATCTTTTGACTGGGTAGGAGCGTTCTGCTTAATTCAGATACTCTGTCCATCACCACCCCCTTTATGAATCGTTTTGGCCACCACAAGTGTGGAAGGGTATGCTCAGATGTGAGTCCCTTGCTCACTGCACCATCAGGATTCAAGCAAGCCGGGCCGAAGACGGCTGTAATGCCAGAAACCGGTCCCCGGAAGCTTGTTTCCTTTCCAGTAAAGAATTGGCTTGGTAGTTTGGTCTGCCCTGTTCCCATGATGCACTGGGCCAGGGTCAGACTAATTTGCATGTAGCCAGGTTCTGAGCTGGGATGGTGCAGTGAGCTAAAAAACGGTGATGGATCAAGCCCTGATCTTTTGACTGGGTAGGAGTGTTCTGCTTAATTCAGATACTCTGTCCATCACCACACCCCTTTATGAATCGTTTTGGCCACCACAAGTGTGGAAGGGTATGCTCAGATGTGAGTCCCTTGCTCACTGCACCATCAGGATTCAAGCAAGCCGGGCCGAAGACGGCTGTAATGCCAGAAACCGGTCCCCGGAAGCTTGTTTCCTTTCCAGTAAAGAATTGGCTTGGTAGTTTGGTCTGCCCTGTTCCCATGATGCACTGGGCCAGGGTCAGACTAATTTGCATGTAGCCAGGTTCTGAGCTGGGATGGTGCAGTGAGCTAAAAAACGGTGATGGATCAAACCCTGATCTTTTGACTGGGTAGGAGTGTTCTGCTTAATTCAGATACTCTGTCCATCACCACCCCCTTTATGAATCGTTTTGGCCACCACAAGTGTGGAAGGGTATGCTCAGATGTGAGTCCCTTGCTCACTGCACCATCAGGATTCAAGCAAGCCGGGCTGAAGACGGCTGTAATGCCAGAAACCGGTCCCCGGAAGCTTGTTTCCTTTCCAGTAAAGAATTGGCTTGGTAGTTTGGTCTGCCCTGTTCCCATGATGCACTGGGCCAGGGTCAGACTAATTTGCATGTAGCCAGGTTCTGAGCTGGGATGGTGCAGTGAGCTAAAAAACAGTGATGGATCAAGCCCTGATCTTTTGACTGGGTAGGAGTGTTCTGCTTAATTCAGATACTCTGTCCATCACCACCCCCTTTATGAATGGTTTTGGCCACCACAAGTGTGGAAGGGTATGCTCAGATGTGAGTCCCTTGCTCACTGCACCATCAGGATTCAAGCAAGCCGGGCCGAAGACGGCTGTAATGCCAGAAACCGGTCCCCGGAAGCTTGTTTCCTTTCCAGTAAAGAATTGGCTTGGTAGTTTGGTCTGCCCTGTTCCCATGATGCACTGGGCCAGGGTCAGACTAATTTGCATGTAGCCAGGTTCTGAGCTGGGATGGTGCAGTGAGCTAAAAAACGGTGATGGATCAAGCCCTGATCTTTTGACTGGGTAGGAGTGTTCTGCTTAATTCAGATACTCTGTCCATCACCACCCCCTTTATGAATCGTAAGCTCTGCTAGAGCATAGTCAACAGCACTGTTTATCAATGACTGCAAGTCAGTTCTGGAAATAGGCAGAACTTCCTCCTCCTTTGTCTCCTGCAGCTGTATATTGTGCTACTTTGATATTGCTTTTCAGCTTTCCATTGTGCCTCCGGAAATTGTCTCAGGAAATAGAATTGCTGCAGCAGCGGCTTTCTTCGTTTTATAGATGCTTGGAAGCAGTATCTCATATCACACCAGATTCTGTTACCACATACAGTGCTACTCCCTGGTGACTGACATGCCGCCACCATGTCAAGGTGCATAGCGAACGCCTCTCGAACGGCAGGCCCGTTCAACGATCTGCATGACTCCCCAGCCCAGTTCATGCGTAGGGAGTGCAAGTGACCAGTGCACATTATGATAACCACTGTGCCCAGTGACAGCGTAAATGGACATATTCACACTTTAAATAAGTAAAAAACAATCTGTGGCTTACCTTGTCTACCAAGGACGGAAATCAAAACAGGAAGTGGTGAGCGGTGGAGGAGCATGTCTGAGAAATATTTAACATAGAAGAGTTCACTGTAAACTGGGACCTTCTGCCCATGGGTGTGGTTCTATAAGGACCGGAATGAGGAGAACGAAGATGAGGGAGTGATGTGCATCGCGCTTGTGGTGTTCATGGAGATGAGAGTGATATCAATGGTGTCCTATGAGAGGACGTCTTACATGCAGCACTAGATGATGATTCTTGTTACAGGCTGTTTTGGCATACCTATACTCGGAAAACTTTCAGGGGCAACACCGCTGAAACCCTATTGCAGCTGCGTACCTATCTGTTTTCTGGCTGCAGCATAATATGCAAGGAGGAGATCGAAAAATATTAAGCTGATAGCTGCAAGTCTAGCGATCAAGAAGTAGAGTTCTACCACACTGACATTCCAGGACCAATCATGTGTTTAGTAAGCCTCACCAACCCCACTTTGCCTCCCTATCAGTCTTTGAATTTGTGGGAGCCTGTATCGTCCATTTTCTACACAAGAGGGAAACTAGGAGTTCGACCTAGGCCTCTTGGGCCTTCACTTTCAACTTAGGTCTAATTATCTGTGGATTGCCATTCTCATTTCAGAAACGATCAAATCTTCATTCTATGCCGTATTGTTGAGGAGATATAACATTTTCAAGATAAAACTGGCTCCTAAGCCGTAATTCACCTTATCATGTTCTAGTTCAAACCAGCTTGTGTAGTGTATCCATTCAGGTTCCACCCACTGCTACACAAACATTTCACCACTAATCAGTGACTTACCCTGCAGCACAGTCTCTAGGTGCTATGAGATTTCCAGCATCAGTGTTTGTGCCAACAATACATACAAGCATTAAAAATGCAATAGGTCTCGCCTTTTATTAAGTTAAAGCCACTAGTATATGTAGTAGACCTTTGTACTCCATATCATTCCTATGTGATTCTTAGGGGCAGATTTATGTTGGTCATGCGCCACGTTTGCGTCACGCAACTGCGGCGTAAACGTGGTGCATCCCTACGACCCATTTACAACGTGACGTCACGTTCTAAAGCCCTGCGCCATATGTGGGCGTTCCGGCGCAGGGTGGGCGTTCCGGGGCAGGTGCGCCTCGCAAAAGTGGCTGAGTGAAATCTATAAGATTTCACTCAGTCACTTTCAGGCCATTGCTGCGTCAAAACCCTGCGCCTGCTTGAAGCAGGCGTAAGGCTTGACGCAGCATTGGACAGATAGGGCACCCCCAAACATTGCTGGAGCTGCGTCGTGCTTGCGACGCAACTCCAGCAATGCGCCACCTTTACGCCACAGATGCGTCACGCATCTGTGCCGTTTTTGCCCCATGGTGCGCCGCATTCTAAATGCGGCGCAAAATAACTGGCGCATCCCTGGGGATGCGCCAGTTATCATAAATCTGCCCCTTAGAGTTTATCCATTTGTATCTCTTCCTTGAGTGACTTTACAACTTGTACATTTGCAATTTTTTCTATGTGTATCTCTTCCCTGTGTGACTTTACAACTTGTGCATTTGCAATTTTTTTTCCTGTTTGTATCTTTTATGTAACTCACATAATCCTAAATCCTCATGTATGGCAACTGGTTCTTTTGTAAAGCGCTCTGACACCCTCAGGTAATGTTCGCTATAGAAAATCGTATTAAATAAATAAATAAATAAACTGGAGATTCGTTTGAGCAGAAACTAGACTTCTATTTTACCATACCATTAACCACCAGTCAAGCAGCAACATATAAGTGGACACTTGTATGTTGGACCAGTTCGCAATATTACCGGCCTATGGCCCACGATCTGTTTGTTGCCTTAGTTGCTATACTTGCACAGAGGCAGTGGTTTGCTAACAGTATTACCACCTATTCTCAGGAAGTAACATCTTCCTTTCTCGCAGAGTTTAGTATTATTTTGAGAAGGGGGGGGCACACATGGGCAAGTCACGTGACCGCCCGCGGGGTCACGCAGGTGACGTAGCTGCGTCCGAGGTCACGCAGAGTTCAGAGGCAGGCCCGAGCCAAGATGTTCGCCTCGCGGGCACCGCTGAAGCCAACCCCCTCAGAGCCAGCGGGCACACTGGCAAACCCGGACATAAATCGCGCCTCTCTGCTGCCGCGCGGGCCACACACCTCGACGGAGATCAATGGCGGCCACTGCTCGCGTTTGATCGGTTTGTGGTGGGAACTCTCGCCCACCTGCTTTCATCTCTCCCCAGATCCTGCAGGTGCGTAACGGCAGCGGGAGCCGCCGTGCTCCCCCCACGGCGCCGCCTGACAACGACGCATTCAGCTCACACGCACCAGAGAACTGCAAATAGCACGTTGTGGTCTGTAGGTGTCTCCCGCTCATGGGGGCCACAAACATGGGGCAGCCCACCTACAGATAGACACATGCCCGCGGCGCACCACCCACCGAGGTGGAAGGAAGACCCCCATCTTGTGGCAGTGCAAGCCACGAGTGATGTTTACAAAGGCGTGTGCAAACAGCCAAAGCACTGTTAGGAGGGACGGCTCGAGAGGATGTCAGTTGGACAGTTATAGATGGTTTCTAATGACTCTCTTGCAGAGTTGCCACCTAGAGAGCGGCCGTCAGAGCTCCGTGTTTGCAGTCATGGATTTTTCTTTGGGAAATTATCCGTGACTAAAATTTTGAGGCGACGCCAGGGTGCCAAGTGAAAACCGAGATCTGGTGTCTTGACATGGAGCCCAGTGAAAATCTTGAGGGCTAGTTGTTTAAATGTGCAATCCTGGAAGGAGGATCTAGCCTCCTGCACCGTGCATTTTCTAGTTTATTGAGCACAGCAGCCTATATCCTCTGGTTTTTATAGACCAGGACACCCAGACTCAATAAACCTAAATTTGATGGTGGTGTAGTAGTGTTATTTCTTAGAAACACCTTGCCAGTAGCAACCAAAGATGACGAGACTATCGCCAAAAACACCACCCATTTTTTCACACCTCTAAAGCATTTGGTCACGTTTCGCCAGTTCTTTTTGGCATTATTTCACACTTTTCTCTGCTAGTTTACCACTCTTCACCCCAAGTGGGGGAAGCTCGGGTGCAAACTATACAAAAGGAAGGACATCCATGTTAAAATAACAATTGCTTTGTACATTCACGGGCATATTATCAAGGGCTGGTGATAAAATTATCGCCGCTTTAGCGTCTGTTTTCGGGTGAAAAGCTGCGATAATTCTATCGCATTATTTACAAGGACACTAGCGCGTTTCCTTGATTTAGCTCCTGATTTTTTTCACGACTCACATCCGATCGATAATGAGATGCAAAGTAGTTGTGGATGTCAAAACAACATGCTAAGGCAGCTTCGTGATATTAACGAGGCGTAGCGATAATCATAATCGCGCTAACTCTGCCTTAACGCAGAAATTTAATGTCTGACTAAGGCATACTTAACATGGGAGGTGGATTATGGAGTTACGGCCACAGGGCCTTATCACCAAGCTTATCGCCGTTTTAAAAGGGACATCGCTGGTTTTTCAGTGATGTTTGGCCATTTTCCCGCTATCGCTGAAATATTTATCGCCATAGCACAAAGCGTTGATAATACAGCGCTAGCTTGGCAATATATTCGAGCGATAGCCGGCGATAATAAAAAAGCATGCTAAGCGCGTTCAGCGATAATTATCGCTGGGGCTTGAGCTCCTCAGTGTGTATACAGCACATATTACCATCTGTATAGGCTTGTAATACTCTGAAGGCCATATTTATGAAAAAGTGGCACAGCAAGTCACCTTGCTGCGTCCCTTAGGAAGATAAGAATGCGCTATATTTAAGGCAATACCAAGCATTCTTGTCCTTTCCCTTGTGCTGCTGCTCAATGGACTGCCTAGCGCTAACGCAGGCACCCTTGCATCAGGGAGCAAGCGTTGTATGCCGGATTGTTTTTGCGCAGGAAGTGGCACTTTCCTGCACATAAGCAATCATGAGCGGCTTTTTCCTCTTTCTATGTGTCTTGCAGAATTCAGCACACATACAAAGAGGAAAAAAACAAGTAGAAATAAAGATATTTCTCCTCGGAAGGTTTATCTTTTTTGCGCATTCCCAGGTTTATCTGTTTTTGTAAATTTGGGAATGCGTCAAAATCCATGGATGCTGTGGGAGAACACCCAGGATATGCTTCCCTGGTGCAGAGTAATGCAATGCAGCGATTTGCGCTGCGTTACATTACTCAGGATTTATGAAGCCACACAAGGTGGCCTTGCATGGCTGCATAAATCTCATTTTTCATTTGAGTCACTCTTGCACCGTGTGTGGTGCTCGAGCAACGCAAAGAGGCTCAAAAATATGCCCCTAAGGGGCAGATTTATGAGGCCCTTGCGCCACGTTTACGCCGCTGTTGCGTCACGCAAGGCGGCGTAAACGTGGCGCATCCCTACGAACTATTTACAACGTGACGCATCTAGGCAGATGCGTCACGTTGTAAAGCCCTGCGCCGCTTGTGGGCGTTCCGGCGCAGGGTGGGCGTTCCAGGGCAGGTGCGCCTCGCAAAACTGGCTGAATGAAATCTATAAGATTTCACTCAGTCACTTTCAGGCCAATGCTGCGTCAAAAGCCTGCGCCTGCTTGAAGCAGGCGTAGGTCTTGATGCAGCATTGGTCAGATAGGGCACCCCCGAGCCTTGCTGGAGCTGCGTCACGCTTGCAACGCAACTCCAGCAATGCGTCGCCTTTACGGCACAGATGCGTCACGCATCTGTGCCGTTTTTGCCCCATGGTGCGCCGCATTGTAAATGCGGCGCACCATGGGTGGCGGAGCTGTGGCGCACTGCGGCGCACATTAACTGGCGCATCCCTGGGGATGCGCCAGTTAACATAAATCTGCCCCAAAGTGTCTGGGTGCACTTTCTTTGCAGTTTTGGGATTTCTCTTTCCCTTTGAGCGTCGTGGTGGTTAGGTATCATTGTGTTTAGTCTATGAACATTGAGCTGCCCGATATATTCAGTAAAGGTTTATATTGGAAAGAATGTGATTGTTGTTATTATGAAAGGGATCGTTTGGTCATATTCTGTGTGTATGGGTGCATGTGCCGTAGAGGTCTGTCATATATCTTGGTGGCAAAAGTTAGGAGTTGTCAGTTGCTTGGCCCACTTTGACTGCTGCTGAGCATCATTCGCTGTCGAACATAGAGCTTCAGTTCAATGATGTCTGCACACATGTGGATTCTGATTATTGCAGTTAAAGAGGAAACAATTTACCACTGTGTTGCTTTAGTATTGCAGTGTTCATGAGAGGGTACAGAGCTCAATCTAACATGTTCTGGTTTGGTAGGTTTGAGTAGGAAGAGCTTTTGGAAATCCTATAACGGCCATCTATGTAGCTTACCTGAGTAGCCTTGTCTGAGCCAGATCTGTCTAATGTGCTCTGTTAAGCGTGCAATATTCCTTGAAGTTGTGAGCTTCGTGATTGCATAGCTGTTCTGTTATCACTGTACATGACATGTGCTGACAGTAGATTTGCAGTGGATGCAGACAGTGCATGCCTTAAAATCGGGTACTGAGATCATATAGCAATCATTTCCTCAGGGCAAGGGTGGTTAAGTTTTGGCTTTGACTTCTCATGGTACTATCAGCCATGACTCGGTCACAACTCTGTCAAGCTATCCTCATGAGGCAAACTAGGTTGGACTGGAGCATGCAGACATTGGGTGCAGTAGAGAAGGTGAGGCTCTATTACTTTCCCTCGTAAAACAATGAGCTACTAGAGAAACTTGAGCAGTAGAATAATTAGGCAGGTAATTCAAGACTGCTGGGAATCCTTAAAATATAATGTGGAGAGGGAAGCTGTGGGAGAATATGTGCAGGCTGTAGGCGTACAAACAAATGAGGCAAATGGAATTAATACAGGAGCAGCATAATCCCAAATAAGAACACTATTGAGATGCACAGAGAGTGCAGCAGTAGTACATGTGCACTATGACAGTTCTTACCCAGATGCCATAAGACTACATTAATAACTAACCACAATGATCACCTAGATGTGACATCACAACTGCGGAGTGTTGAGGTACTGTAATTCATATTCTGGTCGGAAGAAAACTTAACAGTGGTCCAGCCAGGCTACTTGACTCACCATGCAGAATATCCATATCATCTTGATGCAACTTGAGCGATGCAGCATACCAATCACTGCGGGCGTACCGTTTAGATGTGGCATGAATGAAACAGCAGACCAATCACCATGGAAGCACCATGCAGTGTGGCACGAACAAAACATCAGACCAATCACCATGAAAGTACCATTCAGTGTGGCACAAGTGCAGCAGCAGAGTTTTGATAATATAAAAAACAATTGTATGTGAATGCGCTCAGCAGTAGAACAGTCCCAAGATGTTAACCTAGATGACCCATGAGTGCAGCAACAGGGAGGAGACAAAGACAGCAGACAAATCCCAAAACAATGGTCAGCTAAGTGTGTATTGAGCACAACAGCAGAGCAACCACAATTTAAGGGTCATCCAGCAGCAAACTGAGAGAAGCAGCAGAGCAGATAGCATTGAATGAGTCGCCAAGATGAGATATGATTGCAACAACAGATTATGCACAATGTGAAACCCACCCAGATGCTACAGGAGCACAAGAAACAGTTCAGAGAGTGGTTTATCAAATAACGAGTACAAAGTAAAATCCATCAATCGCAGAAGAACCATCATGTGAAATATGCATAGTTCTGATACAATAACAGAAAAACAAACCTGAGGTCTGGGGGAATAAATTGTGTGTATAGTGAGATAATCAGGTTGAACATGTGACTGCCTATTTGGTAGGTTAAAGAAAAAGTGCAGTCTCTCCAGGTGTGAATCAAAAATAAAAGCGAAAAGAGACAAAGTACTGCAGGATTCGAGTTGCTTTGTTTTATTTATAATTTAGAGTTACTCATTGGATAAGCATGCCGGGACTGATCCCTCTGTAGGAGTTTAGAGTCTACAAATGAAGGTGCCACTGAAGGATTAATATAGAACTGTCCTGAGAAAAGGACAGACATATCTTGAGGAATTTGGTGGGTAGCAAGGGATGCATACAAAAACTCTGAGCGCATGAAGGGCCAGGAAAGAGGCACGATTGCATTAAAAGTATGAGGTTTTGGTTCTGGGAAGCTATAACATGAGTCACTTTCAAGATGCAGGAAGGGTGAGTCCGAAGAGCTATCCTTTCCATGTGAAGCATTATGAAGGGTTCATAGTTGTTGAAGCTCACTTATATGCCTGGCCCACGGAATACACACTAAGAAGGTTGTCTTTCACAAAAAACGTTGTAGGTTGCAAGATATCACTGGTTTGTGCATCAGCCTGAGGAAAACCAGATTGAGGCCTCAGGGTGAAATGTGCCAGAGGGAAGAGATGCATAAGGTCCATCCGAGCCCTCTTGAGAGCCATGTGAAGGATTTTCCAGTCCTCACCTCCATCCGAGTCTGAAAAAGGCATCATGAAAAATACATGACATCACTCATCATGTAAGCAGATTAATGTTATTTTCAAATTGGAGCTTCCTACTTTTATACCAGTTTGTGGTAGATGGTAGATATCGGCCCTACCTGGGCTCTCCCTGATCAACTGGAGAAATATAAAATTCTGAGTGGGCCAGGGGAAAGGCATACAGAAACAACCCCTTCCCAGTTCACTTTAAGGCCACCCCTTGGGAAATAAAGTGCTCTCTCCATCAAAGAAGCAAGTTGATTACACCCAGTGTTGCGGTTGGTCCCAAATGTGTCTGCCCCTGACCTCAAATATGTGGTTGGTCACTTTGGGCCTAGTCAATGTCAGACATTAAATATGTTGTTGAGGGCTTCCAGGAGGATCATCTTTTCATGTTAAAAGTAGATGCCCTTCTAGTCTGTTTGTTCTGGTTTTGTTGGTCCCTGAAATATGGGAGACTAAAAAGAACATACTTTGTTGTAGTGTCCACTTTCGCACAGCTATAACCAGCCAGCAAAGGTGTAGGGATTAGGTATGCCCTTTTATCTGGATGTAGATAGAGATCTGGCCTTTTATTTGTGAGGACCATCACCTTCTTGGACCTCAACACTGGTAGGAAAGCCTTCAACATGAAAGATCTTTGACAGGTTTATGTGGAGGAATGCATCTGGTTTGTCCTACTCCGATCCAATGGAGAAATACCTGTAGTGGAACCACCGTCCACATTCTGAGGATTCAGCTATAACTGTGAGCAGCAAATGGAAGTGGCATCCCAGTACTAAGTTGGGACCATGATCGACCACTGAAAAGTCAGTCGGATTGGCAAGCTTTGACTAGTTGTTTCAGGGTAGTGTCTCTGCTCTGCCACATGGGGTTTCAGGGAGTGTCTTGCCACAGAGAACCCATCCCGGGGTACATTGAGTCTGTGGAACCATCAGGTTCTCTTCTTGGGGATCCTCTTCAATAGTCATTAGCACATGAATATTCCCGCCAATGTGCGGGACCCCGGAAACACATCACATATATGTGAAAAACATATGTAGCTATATATATATATATATATATATATATATATATATATATATATATATATCCATATATACATATAAAACACACAATGCAGCCTCCCATAGACATGCTGAGCAATGTTGCAAGGAATTCTCATGTACATAAACAAATTCCAATAAAGCATGGAGAAAGAAAGTCTTTGAAAAGTGCTTTAATATACAGCAGAAAAGACAATCCTGCAAGGAATAATGAAAAAACATTGCCAGAACATAGGCTGCATTGTAGAAACATTAGTGTAGAAAGCTGAAAAGCTAACCCACATAAACACTCAGATAAACTGGCACCGTGCCTTTAAGGCAGCCATGACCCCTAGCTTCCCATCATGCCTCAGGGGTGACAGTTAGGTCAGTTGTTCTTTCCGGCTCCTTCTGTCACGACCCTGGTTACTTCATCTCTACCTTTTTTCTGATTTCTGTCAGAAAATACTTAAATTTTTGAGTCAAAAACCTTTTACTTCAATGTCTTTTTTGGTGTTGGAGTATTTCTCTACTGTTTTTGAGAGAGTTGAGCACTGTTTTTCAGTCAGAAATGCCCTCTTTTTTTGACCCTTGCCCTTCCTGTGGCAAGAGGAAGGCTAAATCCGACTCCCATCCTGTCTGTATTCTATGCCTTCCTTCTGAACATAATCCTAAATCTTGCCAGCATTGCCAGCTGCTGTCCAAGAGAACTCTGAAGGACAGGGAGAGGATTCGCCTCAATGGGCTGGCTGAGAAGAGAAAATCACCTTCTAGAAGCAGGTCTCCGATGAAGAAGAGGAAAGAGAGAGCCTCCACTCCATCCAGAAGTAAGATTCCAGTATGCTCTCCCTCAGCGTCCGGCTCGGCGCCTCAAATCCCTTCATTGGCTACGAAAACATAGACTATCCTCTCCGACGGCAAGGGATTAGACGTCGAGACCAAGAGTGAAATATACCACACGTCGTTCGACGTCGACATGGCGTTCTCCGTCGGCGACGAGAAGTGTCCCGCTCTCGACTCCACTGACTTCTAGAAGACGGTCAGCATAGAGAGAAAGATCAACGTCAAGAAGGATTTCTCAGTCTACCCCTTCATCGTTGAGGTCTCCTGCACGCTCAACGTCGAAGGTGAGGTCTATGGGATCCAGACATTCGAAGCACCATGAGAGATCGACGTCGAGGAGAAGATCAGGCCCTTTGAACTCACCAGTGATGGTGGTCGATGTCGAGAAACTCCCCATCGACGTCACATCGCTCGTCAAGACGCTGATCATGCTCCAGAAGCCGCAGAGAGTTCTCTCACTCCATTCGGAGCTCACCCTAGACGGTTGTGTCATCACGCAGTGCTTCTGTTCACTCGCAGGAACCTACAAAATCACCCAGAGGAGGTTCTCCAAGGAGACAGCGATCTCCTTCCATCCATCTGTCTCCCAGATGGCTACAACCTCTCCATCATTGGCAGACAGGGCCCACAGGTCACGCTCAACGGCCTACGGACTACTCCAGTCCGCTGCAAGATCATCATTGCAGCGTCTTGTGAGGGAAGTGGACAGATCACCCATCACTCGGGCCAGAGAACATCGAGGCAGATCCCCTGAACGCAGGTCATCTCAGGGACATCGCAAGAGGCGGCGTACACAGTCTTGGTCTTCCTCTTCAACACATTCGTCTAAAAGGGATTACTCACCTACCCTGACGGATAGTCCTCCCTCCAGAGTGTCATCTATTGACCACATCGCAAGTTCTTGCGATTCATGGTGGGAACAAAACATTACCAGTCAAAGCTTTGGAATAAGCTACCTGAGTATCTCCGTAAAGAATCCAACTTGCTACACTTTCGGAAATTACTCAAAACTCTTCTGTTTAAAGAAGCATTAAACGTAGGCTAACTCCTTGATGATCCGTGCTGTCCACCATCTACTCAGCTAGTTGTTTCCTCTCCCCTGGTTCCAGGTGCTAAGAGACCTGTCGGTGATTTGGCGCTATATAAATCGCAGTTAACATAACATAACATTACCGTTCGGCCTAAAATCAGCTCCAGGGGTATTCACCAAATGCATGGCAGTAGTAGCGGCAGCATTACATCGCCAAGGCCTGTTCGCATATCCATACCTGGACGACTGGCTGTTGAAGGGATAATCCCCTCAAATGGTACAGGAACACATTTGCATCTGCCTAAATCTCCTTCAGCGCTTAGGCCTGCATATTAATCTAGACAAGTTGATCCTTCAACCGACTCAATCACTCCACTATCTGGGCGCCAACCTCAACTCTGACCTCGGAAAAGTGTTTCCTTCGGAGGAGAGATTGTCATCAATTGAACACTTTTCATGATGTTCTCACCAGAGGAACTCAGAAGCTGGGCATCACCATGTCAGCTACTCAGACAACTACATCCATCATTTTTGAGACGCTCCATCAAAGGTCTGCGGCTAGGCCATTGCTCCCTTTGGTCCCCGATATCATCGAGCCGGTAATGGATCTCTTCCTCGCTCCAGCATCGGCTAAAGCAGCTCCAGCTCGGATCCTTAAAAATATAAGCCAGCTGAGTCGGATCCTCTTTTCCTTAGATCGGATCCACCTCCGACTCTGCATGCATCTGTTTCCCTGCTGCAATAATGACAGTTACATCTTCCTCCTCTGGGTAAAGAGAGTAGAGCACAAGATTCTTGGGGACGGAAGGCTTGTGGCTCTGCAGCACCTTCTCTACAAGTGTCCAAAGCTGCGGCTCTGCTGGGTCGTTATGACAGGTCACCATGGGACTCACTGGAGTGCTTTAAGGACAAGCTCCATGTTAGACCTGGCTTCCTGGGCACTCAGGGGTAACTGCTCCAATCGCATCAACTGGAGTGTTCCCCCACTGGTGTCCTGGGGCCTCAGTGCTAGTGGACCTAAAACTGGATATCCAAGTACTCCTCTCCAGCACTTGACTCTCTCAGGGTAGCGAGACAAAGCAGTCCAAGGCTTACTCAAGGAACACGGCGACCGGGAACACACAGAGGAGGGATACCGTGCGGCAGTACGTTTTACTTACGGAGAATTGCACCCAATTCCTATCCGGATTACACTACAGACATTCGGATCCCCTCCCGGTATGGCTAAACACATACAGGTGTTTAGTCTCATTTCGGAATAAACGAGCAGCATTCTACAGTCCAATACAGCTTTGTGATTACTTAGACCTCTTACCCGTTACCAGGGTGGTTTACGCCAATTTCAGATTGACATACCCGTCAATCTTTCTTTCAGGATATATCGTTCTACTTGCTCAAAATAATTCCCCATCGACGAAACAATACCTGGAATTTTTTACCAGGTAGGCTATTAGCCCTGAAGAGTCGTGTTGACTCCACTTCAACACGATGAAACACGTGTCGGCTGATTGAGGCTGATTGCGGATTCAAATAAACATCCCTTTGAAAATAGAACACGAACACAAAGATCTGCTGTTTTCTGTTACTTGTTTTTGGTCACTTTTATCTTTATTGTCACACTGTTTTGTGGTTGCGAGAGCTTAGCTATTATAAGTTTATGAGAATCCCTGATTGTCTTTGAACGGTTTTAGGGTTTTCCGTTCGCTCTTCACGCACCACGCATCTGAACACTTCTCCTTACAGGTTGTAACGTTTACTTCAGGCAGAGCACCGTTATCTGAAAATTCTCTCAACCCTATTTAGCTGTTTTCCTACTCAAGGAGATGAGATGGGGTTAGACATTCAGAATACAGTGCACACCGTACTACCAGCTGATAAACTCAATGTCCAGTCAGTGCTTTACTTTTTATAAAAGAAAAGTACTTTAATACACACAAGATAATTATACTACACATAAAACTAGGATAAACAGCGAAAACCAGATGCTCCTCGACCCTCTGGGACATAGTTCTGACCCCAAACAGTATTATAGCGCCTAGACGCCAAGCACTATAAAAACACAGTTAACATGAAAACACACAATAAGCATTGCATATTACAGACCATGTTACACAGGGCTGCTGTCATTCACTAGAGCCTTGATACCAATCTTTGGATTAAAAGGATATAGTTTCAGCATATGATGTGGTTAAATGTTCTTGATCAGCCCCATAACCCCCACCCAAAGCAACAGAAGTTTCCTCCCGTCATGAGTGAGGACATCGCTCTAGTGGTGTCAGGGATCTGACCACAGGTGCCTGATGTCTTGGCACAGTTTACTGGAGTCCCACTAGTCCAGTAGCCACTGGCTAGCTGTAGGACGTAGGGGTTGGATAGAGTGCCAGTTCATCCTGATACCCCCAGAGATCACAAAAAGAAAGGTGGGGGCCTGTTTCACTGGCCTCTATCCCTAGCTACTGCTTGTACAGGCTCCCACAGCGCAGGGGAGGTTAGAGGGAATGTGTCTCACCTTCAAGGACTAGAATCGAGCTTCCCCCTCTGGTTCCTTTGATGTGCCACAAGCTTCCTTTCCACACCAACTCCTTTGATGTGCTGTAAGCTTCCTTTCTACACCTTAAGCAGCTGTCTGTAATTCCCTTGTTCAAAAGCGCAGGCTCCACAAGTCTCACAGAAACAGCTGGTCTCCAATGTTGCAGATACCCTGGATTCTCCTTGAACTCTTGGCAGCAAACTCCACCCGTCATAGAGAAAACTGCCTTAGTTCCAGACGCAGTGAACAGTGTCTCATCTCCTGCCTGCACACTGCGGGTTGCACCTGGCTATCTTCAGATGGACCTGGCGTGGCCGCCTCTTCAGTCATAGACCAGTCTTGAACAACAGCTAACGACTCAGGCAAGACTTTTATCACCTCTGATGGATAGGCTCATCCAATTAAAGGGTCTGCTACTTTTGCATCCTGAATACACCTCCAATCACAAACCATTCATGGCATGTTTAATGCATGGGTAAAGCATGCACAATTTCCCTACATGTTTTCCTGGTACTAGCCTGTGCAACTTCCTAAAGAGGAATTTTCATTAACTCCAGCCCAGGAGGCACTGACCAGTGGGGGAGGGTCCTCTTCGCAGTTAGTGCAGCTAAACCCAGATAAAGAGCTGAGTGTCTACCCCAGTTTACCAGGCCTTTCCAAGGAAATGGGGGGGGGGGGGCACGGGGGGAGCTGGGATTCCAGCAGAACAGTTTGCATTCCTCACACTGGCTCAGCTCACCATTCTTCCCCAATACACCCACGGGCCCTCGAACACACATCAGACAGACAAAGGAAACAGGACCACGGGCATGGCAGACTGCATAGACTTGGTCAGGAGGGTGCCTAGGGACTCACCCCTCCTGACTATAGATTTATTGCTGCCCCCACTGTCAGTCTACCACAGCCTTAATAGAGAGGGCAGTAGCCACTCTCCGAAAAATAGGGGTGCACTAGGCATGCCCCCTCAACCTCAGAGCTAAGCTCTAGGTTCTCATTCCATGTAAACAGGGAGAACCTCAGTGGACATGTATGATTGTCATGCTCACTGAGGTAGGGATCTAGAAACCATACAGTAGCTTTTGAGTGACTTGCCTGGAGATTAGCATAAGGCAGGGGAAGCACTCTCTCTAGAGACATGCAGGAGACTTCCCTTCCCAACATATGCCCTCCCCAGATCAGAGTGGCCGGTACTTACTTCCCAGTGGGAGAAGACCGATCATCTGATTGGATAAACCGGCGGGAAAGTCCATCTACATTACCGTGCTGTAAGCCTGCTTTATGTTTCACAGTAAAATCTAGTCCCTGCAGAGATATGGACCACCTGAGCAACTTGACATTCTCTCCCTTCATTGACATGAGCCACTTGAGGGGCTTGTGATCTGTCTGAACCACAAACCTTGCACCAAGCAAGTAAGGCCTGAATCTTCGAAGGGAATCTTCGAAGGGCCCACACTATTTAAAGCATTCTTTTTAATTCTTTTTAATCCGCAGACCAGTTCTGCTCCCTGGGGAGTAGTCGGCGGCTGAATAAGGCCACCGGATGCTCCCTTCCCTTCTCATTGAGCTGGGAGAGAACTGCCCCTTGTCTGAAGCATCTTCCGGGGCCTTCAACACAGGTGCATTGCATAGTGCAGTCTTCAATTCATCAAATGCCTTCTGACACTCTTCAGTCCAGATCACCTTCCTGGGCTGCTTCTTAGAGGTCAGGGCTGTCAATGGAACAACAATGGTCCCATAGTTTGCTACGAAGTTCCAATAGTAACCAGTAAGGCCCAGAAAGGCCCTTACCTGGGTCTGAGTAGTGTAAGTCTCCCAGTCCAGCACCGCCTGGACTTTAGCCTCCAGGGGGCGAACCTTCCCATTACCCACCTGATATCCAAGATAAACAACAGAGGACTGCCCAACTTGACACTTGGTTGCCTTAATGATCAGCTTGGCCCCCTGCAGCCTCACCAACTCCTGCTCCAGGTGTCCCATGTGGTCCTCCCAGGAGGAGCTGTAGACAGCAATGTCATCCAGGTACACCACACAGAACTCTTCCAGGCCTGCCAATACATGATTAACTAGGCGCTGGAAAGTGGCGGGAGCATTCTTCAATCCAAAAGGCATAACTTTAAATTGGTAGAGGCCCCCTGGGGTTGAAAATGCTGTTTTCTCCTTGGCACCAGGTGTTAATGCAATCTGCCTGTAACCGCTGGTTAGATCAAAAGTACGAAGGTACTTTGCGGCACCCAACCTATCCACCAGCTCATCAGCTCAGGGAATAGAATGGGCATCAGTTTTTGTCACAGTATTTAAACCGCTATAGTCCACACAAAAGGGCAGGTAAGCTGACCCCTGCTTAGGCACCAACACCACTGGACTGGCCCAGGGACTACGGGCGTGTTCAACAACCCCCAGGTGAATGCACTCTTGAACCCGGTCTGACATCCTATATGTATTGCTCTTAACAGGCAGGGTGTCCCCTGTGTCTATGTCATGCACACAGACAGGCTGTGGAAAATTGAATTTTGCCTTGTCATGTGTGCCTACGTGTTCCCCACCCTATGTTATATGTGCATGATTCATATGCATGTATTCCCATATGACCGAATAAAGACGCAATTATAGTTGTGTCCAACGTTAGTATGCCAGTTATCTAGTTCCTGTGAAAGCAACGTGAATTAGGCTTCCAGGCCTATGTTGCCAACGTTTTACATTGTGCACGTTAATTCAGCAAAATGTCCCCGTTTCTAGGCCTCATGAGGGCCCGGACACCAGATTCAAGCTCCAGTCTCCTGAACCACTCCGAGGAGCGATGCAGCCCCCACCTGCATCCCTGACCCTTCACTTACTTCCTGCCGCGCAGCGCGGTACCCGGCCTGGCACTGCCTGCCTGTCTGCCAAGAATATGTTATGCCTCCAGTTATCAGTTCAGCTCCTCGTCTTCACATTCCTAAGCTAACGAACCACATAAACATCTTCAGCTATAGTCTAGTCTTTCTGTCTCCATGCAAGTGAATTACTTTATTAATGTCCATAGAAGATTCATAGCACACGCAATACATGAAGAATATATGCATGCACCAGTCTTAGTGTCAAGTAGCCTTTACCCTGATAACTTTTAGACCCTATCAACATGTACTCTAAACACCAGATACCAGATATGTTATAGGTACATGTCGTCCTGACACCGCAGACTTTAGTCTCCTCTTCTGGTGCAGAAGTCAGAGCCCCCAGTTCTCCCCAGATACACGTCATTGTCCGTTTGCGCGCACCACTAGGTTAAAGGTCCCAGCTGCTCAAGTAGCCCCTCCATGTATCCACCCATTCATGACACTTCTGTGACGTCTACATCACATGTCTTCGTGCACGCCCTGTGCACGCCTTCTTTTCACGCCCATGTGTTCTTTATCTTACGCTTGTCACTTGTTACGCCTACTGTATGTAATGTAATTGTGATGTTTTTAGTATATATAGCTTGTACTGTTAATGAGACGTTGCAGCTGCCATCCCGTGCCTTCTATGCCATTCTATTTCAGGCTGTCCCGATCCTGTCCCTTCCCTTATGCCTGATTAAAGCCTGTTAACCTCAGATTCCTCGGATCCTGCCTCTTATTTATTGAGCTATCTGTTTTCTTTAATGTATTCAAAAATAGTACCGGTAATTAATTATTTATTTACCACATAAATGGCGCCCGAACAGGAACTTACCTCTTCCCCACGCGCCGGCGATGTAACGCAGGCCCCCTGACCCTTCTACAGCCGTGACGGAACTCTACCGTGCACGTGCAGATATTTCTGCTTCAAGTATCCCTCCGGCCCACGGAGGAGACGGAGACTGCGGTCCGGCATCCAGACGAGGCGGTGTGGAATGCGGTTTGTCCCGACCAGAGCCCAAGCCGAGAGAACAAGGTCCGAGGTATCCAGAGGCCCACCTGTAACCGAAGCCCCGAAGTTCGAAGCGCGAGTAACCAGACGTCGTAGCAGTCCAGTCCAGTCCGAGGCCTTCAGTTTCTGCTTCCCGGTGAGTACCGTTGCGGGGGAAGTATCTAGACAGGATCATTAGTTTGTTCCTGGTCCGATGGGTTTGGGTACACAGATCCAGTCCGAAGTATTCACCTAGGTGGATATGGTATGACGTGTCTCTTTATGAGACCGGTATGTTCTGTACTGTTTTAGCAGTGCATCTAGTATTTCTAGTAAGTCCATTCTCGAGAAATTCAAGTATTATGTTTTCAATGTATCAGGTAATATTTCTGCTCGATCTGTTATTCATGTATTTTTATGTCGTGGTATGAGTGATTTGTTTGCCATTTCATTACTGTGTTTATTGTGTATTGTGTTAAAGTCTAAATACAAAGTTAAGATGCCTCTGTTCTCGAAATTACGTCAGATAAAGACTAGAAAAGGGTTACTCGAAGAAGCAGTTCCTGTCCCTCCTAGGGACAGTCCTGGTCATTTTATGTATCACAAGCATGGCTTAGATGCCATATTATATCTAGACTTGTGGTCGGATTACACGAAAGATCTTGAAGAGAAATATAGGTGGCCTGTATCAGGTACATGGGATGCCGAGTGCATCATGCGAGTAGAAGAAGCATTATGGAAAAAGAAAGCCAGACAGTCCCAGAAAGATGCTATCGAGTTATGGCGCAAAGAATCTCACAGGAGATCCGAGAAAGAATTTAGAAAAGCAGAATTAAGTAGGGAATCCTCAGAAAAAGCCCAAGAAAGGGAACTTCTAGAAGAAGGTGAACGAGTTAGAGCAGAACAGTCAGACAGACAGAGAAATGCCCTTATTAAAGGTATGTATCCTCTTCTTGCCGAGGGCTTGCCGAAGGCAACCCCGGAAGTACCCTGTAACTTACCGCCACCATTGGTCCCGACTAAGCTACGTCATAAACCGACTGCAGCTGAAATTTTTCTGTCGTCCTATTTGGACGATACAGTCCCAGAATATGCAAATTCCATTCTGCCTGCTCACCCTCAGCATCCTGTTAATAATGTATTTCCTGTTCCTCCTGACACTGGTCCCGGGAACCCTGCCCATGTGCCAGTACCCCCGGACCAGTCCACACCACGTGTTTTGCCAGTTACTTTACCAGCACATTCAGTATTAATAGACGATTCTAGTTCAGGAGGAGCGGGGGGAGGTGCTCCTACCACCCCGCCTCAAGTAAAACGAATGACGCTGAGAGAAACAGCGTTACAGCGTACGCCAAAAGTAACTACATACGCAGATCTCAAGCGACACCTTACTGATTGTAGATATGATTCAGTACCAGGTGAGGATCACATGATCCTGTATTCAGTACGTTTAAGACGAGTTGCCAACTTTTTGGCCACCCTGCCCGATATGAAGGAACATCTAGACCGAATATATCATTTTATCCGTACAGGGGAGAATCCAGGAAGTATTCACGAAGCTATGGCAAACAGAAAGGTCGAGATTCAAAGTATGATTCTGCAGTTTATAATTAACTGTTTGATAAGAGAACAGGATTATCCTGATAAAGATAAAGAAGAGATGAGAGTTCTGACGAGATGGAGTGACAATATAGCCGAGGGAAAACACAAGACACAAGGTAGTGTAGAAAGTATGTACAGGAAAATTCGTAAAGAAATTTTACGTATACACGAGAAAGAGAAAGCAAATAGAGCAACCGAGAAAGAGAATGACTCTTCCAGTGAAGAGGTAGACAGCGAGAATCCCGACAGAATAGCGTATGTAGGTAGAACTAGATTTTCCGACAGACATTCACGCCTAGATTACAAGAAAGTTTTTCCTCCTCCAGTACCAGAACAGTGTTCTCTGGAACAAGTATTCCAGGCTACAGATAAAATCCTGAAATTACGAATAGGTTATAGTGAGCCTAGTACCATGTATGAACAAGAACTAGCCCGATCAGCAGTCCGATGGACTAGTGATTCTACCACGTTTCCAGATGAAATAGTGGCCCAAACGTTTCTGAAACTGCCCCCAGCCGAGCAGCGTCTGGTGGGTATGTATATGATTCAGCACCTCATCACACTGTATGAGGATCAGCATTCTGATCCAGGTCCTTTGTATGATATCCTGAACGAGTTACTCCTAAACAGATGGAAAGGTCTAGGTACCGATTTGATTAGCGTCATTTTAGAACAATGCCACAAATACAGAACGTTCCTGAATCCACATTTTGTTCCTGTTCCACCCCCAGCCAGAAAGTCGTTCTACATAGACAGACAGAATCCGTTACGAGAAGTACATCCAGTTAAGGGAACGGGGGCTGAGCTAGAACGAGTATTTGTTTACACCCCTATCACGAAAATAGAACTTCTAGAAATGAAAAAGTTAATACCCTGTCACGATAAAGATCCAGCAGGGTTCCACCGTGAATTAAAGGACATGCTCCGTATGGGAGAATACACGTACCCTGATATCATTAAAATGTTAAAGGTCCTGTTGCCTGCGGGCATATATGAAAAACTTAAAGAAAAAGAATGGGAGGTGGGAGAGAAAAAGATAGATTGGACCGCATTAGAGACTGAAGATAACACACGGGTTCCAGGTACCAGTCTTGGGGAAAAAGCTAAAGCATTGCCCGAATTGTTAATACAAGTCTTGCCAAGATTACTAGCCACGAAAAAGGAAGACTGGGATGCTATCTCAGCCTGTAAACAGAAACAAGATGAAGACACTAGTGATTTTTATTCTAGATTTGAAAAGTGTTTCATTATAAATAGTGGTCTGAAAACAAGTAGTGAGTCATATCCACATCTTTTTGTTACCAAACTGGTCGAGAATTCAAGTCCACAAGTTAAAAATCGAGTACTGAAAGTCGAGAGTACCTGGCAAGCTAATACTCCGTCACAAATGCTCCAGATGCTCCAGTATCACCAGAACAGAATCAGGGAAGAGCAAGAACACGAAAGGAGACGTATGAAAGACACGAAAATGAAGGTGCTAGTTGCACAGTCTGTTCCACAAGACAGTCAGAAGAGGGGTCCGAATCAAACTAGTCATCCTGCAGCTCCCGTTAAAGGGACATGCAATTACTGTAAACAGCCAGGTCATTATATAAACGAATGTGCAGTTCTGAAACATAACATAGCTACTGGTAAGACGAAAGAGAGACCACGTCCGCCTAGACAAGATCAAGTTCCGCAGAATACACAAGCACCACAGAACGCACAACAGACAGTTACAGTACCGCAGCCTATAGCTGCCACACAACACGTTACACAGCAAATGTACCAGTATGCACAGTCGGAGTATCCAGAATATCAGCAGTATTCATGAAACAGCCTAGAGAGGGAGGTAGGCTTGCCTCTCATCGAGATTCCTGTAGATCAAGAGGGTCCCTATGTACACAGTCAAGTATTAGGGAAAGACAGAAAGTTTCTGATTGATACAGGGGCAAGTAGGACTACCATCAGTCATGACAAGGTTCCAGGGGCTCCACTCTCAGGCTCAAGAAATGTTTCCCTTGGATTTTCAGGAAAGCCTATTGTTAATGAAATATCGAAACCAGTTTCCCTAGAAGTTGGTCCATTGTCCCGAACTACAGACTTGTTACTTACGAAATCTTGTCCAGAAAACTTATTGGGTATCAAGACATTGAAAGAATTAGGAGCAGTTATTTGTTGTTCCCCAGAAGGAGTAAGACTGTTCCTACGAGATTTTAAAGGTCATTATGTATTACGTGATTTTGATCCAAGATTATTGAATGTACCACAGCATTTATGGGCGCAAGGTCCAACTGATGTAGGTTGTATGCATATTACACCCCACCGTGTCACTCTGAAACAAGGTGTAGTATTACCACGAATCCGACAGTACAAATTGCCACCTGAGGCTGTAGCAGCCTTATCCAAAATTATTGACGAGCTTATTGCTCAAGGAGTGGTTGTAGAAACTGACTCCAATGTATGTAATTCTCCTATCATTCCGATTCTGAAACGTACTGATCCAAATGCACCTCCAGTTTATCGATTAGTGATTGACCTTCGAGAACTTAATAAATGTATCATACCCCAGTACCCAGTGGTCCCAGATATTTCTTCCCTATTGACAGCCATTGATTCCGAAGCTACGTTCTTTACTGTTATTGATCTCAAGAACGCATTCTTTAGTGTCCCCATTCATCCAGACAGCCAGTTTCTTTTCGGATTCTGTTTAAATGGAAGGAGCTATAAATTTACACGAGCTCCTCAAGGTTTCACAGAAAGCCCTAGCATTTATAGTCAAGCACTTAAAAGACAACTAGACAATATTCACATGCCAACTGACACTGCTCTGCTCCAGTATGTCGATGATCTACTGATCACAGCCCGTTCTGAACGTGACTGCGAACGTGCGTCACTTACAGTCTTGTATTTCCTGGCCGAGATGGGGCACAAGGTGTCCCCTTCTAAATTACAATTCTGTGTCCAGCAAGTGGTCTACCTTGGACACTTACTGTCCAAGAGGGGTAGGCAGTTGACACCAGACCGTATCCAGTTAATAGCACGTCTTCCACAGCCCAAGACTCAGAAGGAGGTACGAGCTTTTATCGGCCTCACTTCTTACTGCAGACAATGGATTCCTCAGTACGCATATCTAGCCAAGCCACTGATACAGTTAACGACACAGGAGGCAGCCACATCGACTGTCCTCCCTTGGACCCAAGAACATACACTTGTTTTCAATAAGTTAAAGAAAGCCTTATGCCAAGCACCTGTTCTAGCAACACCGAACTACAGTAAGCCTTTTACTCTTTTTGTTACTGAACGTGAAGGTACTGCATTATCTGTTCTTACACAAGATCAAGCAGGACAGTACAAGCCATGTGCTTATTTTTCTAGCACATTAGATCCGGTGGCCCAGGCCCTGCCTGCGTGCCTCAAGTCAGTTGCAGCCACAGCACTAGCTATCAGACAGAGTGATTCCATAGTGTTAGGACACTCCCTGACAGTACAAGTTCCACACTCCGTGGAAGTTCTTTTAAACCGAACACAGACTCAGCACTTGACAATTGCACGTTTAACAGGTTATGAACTGACACTGTTTCAGCCACACATAGAAATCAGACGCTGCAACATTTTAAATCCTGCTACACTGTTACCCTCAGTTACTCCAAATCCTGCCACACATGACTGTGTGGAAGTTGTTAACACCATGACAAAGCCAAGACAAGATTTGACAGACATTGCATTACCTGATCCCGACTTGACACTTTATGTGGATGGCTCATGTATGAGAACCAGTACAGGAGAACTAGTAGCCGCGTATGCAGTGACTACTGAAACTGAAGTTATAGAAACACATCGTATTGACACCCTGTCTGCTCAAGCAGCAGAGCTTGTCGCTCTGACCCAAGCATGCATACGAGCCAAGAACCTGAAAGTAAACATATACACAGATTCACGTTATGCATTCGGAGTCGTACACGATTTCGGAGTACTCTGGCAAGAGCGAGGTTTCATGACTTCTCATGGAACCAAGATTCAGCATGGCCCCCTCATTCAAGCTCTGTTAGATGCAATACATTTACCGACAGCTATCGCTATCATGAAGTGCAAGGCACATACGAAAGGCACTGACATCATTTCCCAGGGTAACGATCTGGCAGACCGAACAGCCAAGCTCACAGCTCAGACTCCAGACATTCCAGTTAACACAATACAAACAGACATTCCAGCCCAGACTACTTGTATGACAGTTAAGGACCCTACACAAGACGTACTAGATATACAGTCACATGCTACTCCCGATGAAATCAAGAAATGGTCTGAACAAGGAGGGGTCCAGACAGATCAAGGATGGTTGACGAAGGGAAAAGCCACATGGTTTCTCCCCGACTCTATGGTTCAAGTAATTATTAACACCGCACATAGTCCAGCACATTTAGGAGAAAAAGCCATGTTAGACAGTATTCAGAACCTTTGGTTTAACAAGCATTTACGAGCAGCCGCCAAGCAGAAAGTGCGTACCTGCATGATCTGTTGTCAGTTCAATCCAGGTAAAGGTGTCCCGGTGGAACAAGGTGGATTCCATCCTCCTGACCACCCTTTTGAAGTCCTCCAGATGGATAATATTCAGATGGAGCGATGTCGAGGTTTCAAGTATGTCCTCGTAGTTGTATGTGCTTTGTCCAGGTGGACAGAAGCATATCCAGTCCCAGATTACACTGCCGCGACCACTGCCAGGCAGTTGGTTCGTGAGTATTTTCCCCGCTATGGTTTACCAAGGGTCGTGTATTCAGATAACGGCCAGCCATTCTCATCCGAACTCATGAAACAAGTATCCCTTCTGTTAGGGTACCAGTGGAAGTTCCATTGTGTACGACACCCCGAAGCAGCCGGTCTCGTTGAGAGACATAATCAGACTCTGAAAATCCGCCTTGCCAAAGTATGTGCAGAAAAAGGCGTAGATTGGTTGGTAGCACTGCCAGTCGCCCTCTTTTATATGAGAATGGTCGCTCACTCCCGTTCAGGTCTGTCACCTTTTGAGGTAATTTTCGGTCGTCCCCCAAACATGTGGGGTACTCCTAGACCCCGTAAGATAACTGATGTTGACAGTAATATGCTGACAGATTACCTGGCCTCCTTGATGTCTGCACTACAATCTTGTCGTTCACAGGTTGCCGCTGCTTTACCAGACACCACCGACGTGAAACCGCACGAGGTCATACCAGGCGACCTTGTCCTTGTGAGGAACTTTGATCGTTCAAGTCCGCTGGAGCCCCGTTGGAAGGAGCCACGCCTAGTACTACTCACCACGAGGACGGCCATAAAGGTGGAGGGCCGAAAAGGGTGGTTGCACTGCAGCCATGTAAAGCGATTCCATGGACTTCGGCCAAAGACATTTTTCAAAGACTGCCCCGTTCTCAAGGACTGCCCAGATACTGAATCTAAACTTCCCTTGTTAGAGAAAACTCCGCAGCAGGAGTATAAAAAGAAACTAAGGTCTAGTAAGTCAGCCAGTTTAATTGTCTAAGTCCCTCTCGGGTGAAACGGTTAGACAGGTTCCTGACATGTATGAGATAGACCCACACAGTGAGAGAGTTAGTCAAAACTCTAAGAGAATACGTTATCAAAAGAATCTCCGAAGTAGATGTATTGTCACTCTTGTATTTATGACATTTTTGAGTCTTATGGTTACCTGCATAAGTTATGCTTTACATTTATGTTTTCCTATTAATTCACATGTACATATGTTTTCTAATGTTACAGCAGAGCACACTTTTAGTGACCTGCCTCCTCACGAGTTATCCTATCGTCTTGCAATGCGCAATAATACTTTTATCCGTATGTTACACTATTCACACCAGACTAGCAATGCCACTAATTGTTGGGTGTGTGGTCGACTCCCCCCTTTCCAGACACCGAAGGGAGTTCTGCCACTCTTTCCTTATCCGTTTTCGCATAATGGTTCGTGTGGAGCATGGTCCACGTTAACGTCATCCTCGAATGATATGTCCCGTCTGAATAGAACATGTTTCCCAGACAAGGAGGGTCTTTCCCATAGAACAGGGTTAGATCTAGAAAACGAAGTATATGATCTAGGTAATTATTCCTCGAATTTCATGGTTTTGAATGTTCAGTCCGAGACTACTCCAGATTTGCCAGCTATTTCAGTTCTACCAGTTAAAGGCGAATTATGTGTCAGAAAGAATGGTTCTATACATCTAGGACATAGTGATTGTACTACTATGGTCGAGGATAGTGACAGTGGGAAATCTATTTTCAAAGCCTCATGTCATTCGTATTTTGTGTGTGGTCAGACCGCATATGTACGTCTGCCCCAAGATTGGGATGGAACATGTTATATTGCCTTCCTACTGCCACCAGTTTTCCTAGCCCCATCTGATTATCACAGAAACACACATCTAGTACACGTTAGACATAGAAGGGAGATCGAGTCCCCGATTGTCGATCAAACTGAAACTACTCTAGAACAATACCAAGACTTCAATAAAGGTTTCTTTTTCTTTATAGGTCCTGTCCAGAATAGTAAGTTAATACGTAGGTTAACTAGAACCCTTGAAGCAGTAGTGAATGAGACTACTTCCGCTCTAGGTAATTTAACCGAGGAGCAATCTGCTATGAGATTTGTCGTGCTCCAAAATCGTCTCGTCCTTGACGTCATACTGGCCGATAGGGGAGGAGCTTGTAGAGTCATCGGATCCAGTTGCTGCATTTTCATTCCTAATAACGCACCGTCTGTTTATTCAGCTATAACCAGACTTCATAAAATTGCCCATCAGTTGCACCAGAATCCAGGCACCTGGACATGGTCCGGTTGGCTCTGGAGTATTATATCTGCCTGGGGATGGAAAGTATTATCATTCCTAGGTATAGCAGTAATGATCATATTCAGTTGCTGTCTCGGTTTACAATGTGGCCCTGCGATTTGCGGCTTGTGCGCTACATCCTGTATTCCTAGTCCAAAGTCCCGTTCCAAGACAATTCGAGATGAGCAAATGATGCTATATGAAATGATAGATGGTATCATGAATATTGATGTTTCCTGATGGAAACGTAGGGCACAAGGAGGGAATGTGGAAAATTGAATTTTGCCTTGTCATGTGTGCCTACGTGTTCCCCACCCTATGTTATATGTGCATGATTCATATGCATGTATTCCCATATGACCGAATAAAGACGCAATTATAGTTGTGTCCAACGTTAGTATGCCAGTTATCTAGTTCCTGTGAAAGCAACGTGAATTAGGCTTCCAGGCCTATGTTGCCAACGTTTTACATTGTGCACGTTAATTTAGCAAAATGTCCCCGTTTCTAGGCCTCATGAGGGCCCGGACACCAGATTCAAGCTCCAGTCTCCTGAACCACTCCGAGGAGCGATGCAGCCCCCACCTGCATCCCTGACCCTTCACTTACATCCTGCCGCGCAGCGCGGTACCCGGCCTGGCACTGCCTGCCTGTCTGCCAAGAATATGTTATGCCTCCAGTTATCAGTTCAGCTCCTCGTCTTCACATTCCTAAGCTAACGAACCACATAAACATCTTCAGCTATAGTCTAGTCTTTCTGTCTCCATGCAAGTGAATTACTGTATTAATGTCCATAGAAGATTCATAGCACACGCAATACATGAAGAATATATGCATGCACCAGTCTTAGTGTCAAGTAGCCTTTACCCTGATAACTTTTAGACCCTATCAACATGTACTCTAAACACCAGATACCAGATATGCTATAGGTACATGTCGTCCTGACACCGCAGACTTTAGTCTCCTCTTCTGGTGCAGAAGTCAGAGCCCCCAGTTCTCCCCAGATACACGTCATTGTCCGTTTGCGCGCACCACTAGGTTAAAGGTCCCAGCTGCTCAAGTAGCCCCCTCCATGTATCCACCCATTCATGACACTTCTGTGACGTCTACATCACATGTCTTCGTGCACGCCCTGTGCACGCCTTCTTTTCACGCCCATGTGTTCTTATCTTACGCTTGTCACTTGTTACGCCTACTGTATGTAATGTAATTGTGATGTTTTTAGTATATATAGCTTGTACTGTTAATGAGACGTTGCAGCTGCCATCCCGTGCCTTCTATGCCATTCTATTTCAGGCTGTCCCGATCCTGTCCCTTCCCTTATGCCTGATTAAAGCCTGTTAACCTCAGATTCCTCGGATCCTGCCTCTTATTTATTGAGCTATCTGTTTTCTTTAATGTATTCAAAAATAGTACCGGTAATTAATTATTTATTTACCACAAGGCGTCAGCCCAGGGGTAAGTGAAAAGAGATGGGAACATTTCCCCAGCAGCTCTTAACACTCCACCTGCTGTTTCCTTCAGGAGGGTGCTCTGGTGGCAAACCAGGTAATCAGTACTGCAGCAGATGGTGCGTCCCTGGCGGCTCTCTCTTATGCACATGGCATATGTGCACAACAATCTTCCTGACTGCGCCTCACAGCGTTAAAACTGGAGATGCAGCAGCGCATCCTGAATCACCCTTTTTCTGGCACTTCAATGTTTGGTGCACACACAGAAGGAAAAGTTTTGAATGTTGGCGCTCCACCAAATATTCCCACATCTAAAGAAAGGCGATTGGATGTGTTCGGTGGACCTCCAAGATGCGAAGAAATGGTGAGGATGAAGGCTGAGTTGGGCACCTTAAAGGCTGTGGGCCTAGGGAAGAAAAAGGAATTTAGGAAGAGGTACAGGCCCTACAATCGCAAAAACTACCAACAGAGGGATTGTCGTGTATTTCTATAGGTTCTGATTCGATCCCCCTATTCCTGACCCTATTCTGGTTAAACTTACTAGCTAGTTAACTAACAGTCAGCCCATGAGGCAAGAAATCCCCCATGATGCAGATACCGTTATCTGACGCAGTCACACTACGGCACAGGAACGTGTTATCTGATTAGGTCATAACGCTTGAGATCTAATTAGACAAGCGATATTCCTCCAGCCCCTGATAAGGCATACGACGTTCTCATAACAAATCAAACCTATGACAACCTGGATAATCCGTGCGGCCATTGTTTTGATTTCACAGAGAACTTTAGTAAAGAATGTGCTAACGAGCAAGTCGTATGACATCTTTATTGACGTACCTATGTCCATCCTTACGTCAATCTCGGCACCTTTAAGGTATAAATATTGCCGACCTTGCCCTATGCAAACACACGCGTGGTGACAAGACGGAGCAGCCATACTTGCCGAAGCCGAGAGCAGAAGCAGACCCCGCAGGCAGCAGCCCCGCCTTCCTGACGCGCTGAGAGACGCGCTGCTATCTCAAGCCGAGAGACCCAGCACCGGCGCTTCTGGGCAGCCCTCGCAGGCAGCCTGGAATATCGAGAGCAGAGAAAGAGATACCATTCCTCATTCATCCTAAATTCCAGGTACAGAACTGAATAACCCCTCCTAGAGAATTCTTTAGTTATTCACTTGGCAAAAACAAACTTAAACTAAACTGTAACTTTCTATTCCCGCCCACGCATTAGACTTAGGTCAGGTACACGGGGTAGGCGTATTTAGAAACACCAGTTGAGTACGTTTAGTCAAATGTATATGTGTATGTAAATATATTTTAATCATTTTAAACATCATATGGCTCAGAAACCATATCAATGTTTTTACAGTATTATTTTATACTATTGCTTCTAATGTATGCACTTTACTTAACTATAAGTATTGCAATAATATCGATCCATTTCTCTTGTACGAGAAAAGAGACTGATCAATAAATAACATCTTTTATTGAACACGCCCGTCTCTTCCTTTTCTCTACATTCTGATGAGACTAAGAATGCACGTACTGACTGAGTAAAATAATTGCCTTGTGCTCACACGACTCTCGAGATTGACTCTTGATTAGGGGAGAGCAAAGTTGTCATGTTCTATGGTTGTCAGAAACTAAATCCCTTCTTGTCTAATCAGGGGAGTTCATCCTTCCTTGAACATTCGAGAAAGTTTCTAGCGAACTCTGAGCTTAGCTGGCAAACCCAAAAATTAAGTCTAGTTTCGACAGTAGTAGACCTAGTTAACGTCTGGCCTAGGCCTTTACTGCTGTAGGTACTATTCCAATGCGCAGAGCCTATTGGGAAAATAGGAGCTACACTACATGGCGCCCAACGTGTTTGGAAAGGGCGATAAAACTAACGTAAGACATTTAGAGTAACTCAGTCGTGCTTTCTCACTCAGACCCCTTTTCCCAAATACTCCAAAGACGTCTGGAGTGGGTGAAAGGTTATTATATCCTCCAAAACCTCGCAGGAGGGAACTCCTATGTACGGTTCTTGGTCTAGTCAACGTTGAAGGATAAAACAGTTCCAAAATATTGTGCACCTAATCTCTGTTTCCATAAAGAAACCTGATCTGCAAATAAAAATAATACCATCCTGTCAGTAAAATGGGAGACAGTGATGGAGAAAGAGAGGCAATTAGATTAGCTACTGAAATAGCAGATGCTGATGCTACCATGCAAACAGCAGACCCGGATATAATACTCATCCAGGTCGCCAAAAGGAGATCTATAACCTTAAAACTTATAGAAAATGGACTGACACCTAGAGGTGGCACAGTCATATTCGTAATTGAGGCACACGAATATCGGCAGACAGAGGTATACTATACATGGATACATTTTCCAGCAGCAAATGCTGTAACAAAGTACTTCCACTATTACAAAGTAGAGGAACCTCCTGAAACGTACACTCCTTTCGAGGAGGTGGAAGTACCACTCAAATTCCAAGAGCATTTGCTCTTATTTGATGGCGCCCTAAAACATAATAATCACATTACAAGGCTCGGTCCTTTAGGAAGACCAGGAGCAACGTGGCCGGTCTTAGCCGGATACACACCACATCCAGACATCGACGAGATGACTGCACCAGAGCTATTAATACAGCTAAAACAACTACTAAAAATTCACAGACAATTAGTTCAGTATGTAATGCGGACTTCAACAATTCAGCCAGCGATTAAAATTCCACAGCTGACCCCTCACCAGGGGAACACAAATAAAATCACACCACAGAACATCCAATCCTGCCTAGGTAAAGTTCCAGCTAAACGGGAACAGATACCATTCTGGTTGGCACAGAAAATCACCCAAATAGAGGCGGTGTTTCCTGACACCACCCCATTAGAAAAGCACAGGATTCTGACTATATGTCTCCCAATGGGAATCGCACCACACATTGAGGACTGTGACACTTGGGGTACGGTCTTTTCTTCAATCTACACAAAAACGCACGGTGTTCCATCCATTTCGGTAATACCAGATGTGCTAAAACAAATTCAAGATGAATACGGTCCAGAACCTGCTTTAACTCTTGGTATGAAATTACTGAAAGACTTCAAGCAGGTCTCGGCTATATTACTAGCCAACATAAAGGGTGAAGCAGCAAACGTGGCGATCCGCCAGAGGTTAAAAGAGACAGATATAGCAGACCAACCAGCTGAAATTGCCAGAATCATAGAAAAATCCTATGAAGAACTAGGCAGAGATAGTCTAGGTGGAATACCAGTAAAACCGCAACTGACTACAAGTCCAGAAAAAATATTTTTTAATAATAATTCACCAAAAAAGAACTGGGATGGAAATAAACAATCCAATCCTAAAGAAAAGAAATTCCAGTCCAGAGGAAGGTCTCCTAGGCGAAGAGAGAAATCTCCAAACCCGAGACAAAGGTCACCTCAGAGTGAACCCTCTGGGAATAGATATAACCTTAGAAATAGGGATAATATTAAAAAACCTGATAGATATCAAGACATTGATACACGTCCGTCTCAATCTTTTCAGAATTCCTCGCAGAAATCGGAAAGAAGAGGACGATCAGAAGAGCACGCCAAGTCCAAAGACAAGGAACCTGCTCAACTGAAAAAGAAATCACAATTTCCAAAAAAGAAGGTAGCCAGTATCAAGGTAGTTAACAATGCCGAGAATACTGAGGACACAACTGAAAAACGGAGAATGGGCTCAGACAATGCTAGACAGCGCAGCAGAGGTGAGCATAGCTCGCAAAGTCCTTATGAATCATCTGGAGACAGTGGACACGAATGAATACCTTCAAGTGGAAACTGCAGATACCAGAGTTAGCAAGCCCCACAAAATATACGAGATAACATTACGTATAGAGGGAGATAAGACTAGGAAAATAAGGGGACTATTTTGGGATAACCTATCCAAGGGCTATGACATCCTTCTAGCTGAAAAAGACTGGCCACCGGAGTTTGTCAGGGAGTGCCCTCATGGCGAAGAAGTAATTATGCCTGCCTTCTCGAATCAAATACCGATTCATAAAAAATATACACTTGCTAAAAAGTGGGCAGTGGCCTTAGCACCTGCTTTATATAAAAATCATGTAGGATGGGATGAGGATTCTCCTCCTCACAAAGTCCAGTTAAAATCACAACCAACTGCACAAAGGCAGTACCCAATTAAGCAAGAAGCTAAAAAACAAGTAAATGAAATACTAGATCAGCTAGAATACCAGGGGGTGATTGAAACTTGCACCTCACAAATGAACAATCCTTTGTTTCCGGTCTCCAAACTAGACAATTCGTACCGTCTAGTTTTGGATTACCGACACCTTAACACATGTTGCAAAACTTTTGCAGTGCAAAACTCACACAGTGCTGCACTAATGAATAACATAGTGCGCAAAAAATACAAAACAACCTTGGACATCTCCAATGGATTCTTTTGTCAAAACATAGCACCAGAGAGCAGATATTTAACTGCATTTTCAGTAAATGGCACTCAAAAACAATTCTGTCGGTTAGCCCAGGGGTACAAGAACAGCCCGGGGGTATTCTCAGCGAGAGTAACAGAATTACTACAACTATATGATGATGAAGCATTATCTTATGTCGATGACATTTACTTAACAGATGATGACTTGGAAACTCACTTGAAAAGAGTGAACACCATAATACTTGGTTTCGCTGCAGAGGGTTACAAATTCAACTTCAAAAAGTCCAGAATTGCCCATCTGACGGTCCTATTCTTAGGATATGAGTTATCAAGTGAAGGCAAAAGCCTGGCAGACAAATTTCCTAGAGAAATGTGCCGTAATCCAAGCTCCTAAAACACTAAAAAACCTACAGTCAATTCTAGGCTTCCTAAATTTCGGAAGAACTTACATTGCAAATTACGCAGAAAGGGTCAAACCCCTTTACGATCTAATTAAACCAGACTTTAAAAGATCCAGTTGGACTCAAGCACACACAGAAATTTTGAGATCCTTACAAACAGACATGCTAATTAAAACAAAATTAGAAACCCGTGATAATACACGCAACCTTGTGATCCGAGTCATCCCAGGGAGATGCGGATTCACATACCTAACCTCTAATGAGGGAGATAAGGTACCAATTGCATTCAAATCACATTTGTACACAAAAGCTGAACAGAGATTCAACAACAAAGGAAAAATTGTTCAAGCAGTTCAAACCGCAATAGCTAGAGAAAAAGACATAGCTGACGGTAGACATATCACAGTCAGAACAGCAGAATCAGCCTTTGAGGCATTAACAACACCGTGTAATTTACCAACAACAACATTGGATCCAGAATGGTTACAATGGGTAAATTCAATCACAACGGACAAAGTATATTACTTCTTTGATCCAGAACTAGAAGAATTAAAAAATTTAAAATATGAAAAAACGTATCCTCTGCCAATCGACATTCTGCCTCTACGACATTACGCCTGTGTAATCTATACAGACGGACATGCTCAACCCTCCGTTTGGGGAGAACATGCATACAATCCCACATGTGAGATTACAAAAGAAGTGTGGCACGGAGGTAAACTAAGACCTCTATTAACAAAATCACACTCAGTAGAAACTAATTCAGAACTACAAACTGAAATATTAGCTTTGAAAATGGCGCTAGATAATGCGGATCGCGAATTCCCGACACTTATAGTGTCAGATTCATATTTCTGCGTCAAAGCATATAACAAGGATTTGCAGACCTGGATTCAGAACGATTACAAAGATGACACGGATGCACCAATAAAGCAGAGACTGCTCTGGGAACAGGTAGCTCTTTTGAAAAAAGAACTACCAAAGACTCACGTGACACACTCACTGAGTCACCAGCGTGATGGCGTTCACGTTGTAGGGAATTCATTGGCTGAAACAGCCGCAGCGGCAGCCAGTAAACCGGCTCCCGTAGATCGAAAAAAGCGTACATTAAAATACATTGACGGCGAAACAGTGCTGGCAGTAAAAACGTCATCAAAAGGCGACTGCTCGGCGTTACCGATCAACTATCCACTCAATTACACATACATCATAGATGCAAACTCCATTCCTTTTGCTCGAATCCCTGGAGTGGGGGATAGAGTGATTCCAAACATGGACAGGAGAAACTTGTTAATCGCAGACGCACACATGGGCGAGGGTCTCAGACACCTTAAATTAAAAGATTCTCTGGAAGAATTACAATCACGGTACTGGTGGCCAGGCATGAGCCTGCACTACACCATGTTTGTAAAAAACTGCCCAAACTGCAACAGAGATCGCAGTGGGGAGAGAAGCAGTTTAATACCTCGTCGTATCAAGGCAGATAACATCACCACTAAAAAGAATGGCTTGCGATTAACATATACAGGCTAGTTCCCACTTATAATGTAGATCCACAGCACTCGGCTGACGTCCGGACTGTTATACAAGATTTGCGAGTCTAAATGGCATATACGCTAAGAGCATGCTACGTTCGACCATTTTTTTTCTTTTTCTCAGGCAATCCAGCCTGGGGGGGGGGAAAGAATGGCCAAATGAGCACAGCCCAGCGGGAATCTTCTCACTTCCTTCCTGAGGGTATGGGATGGTGTAAAGAAAAAACCAAGACAGAAAGCAATCTATAATAGAAAGGATATTAGGTTCGGGAGCTGGGTGGGTCAAACATCTAATAAGTGTCCAACGTAGTCTAAATAACTTGCCAAGAAATTCTCTGAAGGGATTCAGTCCGTACGAATTATTATTCGGAACTAGGATGTTGATCTCTGACCTTGATAGTCAGACTTCAGTGGTAACAGAAAAAAGCTTTGATGTCAAAGACCGTTTGGCTATTTTGCAGGACTTAAACAAAACAAGAAAAGACCTGAGCAACATACAGTTGAAAGAACAGCCAACGACCACTGAAGAATCACCACCTGTCCCAGCAAGACCTGTCTGGATTCCAAAAGTCGGGGATCTAGTCAGGGAGAAGATCGCGGTAAAGAAGGAATTTGGGCCTTCTAACAGAAAAGCAGTTCCTGTATTGTCTGTCAACGGGACAAGATCAGTTGTACTACCGCCACTTGCTGGTAAAAAGGAGAACCGAGTTGTATCCATCGACCTGGTAAAACCACAACATGTGGCCGATAACAAACAGTAGGCCAAGTGGACTCCCAATAAGTAGCAGAACACCAAGGTTTGCTACCAGTACAGAGGTCCTATCAAAGAGGCTCATCACATTCGAAACGCCTACAGAAGAACAACAAGGACTATGCAACAATGCAATAGAACTTAGACCTCTGAAAACCCAAATAAAGACATTTAGCAGAGACACACCAATCTATACAGAAGTACCAAGTGAAAATGCAAGAAACAAAAATCCTGAACCAATTGGAACAATTGACAGAACTGCATCCGGTTACTTCATCAACTTCGATGATTCCTCTGAAGGCTTCAGTGAACAAAAGACACAGCCATCATCAAAATCCTTTAAAGACAAAGCGAAGGAACTTTTGAAACAACTGAAAGAAACATATCTAGTTTCTCCATGGATTGAATTTTGGGTGGGTTTTGGTGCATTTATCCTCATACTTTGGCTCATCATGGTATTTACCTTGGGACGCTTCATTGAGGGAAAATATGCTAAAATGGACACAGCAAGTCAGAACATCAACTTGGTCCTCAAACCACACACATCTTCACACGTCGAGAAAAGAGAACTTTCTTCAGAACTTTCTTCAGCCAACTTCACAGCAATTCCAATATCTGGTGGGGTAGCCTGGGACAACACTGACTATGAAATTTATGGTCCGGTCGAGATCCTGAAATATCCACACCAAATCAAGATCTCCTTGAGTGACTTTGCAAAACCAAACTCATTTGCTGATGATTGGGACTTTGAAAGTATAAACAATATGATGTCTGACTTAGTAATGTCTGCTAAATTTACAAAACATGATTATTTGCAGGGTTCTACAAATTATGACAGCATGTACTGCTATAACCATTATGGTAACCATTTCTTGCATAAATCTGCACAACCTAGAAATGTTTTAAATTTTAATCAATGGGAACATTGTGCTACACCTCCAAAAGGGAGCTCTAGAACCGTGTATGGCAAATATTCATATTTTTCAGGTTTTAACATAACTAATGCTGAAACATTTTATTACAAATTGTCAAACAAGACAGGGATGAAAACCATGATAACCAACACAAAATTGATATATTCAGATTCTTTCTTTGAAAAAATGAATACTTTTGGATTTGATTATTGGGACAAACATGTTGATTTGAAAAGTGTTTGGGGTACAAAAGAATGGCAAGTACAGGGTATAGAAGCTTTGTTTAGAGCCTGCATGATCCCAGAACAAATGATATTTTTAAATGACACCGTTCAACAAACCACCTGTCTTGGCTTAGCCAAAATCAAAGATTTAAATAACCGGTCTATTCCAAAGCCAACAATGTTTAGCAATAACTCTGAAACAGATGAAGAAATAGACATAAACCATATACTTAACCAAAACAGAACACATCCTGATTGGAAACAATGGTTGATCTGGCCCACAGATACAAATAACTGTCAAGATAGATTCCTGAATAAAACACAGGGTTTCAAAATGAACAGGCCAGACCCTAGATATCCCCAAAGACATCACCCAGGGATAATAACAACCTACAGTGTGGGCAAATTATGCCTTCAATGGCTACAAACTTCCACACTGCCTGAAATTAAGCAACACCTAACTTTACTTACTGATGGTGCTGACTTGCGTGATTTCATAATGGGACCACGCAAACAGCGTCAAAAGCGTTTCATAGCAGCCTCTGTATATGCAGCATACAATGAGGCCTGGAAGGTTACTCAAATTGAGACAGCAGAAAGAATACGGGAAATTGACCGTATTAATTTGGAAAAATCACTTTCTGTAGTGGACAATGGGTTAATGACTCTGTCCTCCAGAATTTTTTCATTGGACAGCATTGTGTCTTCAGCAATCGATATATTATCGCAAGACTTACTGTTATTACAACATGGTCAGTCACAATTGCGTTCTATTGTACAGCTTGGCTGGACGTTACAAAATCTGCGTTCAGGCTATGTGCCTTGGCGTTTAATCAACACAACGTCACTATTTCAAATCTTTAACCTTACTGATAGACAAATCGGTATGGCGCAGAAGGGTGCTGATTATACAATCTTGAGCATTGAAAAACTAGAAAGATTACCGTTGACAATGTCAGAACGACCTGTCAGTGAATGGATAATCCACGGAATCATAAATATTCCAATCTCAACCTTCAGGTTTCAATACTGCCAAAAATATATACAGGCTGGCATGTACGAGAAATTGGGAAAGGGGTACCTTAAAACAACATGGAACCTGCCCTATTCACATGCATGTGTCAGTAACAAAGGACAGAAAGTGTTTCTTAGTGGCATCAATTGTGCTATGTCACTAAGCGGCACGCTTCTGTGTAACGGTATTAGTTTGCACGGAGCCTGTGAAGGGAATTCATACAACCTTTCGTGTCACCAGCAAGGCGCACCTGCAACTGAAATAGAACCATTCTTTCAAAGACTCTATAATGGGAGTTACATTCTTATTGTAGACCGCAGATGCTGTAGTCTTATGCCCGGGACTCCTTATCTCGTCACTACGACGGCGAAGGTCAAGTGCTGTGGACGTTCTTTGTTCCCCAGCTCCTTTCCAGACAGGGAGGCGAGGGCATGGCCCAGTTTGAAAATTACTTCTATTCGAATAGACACTTTAAGCAGAATGAAAACAGTGCTTCTTCAGATGCCTACAAGGCTCACGTCATCTAAAGAAACGTATGATCTACAAGTCGCAAGGACGACTGCAGAGATACATACATTATTATCAACTAATTCCCCCGTACATTTCGCGGAAATCCTGAGCGAAATCTTAAATATTTCTGATACCACAGGGGTCTCAAAGGTATTTAAGACAGTATTTTCGATGGCATTAACACCATTCAAAGCCATACTGGGTATTTTTCCAGACTTCGTCCATTCGATTTTTGGCGGACTTCCCCTGATCCTAGGACTAATTGCAGGAATCCTATTCCTAGTCCTTATTTTTCGTTATGGCAACCCATGTCACAGATCAAACTCTCGCGACAATGGAAGATACGATCCTAGCCATTGGATACCGGGACCGGATATCAAAAATCCTGGGACTATCCCGGCTTAGAGACCTAAACATGACTTGGTTTCTATCATTTCGACCAATGTGGCAAAGGTGTGTTTTACCTGTACTAAGGTGTCTGCTATGCGGAGAAGAATGCGTGTTAGACACCTGTCTGACGCTACAATCGGATGCGCCGGTGGATGCAGATACACTGTTGGTTCCTACCAAGGTTCACGCACTGTGCTGCCCTCAAAGGCTGCCAATTCTGATGACGGCATTCCTGGAATCTTCACCACTGCGATTGAAGAGTAGTGAAGTTCAAGATGAAAGCAGCATCGAACAGGTACGGCCTTCTGTCAGCAATGCAAATCAGAATGTCAATGGAGACAATCATGCGCATGAATGCATGGTTACCCCTATTTCCGACTTAGTGGAACTTTCCCATGAAGCTGTTGACAGTTTTTTCGAAAGCCTGAATGATATGATGTTCTCTCCGGAACAGAAATAGAGACTTTTGAGTAAACTCGCACACGGCGTTCCCTGAATTCGGCCTTCAACTTTAAAAATAAAGTCACATGAACAATTACAATCCAGTTCACGGACAGCAACTTTTTTCAGCAAGCCCCTAAAATATTTTTCTATATATTTTTTCCCGGGACACTGATTTTCTGCTTAAGGTAAGAGACTATTCCTAGAGAACTAAGATTTCTATTTTAGATACTTTATAGACTTTATAGACTTTAGCTGCCCGCTGGTATGTTCGCAATAGATTTTATGTGATGAAATGGTTTCGACTTTTTTTCTGTATAGCCATATTAAGAGCCATTTCATGTGTATTTCTCATATACCAACAATCAATAATGCATAACAATGCGTGTTCACTTTTGCATCTAATTCATAGCTTAAGTGCATACAATATATATGACTGCAATTTTTCAGTATATTTGAAAATTTCGAAATGCATTTATGTATTTTGGGGTGGTAAGGTATACACTATACTCTATAGTATGTTGTACTATGTTATACTATGCATAGATTAGTAGATATGACCATAGTTAGCGTGGAGTGGGTGTCGTGTATTTCTATAGGTTCTGATTCGATCCCCCTATTCCTGACCCTATTCTGGTTAAACTTACTAGCTAGTTAACTAACAGTCAGCCCATGAGGCAAGAAATCCCCCATGATGCAGATACCGTTATCTGACGCAGTCACACTACGGCACAGGAACGTGTTATCTGATTAGGTCATAACGCTTGAGATCTAATTAGACAAGCGATATTCCTCCAGCCCCTGATAAGGCATACGACGTTCTCATAACAAATCAAACCTATGACAACCTGGATAATCCGTGCGGCCATTGTTTTGATTTCACAGAGAACTTTAGTAAAGAATGTGCTAACGAGCAAGTCGTATGACATCTTTATTGACGTACCTATGTCCATCCTTACGTCAATCTCGGCACCTTTAAGGTATAAATATTGCCGACCTTGCCCTATGCAAACACACGCGTGGTGACAAGACGGAGCAGCCATACTTGCCGAAGCCGAGAGCAGAAGCAGACCCCGCAGGCAGCAGCCCCGCCTTCCTGACGCGCTGAGAGACGCGCTGCTATCTCAAGCCGAGAGACCCAGCACCGGCGCTTCTGGGCAGCCCTCGCAGGCAGCCTGGAATATCGAGAGCAGAGAAAGAGATACCATTCCTCATTCATCCTAAATTCCAGGTACAGAACTGAATAACCCCTCCTAGAGAATTCTTTAGTTATTCACTTGGCAAAAACAAACTTAAACTAAACTGTAACTTTCTATTCCCGCCCACGCATTAGACTTAGGTCAGGTACACGGGGTAGGCGTATTTAGAAACACCAGTTGAGTACGTTTAGTCAAATGTATATGTGTATGTAAATATATTTTAATCATTTTAAACATCATATGGCTCAGAAACCATATCAATGTTTTTACAGTATTATTTTATACTATTGCTTCTAATGTATGCACTTTACTTAACTATAAGTATTGCAATAATATCGATCCATTTCTCTTGTACGAGAAAAGAGACTGATCAATAAATAACATCTTTTATTGAACACGCCCGTCTCTTCCTTTTCTCTACATTCTGATGAGACTAAGAATGCACGTACTGACTGAGTAAAATAATTGCCTTGTGCTCACACGACTCTCGAGATTGACTCTTGATTAGGGGAGAGCAAAGTTGTCATGTTCTATGGTTGTCAGAAACTAAATCCCTTCTTGTCTAATCAGGGGAGTTCATCCTTCCTTGAACATTCGAGAAAGTTTCTAGCGAACTCTGAGCTTAGCTGGCAAACCCAAAAATTAAGTCTAGTTTCGACAGTAGTAGACCTAGTTAACGTCTGGCCTAGGCCTTTACTGCTGTAGGTACTATTCCAATGCGCAGAGCCTATTGGGAAAATAGGAGCTACACTACAGGATCAAACCCCTCAATGGTCACAAAAAAAACAGGGCAAATCCCAGTACCAAGACTGCCGTTCCTCGAGAGGAAAAGGAGGACATCAACAGCAGACCTCCTCCGCATCAAAAACCCCAGGGAAGCAACAAGTTTCTGCTTCCTCTAGCACCGTTGCACACTCCAGTAAGAGAAAGTATCTCAAGTTACATTCAAGAGTGGCGCAACATAACCAAAGATCAGTGGGTGCTAAATATACAAAAAAATGGATACACACTATGTTTTTGTGCGCCCCCAAGAGACATTCCTCCAGTGAAATCGCGTCCTCTACATATAGACCTTCTGCGTCAAGAAGTGTCGACCCTTCTCGAAAAGCGAGCAATAGAAGAGGTCCCTCCTGCACAGAGAGGAAAGGGAGTGTACTCCCGATACTTCCTTGTTCAGAAAAAAGATCAACCGAACAAGTTCAGACCAATTCTGCATCTACGTTCTCTGAACAAGTCTATCATCCTTCAGGCTCATCAGCCATCAGTAAGACAGGTGGCTTCTCTGCTGGGGTCGATGGCCTTGTGCATTTTTCTCATACCCAACGCTAGATTGAGGATGAGACCGTTACAGCAAGATCTCGAGGACAAATGGGATCAATCCGCGGGTCAGTGGAACAACCGGATTATCCTCTCTCCTGCAGCAAAGAAGTCCATTGTCTGGTGGCTGCAACCACAGAACCTTCTGGCGGGAGTTCCTTTTCACCAACCTCTGCCAGTACAATCCCTGATCACGGATGTGTAACTTTAGGGCTGGGGAGCGCATCTGGGTCATCTGCAAACTCAGGGTAGATGGACCAACAGAGAACAGACTTATCACATCAATATGCTGGAACTGCGGGCGTTGCATTTAGCCCTCAAGGCTTTTCAACCTTCAATTCAGTCCGGATCGATACTAGTACAAACGGACAATACAACCACCATGTATTACATGAACAAACAAGGTGGAACACAACCGCGCACTCTGTCTCTCGAATCCCAGGCGATCTGGCACTGGCTGCTAGCCAGGAACCTATCGATCACGGCAGTCCATCTGCTGGGAGAGCAGAACGTGCGAGCAGACGCCCTCAGTCGTCACTTCAAAGAGCAAGAAGTCTGGGTGCTCAACAACGAAGTGCTGGCAGACATCTTTCATGAAAGGGGTCATCCTTTCATCGACCTCTTTACAGACGATCAAAACAAAAAATGCCACGCCTTCGCATCTAGGTTTTACCGACCAGGAACGAGGGGGAATGCTCTTTTGATAGATTGGGCATACGCCTTTCCACCCCTCCATCTCATTCCGAAGGTGGTGGCCAAACTTCAGCGATCCAGAATGAAGATGATACTCATAGCACTGGACTGGCCTCGCCAATGGTGGTATCCAGACCTGTTGCAACTCTCGGTTCGCCCGCATCGCAGACTTCTGTGCAGGCCGGACCTTCTCACCAAAATGGGAGGGAAGATTCTGCACCCCAGCCTTTCCTCGCTCAGCTTGACAGCATGGCTCCTGAAGTCCTGCAGTACGGACATTTGAACCTCCCTCAGGACTGCATGGATATTTTAAGGGAGTCAGAGACCTTCCACAAGAACCTCATACTCTCTTAAGTGGAAAAGGTTTTACTTGTGGTGTATCCGTAATGGTTGGAGTCCAGTTAGGGGCAAGAGGAGGTAATCTTGCCGTATTTTCTCTACTTGGTCAAATCTGGTTTGAAATATTCTTACATTAACCGCATGCGTGCGGGCGGAATTCCGCTCGTACGCTGAGATATGCGAAAGCGCATGTTACGTGACGAGCTGGGCTCGTCATCAGCGTAGCAGGAGGCTACCTCATGACGAGCCCAGCTCGTCATCAGCGTCAAAGGGGTTAAAGTGCATTTGGCGGCTATCACAGCATATCGTAAATCACCTAACCATCCTTTCTTTCAGCTTCAGGTGGTCAAGGACTTCCTGCTGGGATTGAAAAAGTTTTATCCCCATGTTCGACTGCCTTCTCCTCCTTGGGAGTTGAATTTAGTCTTATCTAAATTGATTAAACCTTCATTTAAGCCCATTCATAAGGCTACATTACAACACCTTTCTTGGAAAGTAGCTTTTCTAGTAGCAATTACATCAGCACGCAGAGTGAGTGAAATACAAGCACACTGTTCTAAAGAACCCTATATTGTTTTCCACCATAATAGGGTGGTTATGTGAACTCATCCTTCCTTCCTACCCAAGATTGTGTTGGAGTTCCATGTTAATCAGACGATTTCTCTGCCCTCTTTTTTTCCCAATTCTACCACACCAGTGGAAAGGTCTCTTCATTTGCTATACCTAAAGAGGGTTCTCAATTTCTATTTGGATGCAACGAAATCCATTAGAAAAGCTGATCAATTGTTTGTAAACTATGGCTCTGTTAGAACAGGCTTCCCAGCTTCTAAAAGATCAATTTCAAGATAGATAGTATCTTGCATAAAGTTGGCATACCAAGTAGCAAATAAGGCTCTGTTTGCCTCCCCTAAAGCTCACTCTACTAGGGGCATTCTTACACAATGTAACGATGGCCGAGATTTGCAAGGCTGCAAATTGAAAATTGGTCCATATGTTTACCAGACATTACTGTCTGGATTCTGACTCCAGGGCAGATACCCAAGTGGGCCAGGCCTCCTTGAGGAATCTGTTCCAATGCTAACTTATTGACATCTGTATAGGCCTTGTGGCTATTATGTATCTTGATGGTACTCTGTTTACTTGCCCGCAGGATGAGGGTATGGGCTTGCTACACTACTCATGTGCTTTTGACTATTGATGAGGATCCCCTGGAAGAGAAGGATAAGTTACTTGCCTGTAATCCTAGTTCTCTTCCAGGGGTATCCTCATCAAAGTCATAAACAACCCACCCATCTCCCCGTGCAAGTGAACATGATACATACATCTCTTTGTAAAATGGTCTGCGGATATCCGCAAAGAACAATTGACCTAACTGTCACCTCTGAGACAGATGGGAAGCTAGGGGTCATGGCTGCCTTAAAGGCACGGTGCCAGTTTATCTGAGTGTTTTTCAGCTTTCAACACTAATGTTTCTACAATTCAGCCTATGTGCTAGCAATGTTTTTTCCTTATTCCTTGCAGGATTGTGTTTTCTGCTGTATATTAAAGCAGTTTTCAAAGACTTACTTTCTCCCTGTTTTATTGGAATATGTTTATGTACATGAGAATTCCTTGCTACATTGCTCAGCATGTCTATGGGAGGCTGCATTGTGTGTTTTATATATATATATATATATATATATGGACGCTTTGGTGCTTTTTGAGCTTCAATATATATATATATATATATATGGATATATATACATAGAGCTTCATATATGGTTTTCACATATATGTGATGTGTTTTCGGGGTCCCACACATAGGCGGGAATATTCATGTGCTAATGACTTTGATGAGGATACCCCTGGAAGAGCACTAGGATTACAGGTAAGTAACTTATCCCTCTCATAGATTTGCTCGTCATCAAGAAATGATCCACTGCCTGCTGATGGCTGCTACCCACTCCAGATTATGGAATGCCTTTATCAGCATTTACCAGGCTGGGTGTCAGACATAACCATATGAACTAAATCTTTCTGAAGGGAACTGGGAAGGATTTTGTGTAATTTACTGAAAGCGAGCTGAGTTTGTTGTGTTAGGGCTAATGCAAAATTCACACTCTCTCAAGAAACCAATCGAAAGTGACATTGGTCTTGGCAGGGAGCATGCCAGCAGAACAATACTGGTACGCCAGTGGCATAACTGACACCACATTTCGCCACCCAGGACCCCTACTGTCCTCATAAAATTACATTGCAGGTGTTAACATTGCCATGTCAGTTTTACACTTCCCCCAGAACATTGGCGTTCCACTTCTCGCGCTTTACAATCTTCTCGCTCTGAAGTTGAAGTCAAGCTCTAAGTCAAGCTCTCTACTCTCTCATTCAGGCCCTTTACTTCATTCAAACCCCTCCCTATGACCCGGCTGTGACACAGCTTAACCCCTCCGCTGCTTTGAACGTTCCGCGCTGGTGCGGAACGTTCTATTAAGCGGGCGGGGTCGGAACGTTCAACGGACTTGCGCAGCACTGCCGGGGTAGTGCACGCGACGTCCGTTGAACGTTCGTAGTACGGAAGGGGTTAATGACCGGTGGGAGCCAATTAATAGCTATGGGCCTAAATCTTTTTGCCTGTTCCATAGGATGCAGCGCAAACGCATCCTGGTTCTCTTCAGTGAATCAATGTAGTCTGTCTTGACTGAGAGCCTCCACTGCTAACACAGTGTGAGTGGTGTGTGTGGAATACGGGAAGCAAATAGGATCCAAAGCTGGAGCTTCCATGGTGTATAGCTCTAAGGAGTGTTACAGACAATCTAGGCCCTGAGTGAATGGTCTACCTTGTCCCTCAAGCATGTCCCTCAGCTGCATATTCCTCTTCCGTTCTAGTTGAACAAATGTCCTCTGTATGGCTTGAAAAGCTGTGCCTCCTCGCCCTTGCCTGTTGTTAGGCTTACCTTGTAGTTTTCCTTCAAGGAGCCAGACATTCATGCAAACAGTTCGAAAGGTGTAAGAAGCCAAGTGGAGTTGCTCATTCTCTTTTCTGTTCAGCATTAGAGCTGGTGCGTCTGATTTCAGAGGCACCCACGGCACACTCTCTTTCTGACTTAGAATGGCAATGAGTTCCACTGGCTGGAGGTGTTCATCCAGATTCCAGAGCAATTTAAGTCAACCGTATAATCTGCAGTGTTCAAGAGAAGTAGCTGGTCGAAGTCACTGTTGGTACCTAGTCCCCGCATCTGCATCCTTCACCCACCTTTCATAAACTTCTTTAAGAGTTTAGCTACTGTTAAACATCACAGGACCCAAGTGTATCCAAATATCGGTCACCCAAGAAGAAATACCCATAGGCTAACATCAGCCATAGGGCCATTGTTATCAGAAATCTAGCGCCAACAGCTAAGATGGAATAACACATGGGTTACATCTTTGTCAAAGTTGGTGCTAGCCTGTTCTACTTTCTTGTATATATTTTACCAGAACTATTTGCTTGCTAGTTAAATAAAGTTCATTTTTTAAAGTTAAGTTCTGACTGGATATGTGCCATTAAGTTTTACAGTGTCATCTTAAATCTGAATTTTTTACACCTTCCACCTTCTGCAGTAAACCCGGATTTCTTACTCTGGCTATGCAGAGTGCCTATTAGGAGTAACTTTGTTGTTCAACTAGACTACAATATAATATATAATTTAAATTTGTGCACCTAACCTTTGGGCTGAGTCATAGCTCAGGGGTCACTCACCCTCGCTAATCCTCACCTCGGTCCGCCGCGCCCATTCTAGGCGTTTGTTGCGGAGGGCGAGGAGGAGCACTTCACTTCCGGGTTCTGCTGAGACAGGTCAGCGCTCTAGCAGCGCTGTAGTCTAGTCTACAAAAGGCGGGGAGGAGCACAGAGGCGAGGTGGAGAAGAGGAAGCCGGTGGCAGAGGCTAACTCGATCTGCTTGGCGCTGGGCGACGCTGTAAGCGCTGAAAACAAGCGTTTTTTTAATTACTGGCGATCTAGTGCCACTTTTAAAAATTGTATGTTGCCACAGTGTAAAAATTGAAATTTAAATTTGTGCACCTAACCTTTGGGCTGAGTCATAGCTCAGGGGTCACTCACCCTCGCTAATCCTCACCTCGGTCCGCCGCGCCCATTCTAGGCGTTTGTTGTGGAGGGCGAGGAGGAGCACTTCACTTCCGGGTTCTGCTGAGACAGGTCAGCGCTCTAGCAGACACTCGCCTCTCTATAAATGTGTATGGGAAAGCGGGCACGCAGCGGACGCGTGCAGCGGGCGCGCCGGAAGCGCGCCAAAGTTGAGCCAAAGTCCAGCCCGTCTGCGCCCGTCCGCGGCCGGACGGGGCGCGGGGCCATAATCCCTGGCTCTCTGACACCCGCTACCATAAGGTATGGCAGACAGGAACTGTTAGACCTACAGCCCTACACTCCCTCATGCTGCAACCACGCCATGAGCGCACTATCTATGAAGGACTGTAGCGCATGTACATTTACGCCATTTAATAATGTGATATGTAACAAGGCGACAAGTACAGTAAAAGCAGCTTTACTCAACTGTAGATCTATGCGGAAACACCGTATAGAAATATCTCATTTACTTGAAGATGATGATATTAAAATTCTGTTTCTCACGGAAACGTGGCTGGATGAATATTCTGATCCTGACATTATTCAGGCCCTACCACCTGGCTACTCCCTCTCCCGACTGGACAGAAAGGCTGGTAGAGGAGGTGGCATTGCTATCGCTACTAAATCGCCTATAGAATGCACCCTCTCTCCCATTTCTGTCGACCATAGTGAAGCTGGCTCCTTCACCATAACCACGGGACCTAGCCACTCTTTTTCTGGTATTCTTATATACCGTCCTCCTGGGAGGCTCTATGATTTCATTCCCACTCTTATGGAGTCCCTAACCCACCTTGCTCTTAGAAAAAATCACTTATTAGTACTAGGGGATCTTAATGTTCATTTTGAGGACTCATCAGATAAAGAGGCGGCAGATATCATAGCTGAGCTACTCTCTATACAACTAGAGCTAAAAAACTCCGAACCCTCTCACCAGTATTTGGGAACTGGAAGGGAGTCCAAATCCTGCCTCACCAGCCAATACCCTGGTCTGATCACTTTGTCATCCCTATACTACTCCAAATGGATGGCAATGTGTATCACAAACTAAGTTCACAGCAATATACTCGTAGGAAATGGAACATTTTTTCCATAGACTCCTTCATAAAAATCCTCCAAGAGGCTGGGCCTCCGAAAGGACTGGATTGTGAGACAGCATATGACCACCTGCAAGTATGTATCATAAAAGCCCTGGACATCACTGCCCCCAAACGCACTGTGACTAATGCCACGAGGAAAAATAAATCGGCCCCTTGGTTTAGTCAAGAGCTTCAAGGCGCCAAAACGGCTTGTAAAAAGCTTGAAAGAGAATGGCGTCAAAATTTCTGTCCTGAAATTAAAGCCCGGTACAAAGCTGCACAAAAAGAATATAATAAAAAGATACGTGTGTCCAAAGCTTCTCACTACAATGACCGGATTCAGGAAGCTGAAAACTCCTCGAAAGAGCTTTTTCAGATATTTAAGGAAATATCAATAATTGACTCGAGCACTACCTCCCATAACGATTCTGTGGATACCTGCAATAAAATCGCGAACTATTTTTCTGGCAAAATCGCGAATATATATGCAGGTTTTCCGGGAAACAAAATACCTGGTATTGATTTTGTAGAGAGTAATGATCACATAAACACCCTACTCCATCTAGACGCTTTTTCTGTTCCCTCTGCTAATATACTAGTGTCTACCTGTAAGAGTATTAAATCCGGCTCCCCAAGTGATCCTGCGCCTCCTAAAATCCTAGCAGCCAGTCTGTCGGTTTTAGAACCCCACCTCAGACACATACTGCAACTATCCTTTTCCAATGCCTGCCTACCTGCAGAATGGAAGAAAGCTATAGTGCTCCCCATCAAAAAGAAACCCAACATGAGTCATGATCTACTGGAGAATCTACGCCCTATCTCCCTGCTCCCTTATGTGGCTAAACTAGCAGAGAAAATTGCCAATGTCCAACTTATGGCCCATCTAGAAGCCCAAAATGCATTTCATACATCACAGTCCGGCTTCAGATCTAGATTCTCCACTGAAACAGCTCTCCTGAGAGCTACCGAAACCCTGCGAGAAGGAGCAGATGAGGGCAAGACTATGGCCCTTATCATGTTGGACCTCAGCGCCGCGTTTGACACTGTAGCTCATTCCACCTTGCTACAGTGTCTAAACCGGGCGGGTGTCACCAAAGAGGCTCTGGGATGGCTGAAAGCTTTTCTCACCAACAGAAGCTTTCAGGTGCAAAGAGGGACCTTCCTCTCAGACAATATGACATTGGGACAGGGGGTGCCTCAGGGCTCTGCCCTGAGCCCTACCCTGTTCAACCTGTACATGGCCCCTCTGGCAGAAGTTGTTCAATCGTTCGGCGTAGAGCTAGTCTCTTACGCCGACGATACTCAACTGTTGATCTCTCTATCTCAAGCTCCCTCCTCTGAGGCCGATAATTTCAAATCCTGCATGAGTGAACTTGCAAGATGGATGGACGAAAACTGCCTCAAATTAAACGGTACAAAAACGGAGGTACTCGTAATTGGAGGAAAAGAGACAATGTGGACAAAAGACTGGTGGCCTTCATGCTTAGGACCTTTACCTACTCCTAGTCAGGAAGCTAAGAACTTGGGTGTCTGGATAGACAACAAGCTCTCCTATGACAGCCATGTCAAAAAAACGGTAGGTAAGTGCTTTGGAGTCATGAAAACTCTCAACCGCACCCTGGACCTGCTCCCGCTGAATTCCAGGCGTACCATGACTCAGGCACTTATTACCTCCCGTATAGATTATGGCAATGTGCTGTTGTTGGGAACATCGGACAAAAACATCAGGAAGTTACAAGTTCTGCAAAATTCAGCTGCACGTCTAGTGCTAAGACTTCCTCGTAGGGCTCCCTCTAAACCCTCCCTGGCCTCCCTTCACTGGCTGCCTATTGGGCAGAGGATACTATTTAAAGCTCTCCTGTGGTGCCATAGGATTATCCATCTAAAAGCCCCCTCCTATCTGTCCGACTTAGCCCTACCTTATGAGCCAAATAGGTACCTTCGTTCTAAGGGAATGGGGCTGCTCAAAACATCGCTCGTGAAAAAAGCAAGGATGGGTGGAAAGTCCTTCCGCACTATTGCGGCCAGGAAATGGAACACCCTCCCTACTCCCATTAGGCTAGAAAATAATGAGGCCTCTTTCAGGAAACTGCTTAAGACACATCTGTTTACCCTCTAACCGCCACGTTTCCCTGGGTTGGTTAAGTTTCTCTCTCCACAGCGCGGGGACACGCCGGGAGGCGTCACCAGGCGCTTTAAAAGCCCCTTTAATTAATAATAATAGTATTGTGGTAAACAATAGTAACCTCACAGTATATTGCCCAGTCCTAGTTATCACTGACTGCCTCAGGACCACATGAAAAGCCCTCAGAACCTCCATGCACAGGCCATGGTTGCTGCATGCCGTCCTTGGCTCCAAAAAATATTCAAACATAGAATAGGGATCAACTATATGGTCTGGAAAATTAACTATCTTAACAAAGACAGGACTAACGGCATGGCCCCCCACCATCATCTGATCAAAAGGTATGCAAACTGCCTCCATCATCAGCTCTGGATGAGAAGCGCTGAAGCCCACCAACAGTCTCTGACTGGCTGGAAGACCAATTGAGACAAATATACAAGCAAGTATTATGGGATGTCTGTCATCTATATGGACTCAGAAACACCAGGAACAGAGATGAACCTAAATTCAATTGCCCCCCCTCAATAATTCTAAATTGTGGGGCCCTTTCTGAGTAGTTAGTTAATCTAACCCCACCTTCCAGTGTTTGTGAATATAGGCTGCCTCTGTGGACTGGTATTCATGTTCACTGTTTTTATCTTAACACATTTTATTGATATTATAAAGGGAGTATAAACGTACAACAGTGTCTATGCCAACAGAAAAAGACATCACAATCACTGTTATTATGCCCAATTTACTTACAGATACGAAGGTTAACAGCCATCAACTGCTATAGTTTATATTAGTGGCAACACGAAAATAGACCCATCTTATTCATTAGCCCTTAAAACCCCTCCTAACTGAAAGTTATTCCTCCCAACCTAGGCAAACCAACCCACACCATTGATATTTCACGGAGCACCCCCCCTCAGTTCATCATTGTGCAAGGATAAGGCCTCTGTTCATACACAATCTGTTTTGAACAGTCCCAGCACTCTCAATGTAGGTGGGTAGTACTTCACCAAAGGCAGCGAGGTGAAATAGCCTGTCAAGGAATTTCGTATTGTGACACCGTTTTTTAGAAGTCTGTTGTAAATCGTGAGCTTTTCAAGGGCTATAATTTTTACATTTCCGCTATATTAGGATATATGGGGGGTCCTTTTTTCCATAATGCCACAATTAAACACTTGACTTTCCCTAGCATGTGAATGAGTTGACCCGTGAATGTCCGTGCAATGCGGCTCCAATGTCAACTCGCAACAGCACATTCTCAGGGATACTCTCTATTGGTTGCCCCATTGTTTCATCTATGTTACTCAGCCCTTCTTTCGAAACTATCTGGATTTTAAGGCAAGCAAACCATATGTGTAAGAGTGTTCCTAACTCAGTTCCACACATCCAGCATTTGCCTGACGTATGTGGGTATATGGCATGCAGTCTGTGAGAATGTGGATTATTAGATGGTGTGGTTGTGCGATCTTACCCTTAAACACAATTCTTTATCGGAATCGGACAGGTTTGTTAGCAGAACCTCAGCTCAGTCCTGGATAACTGTGGCTAAGAGCAGTCAGAATTCATCAAAGTAACAAGTGCAAAGCATTCAAGAGTACCAAAATAAGAATTTTGTATAAGAAGAAAATGCAACACAATAAAAATCCAACACCAATTTATAAATATAGGTTGTACTTTCCTCTTTAAATAGACACCTCAACGACAGCAATCCACAGGAGGGTTCCAGAGATATGAATTTTCAAGTAAATAATAAATCGCTGCTTGTCACTCAAAGGCAGTAAATCATTGAAATGTACTGTGACTCATGGATTAGGGTTAACCACAGCAAGTTAGGCTTCCTGAGGGTCGTTCTCGCATTTCCCCCAGGAGGGCAGAAGGCTGCCTCGAAAACAAAAGCTTGTGTGTTACCGTGAACGGCTTCTAGAGTACTGGGCCACAAAGCTGTACCTTTCTAAAGTTGCCATTTCTATCAAAGTTACATTAAAAGCGACTTGAGCAACAAGTCAGGTTTAATGCAACAATTTGTGTGATACCTTGAGGCATCATATTTAGCAGTCACTTGTGGTAGATAGCACTGCTGAGTTGTAAGCATGCAACTTCATCCTTACCAATGGGCCTTATAGCCTTTACACGGAAAAAAACACAATGCAGCGTTTTTACTTTCAGGACACGTAAAGTTAGTAAAACACATGTCCATCTTTTTAATGTAACGCACCCTGCCTTTTGGGTGCAGTAAGCCTGCCTTAGGGGTGACTTAAAAAGGAAGGTGTGGGTTTTGCCATTGGTTTAAATGGCAAAGTTGCGTTATCAGTTTTAAACTGCTCTGCCAGTCTGCAGTGGTCAGGTAGAAGTCATGTTTTCCTTTGACACACACTGCAGTCCATGAGGGACACTTAACTTACAGGTCCTGGGTATCCCAGTACCATAAACTAGGGACGTATAATTAAGTTAACTTATGCCAATTGTTCGCCCTAAGTGTGGCAGGGTATGCTCAGACGTGAGTCCCTTGCTCACTTGGCCACTGGATTCAAGATAGTCTGGCTGATGAGGATTATGAATCCGAAACCGGTCCCAGGATGCTTGTTTCCGGTCCTTGGAAGACATGGCTTGGCAGTTCGGGCTGGACTGTTCCCATGAGGCACAGGGTCAGACTGATTTGCATATAGCCATGTCTGAAATGGGGTGGCTGAGTGGGCTAAAGAACGTGATGGATTAAACCCAGATCAGTTGACTGGGGGTGAGTGTTTGATTTGCTCAAACGCTCCATCCATCATCCCCTTTTGTATCGCTTTGTTCGCCCTAAGTGTGGCAGGGTATGCTCAGACGTGAGTCCCTTGCTCACTTGGCCACTGGATTCAAGATAGCCTGGCTGATGAGGATTATGAATCCGAAACCGGTCCCAGGATGCTTGTTTCCGGTCCATGGAAGACATGGCTTGGCAGTTCGGGCTGGACTGTTCCCATGAGGCACAGGGTCAGACTGATTTGCATATAGCCATGTCTGAAATGGGGTGGCTGGGTGGGCTAAAGAACGGTGATGGATTAAACCCAGATCAGTTGACTGGGGGTGAGTGTTTGATTTGCTCAAACGCTCCATCCATCATCCCCTTTTGTATCGCTTTGTTCGCCCTAAGTGTGGCAGGGTATGCTCAGACGTGAGTCCCTTGCTCACTTGGCCACTGGATTCAAGATAGCCTGGCTGATGAGGATTATGAATCCGAAACCGGTCCCAGGATGCTTGTTTCCGGTCCATGGAAGACATGGCTTGGCAGTTCGGGCTGGACTGTTCCCATGAGGCACAGGGTCAGACTGATTTGCATATAGCCATGTCTGAAATGGGGTGGCTGAGTGGGCTAAAGAACGGTGATGGATTAAACCCAGATCAGTTGACTGGGGGTAAGTGTTTGATTTGCTCAAACGCTCCGTCCATCATCCCCTTTTGTATCGCATTGTGGTAGGCGTGGCTTACCCGGCGATCGAGATGGCCGCACAGAGCTAAGGTCTCCAGCGTCTTGTAGCCCATCCGATATCCCCAGGACACATTGGCGGCCCAAATTTCCGCACGGGGTGTCGGAACCCTACAGCACCCGATGGCGCCTTATCAATTGGAGGTCTGACCCCCCCGCAGCAAGGAATCGAGCGCGGTGGTCGGAGAGACGCGCGGCCAAGGAAAAACAAGATGGCGGTCCACTGAGTGATCCCGGCGTCTCTCCCGGCTGCTGGCTCCGCGACCGGCGATACAGGCATAGCGGTGCAACCCTGGAGCGGACGGGGACGTACATCCTACCAACGGTGAGGGAGTGAGCGGCTACGGGTTAGCCTCCCCGGAGCTCTCCAGATGGTTCCACAACATACATACGTTGGCCAGGTCGTACTCTGACCACTCTCCAGTGCTGTTGGAGTTGCTTATCCCCCGCCCTGAAGGGTATGAACGGCAGTGGAGGTTCCTGACGTGTTCACTAGATGACAAGCAATTTCGGGAGGAACTCCATGTGGCCATTGAAGAATACTTTGATATGAATGTGGGCTCGGTGGACTCTGTGGCGGTATTGTGGGAGGGCTTCAAACCTACATGAGAGGCGTATGTATTTCAAAAAGTGCTGGGACACTTAGGGATTTACGAAACACACTGTCCCGATTAGAAACAGACCTGACTGTGATAGACGCTTCACAAAGGACGACTGTGGACCCCGGGTATGATATCAAGAGGGCAACTTTACTCCTGCAGTATAGGGAAACAGCTGACAAGGAAATTTCATACATGGGTAAATATCATAGCGCCAAAGTATATGGAGAGGGGGATCATCCCGGCAGAATCTTAGCTCAGATGCTTAGACCTCCCTATGCGAAAGCATTTATCACAGAACTACAATCAGATTCGGGTCACACACTCACAGACCCCCTGTTGATACAGGAGGAATTCCTATCCTATTACAAAACACTATACACTACTAAGCTGGGACCTGACCACTCCGGTCAGGAAGAATATCTTTCAGAAATAGCATTAGTTTACCTAGAAAAATGTATGCAAGATTTTTTAGTAGAACCCATAACTACTGACAGTATACATGAGGCCATTGATGCATTGAACACATCCACAGCCCCTGGGTTAGATGGCTTCACGCCCGAGTTTTATAAAGCATACAAGGACTTACTGACCCCACACTTACTGGATGTCTACACGGAGACACTAGAGACCCAGCAGCTCCCCCCTACTTTGAGAGAGGCTGTAATAATATTGCTTCCAAAGCCCGGCAAAGATCCTCTCCAATGTGGTTCTTATAGGCCACTATCATTACTAAATTTAGACTATAAAATTCTAGCGAAAGCATTGGCATGTCGCCTCTACCTCCACATGGAATCTATAATTTCCCCAGCCCAATCAGGATTCGTCCCACACAGATCCACTGCTTTTAATCTTCGAACCTTGTTTAACACCGTCCATAGATTAGACCCGGAGACGCCTACAGGTGCGATTTTACTGGACACTGAGAAAGCTTTTGACTCCCTAGAATGGCCGTTTTTCCTCTGTGATGCAGCGCATTGGTATGCCCCAGGGCTTTATAGCAACTACAGCCCTGCTCTACACACGACCTACAGCTAGGCTCCGACTGAACGGGACACTATCTGCCCCCTTCGACTTATCGCGCGGAACGCGTCAGGGGTGCCCCCTTTCCCCCTTATTATTTATTTTAGCAATGGACCCATTGATTGGACATTCTCAAGAAAAACATCTCCATAGAGGTTTGGTATTCAGGACAGGCCCCTAATTAGTCTCACTATATGCAGATGACACAATTTTATATGTCTGTGACCCCCAAACAAATCTTGACCCATTCCTTAGAGAGATCCTCCGATTTGGCAGTTTTTCCGGCCTGAAAATCAATTGGTGTGAATCAGTTGTCTTCCCGCTTACTGCAGGAACGCATCGTTGGGCCTCGGAATTCCTATTAGACTGGTGCGCTGACTCAGTGAAATACTTAGGGATCCACATTCATCGAGATACCGAGCAGGTAGTGCGCCGCAACTACGGGGTAGCTATTTCCCAACTGGAGACACGAACAGACTCCTGGCTTAAACTTCCACTCTCCATGGCAGGACGCGTAGCCCTGATAAAAATGGTAGTTCTCCCCAAATTCCTGTATTTATTTCAGAACATTCCGATCCCCCTAACCAATACATTTTTCAGCACTCTGCGGTCCTTATTGATCAAACTAGTTTGGGGAAACAGGACGCCCAGGGTACAATGGCAAGTGATGACTCCTCTTTATGAACGGGGTTTATATGGAGTACCTGATTTGCACTTATGCTATCTGGCCGCACAAGCCAGCTTTGCACATGCTTGGTATCACCCCAATGCTAGAATTACCTACCTCCGCCCTGAATCTGACTTTGTTCTCCCTGATGTGCTAGCCTCGGTTCTACCCTCTGGTATCCCCCGAGATCCCAAAATCATACAACCAGTTTACACCACCAGCTGGGCATGGCTAAAGCTAAGTAGAATCACCCACATGAGCACTTTATATTCTTCCTCTCTTCCTCTACCGAATGCTCACTTATTGCCTGTTACCTCCGAAAAGCTAGTCCAAAAGACTTGCGCCAAATTTAACTTCCATACAATGGGAGATCTCTTTCCCGCTGGCCATATCTTTGATCTGGAGGATATGCCTGTGCTTTCGGAGGCTACATTCATGGACAGGTTTGTGCTGGCCAGACTGCGAGCAGCACTATGAGCCAAGTTCCCAGAATACCCGCTGGAACCACCTTCCTTTCCCACTCTAACATTGGTGATAACCAGCGAAAATGGGCTGCACCTCATATCACAGCTTTATAAAGCTTGCTCCGCTGAGATGCCAATAGATGACAAGAGGGTCCGCTCCGCCTGTGTGAGAAGTTGGCCTGGTAGGGGATGTTTCCAATTCTGGAACCACCTACTACCTGACCAAACAATCCCTTATGGTGTCTGGTTGTAAGTCAACCTTATTAGACAAGCTATCCTAGGGGTAGCATGGACTAAGCAGCCTAAAGGCTTAACTTAAGAGGTCGTGTTAAGCGAGCTGTTTTACCACATACAATCCTGTAATACCAAATGAAAGGACACCACACAAGTATATATTATAAAAATATATGTGTTTATTACTAAAAACAATCCCCAGTATTCTTTATGAATAAAGGGGCACAAGCGTTAAATCAAAAGCACTGTTTAAACATACAAGTTGCACAATTATGGATGAGGGCGGGTGGCCACTCAAACCATATACTAAACAAGTGGTATAAGAGAGGCCACTCGAACAGTGGTTAGGCCTAGGGCCTAGGGAATCGCTGGGGGCAGTCAGGACAAGCAATGCTGAAGTCGGGAATGGCCCTCGGGATTCGGGAGATGTGCGGAAAGCGCACGCATGCACCAATGTTAACCAATGGTGGGTAAAAGTCATAGAGTTAAAGTTTAAGGACACTTCCGCTGAACCTAGAGGAACAAAACTTAACACACAGACCCTAGAGGTGTGCACCAGTGTGGGAACACCGGCGGAGCAAAGTTACCTCACCCACAGGAAGTGGGTGCACAGGGTCGAAGTGGCGTCGGGTTTTGACACGCAGGCTCTTGGTGCTTGAAGCTGAAAGGGCTGCAGGCAGGTTGAAGATGAAGTGTCCGGTGGAGTCCAAGGGTGGACTCAAGTTGTAGAGTACCTGAAAGCAGAGGGGACAGAGTCTGGGTCACTCAGCAGTGACCAGGGTGGAACCAGGACGGAACCAGGCAATGTCGGGCGCAATCAGGTGGTCGTCGAGGAGCTTCTCTCCGCTGTCACGTGGGCTCTGGGGCATCTGCGACGTCCAGGAGCAGGTCACGATCTGTCCCACGCAGGCTCTCACCGTCGGTGCAGTCGGCTTCAAGTTTGGAGCAAACAAGCCTTGGTAAGAGCAATCCACGCGGGATCGGAAGATTGCTTCTCACTCGGACCAGGAAGGTCAGAGTCGGGGCTCCTTTTCAGGGGAGCTGGTGTGGATCTGGAGCAACCAGATTCACGAGTCTTCTTAGGTAGTTCGTCGGCACAGGGACCACTAGCCAGCTGGCAAGTGACCGGGCCAACGCGTTGAGCCAAATAGAGCCAAAGGGCCCCACGCAGCACTCGTCGAGTGTGGAGGGCTGAACTTCGGCTCAGGAGCAGCTCAGGGTGGGGGCTTCTCAAACCCCGGTGCACAGCTTCGAGGGTCACTCGTGGGCTGCACGGTCAGCGTCTCGTGGTCAATTCAAGATGGCGTGCCCCACGCTTCCGGTCGCCTCCACGGGTCTCAGCTCTGCAGGGACTGTGGATCGGGCTGTTGGAAGGCAGGCAAGCTTGATCTCGTCGATCTCAGTCGCTCGAGTTCCGGCGGGAACTGCAACTAAGTAGACGTCGAGGGCTGGATGGTGCCTGCTGCTGCAGGGTGGTCACTCCTTGACCACAAGGGAGATTCTTCGGGCTTCCACGTTGAGATGGAGGTCCAAGGGTCCAGAGTTTCGTTTCTAATGTTTCTTCCAGGAAATCTGATGTGCATTGGCACTGCTCCCACTCTTATTCCAATCTGGGGGGCGTGATTACCTGCTAGGTCCCCTCCTATGGGTGGGACCCAGGAAGTGGGTGGATACACCCCCTTCCTTTGATCCAGGCCGCCCTGGCACGAGGGCTGGAGTGCCCCAGAACCGGTTTGGCCGGATTATGCAAGGGGCAGCCTTGTGCGCCCCAAGCAGTGTCTGGTTTCTTTCAAACCTCCCTGCTACAATACACTATCTCCTGTCTGGAGGGCGGTGACACCCTCCTGTGACAGGAAACCCTTTGTCCAGGACCCATTTGGTCGAGTTTCGGTCAACTGCAGGGGTCCAGACATTTGTCTGTGGCAGAGGCATCCATTTTGTGGATCTTAAGGTCTTTGGAGAAATTAACCGCATTTAGTAAAGGAACATGTCTTACCCCTCTAGAGGGGTGGAATGCCATCCCCGTCGCCAGAACTGGCGAGGGGATGGTATTCCAAATCGTATGACACCTTACACGACATGTTTTGATAAAGCCAAACCAAAGTTGCTATTTAACCGCGAGGATTATAAGGCACTTAAGAGTATATGGTATGGCATTATCCTGAAACAGCTTAGGGAGTTGTTCCCGACAGCTGCAGACAGGCTCAGCTCAGGCTAGAGCTCCATCTCACATAAAACCACGCACTCAGCCTCCAGGATTGATGAGGCCTTTCTATAGGAGTGGCTCACAGGTTTACATGTGTCCAGATATAGGTTTAGACATAGGTATACTATATCTAAGCAAGGGGTGTTTACACCACCTTACCCCAGCTGAGTGATCAGCCAGTTGTGTCAATTTAAGAACCAGCCAGGGGTGGCAAAAGATATGCTGCAGCCCCTGGTAGGCCTTGGTGGCCCCTATGCCCTGGGCACCTATAGTGCATTATACAGGGGCTGACAAGGAGTCCATTTCCAATTGGTATGTGCCTATAGCACATGTGTCATTAATTTAGTGAGAGAACAGCAGGCTGGGGGTCTGATTAGCAGGCCCACAGCCTCAGTAGTCGAAAACCAGTGAAGCAAAAAGCAAAAATTTGGGGTGACCATAGGATAGCAGACCCTACTCTCCTACAGCCTGGGAGTCTGATCTGGGCACTTCAATTACAGACGAGCAATGGTTAGCATGCTGCAGGGTCACTGGAACGGTGTCGTTAAATAGCAAACATAGACTATTGCATTTTAAATTCCTACGCAGACTCTATGCCACGCCCACTAGAACACACAAGATAAACCCCTCCAGACCACACTCATGTCAACGCTGCCAAGCACCTCATGCAGACTTCGCACACATGGCCTCGGGCTGCTCACGGGTCCACGATTTCTGGGAGGAAGTCCACAAACTCCTTAGTACAATGATTCACATTCCGATGGAACCGCTGCCAGAGATAGCGCTATTGGGGTACGTGGTACAAATCCCTTTAAAGGTTCGTAGATTTGCAGCTATCGCCTTACTCTTAGCTAAAATAGAAGTTACGATATTTTGGGGTGGTAAGAGAGCACCGACGACAAAGGGATGGCTGCAAAGCATGGCGACTTGCACAACGAAAAGTGATATGTATGCCAGTACCGTACCGGTATCTTCTAGACCCAGAGATATCTGGGGCCCATTCCGTACTTTCCTGACCTCACAGCAGCAACCCTCCCCTACACAACAAGGTCAGGGTAAGGAACCAACATGTGTGGGCTGAAAGGGTTATTGCATTCACAAATTTGCTGTTACTCTGTGTCGATGCTGTTCTGTAATATTATGCACTGATGAATATCTTGAACTGCCGATGTCGTAATGTACCTACTACATTATATCATTGAACTCTGTGCTCTGCTTTGTCTTTACAAAATGTGCTAAATAAAGTTATAAAAAAATAAATGGGAAAAAAAACTTATGCCAATTGTGGGTTCACCAATTCAACGCATACCTTTTAATGGTCAGAGCAATAGCACTGAGGCCTGTTTGGCAGGACTCAGTGCACATTCAGAGCTGAAAAACCTGTAGCATCAGTCCCACCGTTAAGGGGTGATCATGGAAAAAGAGCCATTTCTTCACACAAACTATGTGTCTATATTCTGTCTCCTTGTGGGCCACACTCCGAAGCTGTTTCCGTGTACCCTGATAGCATTCACCCCCTACCCTCCCACAGTTCCCCAATGAGTGTCTGTGACCTCCCTCCCTGGTTCTCGCTCCCTTTCAGACTGGTACCTCCAATTTGTAAGGTTTTCCCTAACGTTGAGAATGAATATATGTTTGAGATCAGACCTTTAGTGGATTAAGATTTAGATAGAACTGCTTCAAAAGGCAGCGAGTTGTCCGGTGGCTGCCGTGTTGTTACACCCAGAGTGAATTTGGTCATATTACATTCTATCCTGCTCATTTTGCCCAAACTCGTGTTTGCACTCCATAAACCCTTTGCAAACAGGTCTATGACTATAAGGCAGTCACCCAAAGGCATCTTTCAAACCTTTTCCCTTCTAATGCTGGGGTAAAACTAGGGCTCTGATGCAAGGGAGTAAACAGTGATGGATGGGTATGTGATATGCCTCCCTTAACTGCCACTGTCACATATCTTGTTCTAGCAGAAACATAGAGATTGTGTGGTCTATGCTCTTTAGGGTGCCATGGCATATCACATAATGTTCTTCCAGACAGTGCCCGTTCAGTGTGTATCCGATGTTTCTCATTGGGGCCATTTAACAATGACCCATTGGATGTGCTGCATAGTAGTACTTTAATATATCTAGGGACCCAATTCGAGATATGTAAAGCCAACATCTTCTGGCCAGGCCCGACACAATTTGTAAATTCAGGGAGGGCAGTTATGTCTAGTCCAATTGGTAATTGTCATTGAGATATTTATAACCATGTGTTCCATTTAAAGGGAGTATACGTTTTGAGAAGTTACATGTCCTGGCAGGGGGTTCATGTTGAGGATTTCTGATTTATATGTATTAATTTATTTTGAATTCCAATATCTGCACAAATACTTAAAAAGCTTGTATGACATCTAGAATGATAGTTTTAGGGTATGCTAGTATAAAAAGCATATCATCTGCAAATAGAATTATTTTATGCTCAGTATGCCTAAAGTTACCTCCCCTAAATCGCTGGCAATTTTCGTATGGGTGATACCAGTGGCTTAGTGACCTGGGTGAACAACAAGGGTGATAAGTGACAGCCCTGCCTAGTCCAGTTTCACAAATTAATTTCTTGAGAGGTTATGCGGTTTAAAACATGCTTTGTCTCCCAGGCTGTGGTAATCGGTCAGGATCTTTTCTATCATCACAAGCCCTGTTCTATGTAGGATACCTTCCAGGAAATCCCAGCTCACCCTGTCAAGCACATTCTCTGCATCTAGCAGTAACTGGTCGGTCAGGATCCAGCTTGAGTTTCACTTTTTGTATTAGGTGGGCTATAAAGAGGCCCCAGGTGCCCACAATCTTCATCATTTTCTTACCTGGGGCAAGTATTGACCGGGCACCCATAATCTTCAACTTCAACAAAGGGGGAGTCAAGGCGATTGCTCTGCTGCTCTCCTACCCAGTCACACAAAGTCCACAAATTCCAATGCCGCCTGAGCCCTCATCCCAGCAAACATGCTGTGGCCTCAAGGGCTTCCCCTTTCAGGAGGTCCATCGAGTTGGGTGTCTCCTCCAGGACAGCTCATCTGTCTCCAGGCCGTCTCAGCGTCTGGCAGGCTCAGTGCTTCAGTCCCAGACTGAGGCCAGCGAGACCCAGACCACACAGCCACAAACTTGCCCTGAAGCTGCGGCACATTCCTTGGGGCCAGTTGCCCCCGCTACTACATGACGGCTCACCGACAGGTGCCAGCCTCCGCTGCTGCCGTCTAGTGTGCCACCGCAGTACTGACTCTTGACAGGAAGTCACAGTGAGGCTGGAGCAACAGGAACTCAGTCTACTCAGTTGCCATCTTGGGGTGGAGTTCATATTCACCATTAGATTTGGAGGAGCTCTATTCACCTGCACAGGGGAAATGAGTGGACCTTAAGCAGGAACATTGGATAGACTCCAGCATTGAGGAAGAAAAGCCTGCTGTTGATTACACCTATTCAAAAGTAAGGACCATGCCCTCAGGCCTGAGAGTTGCCTGCACTAAAGAAGCGCTGGATATAGCTGCTAATATGTACCGTAGTGAGGATATATTGACTACTGGGAGAGGCCTGCCCGAACCTGGAGTGCCCCTTCCCAGCCTGACATCGAGGGTCGCCTTGGAATGAAGAGCCTCATTGCCATGTTCTCTCCATGTTTACCTGCAAGAGTGAAAAGGGTTCCCAGTGTAGCCTCAGCAGTGAATAAGGCAGAGCTCATGAAACCTCAAGAGCAATCCACTAACCTTTGGTGGATTTGCCAACATTGCTCTTTATTTCCATTAAAAGTCCCACCGACACACATAGTTTACGATATTCAGTCATCAAAAGCGTAAAGCTCATTCATCACAACGAGCAAATGATCTTTGCTGGTTTTTTGGTTTTAAACAGCTTGATAACTGGGCAAGATGGGAGTTTCCGCCGCGGATGAGGATGCTTGTCATGAATGAGCTTTACACTTGATGGCTGAATTTGGTAAGCCTTGGGAGACATATACGTAATTGGTCACAAGAAGACAAATTTAAGCAATTCAAGAAAAATTATTTTGAATGTACTAGGTATGAGGCCCTGAAGTAGCAACGTTTGATATTAAAACAGTTCCAAAACATGTGCTTCCCTATGTTCTATCTTCAGTGTTTATGAAATGTCTGAAAAACATTCTGACATATAGACTGAAACGTATTTTCAATACTAGGAGACGTCTGCCAGTTTTCTACTGCTGCTTTCTACAGAATTCTAATGAACAACTAGAGCGCGAATGTTCTGTATTTATGACAAAAGATGTCCCCTTGATGGAAACAAAGTTGTAAGACCTAAAGCCTTTCCTTTAGAAAATAACAAAATGAGGGATTCTTTTTGTCATCGGAATTCTGCTTAGTGCTCTATAAAGTAAAAAAAAAGAGGACACTTTTCTACAAGTCAAATATCTTTCTCATCCATGTTAGTAGATATTGTGGCATGCAGACTGAAACATGTACTTCTTTTCTACACAAGCAGTTAACTACCTAGTGATCAACTGTAGCTTTACGACAAAGTTCTAAAGAGCAACTAGAACACTAACGTTTTGCATGCAAGACAAAAGTGGGGCATTCCTATACGCAATTTTGTTGGAGTAGGAGCTGCTAAATGTAACCCCCTGGGTGCTCATGACGGAACCACGCAGTCATGAGCCACGGGTGGCGTGTGCTCATGACGGCGTGGTTCCGTCATGCGGCTACTGCTCCTCCCACGCGGCATTGATTCCCCGCCCGTGCGGGCGAATTAATGAGCGGGCGGGGCGTGACGGAACCACACGGTCATGAGCACACGCCGCCCGTGACTCATGGCGGCGTGGTTCCGTCACGAGCACAGCAGCGCCGTGTCTGCCCTCTAGCCCCCCGGTGCCGCAGCAAAATTTGCACCGCGGTGAAGGGGTTAAAGCTTATCCTGAGGAGCAGGCTGAAGTAAACAAGCACTGAGATGTTAATGTACCCATAAAACCAGAGGGCTAAAATGTGAGTGTGGGTTTTACTAATTTGAAGCATAATGTATTTAAAAGGGGCTAAAAATAGGTAGAGAGGAATCTACATCGGTTTACTCAGCCTACCCACCTGTGCAGTCATTTAACAGCTCCCTAATTTTAATAGTGGGCCCGATTCACAGAATGAACTTAAGACTCAATCCTAAATTTACTACTATTTTGGTATTCACAGAATGCACTTACTACTTTTGGCATTCACAGAATTAACTTACTACTTTTGGTATTCACAGATGTTAGGATTTTGTCTTAAGTTTGTCTTAAGACAAACTTAGGACACTTTTAAGACAAAATCCTAACTTCTGTGAATACCAAAAGTAGTAAGTGCATTCTGTGAATGCCAAAAGTAGTAAGTGCATTCTGTCAATACCAAAATAGTAGTAAGTTTAGGATTGAGTCTTAAGTTCATTCTGTGAATCGGGCCCAGTAACATTTCGTGTGTGTGTATATATACATATATATAGTTGTTATAGGTAAATATGCTAATCAAATCTTAATTTACATTAGAAAACTTCAGAAATTCAATGACAGAACCAAATATTAAAGTGTCGTTATAGTTAGGTGTTGTAATAAGGTAAAAACTAAACTAAACTTTGAAAATCACCACTACTAGTTTACTGACCTAACTGTAACTTGCGACCCCGCCATGTACTGCTTACGACCTCACAGCTGCAGTGATTCACCTTATGGATTCAGACAAGCCATCTCTCCCAGATTATGCTTTCTCATAAATATATATATATTTATTGACATCCCCCCTAGGACATGATTTCTTCTTGATTTGGTTAAAACTTACGAGGCACTGTTCCATAAGATGGATCTGTACCAGATCATTTATCCTGTTGTGTAGTTAAAGACAACCCGTATTTCCTTAAAGTAGTATCACATACATTTTAATCCTTCCTTTGGAGAGAAAAAAGCTGCAAACACATTTTAACTTCATTCTGTCGCATGTATAACAAGCATTTACAATGCAATGGTCTCGGCATCATTAAAGGTAGAGCTATTGGCATTGCTCATGACATTTCTTTTCTTTTGTTCTTAAATCATAAATAAATGGCATTGTCATTTACATTGCCAATAGCTTAATCATTACATAAATGGCATTGTCATTTACAATGCCAATAGCTACACCCCTACACAGAGCCACCCTCACACAGACAGAGCCACCCACACACAGACAGAGCCACCGACACACAGACAGAGCCACCCACACACAGAGCCCCACACACACACACAGAGCCCCACACACACACACAGAGCACCCCACACACACACAGAGCACCCCACACACACACAGAGCCCCACACACACAGAGCCCCCCACACACACAGAGCCCCCCACACACACAGAGCCCCACACACACACAGAGCCCCACACACACAAAGAGCCCCACACACACACACACAGAGCGTAGCTGAAACAAGATTTCCACTGCGTTATAAAACGCAAAGCTGTGGTGACGACAACCGCCTGTGCTTCCAGCTAGGAAAGTTCAATTCATGTGTACTCTCACTACTTGTAGCCACTTTAAAATGGTTTCACAAAGACTAGCTGTCCCGTAACACGGATACAGAAATAGTAACTATTGACGGTGTTCATTGTGGAACTGGCAACAATGGGGGGGGGGGGCGTCAAACATAATTAAAAAGTTAGCCTTTTTGTCAACAGTCTGCGTTAAAACGCTGCAGAGAAATCAAACAGTACTGGTAATTTCAAAGCCCAGTTTTGCAATTTCGAGTATTATGTGTGTTTTGTTCCTGCAGTGTGCTTTGGTCTGTGTATAGGAATCTGCATATGTGTATTTGTGCATGTATGTTTGTGTACATGTGCATCCACTTATAGTGTGCCTGGCGGACAGTTGAAGTCTGTGTTTGTATATGTATGTCTGAGTTATAAGGCGTGTGTGTGTACGCCAAAAACAGCGAAAGTCAACCACAACCGCAGGCCCTATTTTCCAGGAATGCACATTAAAATAAGTGTAGTGTAAAATAAGTACCAAAGGCCGTCTTGTGTTAGCTGGCACCAGGTGAGTGTGGAAGGGTCTTTAAAAAGAGTTGCCATGCAGGGCACGGTTTTACATCCACTGACACACTTTTGTAAACAAAGCAGCTAGGAACAGATTCAACCCTCAGCCAAACGCATTAAATATAAAACAACAAAGAGAGGAGACATAATATGTTTTTCTCTCCACTGGTGAATTATTCAAAGTGCATTTCACCAGCAGCTAGCGGAGCGTGTCAAATGCAAAAGATGGGTTTAACCAACAGGGGGTGTCAGGCATGAATGTGACTTCAGTGTACTCCAGCAAGGACTAAAAGCCTTCCTTGAAACTCTTCGTGTACTGCCATGAAAAAACAATGTTTTACTTTTACCAACGCAGAGAGTAGGTGATTTTAACGTAAATTGACTCGGTGTATTCATGAAAAATGTAAAACACTAACTGTCCGGAGATAGCCGGCTTCCCTTTCTCAAACACCTGTTTGCATGTCTGTATTTAATGTCATACATGGGAAAATGTGTTTGCAAATGTTTGAAAAACACAATCAAAACAAGTAGTAGAGTGAGTCGTTGATAGTGAGTAGGAGAGAGTTATTAGTAAAGAGTATTAGAGAGCGAGTAGTAAAAAGTGAAAGAGTAAGTATTCTATAGTGAGAGAGTGAGGCAGGATATAAGTCCCTTGTAGGTTTATATTAAACACAATCGTTTTCTCAAGCACAGTGCAAGTGTTCTACAGGTGAAACCTAAAATGAGTACCAGGCTATCTCCCTGCATCACTTTATCAGGATAATAAAACACGGCGGACTCCGTTATAAAAGCTGAAGCCTTCCTTGGAGTACCTTACACCCACAGGGACGGGAGTGTCCAGTCAGAGATGTGCACCAGAACAAAGGCGAGACACTGAGCGTCGGCAGCAGCCAGGATCAGATAGGATCTACCTTGGCTCAGCACCTGGCATTAGCAGCTGAATCCTGCGCAGCCCCCACAGTAGCCCACAGGTCCAGACCCCCACGCCTCACCCATCTGCACCACTCAAGACACGGATGGGGGGGCTCCTCACCAAGTGACATCACCCGGTACGTGCTCACATTTCCATCTTGTGGTCGGAAGCGCGGCCGCCAGACAACTATATTACGTTTCGGGTTGTTTGCCCCCCACGGGGGCTCCTTCTGGGGCTATTGTTGAGAGACAAAAGCGCCCCTGTGAACTGTCTGCAGAGGCCCGGGGCCAGGAGATACAGGCCTGGGGGCCCGGGCGTGTCTCAAAGGCCGCAAATCACATCGAAGACAAACAATGACGTGTAAAAAACTTCAGACAGCGAAAACAAATCAATCAGGTTTACAACTTTGTCGCGAGAGCTCACATTTAAACACAAATCACAGACAAGATGTGCAGGCTGTAACAGGAAACAGGCAGCAAGCAGTAGAACCCCCCCTTAATGAATGTAAGTGACTCCTACTCCTGGGCACCCCCAGGGGCTCTATAAAGGAAACAGCCTGGACTACCGAATTAGATAGCTCAGCGAGCTAAGCACTCGCTTACGAGACCCGCAGGTTACAGATTTAAATCTCTACGAAGTCGGCCTTTTCATCTGTTAAATGTTGTTAAAAAGAGTACAAACTTTACGTGGGTTAAAATAACCACATATAAAAAGTTATGTTAAAGCGCTTTACCATTGAAGCAGAACATTTTCTATACCGGTTCCTTTACTGCCAACCTATTTTTCGGGTCTAAATAACCATTTTTGTCGTACTTTACACATTTGGAACTTCTAAATTAACAAAGTAATTTTCAGCCATTAGTGCTTGGGTGAACCAGGTCATCTTTGAACCGGATTAAGCCCACGGGGGCAGAGCAGACTGGCAGTGCTGCGAGCGAGGGGTGTTTGTTTTGTCTCGAGGCTTCCAAGGAGGCTGAAATGGACACAAAAAACGCAAGCCAGGGGGAAAAGGCGGAATGCAGGTTTCCTAAAGAACACAAGCCAAGTAAATGTCTTATCGGCCAAATCCCCTAATCCACGTCAACTGCACTCTGAAGGTCACCGGTCCCGGGCAGGGGGCGGGGGTGGGTGTGTACAGCCCGTGTGCACCATGCTTGAGTCTCGGGCGCTCTGCTCCCTGTAGAAGCAAGAGTTACCAGGGTGCATGGCTTTATATGGTAAATAAACCCCGCGCAGTAAAAAGAGCGCACGGGGCTAACAGCTCCACCGGGCAGGAAAGCAGAAGAAAGCAAGGGGGCTGCTGCAAACCAAAACAGGAGGCAGTAAAAATGTGACTTTTGTCACCAAAACAAACATGCCGGCCATGCTGTTCTCGTTAAGCTCCTCGTTAACACAAAAATAGCGCTGGGGAATGGACGAACACGCTGGGTAGTTAGCCTACAGCCTGCCACTGAGGTATGTGGAAGGAACAAAAGGGCAGAGCCAAAAACCACAAGTTATCGGATACCTAGACGGAGGAGATAAGCCAGTCATGATATTCGCACTAGCAGTCCCGGTGTTTAAAGTGCATTCTGGTACTTGTAGTCCTGCTTTTTTAGGTCTCATGACCTACAATGCGCGCAAGCGCATTGAGGGAGCGAGAATTCAAGTGCTCGAAATCCTCGTCAAACCAAGGGCTTCTTGCGCTGCGGTTTTCTTAGAGTTCACGTGAATCACGTGACAAAACAAGCACGCGCATTCACGGCCGCACAGCACATCAAAGGGCTTCGCCCAGCGTGCGCTCTGCGGCTTCTCCTCCCCTAATTCGTACTTTCAGTTTCCCACACGTTCTATTTATTCTCTCACCCATCGTCTCACGTCCTCTCTTTGCTTCCCGTTGTCCCATCTATCATTTGTTCGTTCTATCACTTCCTCGCGTTTTCTTTTCTCTTTCTCATCTTTTCTCTACTCCTCCTTCATCGTCCCCTTATTCATTGTCTCACTGTCCTTTGTGTCTTTGCCTCCAGCTCCTGTGTTCCTTGGCCCCTCTTTTACATCAGCCCCTCAGTCCTTTCTCCTTAATTTACCCCACACGTTCTATTTATTCTCTCACCCATCGTCATTCTCTTCTCACAGTGAACCCATGAGCCTTTCCTCCAGTTTGTTCTCGCGCCCGCGCCAAGAGACACCACGTTCAGAATACAGGAAGAGAGCAAACACCCCTGCCAGGTCCTAGTTGTTTATTCTCACTCTCATACCACAGCACTCCCCCCCACCCCCACCCCCCCCGCCTCCGACACTGGTCCCAGCCACCATGACCCAAATCTGAGACTTACCACGCTGTGTCAGGCCTAGAGGAACAGAAGGCCCACGGGCTTCCGGGAAACTATGACGCAGCGGCGCCATTCGCCTCCTTTCTCCCATTGAATCATGGCCGGCCGCAGGCCGGCCGTACTTTCAGTTTCCCGGCCGGCCGCTCTTAACGCTTGTTTCTCTTCATACCCATTGTCCTCTCTTTTGCCTCCTCTGCCCGTTTATCCTTTCTCTCAGCTTCCCTTCGTGCGTCCTCTCTTTGCTTCCCGTTGTCCCATCTATCATTTGTTCGTTCTCTTGCTTATTGCTTTTCATTCCTGTTTTCTCAATGTTTTACTTTTTTCCAGTTGTCTCTTTCTTCTGTCTCTCTTTACTGCTTCTACCTCTCTCAGTCCAGGTTAAAGACCTGAAAGGGCACTGCTAAAACGAGTTAACGCTGCTGTAACCAGACGCGGCATGGTGCACTGCCAGGGAAGCAGCTGACACGCCGGGGGAGGGTGATTAGAGAGGGGTTGTTGGGCCATAACACCCGGCTGCCATACACTCAACACTAGCAGAAGGTCACAACACTTCACAGTGAGTCACTGGCAGGGGCCTGCAGAAAAAGAGCGGAGAAGTGACGAGAATGCGCTGCGATGCGCGAATCCAGTATGACTATTAAACAATGGAAATGATACTTGCAAAGTGGGCACCTCTCGACCTCCAAGTCGCTACTGATGGGCTGTGTCAGAAAATAGGCCTAGAGCAAAAGTTGCCCTCATTAGTTAATCAGAGACCGGAAAAAGTGGCCCATGTTGGCAAATTGTGACAGTTTCAACTTTTAAAGAAACCGAGTATAATAGTTTTGCAAGGTATGAGAACGCATTAATTTGGGCTGGCTCCAGACAATGCTAGCTGAAATATCAGGGAAACCAAGAGTAACAAGCACTGGCGTTGCCAATAGGTCTCGCAGTAGGAAAGTTGGAGCTATTACAATTGCAAATAACAATGCCTTTTATTTTTGTTTTCTTTTTTAAAAATTAAAGGGCTTTGTCATTTACAAAACCAACAGCTCCAACTTTCCTACTGCGAGACCTATTGGCAACGCCAGTGCTTGTTTAATAGGGCATGTAAAACCACAGCAGAATGCAAAAGGTACACATGGGAACCAACGCGCGGTGCTATTAGCACTTGGCAAGGGGTGACTTCCATCTCTGAAATGCAACGCCACCTCACGGGCATCGGAAACAGTTTGGGGCAGCCATCTATCACCAGTTCTTTTGCTTCGCAAATGAGTACTTTTACAAGTGACAGAAACCGTGCGATCTGTTAGCTACTTCCACAAATAAGCGCCTTGAAGCATCTTCCACGCACGGAGCGCTAGCCACACACAAAGTCAAACACGTCGTTCTCTAGGTGGCTGATGCCTACCTTGCGCCGTCTCCAAGCCAGCGGCTTCCTAGGTCGGGCGCTACCGGGGGGGTCTTGGGGAGGGGGCAGAGGGTAACGTTGCACGTGGACACCTTCATCTCTCCTCTGCCATGCCCATGTGGGGCTGCTCGACGGGCACTGCTGGGTCTTCTCACTCAGCAGCCCCGAGCGTGCTGTGCCACACTGGGAGAGGAGCAGGGGGGCAGAGCCGAGCACACCCCTCCCCCTCCCAGCCAGGATTAACCCATGACGGGCTGGAGAGGTGAGAGCGCCACCTCTGCTGCCAGCCTAGGGAGCGCTGCACCGGCACAGGAGAGAGACGTGCGTAGGTTAGGGGACCCCTAAACTCCACTGCGGCCCGAAGACACCGGCCACGCCCCGACCAGTCGAGCACACCACAAAGAGGCCGCTGCACAATTAGAAGGCATAAGGCAACAAAAAAAACGGCAGGACACTTACCTCATGTCCTCTCCTGGTTTACCGAGCAGAAAAATGGCACCGCAAAGCTCTGAAAAATTTCTGATTCGGGGGCGTGTTTGGCCGTCCCCAAAAGGGGCGGGGCTTAAAAGTGGAAAGAACAGCACCAACACGCCCACGAATCCGAAAGAGACGGAGCATCTTTCGAGGGATGAGGAGGGAGGCGGGTTTAAGCTGCCACACTAAGACACATTAATTCTCCGGACTTCCGGCTGGCAAGCCAGCCTACGGTCCCTCGACCTAAAAAGTGAATGGGACAAACTTAATTTGTTTCACTTTAACATTGTCGGGGTACTTTTAACCTCTTCCATGCCCATGACGAGCTGAGCTCGTCATGAGTCACGGCGCTCCGGTGCTCCGAACGAGCTCAGCTCGTCATGAGCCGTGGAACGCTCGCATGCGGGGATAATTCCCCTGCTGTGCGAGCGTTCCACGGCAGGTAATGCACCTGTGACGAGCTGAGCTCGTCATGAGCACCGGAGCGCCGTGCCTCATGACGAGCTCGGCTCGTCATGAGCGTGCGGGCGCTGTGCGCGCCCTCCTCCCCCCCAGCACAGCGGGAAAATACCCCCCACAGCGAAGGGGTTATAACACAGTCTGTCTGTGGCTTTACTAATGTAGGGGCAAAAAGCGACTGAATTGTTTCCATTTTATCTTGGTGCAAAATCTATGAAACCTGGGCATTTGAAACAATATGTATAGGATGTCAGTGTGTGCTGTGTATCAGTTACTTACATATACTTATTGTAGAAAAGTTAAAGACTCCTTGCTAGTGAGGACAACATCAGAAACAATCCTGGGAGAAGCAGGGAGCCTGGGTGCACATAGTCCAACCACAAACTAGCATCCAGCCATGTGCCAGGCCACAGTAACAAAATGGCAGAACTTGTTAACACGTGTCCTTTATTGAGAAATACAGGTGGGGCCTGTGAAAGAGTGAAGCCCTGGATAGTGGCCACTGCATTTCTTCTCTTCTGTCACATGTCTGGTGTCCTGTGTTTTTTTATTTTTATGTTTTGGGTCAAAAGCCAGTCCACTAAATCTCCATCAGTTGTTCACTGCCCACGATGATTTCATTGACTCGTTTGGCTGAAAGAGAAGAACAAACAGCAGACTTGTGAGAGCGGGTGATTAAAATCACCATATTCATCATAACTTTATTTTGATATAAACACAGATCATAAAAGTACAACATATAAAATCCTAAGACTTCACAACACCCTCTACACAATACAGCCGCAAACTCACCCCAAAAATATATCCAACATTTATAGAGCAATCAAATGTAATAAATTACATACTAAAATCGCCAAGTAAAACGCTCTATCGTATATCAAATAAGGACAGGCCCAGTCAAATAGATTTTAACAGCTGCCAATCTATCATTAGTCCCCTTGGGTGGTGTGTGGTAAGCCTTGGCCATATAAAGTGACTATGATTAAGGAGCAAAAGAAAGGGAGGGTACATAATTCATAATGGATGACTGCACAATACAAGGAAATGGCATGAAGCGGCAATTGGATACTCGCGACGTGGTTATGCGCATAGGTATTTGGCGCCTAAGGTTAGATTTGCACTAGATGTGTGTTAATTCTAGAATTTATTTTACGATGCTCAAAGGAATGGAGAACCACTAAACTCCACAGGGCAAGAGAAAACTCTCGAGACACAATCTTAACTCCCAAGGACACTTTCGAATTCAGACAAGGTTTCCCCTTTTATAAGCTAGACATATACAGAGATATGATGATACAAATCAACAGTATTGTTTCCACCAGCCAAGATGGCAGCAGCATAGCGGAGCTCTGTAGCTAACGAGCCATCTCCAGCGAAATCCGCCCACTAATCCGGGTTAATCGCAGCGTCGTTACCGCACCATCGGAACCCCCTACACCTCCGGTGCACACGGAACTGTCTAGATTCCCTGGGGGACTGACACCTGAGGAGCTACACCGTGTCCACCACAGGGGCCTGGTCTGGCGCCAAAAGCCGGGGACTCCAGTAGAAGTCTGCGCCGGCGGGACCCGCGACCAGAGGCGGAGACCGGCGGCGAACGCGGAAAGGTACGTCCGACAGCGCCGCTTCTCGAACCGCTGTCGGAGCAGAACAGGCACAGCTTACCCTCGCCACCGCTAAGCAGAATCACCGGTACCAGTGGCGGGCTTACAGCGGAGTAGTCGATATTGGCAGGAAGACGCCCGACCAGTACGGGCGCGAAGTGCAGGGGCGGACGGGACTCGGTAGCGGCCCGCGATCGGCCGCCAGCAACATTGCGAGTGAAGGGAGACTAACAATACTACACCCCAACGACTCACAAGGGGGCCCACCTAGAGGAACACTTACACTGCCTTCACGATAATTTGGCATCAACTGTACTGCACCAGACAGGACGAAATAATTAAATAAATAAAGAAAAGCACACTAAGCCACCTCTAACACTGCGGCGAACTCGGCAAAGCGGGCCTAAAGGCAGCACTGGACTCAGCCACCGCCATAGGCCGTCATTCCGGACAAGGGGAGCAACACACGGGCGCACGAACGGCAAGTCCCTAATACCACACCCAACTCAGCACCACCTCCACTTGGCGAGCAAACGGCACACCCACTACACGACCCTACCTCCCTCTCAGCTACTTGTATCTTGGGCCATCCGCTATGTCTGGAAGAGGGACCAGAGGCCACCAGGCCCCAAGGCTGGACAAGTTTGCTTACCAAAAAGATCCGCCAGACAACACCGCAACAAGAGGGGACCCACAGCGCTTGCCGCCTCAAAACTGTGGAACGCAAAATGACACCGACAAGGTCACCCTACTGGATGTAATGTCCACGCTGAAGGCGATGCAATCCTCGATGGGCACGATATCAACGGACGTCTCCTTAATAAGGGCGTACCTCGCAAAGATGTCGGACCGGCTCGTGGAAGTGGAAAAGACAACCACCGGACTAGTGAAGGACACGTCAGAGCTTCAACGGAGAGTCCTACAGTTGGAAGACGACAACGCCACGCTGAAATCCAAACTGGACGACCAAGAGGGCCGCTCAAGACGCAATAACATACGTCTGGTTGGTGTACCGGAGACGGAAGGTGGCCATGCCCTGGATCTCTACGTCGAGGATCTAATTAAAAATCAGCTCCAACCCAAAGGACTATCAAATTTTTTCTCAATTGAGCGCGCCCACAGAGTACCCGGAGGGAAAGCAAAAACAGGGGCAGCACCCCGCCCCATCCTCATGAGAGTCTTCAACTTCAGAGACCGGGACGCCATTTTACAAACAGCCCGCACACGCCCGCCGATACGAATCGACAACGCAGAAATTAACTTCTACCCAGACTATACGGCTGCGGTGGCGCAACAACGACGGGGCTTTACGGACGTAAAAAAGGAACTAAGAGCACGTGAACTCAAATATTCTATGCTTTTCCCAGCAAAACTGTGCGTCGAATCAGAAGGGAAGACATGGTTCTTTGAGTCGCCGCGAGACGCCCATGAATGGTTGGAGGGATGGAGACCGGCCAAAGGACCTAGGAATCGTGGCCCTCAGCGCGGCAACGGCAACGGAATAGCCGAGAAGCAAACACAACAATACCGGAGGACTCTTCCAGGCACTAACCGGGCGACACCGCATATTGGACTGAAACACCTGAGATCACCCCCGGTTAAGGTGAAAGAGACGCTACAATGGCGACCAGATAAGAGAACATTTATCCTTGGAAGCAGGGGGCCAGCCGTGGTAAGAAACTGACCGTAGGACAGCGGGCCCATGCAGGTAAGACATTCTGATCTGGACACTCACTGCATGGTATTAACGGAGAAGGGACTCGGCAGCGGACGCAGAAGTCTCACCCCCACAAACTAGAACTATAACTTTAAGTTGGGACTTTAAGCACTCTGCTCAGTTGGGGAGGTGGAGGGTTCTTGTTCCACCGGGCAGGGAGGCAGGGAGGGGGGTAGGGAATTCACACGTTTTATGTTTGACTTGTTCATGTTCTTTGTTACTGGCTTTGATAATTCACACATGCACACATGCAGCGCGGGCTCAGGCTCTTCTCGATGCACCCAGACACATCACCTTGAACGTGACACGCTCTAGGGAGAAGCTTGTCGCTCTAACCATACGCCACACCCACCTTACAGACCGATCCCTAAGCGACCCACAATACTTGTCAGATAATGTCTGGCTGACAGCCCCAACTCCTACACAACAGTCAGCACCGCGACTACAAAACTACGACGCACGCGATGACGGACAATGTACCACCGAGGCCTGATCCCCCAAGGAACACACTGGTATCCCCACCACTGACGATCATTTCCTGGAATGTGAATGGGCTGGGCCATAAAATTAAGAGGGGTCTGGTGCTACAATACTTAAAACGCAAGGCACCAATGCTGGCCCTGCTACAAGAAACACATTTGACAGGCACAGCATCTAAGGCACTGAACAGGTGGGGCTTTAAAATGGTTGCACATTCGGACTTCTCCTCAGGCTCCCGAGGAGTCGGCATACTAGTCAACAAAAGCGCCCCGCTGATAGTCAGGAACACATGGGCAGACGACCAGGGGCGGGTTGCAGCAGTTACATGCCAGTGGGAGGGACGGACCTGTAATATAATATCAGTATATATTCCCCCAACACTCCATCAAGGGGCCTTCCAAGATCTTGGAAAATTCCTACTTGAGCTCCCAGAAGGAGACATGATTGTGGGAGGGGACTTCAACGCAGTACTCAGTACGGAGATAGATCGCCAACCTCTGCGACCCTCAGCGAGACCCAACCAACTATTTAGAGACTTTCAGGGCGCAATGGGACTGGTGGACATATGGAGACTGCAACACCCAACTCACCGCCACTACACATTCCGCTCGGGAGCCCATAATAGCCTCTCCCGAATAGACTACATATTCACATTAGCAGTCCCTCCTGAACGAGTGACGGCGATAGAACACCTACCGAGAGGAATATCAGACCACTCACCGGTCTCACTCACCTACACTACACACCCCACGAGGCGACAAAGAATATACCCAATCTACCCGGGTTATTTAAAAAAACCACAAAATCTTGAAAGCATTAGACACTGCAACCACACAATACTTTGATGAAAACCAAGCATCAGTAGACTCTCCATCGATCCTTTGGGAAGCGTTCAAGACAGTCATTAGAGGACAGGCCATCTCCGCCATAACTAGCCATAAAAAAGACCAAAGGCAAACAATAGAAGCACTAGAATCAACAGTCTTAGCAGCAGAAATAGCCCATGCAACCAACCCCACAGAGGAAACGACACACACGCTCACTATGGCGTCGAGCGAATACAAAACTTATGCAGAGGAAATGGCCAAAAACAGACACACAGATACACTACACAGGATCTATGAACGGGGCGACAAAACAGGGAAAATGTTAGCGTGGCTTGAAAGGAAAGAAAGAACGGACAGATGGATACCTCAGCTAACCTTACCAGACGGCACGCACACCTCGTCCCCCCAACAAATAGTGGAAGAACTAGCCTCCTACTATGAAAACATATACACTCCACGGGGTAACATGACAGAAGAAGACTGCATAGCCTTCCTACACGGCATACCACTCACCACCGTCTCACAAGATGACGCACAAGAGCTTGAGTGGGACCTTAACGCAGAAGAATTGGGAAAGGCACTGGCAGCGGTACACACAGGCAAAGCAATGGGACCGAACGGTCTGCCGGTGGAATTATATAAAGCATTTGCCCGACAGCTCATCCCTAACATGCTTACCATGTACACGGATTGCCTAGCGCATGGTACATTAACGGCGGATCAACGGTTGGCCACCATCGTAGCAATACGTAAACCTAATAAACCTCCCGACCACATGTCCTCTTATCGTCCGATCTCGCTGATAAATGCGGACGCGAAAATATTGGCGAAACTGCTGGCGCTACGACTTCAACCTTACCTCGCAACACTAATCCACCCGGACCAATCGAGCTTTATGCCCGGCCGAAACACATCGCTTAACCTGAGACGGTTGAATGGGGTACTTCACCGCATCCCTGACCTTCGAGAAGAGGCAGCCGTCCTCTCTCTGGACGCAAATATGGCGTTCGACCTTGTTGAGTGGCCATTCCTTTTTGCAGTAGTCAAGAAGATGGGCTTTGGCCCCAAATTTTGTAGTTGGATCAAACTACTATATACGGCTCCTCTAGCACAAGTGGTGGCCAATGGCCATACATCCCGCGTGATTGCCTTGGGGCATGGCACGCGACAGGGGTGCCCCCTATCCCCTCTCTTGTTTGCCCTTATTTTGGAACCGCTGGCGGTATTAATTAGAACAGATCCGATGGTCCGCGGGATCACATGGGAAACGGGCTGGGAAGATCGCATATCCTTATATGCCGACGACGTATTAATCTACCTCATGTCCCCGGCATCATCCATAGCTACCCTATTAAACATACTCAAGACCTATGGTAAAGCCTCAGGATATACCATAAATTGGACTAAATCGCTCTTATATGTATTGCACGGCCCAACGCCCACGCTTCCTCCCGACTGCCCACTACAAACAGTGACCAGGGGCTTCAAATACCTAGGCATTTATGTCACTCCACAGGCCACTGTCTTTACGGAAGAGAACCTGCAGAAACCCTTGCAGAGGCTCAGGTCGGATGTGGCACATTGGCGCTCCCTCCCACTAACGCTGTTGGGAAGAGCGGCGCTCTTTAAGATGCTTTCACTCTCACGGTTCCTCTACGCACTACAAAACACCCCTTTCCCGGTCCCACCTACCTACTTCAAGGCAATAGACGCAGAAATATCTTCCCTGCTCTGGGACGGGAAACCGGCCCGTATAGCAAACTCCAAATTAATCCCTAGCTGGTATGACGGGGGGATAGCACTACCGAGTGTCAAACTCTACTATTGGGCAACACAGTTGACAGTAGTCAATCAATGGTTACACGCCCCTCACAATGATCCCGCTTACAGTTTAGACAGAACACTACTCCCCGCAGACCAACTGATGAAGGCCCTTTACACCAATAAACGGTGTCACACACTCACTGGCCCGACGGCCCACACAGTCAAAATCTGGCACACAGCTCAGAGAACCTTGGGATGGGAGGGGGTACTCACGTTGGCCACCCCGCTTTGGGACACACGCCGCCTGGGAACCCTGGCTAACACCAAGGGTTTCCGGCAGTGGGACCTCATAGGTATTTCAAGAATAGGGGACCTGTGGCACAGGGGCGACATTATCACATTTGAAGCCCTGCAAGAAAAATACAGAATGGGGAACACGGAACGGTATCGCTACACGCAAATTAGACACCCCCTAAGGGGAGCCATCCCAACGGGAACAACCCTGGTTGAATCCTCCCCATTGGAGGATAGACTCCTCACTGATCATCTTGAGACGAAAGCAATTTCATTAACTTACCGCAAGCTGATAAACAATCTTCCAGACCCCACAGTGGTCCTCCGCAGCAAGTGGAAAGTGGAATTAGGGGATATAGAAGATGAGGACTGGCTATATGCCCTTGCCTCAGCCAGAGACGCCTCCATACCGTCTCGACTAAAACTCATCCAATTGAAGATTCTACACCGAGTCTATTATTCCCGCACCCTACTACATAAATTAGGTCACGTCCCCGGGCCTGAATGCCTGAGGGGTTGGGGCATCCCGGGAACTTACTTCCACACTCTATGGGACTGCCCCAGGATAAAAACGTACTGGACAGGAATACTGTCGGAACTTTCAACTGCGAGCGGGGTGGAAATACAACTTGACCCACGATGCTGTCTATTAAATATCTGGCCGCCCACAGATCTTAACCGGGGGCAGCAGACCTGGGCAACACTGGGCATGACATTAGCAAAGCGAAACATAGCTAGAAAATGGGGATCCGGAACCGTTCCCACAAGGTCACAATGGGGGAATGATATGGACACGGCAATGGTGGCAGAAAAGGCGGTATTTATTCACAGGGGATGCCCAAGAAAATGGTCCACTATATGGGGCAAATGGAATACACACCGAGGGAACATATGCGAACCACCACAGGAGATGTCTGAACTGACAGCGAGCCCATAAAAGGGGGCAAAGGGAATAACACAAAGTAACGGACACAGATACCCACTCGAGATTAGTAACTGCATAGAACTACAAACCAACATGACCCGTTTCTGACATGAAAGCTGGGTTTTAAAGGTCCTCCACACACACAACAGGTGGGCTCTGCCCAGGGAGAAATATACCCAAGGATCGCCTCGATACTGTTGACACGAAGATGATGTGCCGATTGTAATTGTTCACTGATTACCAAATGTAATATTATTGTTGTATAGTGAAGATGCCAAAGTATATTACTTGCATGTACGAAAACGAACTCTACGTGTACTGTTACACTGCAAAAGCCAATAAAATTGTTTAAAAAAAAAAAAACAGTATTGCTTCCAATTTAATTCTTTGTCTCGTTTTATTCGGATCTTTTCCAAAACAGCCAACGCGTTTCGTCGCGACAGGTTGTAATCCTGCGACTTTCTCAAGGCTATGCAATCCAGAGTAAATTCTTGTAAGTGCGGTGATACTTCCAACCCACACAGGGGTTCTGATGAAAGTAGAAGTCGCTAAATATGCGCCAATCCTTAGTATATCCAGTCAAAGTTAATTATCCCTTTAAATCCTCTCTTTCTACTACGCTAAACAGAGTACTGCAAAGCCGTTGTTGCTTTCTGCTTCTTCCGTGTTCCGTGTGCACGTTTGAAGTGGCAATTGGACATGAACCAAGGGTTGCTCCCAAAAAGTGCAATCTCTCTTGTCAAGGGTTGCTATCATGTGAAAAAGAGAGGACCAACTTGCCCCCATTAATGCTTTTCCTAGCATGCTCTAGCATCATTTACGTGAAAACTCATTTAGACCGCCAAATGAAGGCTGCCTGGAGGTATCTAGCAACAGCGAGCACCACCAGCCTCGAGGTGTCCTTTCTTTGGTTCTTAGTGGCCACAAGGTAACTTCTAACTCTCAAGGTCCTACATAATGGCAATAGCCATCTTTTTCTTTGGAGGGCACACACTGGGCAAAAAGGAATGGGGTAAATCTTCAAGAAGGCCCTTTCATGCCGAGCACTCACTGGTCTTGTATTTCGCATTTGCCCACTTCGCGCAGAAAGCCATACTAGGTAGGGACTGGTATCCAAATTGTAAAAACAATTTCCTAGCTAAAGGGGGAGTCATCTCATTGATCGTATCCTCTTCGCGGGGGGACAGCTTAAACTCTAAATAATCCAGGGTCAGGGTGCCTCTACTACTATCAATGGATTCTTCATATACATCCTGCCAGTAGGCCGATTTGATTACCATTCTGGAGCCAGGGGTGAGGTCCTCTGGTACTGCCCAAAAATATTCCAATCCCAGTTTACCAAGTGAAGACTGATGTACATGAGCCAAGGTATGTACTAAGTACCAGGTAGGGCTAGTAGATCTTTGAGGGGATCTCTATACACTCCCAGAGCGGGTGAGGTCCAAATCTTATGCAAGTACAATAAGGGTCTACGCTCAGCTTTCCAAGTGACATTCCTAAGTGCCAGATCAAAGTACAATGGAACTAGTGACGTACCTGTGGGAGCGCCAATAGCTGCCCAATAAAGCTATGCTCTTTGTACGATGGAATGCTACAGTGATTGACATCAGTCAAGGTTGCTGCAGAAGTCTGAATTGTATACACTCAGGTAAAACAGCCTGCCGCCACAGGAATACAGGTTCATGACTAGACAACCCCCGAGTGAAGGGGGAACAACAACATGTGTAAATGAGATTCCAGCAGGATTCTTTTCACGTGGACATTTTGCTTGCTTTTCTGTGGTTGAACCATCTCGTTTATTCAGGGTCTCCTCTCTGAGGGTTCTGAGTCGAAGAATATTGGTGTCTGGTATTGAGTTTGCCAGCAATACCAGTCCATCCGAAGTGCATGTGCAGATTCCTGAAAGTGTGGCTCACGGATACATGGAGGCACGCCGGGATCTAGGATTCCAGTTGGTAGGTCCACTCAAAACCCATCCGTTAGGGGATAATGAGCCCAGAGTTGGGAAGAAACTGCGGACTTGGTTTTACCAGGTCCTCTTCACCAGATCCCCATTTCATCTGCAGTTTACCACTTCTGTGGCGCGGCGGTGGTAAACTGCAGTGGGAGAATGCTGAGGGACAGATGGGGAGGGGAACTTGTTTGGGCCTGGGGAGGCTGCTATTGGTCGAGGCCATGGGAGCGCCCCACGTTGGGCAAGAAAAGAGCAGGCAATGGCCAGGCTCCACATATATCTGCACCCACATCCAGGTCCACTGTTGCCTGGCCTCAGATTAAGTGTGATATTCTGGGACCAGGAAGTCCCAGGGCCAGAAACCCAGGTTCCTCTATGGCCTGGCGCTCTAACACTCGTGACAAGGGCCTTGTGTTCGGCACAGGCACTTTTACTGAGTGTGCAACATTTTAAAGCAAGATTTGAGAGATACATTCAGTGGAAATATGAAACACAAAAGAAATTTCGCACGGGATTTGACGTGGGTTTCGTAAAACTGTTCCACCTTGAAAATTACGCCCTTTTATTGCTTTTGGTAAATTGTTGTTTGCAACCTCAGGAAATGCCACGAAACGCCAAAACCTTAACAAAGCATTGTGGCTTTTCGTTTAACACTCTTTTTCTTCTGTTTTGCAGAATCGAAATTCAGTGAGACACGTATATTTTGCTACTGAGTTCCGTGGTACAAAAAACAAACCACATTTCAAAATGCTAGTGCTACCGCGCTTCCTATATGCACTGCAAAATACCCCCAATGTGATCTCCGATGCATAGTTTACCAGTATTGACAGCGTTGTGCGAGGACTGCTATGGGAGGGGCGGGCGCCACGTATAGCCATGAACAAACTTACAATGGGGTGGTATGACGGAGGTATTTCCTTGCCCGATATGCGGCTCCATTACCAGGCATCTCAGCTGTTTGCGGTTAATAGATGGGTTCAGGGGGGAGTACGATGATCTGTACTTCCGCACAGATCGCTGGCTTTTGGGACAGGGAGGGTACAGCAGAGCACTGTACACGAACCCCCGCAAGCTTCACCTCACGGGGCCCACCACATGCACAGTGGAGGTCTGGCATGGTTTCACTAAGAAATGGGGCTGGCACAACCGACTTACAAAAGCTACACCACTCTGGGAACCGGACATGTTGGGTCAGCTTAGTAAGTATCCTGGATTTGATAGGTGGGATACGATAGGGTGAGGGGGAGACTGGCCACATTTGCCGACCTGCAAACCAAGTATGAGTTGGCGCCCACCGAGACCTTAAGATATCTTCAGATCAGCCATGCGGTCAGGGCTGCTATGTCCAAGGAGCTTCCTCTGCCTGACTCCTCTCCACTGGAAGACAGATTGATTTTAGACCCTATGCCCATAAAGGCTATCTCCCTTACCTATTAAAAAACTGCTCATTAATAGGCCTGAACCTATGCTACGTCTGCGGCATGGGTGGGAGTCGGACCTGGGGAGCATTGATGATGAGGACTGGTGTGATGTACTGGCTTCTCCTAAAGAAGTGGCTATCTCAATGAGCCTGCGCATAGTCCAACTAAAAATCCTCCACCGTGTGTACTTTGTTGCAAAGCTTTTGTTTAAGTTGGGTAGGAGGCCTGATTCCTTATGCATCCAAAATTGTAACCAGACAGGCACCTTCTTCCATATACTATGGGAATGTCCAATAGAGGGACAGTACTGGGATAAAGTTACTAAACCGATGGAGAGGGCGGGCAGCAAGAATTTGAAGGCCTCCCCCCAGCTGTGTCTCCTTAACGTATGGGAGGCCACGAACCTCACGCAGATTTAGCAAAATAGGCCTCATTGGGGTGGGCCATCGCAAAACTGCGCAGAGGTGGGGGTGGGGCGGCCCCGAGTTTGCAAGATTGGGCTATCGACATGGATAGGGCAATGATTGCTGAAAAGGATGTGTTCAAGCATAGAGGGTTCCCCAAGAAATGAGACCATAAGTGGGGGAAGTGGAACAAATATAGAGGTGATATATGTTTGTCTCCTAAAGTTGAACTGCAATGTGAAAGGTGCCTATTGTTGGATGAACCTGGAAATGATGAGACTATCTTGCCTTAAACCATGTAACTACTGATTTGAAAGTGAGACGCCACTTGATATGTATGCTGCTTGTATTTCTCTGTCCCTTAATACCGGATGTTCGCTGCACAGGCTTGACACTGTCACTCTGGCTTATCTTTGAGAAGTGTATGGTGCTTATCGTTTGATTCCTATACTGCAATATGTGTCGTTTTATTGTAGACCCGACTATTGTTTTATCATTGCCTTGTACCTTATTTTTCTTTCCCTAATAAAATTGTTTACAACAAAAAAAAACGCGAGGCCTATTTGATACTGTAGCATCGGATCCTTGGATGGGTGAGTGCTCGATATAGTGGTAAATCAGTCCTAAAAGCAGTGCTTGTGCAGGTTACAGTGAAACAGAGTGCACCTAAGAGGAGGTTGGTGACCATCTGGGTCAGCTGAAATCACCTTCTCTCTCTGCTTCTGGGAAAATCTCAGCTGGTTAAACTGTGTCCTAGGAGTGTCCACATGTAAAAGAAAGCTGGTGCTTTCGGGTAGCCCTGGCTTCCCACCAGTACCCCAAAAATGGGCAAATGCTTTCTCCATCCATCCAGATGTTGTATTTAATCACCACTGCAAAAAGGGACTTCATTCACAAACCCAGGCAGACACTTCCCAGAAATAGGACTCAGCTGGTCTCTCTCTTCCTGGAAAAGGCCTTGTACACCAGAAAAAACATGATTCTTTGACCTCCCTTCCAAGATGTATTACCTGCTCTTTAAATAGGAGCAGATCTCGGAGCAGAAAGACAACAAGCATTGTTTAATCTATTGGCATTGGAAATGACAATAGTTTTCATTATGTTTCAAAAACCAAAACATAAATAAAGGCATTTTCTTTTACAATGCCAATAGCTCAAACGCCTGCGAGACCTGTTGCATTGCAAATGCTTGTTTTTGCTGCCTTGTGTAGCTCCTTGGCTGTGCCTTGCGTCCTGTAGCTGCCTCCTGCGGCACCTTGACTGTGTTGTCCATCACCTGGCCGCCCTGTGCGGTGACCCCTGGCGGACTCCCATAACCCGTGGCTGTGCCGTGCCCCTTGTCTGAGCAGCGCCCCTCAGACTCCGCTATTCCCTCCCAGGCCTGTCCATCGCTGCAGCTTAAGTATAACTGATTTATGAGAAGCGCCCCTGCTCCATATCGGAGATGATTCACGGTGCACCGCTTAGATTGTATTTACGTCTGAATGAATGGGCAGATAGTGCTGCTAGAGCGCAGGCCCCCATCTGCGTGCCCCCGGGCACACCGTGCATCAGCTGCCCTGGCAGTGCCTCGCCAGGCCCGAGCCGCGCTCGCCGCGCTAATAAAATCACTCTTTTATGTCTTTGATAATTGCCGCATTAAACTGACGTGTAACACAATTACCTCAGCTTCAGATGCAGATCGCTTGTAAGTAATTGGGGGCAGTAAAAGGCGATAATCCACCGCCCGCCTTCTCTTCCTAGCAACCCCTGTGTCTGTCCGTCCGTCTGTCAGTCAGAAGATAGGTTCATTGGGTCCATGGTCCGTTAAAACTGTCCCATTCATTTTAAAACAAAAGCTAATAAAACACAGTTAAACATTTACAAAATCATGTTTTGTTTTTGTGAACCCGCTAGACTAACATGCCGGATAAAGTAATTAAAGTGACACACTGGATAACAAGCCCCGTACTAGAAACATGATGTCTTACAACATGGAGCAACGCGCAGCGGGGAAAAGAGACGGGAAGCTAGGCTGGAGGGTGAAGCGAGCATGTAAGCAATGGGCGATCTGTATTTCATAACAGGAGAAAGTGCTAATTTTGTAATGTTTTCTTTTATTGAACTAGATGGACTAGCATGCCAGAGCATGGAAGCAATGGGCAAACTGTATTTTGTGACAGGAGTTGTGCGAGGAGTTGAAGCAGCTAAACGCACCCAGCCTTATGAAAAGTGAAAGCGTGCCATGCGCACCATGTGTTTACTTGGGGACAGGAGATGTGCACGCATACGGAATGCACATCTCCTGTCCCCTTTCAGAGGAGACGGCAGAGAGGAGACGCCATGCGCGTGCACATCGCCCGTCCGTGCTCGCACATGGTTTGTCTCCATTCGCTAGCAAAACCCACAACAATAGTCTCGCCAAGGCGATGCAGCGCATGCGCTGTGTTCGCTAGGCGAGACCTGAAAAGCAATGCCAAGCTGACAGAAGTCTCACGGAGGTCATTCTGAGAGCTGCCATCAGACCAGAATTTGCATAAGAAGCCAATGTGAGTCCAGAAGTTGAGAGCTTGCAGGTGCAGCACTCACCTGCCTTGTACCATACTTGCCTTCAACAGAGCCTACATCTGTCACTTTCAGCCCAAATGACACAGAGGTTCTTCCTCTTCAATCCAGGTTGCGGATGGAATTTTCATTGCTTTGTTTACGGAGCGCTTTCAATTATCTTTCTAAAACTGTGGTTGTGGGGATGTCACTGTTTGAAGATGTAGTCAAACACCCAGCCATACCCTGATCTCCTATCCCAACTGCTTACTTAAGGGACCAGTGGGTGCCTCAGCAAGTGAAAATCGTGCTACTGGTCAGTTTCGATATAAAGGCTCTAAATCGTTTGGTACTCCGAGGGATGTACTTTGGATGTTAGCTGAATTCAGCACCATAGTCCCTCTATGCTGAACGGAGAGATCAGTGGACCTCACCTAGGGCCTTATTTGGAGTGTGGCAGAAGGAACACTCAGTCACAAAAGTGGCGGGTGTCCCTTTCGCTGTATCACAAGTGCATTGTAGTCTATGACACATCTAGCATGGCGGTCAGGGTATTTGCCATTTTCTGACACAGCATCCATCCGCTAAACGCCAAATAACACCTGTAGTCTTGCCCCTGAACTGTGTCATGTTCTAGATGCAGACCACTGTACTCCTGCTAAGTGCACGTCACGACGTTAAGAACTATTCCTCTCGCTTCCTATCTGTTTACTTTAAACACTGGCAGAGTGAGTAAAAAAGAGAAAGGAAAGCCTGCACTCTACACCCACAGGGCTGAAAAGGCTTCTGTCCCAGTCATTTGTCTCCACCCAGGCTGTTCCACCTTCCAGGCACACACAGTTCTTCAGTTGATGTGTGTGCGACTGCACCGGAGATGGGGGCTCAAGGGCAGCCTGTAGCCGCTGAAGTGCATAGAGCATCTAGCCCCAGAATCCTCACCTTTTGAATACTCCCCAGGCATCAGACTGGATCTGGAAACTTTTCAGCAGTACCTCTGCGTGCCAAAAGATGGAGCCTTGTAGCTCCACAAGGTCACTCTTCCGCCACAGGAATGGCATGCGGGGTCTATATAGGCGCAATTCCCGCAAGCTGATGTCAGTTGCATTCGACACTGTTCACTCCCCCAGAAGCAGAGCTCCAAACGTAAATTAGTAGACAGTGTGCAGATTTCTAGACTTGGGTTCTTATTAATGGATAGAGTCCGATCACAGAACAGGGAGGATGGGAGAGTCAATGAGAAATCTGTGGGTAGAGAGAGTCTCAATCAGGAAGAGCGTTACAGATGGTAAGTAACTTGTTCTTCTGATAGAGACTTCTAGGCACAGATTCCTCACCTTTTGCCTACTTGGAGGCGGTTCTGTGAGGAGACTCAAACCAGAGAGTCTTGCAGTACAGAGCAGGCAAAATGCTTTGTGAACGCAACAGGGGAAGCCCACGTAGCTGCCTGGCAAATGTCCAGGAGAGTGACTGCGCATGCTAACGCAGTGGTAGCAGCCTTGGCCCTGGTAAAATAAGCATGCAGTCCTTCTGGAGTCTGTTTTCTGGCCAATGCTCAGCAAATCTTTATGCAGAGCACGGTCCAGCGGGAGATGGTTCTCTTTTGCACTGCTTTGCCTTTTTTGGCCCCCGTGAGCTCCACAAATCGTCCATCTGGCGTTAACTGGAACAATCAATGTAGGCGTTCAGTGCTCTCTTGGGTCCAAGCGATGGAGTCTCTCCTCCTCCTTAGAGGGGTGAAGCAGAGCATAAAGCGACAGTAGGGTGATAGTTGACTGACGTGAAACAACAGCACAACTTTCAGAGGGAAGGATACCCAGGTCTGCAGAACCAGTGTGTTCGGGAAAAGGTAGTGTAAAGTGGACTACCACAAAGAGCTTGCGGCTCATTCACTAGCTGTGCCAAATTTATATTAAAGAGGAACACAGTCTTAATGGTAAGGAGCCGTAAGGGACAGCTGTGAAGCAGCTCGTACAGAGTGCATATCAAATAAGTCAAGAACAGATTAAGGTCCCATTGGGGCACTACAAAGGGAAAAGGAGGACCATGTTGAAGCCCTTTCGGCAATTGCATCACAACCAGTGACTTAAACAATGAGAGCTGATCTGGCAACCATAAGAAAGGCAAAAGGGCCTAAAGATAACTCTTAACTACACCCTAAGCAAAGCCTTGTTGGGCAAGAGACAAAACAAACAACAGAAAGCCAGATAACTGGGCCTAGAGGGAGTCGTTCAGGCGTGTGCCGCACCAAGCAACAAATCTGTCCCAACGATGGTCAAAGGTGTTCAGCTGTCGCCACTCAAGCCAAGCATGAAGTTAGAAAGTGTGAAGGACCAGGTGCAGAACCCGGCCCTCTTGCTGCAACAACAGGTCCTCCTTTAAGGGCAACATGATCAGAAGACATATGCTCAAGCCTGGGAGCTCTGGATACCATACTCTCTGTGCCCAAGCGTGAGCCAACAGAATGACCTTGACCTGCGTACAATATGTCCAGATCTTCTTGAAAACTTGGGGCAGATGCGGGATCGGCGGATATGCATAAAGGGATTCTGGGTTCCACTTGAGGTGGAACAAGTCTCATAGCGAGAGACGACTTGGGAACTCCAATGCACAGAAGTGCTGACATTGCGCATTCTCAGAGCTGGTGAAAAGATCTAGCCATGGTTCGCCTCATGCACGGAACAGACCATGCACCACCTCCGGGTGTAACTACCATTTGTGATCTGCTAGGCATCAACAGCAGAGCTGGTCTGCCCCTGGCATTTAAGGATCCTGCCAGGTGGTTCACCACCAAGAAAATTCATTGATGGTCCAGCCATTCTCAGAGGCGCAAGGCTCTTGGCACACAGTCCATGACCCCAACCCTTCCTGTTTGTTGCAGTACCACATGATAGTGGTGTTGTCTGTGAGCATTTGTACCAGCTTCCCTTTGACGGAAGGCAGGAAGGCTTTCAGCTCCAGAACCTTGATGTGGAGCTGGTGGTACTCAGCGGAAGACCAAAGGCCTATGAGCTCCACCTCTCCCAGATGGCCACCCCAAACCAGAGCGATTCATCAGCCACCACTGTCAGCTCCGGGTGAGAAAGGGAGAGAGGTCTGCTGCTGACCCAGTTGTGGTCCAGCAACCACCACTGCAGATCCTTTGCAGTCCCCTCTGAAATAGGAACGTGGTTGGAGAGGTCCCCTTGTTGAAACGACAAATTGTTAACTTGTCCGCATTACAACCTTCCTGAATTGCATAAGCCAGGACGGGGCAAAGACCTGTGAGAACTTTTGTCACAAAGAGCACAGGAGTAGCACCCAACAAGCAGCTGGCGTTGACAGATCAGAGGTCCTGGTTGGTGGCAGAGAAATCTTGCTTGCCACACGTTTCCACCGGATTCCCAGTTAGGGGGGAGTGGTAGGAAACGTGTTAGGATTGGACCGACTCATGGAGGCCTGCACCACCAGACTGTTGGGTGAAGGGTGCTATGAAAGAAGGCAGTGTAGTCCGGAGCAGGACGATGACACATGGCAATTTGTCTGTTGATAGGAGGGGCCAGAGCAAGGTTTGGCACAGGCCCCTAATAAAGTGTCTATCAGCACCTCATTGAATGGAAGGAGAGGATCAGAAGGGCCTCAGTAAGAACATTAGTTTTTACCTCCAAAGTAGGGAGCAGGAGGTCGAGAACATTGGCCATCATATATGCATAACCATAGCGAACGCGGCAGATTCCTCCGTGGCTGGTCCATGTAGAGATTTTTAAAAAGCTGTCTTCAGAGAGGTATAGAGGCCGATGGCCACCTACAAGTCTCATACCAATTGTCATCATTTTAGATCTGCGTGAGCTCATCTCCCTAGTCGGTACTGGAATCAGTGCCAAAGAGAGAATGCAGAAAGGGCTGCCTCCTTTTAGGGACTGGTATATCCAGGGGCTAAGAGGTACCTCGGGCGGGATTAGGTGTTACTTCAGTTGAAGTTGGATCAGTGCTGACTATGTCAGAGACACCAATTGGGTCCTCTTCCTCTGGCGTCAATCGAGTCATGATTGGCATCGAAGAACCCAGGGCTGACACAGTTCTTGAGGCCAGAAGCGAGGTCGGAAGCCCACGATGAGCTTGGAGGGTTCAACTGGATGGGTCCAACTGGCACAAGGGTGAACCCACCGGCAGTACACTAGATGGAGGGCCTCTCTGCTCCTTGTGGCCTGGAGGCATGCCAGAGGGAGCTGGTAAAAACAAAGAGCGTGGCTGTATGGAACTCTTCGACAAGAACCATTGTGGCATTTGGCCTCGAAAACTCAGGTTGCGCTGGCACGAGCTGTGAGATTGGCTCCGAAGTCGTCTGATTTTGGGATCGAGATCAGGAGGAGTGGCACCACCCTCACGCCTTCCCAGTCGCAGCTCGACCCCAGACACCATAAACATACTTGGTGCGGAACAGTCACAGACATTTGTTAGCAACAGTCCCTTCAGGGCTTGAAACCTGTAGTTTTTGGGTGGGAGACCCCTTGCACATGGAGAGAACTTGTATTTGAAAGACACAAAGGAAGCTCTGGGTAAACGTCTGGTAGTGTGAAAAGAAACAAACGGATGTTGGCGCACTGGAGTGGCGCTTATATAGGCCATGCACATAATTTCCGTAGCAGAGCGGCGTTCGTGCGGAGCTGCAAGGCGTCACCTTCCTGCATGCAGAAGTACTACTGAAAAGTTTCCGATTCCAGTCTGATACCTGGGGAGTATTCAAAAGATGAGCAATCTGTGGTTAGAATTCTCTATCAGAATAGCTGGTTTCTAAACTATATCACATGATCGTCGAGCTTAGCCTGAGGGGTTTGTCTAAAACTAATGAGAAATGGGAGTTGGGTTTGGGGAGGCATCTGTCTGATGTACAGTGGAGGTACTGCTCTCAGCAAACCCAGAGTCTATCTATTAATGGCTTCACAGAGCAATTCATTATAAGTTTCAGCATTGGGTCTATTACAACCCTGACAGCCTCAGGGGCATGAAACTTCACTCAGATGAGTGGTGCGCCCACTATGGACACTCAGAGGCTGACTTTCTGTACCTGGTGTGGAACTGCCCACTAGTGGCACAATATTAGATGATGTAGTTTGTTGAGCTGGTGGAGATGACTTTAGTACAGATGAAGCCAGATCCCATGTGGGCACTGCTGGGATATGACTTCTCAAAGACCTACCGTAAATGTATAGCTATATCCTTGTTATTGGCCAGAGACACTTCGCTATGATATGGAGTATGGGCCACCCCCTGTCGCCCAGAAACACAGGATGTTGAGCGTCATTGCGGAGATTCGAACCGGTTCCCCAGATTTGAGATCGACCGCCCTAGCCGTAAGACCACATCCTCTCCTCGAGAACTTAACTCATATCTTGCACATTTACACTTTCCATATATTTAGCGGGTGCCCTCGGGCACTTAACGTAGGGCCTGTGGCGATTGAAGAGGAAACCGAGCAGAAATTATGGGTTGGAGCTCTTGTCCTTTGGTGATGGTGCATTGTCACCTGAGTGATAGCTCAGGTATCTGATGCCTGACCTAAGGGTAGACTGAGAGATAGCTCAGCTATGCGCAGCCTTAATATATTCATGATGCCTAATCAGAGGCATACCTCTGCCACCAACTGCAAATGCCTCTATGATCAAGTTCTCAGAGTGCATCGTAAGACAGATAGAATTTGGTTTGACATATGCCTGGCGTGATTTTCTTCTGGGATGTGTCTATACATAGGCAGTACACAAACACTCCCTTTGTGTAGGCATTGAATTCCTGTGTCCTACCTCTTCAAACTAGTGAAGTTTGCCAAGAAAATGCTTGTGAAGCCTTATTCACAAAAAAGCCTTATTCTGCTGTCACACTAAGCCTGGCTCTGTGAAAAGCTGCATAACACTGAAACTGTGTGTAATAGGCCACCAACACACTGCTTCGTGCACTCCTTGTTCCACTGCTACATTGACAACTACCTGCTGTCTCTCTTGTGAGGTTGTCCCTTTCTCTACCAAGACCACGTTAATTGCTATGATTTGTATAGATATTTAGGAACAGCAAATACAGAGAATAAGGTCATTCGCAAAAGGATTTTAGAGAAATGTGTAATAGTACAATGCACATTGCACTTGAGGAATATACAAACATTGATGTTTTAGTGGCTTTAACACATTATGTGTTGGGGACTTTGGAGAAGAATTGAAAGAACTATGTTGGTTCTAATGTATGCCGGTACGAGGTTCTAGTGCTGTTAAAGTGACCTCTTTGCAGGGCACTGCCCATCAGTCTCACTTTCTGCGTGTTCTGGGGCGAGAAGGCATACCTGTGTCCTTTGCATGCTAGAACACCATTCACTGCACAGTCATTTCAAGGCAACGACCTGTTTTTGCCAGTTCTTTGGGCCTGGAGCACTCCTTTATTTAATCTCCGAAAGAGTGCAAGACACATTAGGAATCAAAGCCTGGATTGGCCAGTCCCACATCCCGGAATTAGATGCATTAACCCAGTAGACTCAATATTCTCAGACAGGTACATGTGTGCAGCCTCAAACAAGCACATGTTGAAACGCCTTGTTGACAAGGCTGAAAACGAACCTTGGGTCAAAAGTCAGACAGAAGGCTCTTTCTGAGGATGGAATTAAAAATATTTCAAGAGCTGATTGTTATTGTATAAAAGGAATTTTCGGAAAATTGTCGAAAAGGGCTTTCGTCTTGAACTAACATTGCGAAAACTGGCTCTAAAGACCTTTGTATTGAACACTGCTTTTTATTCATCTCGGTCAGTGGCCTTTAAACATTATCAATTCAAATAAAACATGTTTGTTGTAATGGTATCGGGTTTTTCCAGGATGCTCAATAAGCACAAGATATCACCCTATTTTATTGTATTGGCGCTTAGGATTGTTTGAGGTGCTGCTCTCGCCTCTGCCCCCTCCTGAATCTCGAGTCTAGTGGCCCTTCTGAAGGAGAGATTGTGTGTGCATTTGTTACCCTTCCTGAGTGTGCGACACGCAAAGTATGTGGAGGAGAAACGAGAAAGAGAGAGAGAGAGAGAGAGAGAGAGAGAGAGAGAGAGAGAGAGAGAGAGAGAGAGAGAGAGAGAGAGAGAGAGAGAGAGAGAGAGAGAGAGAGAGAGAGGGACGAGAGAGAGGGAGGGACGGGAGAGACGAGAGAGGATAACGAGAGAGAGCGGAAAGAGAGAGAGGATTACGAGAGAGAGCGAGCGGAAAAAGAGAGGGCGAGAGAGATAGAGAGAGGAGGGCGAGAGAGAGAGGAGGGCGAGAGAGAGAGGAGGGCGAGAGAGAGAGGAGGGCGAGAGAGAGAGGAGGGCGAGAGAGAGAGGAGGGCGAGAGAGAGAGGAGGGCGAGAGAGATGAGAGAGGAGAGAGTGGAGAGATGAGGTGAGAGAGAGAGAGGGAGGGACGAGAGAGAGGGAGGGACGGGAGGGACGAGAGAGAGGGAGGGACGAGAGAGGATAACGAGAGAGAGCGGAAAGAGAGAGAGGATTACGAGAGAGAGAGAGCGGAAAGAGAGAGAGGATTACGAGAGAGAGCGAGCGGAAAAAGAGAGGACGAGAGAGAGGAGGACTAGAGAGAGGAGGGCGAGAGAGATAGAGAGAGGAGGGCGAGAGAGAGAGGAGGGCGAGAGAGAGAGGAGGGCGAGAGAGAGAGAGAGAGAGGAGGGCGAGAGAGAGAGGAGGGCGAGAGAGAGAGGAGGGCGAGAGAGAGAGAGAGAGAGGAGGGCGAGAGAGAGAGAGAGAGAGGAGGGCGAGAGAGAGAGAGGAGGCAGAGAGAGAGAGAGGAGGCCGAGAGAGAGAGAGGAGGCCGAGAGAGAGAGAGGGACGAGAGAGAGAGAGAGAGAGGAGGGCGAGAGAGAGAGAGAGAGAGGAGGGCGAGAGAGAGAGGAGGGCGAGAGAGAGAGGAGGGCGAGAGAGAGAGAGAGAGAGGAGGGCGAGAGAGAGAGAGGAGGCAGAGAGAGAGAGAGGAGGCCGAGAGAGAGAGAGGAGGCCGAGAGAGAGAGAGGGACGAGAGAGAGAGGGACGAGAGAGAGAGGATAACGAGAGAGAGCGGAAAGAGAGAGAACGAGAGAGTGAGCGGAGAGAGAGGATAACGTGAGAGAGCGGAAAGAGAGAGGACGAGAGAGAGAGAGGACGAGAGAGAGGGATGAGAAAGAGGAGGACTAGAGAGAGGAGGGCGAGAGAGAGGAGGGCGAGAGAGAGGACGAGAGAGAGAGAGGAGGACTAGCGAGAGGAGGCCGAGAGAGAGAGGAGGACGAGAGAGTGGTGAGAGTAGGCGATATAGAGAGGGAATAAGAGTGCGTGGCACACTGATGCTGTGCGCTTCTTGGAGTCCAGAAGCAGAGTGTATAAAAGACTGGCAGTGCGCGAGAGGGAGTCGGAGTAACTGATCGCGAAGGAGAGAGTGAGAGGTCGGGTGGAGGACTGCTTGACCTCTGTCCTGACTAATGCGTTGGACCTTGAGTGAGGTTGGCTGGGGCAGGTGGTACCGGTAATGGGGGGCAGGTGGTCCTCCAGGTGGAAAGTGCGGGTGGCAACGGGTGGCCCAGTGCTGGTGGCAACGGGTGGCCCAGTGCGGGTGGCAACGGGTGGCCCAGTGCGGGTGGCAACGGGTGGCCCAGTGCTGGTGGTAAGGGATGGCCCAATGCTGGTGGTAAGGGATGACCTTCGTCTCTCCATCCATCCTATCTCCCTCCTATACCTTTAACCCACCCACTTACCCTTCTAACCTCCATTTATTCCGTCTTCCGACGCGCTTGAAATGTATTCTTGTAACTGATGCAACTTGTAACTGGTGTAATTTGTGGATCCTTATGTAAAGCGCTCTGATACCTCTGGGTCTAGCCAGCGCTATATAAAACTCAAATAAATAAATAAATAAATAAGGGATGGCCGAGTGCGGGTGGTAAGGGGTGGCCGAGTGCGGGTGGTAAGGGTGGCCCAGTGCGGGTGGTAAGGGTGGCCCAGTGCGGGTGGTAAGGGGTGGCCCAGTGCGGGTGGCAACGGGTGGCCCAGTGCGGGTGGTAACAGAGGACCCAGTGCAGGTGGTTGTGAAGGGCCCACTGCAGGTGGTTGTGAAGGGCCCAGTGCCAGTGGTAACCGAGGGCCCAGTGGTAACCGAGGGCCCAGTGCCGGTGGTAACCGAGGGCCCAGTGCCGGTAGTAACCGAGGGCCCAGTGCCGGTGGTAACTGAGGGCCCAGTGCCGGTGGGGCCCGTGCAGGTGGTTGTGAAGGCCCCAGTGCAGGTGGCATCGGATGGCTCAGTGCAGGTGGTACCAGAGGGCCCAGTGCAGGTGGTAACCGAGGGCCCAGTGCCGGTGGTAACCGAGGGCCCAGTGCCGGTGGTAACCGAGGGCCCAGTGCCGGTGGTAACCGAGGGCCCAGTGCCGGTGGTAACCGAGGGCCCAGTGCCAGTGGTAACCGAGGGCCCAGTGCCAGTGGTAACCGAGGGCCCAGTGCCGGTGGGGCCTGGGCAGGTGGTTGTGAAGGCCCCAGTGCAGGTGGTACCGGAGGGCCCCAGTGCAGGTGGTACCGGAGGGCCCCGTGCAGGTGGTATCAGATGGCCCAGTGCAGGTGGCATCGGATGGCCCAGTGCAGGTGGCATCGGATGGCCCAGTGCAGGTGGCATCGGATGGCCCAGTGCAGGTGGCATCAGATGGCCCAGTGCAGGTGGCATCGGATGGCCCAGTGCAGGTGGTACCTGAGGACCCAGTGCGGGTGGTACCAGAGGGCCCAGTGCAGGTGGTACCAGAGGGCCCGTGCAGGTGGTTGTGAAGGCCCCAGTGAAGGTGGTACCGGAGGGCCCAGTGCAGGTGGTACCGGATGGCCCAGTGCAGGTGGTACCGGATGGCCCAGTGCAGGTGGTACCGATTGGCCCAGTGCAGGTGGTACCGGATGGCCCAGTGCAGGTCGTACCGGATGGCCCACTGCAGGTGGTACCGGAGGGCCAGTGCGGGTGGTACCGGAGTACACAGTCCAGGTGGTACCGGAGGGCCCAGTGCAGGTGGTACCAGAGGGCCCAGAGTGCAGGTGGTATCGGAGTGCCAGCGCAGGTGGTATCGGAGTGCCCAGCGCAGGTGGTATCGGAGTGCCCAGCGCAGGTGGTATCGGAGTGCCCAGCGCAGGTGGTACCGGATGGCCCAGCGCAGGTGGTACCGGAGGGCTCAGAGTGGGTGGTAACCGAGGGCCCAGTACAGGTGGTACCAGAGAGCCCGGTGCTGGTGGTACCAGAGAGCCCGGTATTGGTGGTACCAGAGGGCCCCTTGCAGGCGGTACCGGAGGGGCCCCTTGCAGGCGGTACCGGAGGGGCCCCGTGCAGGTGGTACCGGAGGGGCCCAGTGCAGGTGGGACCGGGGCAGGTGGTACCGGAGGGACCGGGCCAGGTGGTACCGCAGGCCCCGGGGCAGGTGGTACCGCAGGGCCCGGGGCAGGTGGTACCGCAGGGCCCGGGGCAGGTAGTACCGCAGGGCCCGGGGAAGGTGGGACCGGATGGCCCAGTGCAGGTCGTACCGGATGGCCCACTGCAGGTGGTACCGGAGGGCCAGTGCGGGTGGTACCGGAGTACACAGTCCAGGTGGTACCGGAGGGCCCAGTGCAGGTGGTACCAGAGGGCCCAGAGTGCAGGTGGTATCGGAGTGCCAGCGCAGGTGGTATCGGAGTGCCCAGCGCAGGTGGTATCGGAGTGCCCAGCGCAGGTGGTATCGGAGTGCCCAGCGCAGGTGGTACCGGATGGCCCAGCGCAGGTGGTACCGGAGGGCTCAGAGTGGGTGGTAACCGAGGGCCCAGTACAGGTGGTACTAAAGAGCCCGGTGCTGGTGGTACCAGAGAGCCCGGTATTGGTGGTACCAGAGGGCCCCTTGCAGGCGGTACCGGAGGGGCCCCTTGCAGGCGGTACCGGAGGGGCCCCGTGCAGGTGGTACCGGAGGGGCCCCGTGCAGGTGGGACCGGGGCAGGTGGTACCGGAGGGACGGGGCAGGTGGTACCGGAGGGACCGGGGCAGGTGGTACCGCAGGCCCCGGGGCAGGTGGTACCGCAGGGCCCGGGGCTGGTGGTACCGCAGGGCCCGGGGCAGGTGGTACTGCAGGGCCCGGGGAAGGTGGGACCGGAGGGCCCGGTGCAGAAGGTACAAGTGAGCCCGGTGCAGGTGGTACCGGATGGCCCCGTGCAGGTGGTACCGGAGGGCCCCGTGCAGGTGGTACCGGAGGGTCCCGTGCAGGTGGTACCGGAGGGCCTGGTGCAGGTGGTACCGGAGGGCCCCAGTGCAGGTGGTACCGGAGGGCCCCGTGCAGGTGGTACCGGAGGGTCCCGTGCAGGTGGTACCGGAGGGCCCGGTGCAGGTGGTACCGGAGGGCCTGGTGCAGGTGGTACCGGAGGGCCCCAGTGCAGGTGGTACCGGAGGGCCCCGTGCAGGTGGTACCGGAGGGTCCCGTGCAGGTGGTACCGGAGGGCCCGGTGCAGGTGGTACCGGAGGGCCCCAGTGCAGGTGGTAAGGGAGAGCCCCGTGCAGGTGGTACCGGAGGACCCCGTGCAGGTGGTACCGGAGGGCCCCGTGCAGGTGGTACCGGATGGTGCAGGTGGTACCGGAGGGCACCGTGCAGGTGGTACCGGAGGGCCCGGTGCAGGTGGTACCAGAGGGTCCCATGCAGGTGGTACCGGAGGGTCCCGTGCAGGTGGTACCGGAGGGCCCCGTGCAGGTGGTACCGGATGGCCCCGTGCAGGTGGTACCGGAGGGTCCCGTGCAGGTGGTACCGGAGGGTCCCGTGCAGGTGGTACCGGAGGGCCCCGTGCAGGTGGTACCGGAGGGCCCCGTGCAGGTGGTACCGGTGGGTCCCGTGCAGGTGGTACCGGAGGGTCCCGTGCAGGTGGTACCGGAGGGCCCGGTGCAGGTGGTACCGGAGGGCCCCAGTGCAGGTGGTAAGGGAGAGCCCCGTGCAGGTGGTACCGGAGGACCCCGTGCAGGTGGTACCGGAGGGCCCCGTGCAGGTGGTACCGGATGGTGCAGGTGGTACCGGAGGGCACCGTGCAGGTGGTACCGGAGGGCCCGGTGCAGGTGGTACCAGAGGGTCCCATGCAGGTGGTACCGGAGGGTCCCGTGCAGGTGGTACCGGAGGGCCCCGTGCAGGTGGTACCGGATGGCCCCGTGCAGGTGGTACCGGAGGGTCCCGTGCAGGTGATACCGGAGGGTCCCGTGCAGGTGGTACCGGAGGGCCCCGTGCAGGTGGTACCGGAGGGCCCCGTGCAGGTGGTACCGGTGGGTCCCGTGCAGGTGGTACCGGAGGGTCCCGTGCAGGTGGTACCGGAGGGTCCCGTGCAGGTGGTACCAGAGGGTCCCGTGCAGGTGGTACCGGAGGGTCCCGTGCAGGTGGTACTGGAGGGCCCGGTGCAGGTGGTAAGGTAGAGCCCCGTGCAGGTGGTACCGGAGGACCCCGTGCAGGTGGTACCGGAGGGCCCCGTGCAGGTGGTACCGGAGGGTCCCGTGCAGGTGGTACCGGAGGGTCCCGTGCAGGTGGTACCGGAGGGTCCCGTGCAGGTGGTAAGGGAGAGCCCCGTGCAGGTGGTACCGGAGGACCCCGTGCAGGTGGTACCGGAGGACCCCGTGCAGGTGGTACCGGAGGGTCCCGTGCAGGTGGTAAGGGAGAGCCCCGTGCAGGTGGTACCGGAGGACCCCGTGCAGGTGGTACCGGAGGGCCCCGTGCAGGTGGTACCGGAGGGCCCCATGCAGGTGGTACTGGAGGGCCCCGTGCAGGTGGTACCGGAGGGCCCCGTGCAGGTGGTACCGGAGGGTCCCGTGCAGGTGGTACCAGAGGGTCCCGTGCAGGTGGTACCGGAGGGTCCCGTGCAGGTGGTACCGGAGGGCCCCGGGCAGGTGGGCCCCTGGCAGGTGGTACCGGAGGGTCCCGTGCAGGTGGTACCGGAGGACCCCGTGCAGGTGGTACCGGAGGGTCCCGTGCAGGTGGTACCGGAGGGTCCCGTGCAGGTGGTACCGGAGGGTCCCGTGCAGGTGGTACCGGAGGGCCCCGGGCAGGTGGGCCCCTGGCAGGTGGTACCGGAGGGTCCCGTGCAGGTGGTACCGGAGGACCCCGTGCAGGTGGTACCGGAGGGTCCCGTGCAGGTGGTACCGGAGGGTCCCGTGCAGGTGGTACCGGAGGACCCCGTGCAGGTGGTACCGGAGGGTCCCGTGCAGGTGGTACCGGAGGGTCCCGTGCAGGTGGTACCGGAGGGCCCCGGGCAGGTGGGCCCCTGGCAGGTGGTACCGGAGGGTCCCGTGCAGGTGGTACCAGAGGGCCCGGTGCAGGTGGTACCGGAGGGCCCCGTGCAGGTGGGCCCCTGGCAGGTGGTACCGGAGGGCCCCTGGCAGGTGGTACCGGAGGGCCCGGTGCAGGTGGTACCGGAGGGTCCCGTGCTGGTGGTACCGGAGGGTCCCGTGCAGGTGGTACCGGAGGGTCCCGTGCAGGTGGTACCGGAGGGTCCCGTGCAGGTGTAACCGGAGGGTCCCGTGCAGGTGGTACCGGAGGGCCCCGGGAAGGTGGGCCCCTGGCAGGTGGTACCGGAGGGCCCGGTGCAGGTGGTACCGGAGGGCCCCGTGCAGGTGGCCCCGTGCAGGTATACCCGTGGAGACCCTCGGGTCCTTGATTGTAGGAGCGTCAGCCGCAACCCAGGAGCAGCAGAGAGCATCACTCGCCTCCCCCGGGCTCCCGCCTCCCCGTCCTCGGGCAGCTTGTCATCGCTTCACCTAAATGCACAAGTGCCCTCAAAAGAGTGGGGGGAGCAAACCACTGTGGGGCCTGGGACCAAGACCCACCACGAAGAATCAGCCCTCGGGGCTGCAGCAAACAGGCAGTTTACTTACTCAATTACGCAGACTGTTTTATAAACCCTGTAAAATAAAACAGAAAACAGTCCCTGGCAAAGTATCACTGCTCTATTGTGCCGGCCATGAAAGCGCCTGCTGTGCACCCGAGCTCCTGCAATAGGGGCGAAGTGAGAGAGAAAGAGGGGGAAAAAAGAAGGAAACGGAGAGGAAACAACATGAAAAGACTAAGCGAAAAAAAGAAGCAAAGAAATTACAAGACCGACAATCAAGGGAAAAGGAACAAAAGGTTAAAACAAAACAACGAAAAAGGAGGAAAAAAGAAAACAATGGATGTATGAAAAAGGAAAATACAAAGAAGGTAAGAACTGAAAAGTGGGAACAAATACAAGAAACATAACATTTAATGGAAGTAGGAAATGCAGAAATGAAGAAAAACAAACGAGAAGAGAGAGAGAGGGGGATACTGTGAACAGATACTGAGAGGAAGGACAACACAAGAATGGAAATAAAAAGAATTAAAAATAAATAAAAATAAAGGGAAATGAAGTTGGAACCTGGAGTGTAGCCCCAGCATTGGCACTTGATTTAAAAAGATCCCTTCTTTTCATCTCTCTCCAGAGCAGCTTGTACATGTGTGTCATTTTACGCGCCTCCTGCTGGAATGATGAAAGTTCTGTCTAAAGCCCTCTGATGCTCACTGCCTCCACCACTTCAAATGCCTGTGAGGAAACCACCGCAAAGAAACGCCAGGGACATGAAAAGAGACAGGACCTCCTTCCAAGATCATGCAAACGAGGCCCATGCGTTTAGTTTAAACGCCAAGACTGTCCTTTTTTCTTTTAAAAACATCAGATTTGTTAAGAAAAAGTAAGATTGTTAATGGGGAGCGGCTCGGAGTGTTCCCATTATTTCACCCAAGAGATTCCCGCAGAGAACATTTTCATAAACAAGAAGAAACCTTGTTTGAAGCAGATGGAGGGAGTCGCTTGTGAATATGGGAGGTGTCCTCTAATCCCCCCCCCCCAAGAAAACTATGTACATCATTTATATAGCGCGTACTACTACCCCTATGTGGGGCACTGAAGCGCTAGCCTACATTGGTAGCACGCTAGGCCGCGTAGGGTGTGTGGCTGGAAGGGTGTTTTCTTTGTTTTGATCCTATGTGGGCTGTATACAGTTGTATTTGTATCTGTACTTCAGTGCTCTATCAAGAGCGCAATGGGCCCTAATAGAAGCAAGGGCATTGGGCCATCTGGTTGTGTAGTAAAAAACACAGCTACTAATTGAGGTGAAGTAAGCCTCTGACACATCTGGGTCCCGATGTCACTGCACCTGCTGCACCATTGATAGCTACCCCCCCTCTGTACGCTGATGTTAAATCTCACCTGTTGATCCCAGCGCACAGACTGCCTCAGATTGTTGTGTATCGATTTAGATACTGTATACAGATTTCGTCATTTATGCCCTTATATAGGTACAATTTACATTGCCCTTATTTAGGCATATAAATCCAGCCGTTATTTAGGCATTGCTCATGGTAACCAAATACAGGCATGGTCAACTACATCCGTTCATCTTTGTCACAACTCGTTCTTGGAAAACCAGACTCTTAAGCCTTTAGGACTTCCCCATGCCTGGATATTGATTTCTCCAAGAACTCATTTATTATGCATGAACATCTATTCCTTAGGGGTTCATTCATGACGTTCTTATACCAGACTTGTACGTCAATACTGGCATTCCTAAACACCTTCAAGGTATAAATATACCTTCACTTGCCATGGCAAACTACGTTTCGGCTGCCTACTTTCACAATGCGGCTTACCACGGCAAGTTCGGAAGGAAGTCAAGTCCCCGCCAGACGTACTGACCAGACGCTGTCATCCTCCTCACAGACAATCCAGCTCCAGTGTTTCTGACTCCCTTTGCGGGGTGTTAGAGATTCCAACCTCACTCATTCTAAGGTATGGAGCGGACTAGAACCTAGAGAAACTTTTGGCAACTCTTGGATAAACTAGACTATAGCTAAACAAGCACCTACTTCTTCCCTCGTACTACTCTTAGGTTAGGTACACTGGGGTAGGATTATTTTAGAAGCACCAGATGAGTATTTTAGCCTGTGTTATTTATTCAGTGGAGAAGTGTGGCTCACTGGTTAGAGGAGGCAGACCTGGAAGCAGAGGTCAGCCCGGGACCAGGGTTCAATTCCCAGCTCGGCGGGGTCTTGAGTCCTAAAATGTCCATGGACTCGACAATTCTCGCTCCGGTGCCTACTCGATTCACGGGTTCACACTCTGCGACTCTGGGCAATAGCTTGCTTAATCTCCACAACGGCCCCTCGCGGCGGGATGCCTGGCTTTCACCTTGCGGATACCCTGCAGGGGTTATCTCACAGGGGAATACCAGGACGGGTTCCCTAAGCAAGCGCTTAGAAACCGCTCGGTGATTTGCGCTATATAAATTCCTGTACATTTACATTTACATGTATGTATTTTTATGAATATATGTCATAGCTACAAGCCATGCTATTGCAGTATTACTTTATCTTACTGCTAACGCTGTACGTATTATACTTCGCATTCTGTCTTACGATTGTAACAGTTCATATCTCTTGCATGAGAAATAAGACTGCTTAATAAACCCTTTTTATTGAAACGCCCGTCTCTCTATTTTTGTGCAAACTCTGTAGAAACGAAGCATGCACGGTTGACTGCGTGAAACTTATCTATTGTTTCCACGATTCTGAGACTGTTTCGATAATAAAGGGAAGCAAAGTTGTCATGTTTATGCGGTTGTCAGAAACAAATTCCTTCTTGTTTATTCGAGAAGTTTTTAGTGACCTTTGAGTTAGCTGGCACACACAAGTATTTAAGTTTAATGTACTCGATAGAGACATACTGACCTCAGTCCTATGTCAAAACTATAGTGTATATTATTCAAATGCGCAGAGCCTTTTAGGTATATAGGAACTACACTACAAGATCTCTACAAAACAAAAACTAGCAACAGAGCTACTCTCAGATAAAGAGGTACTACAACTTGTTTATTGCTACATTACAGATGTCTACTGAACCTTTCCTTGCTCACGATGGTATAAATCTACATCCTAATACTGTAAAAACGCTTCACACCCATTTGTGTGTTTGGTTTGCACTATTTAAAAACTACAGAAACAAAACAAAAATAAAATGTTACAAGAACCTCTCAAACACAGTAGACTTCAAAGAAGTCGTCCCCCTGAAAAGGAGGAAAAAATACCCCTTTTTGAATATTCTCCAGGCATGAGACTGGATCCAGAAACCTTTTGAACAGTACTCCTGCATGCCAGTAGGTGGTGCTGTGCGGCTATGTGCCAATGTCATTCTGCTTCGGAAGAGACAAGCGGGGCAGCATAGAATTGACACCCATGTGTGCTGACGTCAGTTGCTTTCTAGGGTGTCCGTGTCCCCGGAACCTTAGCCCAGCACCATATTGGTTTGACCAGTCTGCAGACCCTGGGCGGTGAACTCCTCTCCGCTCACGGGGTTTGCGGAGTTTCCAGCACTCTGCGTTACGCAGAGTTCTGAAAAACTCCACTTCACGCAGCAGAGCAGAGATTTTGTCCTTGCTCGAGTTCACCAATGTCAAGTTGGTGAGCACGGGTGTGGAAAATCCACCTCCCGTAGAGATTTTTCCTCATTCACGATCGCCAACATCAAGTTAGCAAGCACGAGCGTGGAAAATAAACCTCTCGGCGAGATTTCTCAACGCGGGGGTGGGGGGGTAAGGTTTCTCATTGCGAGTGGTCGCGAATGCTTGCGACCTCTCGCGTTGAGAAACTGCCCGTTCGCGTTGAGAAAGCTGCTGCTCGAGTAAAAATCTACTTGAGTGACAGAAAAGCTAAGCTTGTGCTGTGCATGGTGCGGTTCGCAATGATTGCACAGTGCGGACAAGCATCCTACACTGTGCAATCACCGCGAACGGCATTTTTCTACCGTACTCCACCGCTTGCGGAGCTATGAGCAGCGCAACAACGTTTTTTTTGCACTTCGCTTAGCAACTCCGCAAACTCTGCACAAGGTTACTCTAAACTTGGGACCTAAATAGGAGGAAAAGAATCCAGTTCACAGAATGAGAAGGTGGGAGGGACAGACTGGATTCTGCAGTTGGATAAAGTAATTACTAGAAAGAGCACTACCAAAGGCAATAACTTCTGATGATACTTCTAACCGCAGATTCCTCACTTTTTGGATACCAAAGAGGTACCTCCCAGATGGTGGGCGAGTGAGCTGGCTCAGACCATAGGACCAAGTTGCCAAAATGTCATTTTTGACAGATATGACTGTCCACGCAATAGTGCGTCATGAACATATGGACTGACACTTATGTAGCAGGCTGGTAAATATCCAGAGCAGGTACTCCGTGTCCCAACATGTTGGTAGCAGCCTTAGATCTTGTAGATTGAGCCCGCAAGCCTTCTGGAGGTTGCTTCGTAGCCCGTACGTAGCAGATTCTGATGTAGAGAACAATCCATCAGAGGCATTCTTTGCTACTTACAATCCAACAAAGAGCTGATCATCCACCCAGTGTTCATTGGTACAATCAATGAAGAAATGAATGCTCTCTAAGGATCTAAATGATCAAGTCTCTCTGCCTCCGTAGAGGGAAGAGATGGAGCAAAGAAGGTTAGAATGGCGATAGCCTGCCTGACATGAAACAGAGTGACCCCTTCTGAAGGAGAAGAAGTTCTGGTCCTCAACATAGATTGTCCGGGAAGAATGTAGTGAGTTGTAGATTGACAGAGAGAGACTACAGCTCGCTCACATGCTGAGCCAATGTTATGGCAATGAGAAAGACGGTCTATAGAATAAGAAGTTACAAAGGACGGCTGTGCAGTGGCTCAAGGTGAGTGTACATAAAAAAAGTGAAGACTTAATTCAAGTCCCAGTGTGGTGTAACGAAAGGCTTATGAGGGAAAAACAGTTGAACACCTGTTAAGAAAAAAAGGTGTTTTAAATAAAGAAGGCAATCACATAAAGCTAAAAAACTAGACAAAGAACCTTTAACCATGCCCAAAGCAAGTTCTTGCTGGGCCAGGAATAATACAATTAGCAACACTTCAGGTAGTTAGGCTTGTAGTGGATCAATCTGATGGGTGCCGCACCAAGCCACACATTTGTCCCAATGGCTGACATGTACAGATTTTGTAGGAGGACTCCTCTCCAACAAGATGACAACAACTTCAGAAGGGAGGTCAAATTGAGTTAACTATGGCTGCTCAATCCCAAAGCATGACTTGCAATTTGTGCAGGACTTCTGCAAAGAAAATTCTCCTGAAGCTCCAGCTTGATCGGAGGACAGATGCTTATGCCCAAGTAATACGGGTACCACACTCTCCTTGTCCGATTTTGGGCATGAGCAGCTGTCCTCCAATCAAGCTGGTGCTTCAGGAGAATTTTCTTTTGCAGCAGTCCTGCACAAATTGCAAGTCATGCTTTGGGATTAAGTAGCCATAGTTAACTCGATTCTTGGGCCCTGATCTTCTTCAGAACTGTGGGCAGGAGAAGTAGCATCAGGAAGGCATAAACGAGTCCCGAGCTCCACTCTATGTGTAATGAGTCTCCAAGAGTCATAGGAACTTTATTCAGCGAATGTGCTGACTATGCTTTCTTTGCTGTGGCGAAAAGATCAAGCAAGGGTTCTCCCCATTCTCGGAAGAGACCCGTACCCCCTCGGTGTTTAAAGATCCTGCAAGGTGGTATACCACCATGAAAATCCCTTGACACTCCAGCCACTTCCAGAAGTGCAACGCCTCTTGGCACAAGGCCCATGGCATCAACCCGCATTTATTGATGCAGTAAGACATGGAAGTGGTGTTGTCTGTGAGCACCTATACCAATCTCCCTCTGGTAGTGGACAGGAAGGCTTTTAACACCAAGTGAATTGTCCGCAGCTTCAGAAGATTTATGTGGGACTAGGCCAGAGGCCTCTGATCTCCACCTCTTCCAGATGGCCTCCCCAACCCAGAAGTGATACAATACTGGATAGGGTAAGGAGAGGGGCCTGCCCAGGACTGACAATTGTAAACCAGTAGTCACCACAGCAGGTTTTTCTCTTAAGTTTGAACATGATTGGACTATCCCATTGGTGCTGTCCCCCAGGAGACTTCAGGTCCCAATGCAAAGCACACACGTGCCATCTGGAATATAACACCAGCAAGATGTAGCAGGCCAGTAATCCCAGCAGCCTCAGAGTCATCCTCACTGAGATCCAACAAAGAGGCAGAAACATCGGGATCATAGTCCAAATGTCCTGAAATCTCTGCTCTGGGGGAAAAGTCACAAAAGTGCATTGTGTCCAGATTATCGCTGATGAATGGGAGCATCTGCGAAGGAGCTAGGTGTGACTTTGGCACCATGAAAGTGAATCCCAGTGATGGTAGGAGAATTGCTGTAATCTGGACGATTACCTGGGGGCAAGCCCGCCTTCCAACAGTCAGCCGTCGAGTTTTGGGAAGGCTGTGGCCCCTGGATCACAAAAGTGATGAAGGTAGTTAAAGCATATCTTTGGAGAACACCTGAGGGTCACTGGTAAGGCCAAAGAGGAGCAAAGTGAGCTGAAAATGCTCCTAGCCTACCGTGAACCGCAGGTAGCACCTGTGGGCCTTCAATATGGGAAGGTGGAAATAAGCATCCTGCTGGTCCAACGCTACCATCTAGTCTCCAGGGCACACAAAACCTGAGCTAGGGTAAACATCTTCAATTTGTCCTTTCACAAGAAGGCATCAATAGCTTGAAGGTCTAAAACAGGACAGAAGGCTACTGTCCTTCTCCATAACCAGAAAATAACAGGAGTAACATCCAATACCTTCTTCTAATGCCGGAACCCTCTCTATGGACTCTTCGGCCTAAGGGCTTGCACTTCCTGCTGCAGAATAGACGGGTGATCCTCCATCAGCCGTCCTGAAGGTGGTGGAAGGTTGGTAGAGTGTAAAGGAATGGAATGGCATAGCCCCAATGGACAATCTGAAGAACCAACTTGTTCAGAAGGATCGCTTGCCACCTCTGGAGAAAATGGCAGGTCTTTCTTCCAACAGGGTGGCTGTGTGTCGAGAAGGACACACTATAGTGGTTTTATGACGGTGACAGCTGGGTGAGAGGGGGACTGAACTGCACGTTGCTCCTGCTGTCCTGGGTGTTGCCTCTGGGAGCCATGGCCTTAGCCATGAAATGTTTGGGAGGCTTTCTGGATAGGTGGCATATCTGTTGTTACGTTGTCAGTATTGATAACCACAATTTGAGCCACAGAGGGGGTAAGATTGCCTGTGAAACTGTCTTACTGGGGCTGTGGCCCAAAGGGTACTGAAGCGGAGGTCCTTCTATGCTTAAAACGTTCCAGGGCTGAGACGCTTTCTTGCCAAACATACAGAAGCCATCAAAGGGCATGTTCATCATAGATGCCTTGACATTCCATAGAAGCCCGCAGACCTCATCCATGCATGGTATCTGAGTGCCTCTATAGTACCCACTGCCCGACGGAGGCAACCGGTGGTGTTGAACCCTCAGTGGTTGACTTGATTCAGAGACTACCAGAGATTAGGGACTGCTGGGAATATTTGTGCCATATTTTGGGATGTTTCATTGTGAAGCAGCCATACACTTCACAAATCAAATAAAATTCCAATGTGCAAAGGAGGGACGACCCAGGAGGTAAATTGCCTCTGCAGAGTGAAGGAGAACATGTGCTTGCAAAAAGTATTGATGTGCTTAGATTCACGATCACAGGGGAGGTGGGTGCAGTGGCAGGGGGTTGGGTGGGGTAGAGAGGCTTTAGGGTGAACCTAGCCTGTGGACGCCTGCACTACCAATCTCTCGGGATGTTAAGTAAAAAGTTCTGGGTCTCACATACGGTACGATGGCACCAAGCTATTTTCCTGTTAACTGGTGCCTTAGAGCATGGCTTTGCCCATGTGCCCAAACGATTGTCTGTTAAGATGAAACAACAATAGAGTTTCCGTGTGCGTCTGACCCAGTTGAAAACCCTCTGCAAGCACACTAGTTTTTACCTCCATTATTAGCAATTGGAGGTCAAATACTTCTGCTGCCCTTCACATGTCTGAGATTATCTTCTTTGGGCCTCAGCCACCTGATATCTGGCATGAATGGTGCCAGATATTTTATTTTATTTTAGCTATCTGGTTCACTAATGGTGGGAGGCACCCTTATTTTGGTGCCCGGCCTATTTTGTGCCCTAGTCCGACCCTGTACTTAAATGCAGCTCTGCTCGTCACTCGCGGAGCAGAACAATGTCAGCATGGAGCCGCACAACACCACCTACCGGTAAGCAGGCGTACTGCTTGAAAAGTTTCCAAATCCTGTCGGATGCCTGGGGAATATTCACAAGGTGAAGAATCTGCTGTTATGCGGTATCGATCATAATGAGGCATTTTAACCAAAAAAGACATTCCAGGGACACATGGCCTACTCAAACATTGGCTCTGGCATTGAAATCAAAATTTTAATATGAGACTTTTTTATTCTTTTTCTCCTGTTTTTGTTTGTTTAAATATTATGCCTATACTATACTATTACAAAAACATAGTGCATTTCTCCTACTGGGGGATGGTCTTGGGCATGGGTCGTGAACACCATACATCGCTGTGAATCTGAACATTCTTTATCTTCAGTATACCCTCACTTATGGGGTGGGCTCTCCGACAAATAGGGAAAGATCTAATATTTTTGGGAAACAGATTTAAAAAGTAAACAATTGCCTAGGCAGCTCCCCCTTATACCAGTCCCATAGCTCATTGTCTGTGGAACACATGAAGCTGTCTGGAAACTACAAAATATTTAGCCTTTCCTAGATAATAACTAAGCACCCGTAACAGATGAACAGTACTAAATGACAGCAGCAGGTGAAAAAGAAGCTGCAAAGTAGACGGTGAGATTCAAATGGACCTCAGACATCATGTCAGGAAGAAAAGTCTGATGGATCGGAGTACCATTATCCCCCCCACTTAAAGAGTGGAAATGTTGATCTATCGCTCACTCTTCTGGTTGACATCAGTCTCAAGGAGAGATGCTCTGCAAGTCAGATACCACAGTTCACATTTGTGCACAGTCCTCAAAGTAGCCTTCATCAATTTAAAAAGTAGTAAGTTGACCACAAAGTAGGGACTGCTTTTATTAACAAAGAGATTTTTCTATTTGAATCCTCCAAACAATAGTTGTTAACAGATGCCCTCAAAAGGTGGCTTGCTAAGTTTCTTTCTTGCCTCTATGCTGTGATGATCAGATTGAACACAGGGGGAGGTTTTCCAATAATATCAGAGGAAGGGAGAGAAGCTTAGGTGGAGCAATGGACTCGCTGTGCCAGGCGAAGAAAGGAAACAGCAGAAGCTGGAGCTTCAAGCAGGGAGGGACCCTTCTGGCCTAGTGGTGTAACATAAAATAATGAGACTCCCCTGCAAAATGTGAAGAGGGTCCCTTAGTCTCACAGATATTCATTGCTTTTGGGCTCAATGCGCCTGGGGACCTCCTGCAACGCAGGAGCTGCAGGACCTAGGGTTATGCCTCTTGTCTAGCCAGCTCGCCCAGCAGTTACTTGTAGGACTCGATGTCCATTGGTGAAACTGGAAAAGGTTCGTAGCCCAAAGATACAACAGTCAGGCTGCCATCAAGCCCGCCTAACATCGCTGTACTTCCTGGACACTTATGCAAGGCCTGCACAAGTCGCAGATATGCAGAACACTGCAAACAATACTTAACTGTGGTGAACTATATTGATTAGTGAATTCTAATATACTAAGTAAGCAGTGCCCCGTCCCCAACACCATAGAGAACTGAGCTCAACTGAATGATGTGTGCCCCCTGCAGCCCAATGAAGTGTGCCCCTTGAATAATGTGTTCCCTCGAGCACCTTGGCAAACTGTTATTGTTATTATTGTTATACTGTTTTGTTAAGCGCACAGCTACTCAGCAGAGTGTCTCTGCGCCAGGCAGTGGGACACCAAGCAGGTAACTAGATTAGCTGTCAAAGAGCCAGGTTTTTAGTTTCCTCTTGAAAATATCCAGGCTGCGTGCTAGGCGAAGGTATTCCAATAGAGTGGTCCCAGGTAGGAAAAGGATCTGCCACCTATTCTAAGGCGATTGATGCTGGGCACTCTTGCCAGGTACACTGAAGCAGAGCGAAGGGTGCATGTTGGAATGTATGTGCTGATCCTCTCACAGAGATATGACGCGCCCGTCACGTGCAAGGCCTTGTGCATTAGGACCATAGCCTAAACCCCTTCGCTGCGGGGTGTTTTCCCCCCTGTGCGGGGGGGGGGGGCGCCGCACGCAGCGCCCCCATGCTGGCGACGAGCTGAGCTCGTCATGAGGCAAAGCTGAGCTGCCCTCATGACGAGCTGAGCTCGTCGCGGCCGCACCCGTTTTTAGAACGTTCTGCACAGCGGGGAAATTAGCCCCGCGTGCGAACGTTCCAACGGCCGTGACGAGCTCAGCTCGTCACGAGTGGAGCTCAGCTGTACTCCATGACGAGCTGAGCTCATCAACAGCATGGATGAGGTTAAAGAACACCCTCTTTTTTCCTGGCAGCCAATGAAGGGCCCTCAGATGAGGGGTCGTGTGGGACCTAGGTGGGAGTCGGACGAGCAGACTCGCTGCCGAGGTCTGCACTACCTGCAGTCTGTTAAGAAGATAGTCTGGGAGACCGAGGTACATAGCATTCCCATATTCGAGTATCGACGTAATCAGAACCTGCACAACCTTTCTACTCAGATAGAAGAGGTAGACATTTTCTCAACATGCAAAGCACGCTGAAGTAGGACCCAACTAGGGCTTGAATCTGAGGTTGGAAGGAGAGGGAGCTGTCAATTTTAATCCCTAAGTTCTTCACGCAGATTTGTGGCGAACCAGGGTGCGGAACAAACTGTACAATACTTATTGATTGGTTCCCCAGGATAAGAGTGAACTGTGCCCTCTTAATGATGAATGCACTCTGGTGAACTGTCCCGCATTGAGTGACAGGTGCCCCAGAGCCAAAGTGAACTTTGCTCAATTGAGTGATGGCTGCCCCTTGCACTCCTGTAAGTTGCCCCACCGGTAGTGCAGCCGCTTAAGAGCTTTCACTTACCTCTGTCCTCTACATCTAGTTCTACTGAGGAATCCATGACATTGTAAGATTGGTGCTCCTCGTTAAACCTCAACTTCCATTTCACTCTGGAAGTAGTCACAGTGACAAGGCCCTTCATTGCCACCTCGCCCAAACTAGTCTATCTTTCCCTGCTCCCCACAATTCACCTCACTGTCCATCACATGCACACCAACCTGTCCACTCCCCTTCTGTCCAAATCCGTCAATTAACTCCATAACCAGTTACCATCTCACCTCCTCGACTAACACATCCAGCAGAAACCTGCTGATTACAACAAGAAATGTTCTGCCACCAAGTCTTGTTCCACTGATAACACTCAATCCACACACCCCTACGAAACGTTCAACATGTTTTAAATTCCTAAATCAGTTCTCACCAGCACTGGGTTAATTAACTAACTAACCAGAATCCAATGACATTTGGGGGCAAGTGACTGAAAGTGGATTTAGGTGCAAGTGGAAAGTTTTATTGGAAGATCGCTGTGTTTGGTACGTATTTTGGCAGTCAATATTTCCGAGTCTATGCCTTTGCAGTTTGTTTTCCTATGATACCACTCCTACCAACGAACACTCCTCCTCTACTCAAAAAGCTTAATACAAGCACCTCTCGAGAAACAGCCTCTGTATCACCAAATCTCCTACAGCCATATACGCCCACTACTGACCTCTTGCTCCTTCATCCACTGAGTATTTTGCGGGTCCAATCAAAGCACCCGTCCAAATACACACTACTGCATTTTCCTCCCGGACGCGGAACAAATGAGGGACATATAGCACTAGGAATTGTTCAGCCTGTTATGAAGAAATTGGCTAATAGTGACAAGAGACAGTTTGAAGACTAGATGCTATGTTTCTGACGGTTTCATTATTGATGGTGCACTCGTAACAACCCTCGGGACAGTGGTTGATGTACAACAGTGGGAGCGCCTTTAGTTTACTTTTTGCTGGAAATACAAGAGCTTATGTGCTTCGCCTGCGGATAGCCCTGAGGAAACTCCTTATGTGGGAGCGAAACGCGTTGGCTGATGATTTGAATTGAATGCTTTTTAACACGAATAATTTGAAATGAAGAAGGGACTTTTCTAAAAACTTTTGGCGTGTTGGACTTTGTGTGCTGCTCACCCCCATTTGTTATACCAGTTCTCAAACCCTTGACAAAGATATTGGCCTCACTTTTGCCCAACTCTTTTTTTGTTCCATTCCCTAACCAATCCTCACTCTGCCTCCACTCACTCATGCTGCAAATATTTAGACTGCATTTTATTTCTTCTTCACAAATGTTATCTCCTCTCGCCAATGACCCAACCCGAATGCACATACACAGACTCACATTCTGGCCACGCCAACAACTCAGACCCCTATAGCAAAACAAAAGGAGGCGTCCATCTCAATCCTAGCCTGCCAAGGGAAGAGCCATCATGGCCTGGCTCTATGCCTGGGCTCCAGCTCATATAACGCCCTCGTGAGCATCCTTTCGCCATTCTTCAACTCCCACTGCATGTCTGTACTTCCAGTCCACCCGCTTCTTGTAATGCTCAAGTACAACCAGCTGCTTCTTCAGAGAGTAGATACAATCCATTTACAAAGATGGAATCCAGCAGCCCCACACTCCTTGGCAACACAAGCCAACTCTTACTGCCTTCACAACAGCTCTTGTCATAGCATGGTCACTTTGCCAACTGTGACTCCCATCCACTCCCAATGGCTTTTAACTTTCACCTGACTCGCTGTATACCATGATAACCTACAATAGCCTCCCTGCTGGTGAATCTGTTTCCTACTTCTTAAAAATCATTATTGGAAACTGTTGCTTTCTTCCTCCTACTTTTCCAACAGAGTGCATCATCACCATCCTTAAGCTTGGTAACTACTCCTGTGCTCCATCTGACCCTATCCCAGTCCTGGTCTTCCAGGTTCCAGTCAGGCGACTCCATCTTTCTTTGGTACACACGGGCTACAGTTCAAATCCCCAGTGGTCATAGATGACCAGCTCACAAAGGCAATAACTAACCAATCCTCTCCATCCTCCTACTGACCTGTCTCTTGGTTGCCTTTCTTTCCTTCAGTGTATAGAATTCCTGCTATTTTTATTTATTTATTTTATTTGATTATTTCTAAAGTTTTATACAGCGCTGGCTAGACCCGGAGGTATCAGAGTGCTTTACATGAGAAAGGACAATTGTTTCAAAGCCTCGTTACAAAGTTACATCAATAACTCACTTGACCCACCCAACCAACTCACTCCGCTACAATCCCGTTTTCCGTTCTCTCCACATATTCTTCCTTACATTCTTGACCCCTAAAATACTGCTTTTTTATCTAAATCTCAAACCACTCTCGTTACTTTCGCTGTTTTGGGAGTAGTTGGGCATTTGTGCTGCCCTGAAGGTAAGGCAGTTCTGATGGGCTCTCTAAGATGGTATGAGGGCATTAAAGAATCTGGGTCTTTAGCCCCCGAGATACGTGTCCTTCTAATAGTGCTTCTATAATGCGTATAGGTTGAGTTTTCACATGCAAGTTACTGGTAGCAAGGAAGTCTTACTGTTAGCTTAGGAAGTCAGAGTAGCTGAGTGGGGTGCTGGCCAGCTTCGGGCATTAGGAGCTCTATTGCCATTGGTGGTGCCCGCTGGATCACTGGGTAGCACCAAAGAATCGAGGATTTCGATGGGGATTGCTGGCTTCTTACAGGGGGAGCCCAGAGGCAGGTGGCATTGGTTTCTCACCAGGAATGGGTCAATCCTTACTTTGCTGATGCAGAGTCGGTGGAGGCAAAGCTGCTGCGCCCTCCTTTCATTCCTCTCAAACATACTAACTTTCATACTGTGCAAGCATATTCACAAATAAACCACATCTGAGTAGGAATCCTATTACAGTAATTCTGTTTGTCTTATATCAGTGCATTCATCAATTTATATACAAACATCAATCCGTCATTTTGGTTCTGAATAATCGTTTTCTTGACGTGATTCTTGGGTGGAATTCTCAGATGTGTATTGCTGGCGTACGCACGTTTCGGTGAAAGCAAGATGTTATAACCTTCCTCAGGGCCAAGAAAGTACAGTTTCCATCGTTAAAATTAACTGGGGGTTCTCTGTATATGTCTTGAAAGAAGTGAGAGACGATTTTCGTTTTCCAAGGGATGGATAAGTCCGCAGTGATATTTCAAGGCAGTAGACTTGGATAGGGGATTGTGAGTCTTCTCCAAATATTAGAAGCTTGCAATATTGAATAAAGGATGTGTCAATCTACATGGATGTGACTCAGATGTGGTTTCTTTGTGAATATGCTTGCACAGTATGAGAGTTAGTATGTTTGAGAGGAATGAAAGGTGAGAATGGATGAATGAGAGAATGTAATGATTTTTCTTTTTGGGTTTCTTTTTTGGGGGTTATTGAAACAATAATTCATGTTCAGAGAAGTAAAGGAATATGTTTTTCTTTCTTTACCTTGAAATAACATTGGAAATATGTTCTATGTTATATATCTACCAATGAAAAAAATCATTTTTATAAAGAAAAAACATATAAAAAATCAAAGATACAGAAATATTGGTTTTTGATAAATAAAGCACAATCCAAATGAAAGTTAGTCTTTTCTCGCTTGTGTATCTATGCTGTATTGTAAATACTGTGAGTAGAGCTATTGCCACTCTTTAAATCAGATAGGCCTGACAAGAGGTTGTTCTATTTCGTATTTATTTATCTTCCCCCTCCTCTTGGGCCTCAAAGAAACAGGGGGTACCTTAGAGTAATAGCAAAGCTCTGTGTGTGTGCCCAGGTGTAGTCACGCCTCACAGTGTTCGAGTGGTACACGTGGTCGGAGGGCTGCGGTGCCAGGCCCCCTCTCTGGTCACAATGGCTCAGGGGCGGCTTGGGGTGCATCATTCTTTGAGGGGAGAGAGCACTGAGACCCATGAACCAAGAAATGAACATTTGCTAGCGCAGGGTGGGCTGGTACTCACACTTCCCGTCAATGCGGATCCCGCTTCCGATTAAGCAGTCCCTGATGTCTGCTCCTCTCTCGATCACCGCGCTGCTGCAGATGACGCTTCCTTGGAGAATGCACCTGTGATGGGGCAGAAGGGACAAACACAGACAGCGGGTTTAATGTGCAATAGGTGACTGTGAACCAAAGACGTGGAAATCTGAGGCACTCATACAGGCAGCGCCTAAACAGGCGCCATCAAAACAGCACATCGACCCAAACACGAGCACATGCACACAGAGACAACTGTCCACGGTCAGACAGCTCAGACACGCACCTGCCACATTCCACCCTTAGACAGCGATACATCTCCACAGCCACACCACTCTGAAGCCACACACCTTATCCTTCACAGCCAAACAGCTTACACCACTCCACGCTCACACAGGAACATCCCTCCACTATTGCCACTTCCATACAGCTTAGTCCAACTGCACCAGCCCACGGTCACACCTTTACAACTCTTCACAGAGTGACCCAGCCAAACCACTGGAGCTACACCAGTACACCCCAGCAATGCATTACAGGTCAGTCACACAGCCCCACCACCCCACAGTGACACTACCCCACGGTGGCAGATGTACACCACTCCACACCAAAACAGTTATTTTGTTTAAATTTGTTTATTGGGTTTTTTACATTCAGCATGACAGTTGTGCATGACTGTGAGTACGCAATATCAGCAAGAGCCAGAAATACATTCTCATATGGTAATCTTGTGCTGTTCGATCGTTCTGAAACCGTTTGGTCACTAGTACATACAATATATTCCTGCAACATCAGTATCCTACCCCTGAATATAGTGAAGAACTGTCCGTGGTAAGTGACCCATCACTCTTAGCGTGATGGCTGTCCTGTGTTATGTTGACATGTAATCTGTCGTCTCTGGAATAACCGACGGGGCCGTCGTGATATGTGTCCTTCAGTGTTGCCATGTCATCTGTGGCTATAGGCATTCCCAATGAACCTCTGGAAGGGGGGAACATCCCTTCCAGTTTAAACTTTCTATCATTTCCAACCGTTGGAGCAAACCTGTTGGGAGAGAGGAATTCAGGGGGGAGCGTGAGTTTATCAACTGCGCTGCTGTGGGGTTTCGGTTATCTTTGAATGCATATTACGGTAATGTGTGGGAGGTCAGTAGCGTGCGCTGGGTGGCGGGGGTCACAGGGTTTGTATCTGTGTGGTGTTCAGTTGACTTGGTTGCGGTGTCACTGAGGTGTAGGGGCCGGAGTAGCTGTTCGGGTCTGGGACTGCGAGACCGCCGGTGTCTCCTGCGGGTTCGTTGCCTGTGTGAATCCGTGCATTAACTGGGCCCACTCTAGGGATATAGGGTGTTTGCGGTGCCCCTTCAATTCTTCCTCCCGGAGTAGCTCTTCCTCCGCTTTTCCCCATTTTTTCATGGCGCCTATCCAGGCTGTTTCCGGTGGTCCCGCAGGGGCTCTCCAATGCATGGCTATTCCCCTTTTTGCCAAAAGGATGGCCAAGGACATAAAACGATACTGTACTTTCTCGGTTTTCCGCCTGCAGAAGATCCCGGGTTCATATGCTTCCCATGTGGACATTGTCGTGATGGCAGTGACCTCCTCGAGTGTCCGATGGACCCTTTCCCAAAACCCATGGAGTGTGGGGCAGTCCCAGAACATGTGTTTGAAATCTGCTGCTGGGGTCTGACAGCGGGGGCATGCAAAGTGTGTGTCCGGAAAAAATTGATTTAGGCGGTGCGGCGTGAGATAGGCCCTATGGAGGATATTAAACTGTATGTTTCGGAATCGAGCATTCCTGGAGACTTTTTTGGGGTATTCCAGCGCTGTGTTCCACTCTTTGTCGTGGACCACCTTGCCTATGTCCGTTTCCCACTTCTGTCGCAGGGGTAGAAGGGATGGGAGGATCAGTGCACGTACCGCTTTCTAAAACCAGGTGACCAAATGACGTCCCACTCCCATATGCAAGATCGTATGTATCACTGGGTGTGATGTGGGTTCCCCGTGTTAGGATTCCAGTACCTACGACTGCTATCTAGCAGCTGTCTGTGAAGCAGGAATTGCCCAGGCGGGAGATCATACTGCTCCATCATCTGGTCGTATGTCTTCAGCTGTCCCTCTTCGAAGAATGATTCTACCTCTGTGACTGCCAAGTCTGTCCATATCTGAACCGCACCCTGTGTGTAGTATGTGTCCCCTCGTGGAAAACCCACCAGTGGTAGCAAGAGTGAGTATGGCGGCTGTGTTTTCGACATACGGTGGATACGCATCATACAGGTGCGGGCTATGGACATCTGCAATGGCCGTGTACGTATGGGTTTAGTACCTGGCAGCAGCAGTCTATGGATCGCTGGTTGTGGCATGGGACCTTCCGTGGTGATGGTTACCCCTATGTGTCGCCCTGCTGTCCAGTATGACAGCCATTGGAGCTGTGCCGCTAAGAAGTACGCTTCAAATGCCGGCGCTCCCAAGCCTCCCTCTGCCGTAGGCAGGTATAGCGTTGACAATGCGACCCGTCGTCGTCCACCGCCCCACACCAGTTCCGTGAGGAGACTGTCCAGCTCCTTAAAGAACGGTCATGGCGGAACCACTGGGAGATTAACGAAATTATACAATAATCTGGAGACCATTATCATTTTTGCCAGGGCCACTCGGCCTATGGGTGCCAGCGGTAGTGTTTTCCAAAAGCCTACTGCCGACGAAGACCTGCCAGAGTTTTACGATGATTTCCCGCATACAGATCCTCCGGGGTGTGATACAATCGCACTCCTAGATATCGGGGGCCTCTGCGTTCCACACAAGCAGGGCTATTCCTTTGGAGGACTTCGAATAAGTACGGCCATAAGAGAGTGTCGAATGCCTTTTCGAGATCTAATATGAGGCATGCCGCATTGGGAAATCGCCCCCCTGTCGTGTCCTGACTATGAAACAGTCGGCGTATGTTTTGCGACGTGTTGCGGTTTGGAACAAACCCGCATTGATCTGGATGTACTAACGGAGTCAGGATTTGGGCATATCTCTCTGCTAGTATTTTACCTAAGATTTTGCAGTCCGTGTTGAGTAATGTGATCGGTCTGTAGGAAGGCGGGAGTGTGGAGTCCCTGTGTGGTTTCAGAAATGTAACTATTATCGACTTACTAAGGGAGCTTGGTAATTCCCCTGCCTCAAGGGCTTCATTGAACATAACGACCATTCGTGGGACCAAATGGGCCGCGAAGGTGCTATAATATTCAAGTGGGAAGCCATCCATCCCTGGGGCTGTTCCTGGCTAGTGCTCTGATCGCCTGTTTGACCACCGCCGGCCTTATCTTTTGCTCCAGCTCTTTCTTATCTCCTGGCGGGACCTGAGGAATTGTCAGGGTATGGAAAAATCTGGCTATTGCTTGGGGGTCTCCCTGTCTCGGGGCCTGATAGATGTGGGAGTAATATGCGTAGAAGACTTGCAAAATTGCGGGTTGGGAGGTCTGGAGCCGTCCTGTCTGATCCCTGACTTCTGTAACTGGTTTCAGATCGGGGTCCTTTCTAGCAAGCCAGGCCAGAAGTGTCCCTCCCCTATTGCTCTCCCGGTGTACCCTGGCCGCGTAGACTCTGAAATTATACTTGCGGAGGTCCCTTAGTGTTTCCGCATACCTCGTTTTGGCTTCGGCCACTCGTTCTGGGGTGATCTCGCCACGTTCCTCTGCCTTCAGTAGGGTTGCTAAGGTGCGTTCCGTGTCCTGCAATGCCCTCTCCAGGAGCCTGCGCACGCCCACTACCTGCTGTACACAATGACCCCTCGCCACCACTTTATGTGTATTCCATTCTAATAGTCTAGAGGATGCCGTCCCCGCGTTGAGTGTGAAGTGTTGCTGCAGGTGTTCCCCGTGGTCGTGCGTGAAAGCCTGATCCGTGAGACATTCCCGGGGTAGCTTCCATGTAGGAACTGGGGGGGGTGTGGCGGTTTCCACCTAAGGGTCAGCGAGTGGGCATCGTGATCCAAGAGCACCCTCCCCATATAGTCCGTGTGTTGTACCTTAGTGTGCAGGGCTGTTGAGCATAAAAATCTATCTAGGCGCACTCGGAGATCATGGGTGATGGAATGAAATGAATACAGTTTTGTGGTGGGGTGTTGCGCCCTCCATGCATCTACCAATGTCCATTGTTTCACCCATACATTAAAGAGTTCCGTTTGTTTATATAGTGGTGAATGTGCCGGTGGGGGGCGGGAACGGCCCAAGTCTGTATGTAAGACACAGTTGTAATCTCCGCCTAATATCCAGGGGGTATGGGTATGGTGCGCCAGTGTTTTCGTGAGGCTGCTCCAGAACACGTTCTGCTCTGTGTTAGGGGTGTAGATACTACCTATCAGTACTGATTGCCCATCCAGTAGTCCCTCCAGCAGCACATATCGCCCTTCCTTATCCACAACCCTGACCTGTTCTTTGAATGGGATACCTGGCCTGACCCAGAATAACGTCCCTCTGGCAAACGCGGAGCACCCAGTAGCACAGACTATGCCCCTACATTTTCTCTGTAAGCACCGACCTCTGCTGTTGTCAAATGAGTCTCTGTAAGAGGGCTATGTGTGCCTGCTGTCTCTTGAGGTAGGCATACACTGCGTAGCGCTTACTTGCCGTGTGTAGTTCCCTCACGTTCAGTGTGATGAATGTAATGTCCGTGTTAGGGATTTTGGTCATGTCTGTAAACTAGTCACATTTACCTCCATTTCACCCCCTCGCTGCGCATAACTAGGGCCGCCCGCACAATCGCCCCCCACATGTCCATTAGCAGACCAGCTGTCCTCTCCCGCAGAAGTATTAGGAAAAGATAACGGAAGGAGGAACTTAATAACAATTTTCGGGAAACCTTCCCAACATAAGGGGCCTATTGCTCGGTACAATAAGTCCAAACTGTACATCTCGTACTGTCTCTAGTTCGTTTCGTGTAGGGGGTGGTTTGGCGTCGCCGCTGATGGTCTGAGGTCTGGCTACCCACTGCATGGTGCATCTGTAAGTGTGCTCGTATTTGCCATTACCTTTGTTGCTGATTCGCGATGCTTGTCGGTGTCCACCCACTTGAAGTATCCTGTTCTTACCATGTTTTCCGCCCGTTGTATTTCAGATCAGCGTGTCAGCTGTTTGTGGGGTTACTAGCGGCGGGGAGACTGAGCCCTCCCTGGAAGTGCGGGTGTCGCTGTATTCTTCTTCTTCCGATGTGAAGAGATGGGGGCCACGCTCTCCCACCGAGTCATCAACTGAGCGCCGGGCCTCCGCCGCCGCTCGCAGGGCTTTTCGTCGGTCCGCTATTATTTGTTCCAGGTCCGGGGAGTTCCTGGTGTTGGGGACCGTCGGGCGGTTCAGCTGTGTGAGGGCGACCTTCTTGGAGCGTAGCCTCTGCTTATTGGAGAGGGTGTGCGGCCCCTCGTTCGGGTAGGTCGTCACTGTGACGTTCCAACCAGCGTCGCGCTTCCGCTGGATCTGTGAAGAAGTGTGCGTTGATCCTCCATGTATAATTTTAAGGCGGGCCGGGAAAAGGAGCGCATACTGCACCTTGTTTTGCCGCAGGGTTTGTTTTACCGCCTGGAATGTGGCCCGTTGGCGTTGTACTGCCTGAGAATAATCCGGTAACAACATTACGTGTTTTTCTTCCACTCTGAGTGTTCTCGCTTGTCTGGCCGCTCGCAGTACCGCATCTCTATCTTGATAGTGCAGCAATTTGAGTAAAAACGGTCGGGGTGGGGAGCCTGCGGGTGGTCTCCGGGCCGGAACCCTATGCGCTCTTTCCACCGAAAAGAAGGGTGTGAGGTCCTGGGTCTGAGTGAAAGTCTTTATCCAGTTTTTGATATATCGTATGGGGTCTGCCCCTTCCACTCCTTCCGGCAAGTTGAGGACTCGTATGTTGCTCCGGCGGGAGCGCCCTTCCAGATCGTCGTCCTTGTGCTCCAGGAATTTCACTTTGCTTTGTAGTTCTTTGATGGCCTCTTGGTGTAGCTGTACCCGTGGTCCTATTTCCTGTAGCGTTTTTTCCTCTTGGTTCACTTTTTCAGCCAGTTTCCTGTGATCATCTCTCAGGAGGTTAATGTCTGAGGCGAGCTCTCCAAATTTGTTCTCCATGGACAGCCGGGAGTGCTCTATGGCTGCTAGTACTTTGTCAAACTTGGCCGACATATCCTCGTCCCGTGGCGGTTCTCCAGTCTGTTGTTTCCCCAAGGGACTTGGGGAGGGCAATCGTCTCATTGCCGGCGCTGGCGTCGTGGTCATCGTGCACTGCGGTTTCCCCATTGCCACCGCCTCTGGTCGACTGGTCCTGATGGCAAGTTCCTCACAGCTAGGTTCCTCTGAGCTTTCACCTATGTAACAGTATGCCCCTGGCCCCGAGCAATGGAAAGGGCCTTTGCGACTATTCCGTGGCTGGTGGCGCCCACCACCTCCCGTGTCTGGGTATTGCTCGGATCTGCAGCGCCCCTTGGGGGGTCTCGCGGTGGACGGGGGCCCTCCAAAGCCACCCGAGGCTCCTTTGCGCCTACTGTCCTGGTGTGGCCCCCTAGCTCGTCCTCGATACTCTCTGATTGAGGTGTCGCAGGGGTAACCGCCGGACTTGGGCTTCAGGCCGCTTCAATCCTTTCAGGAGTGGCCCATGCGTGCCGCCATTTTGTGAAGGCCCAGGTGGTGGTGCACTGTGTTCCAGCTCCCTGTGCCGGTGTCAGGGTGGGGGACGTGAGGAGGGTCCAAGGCTGCTTACCGGCTCTGTAGTTCACGCCGGGGGGTCTCCTTCACCGTACCGCGGGCCCACACCGCAGTCGGCACCCGCGAGGGGGAGGCAGGATCCCTTCTAAGTTGGGTGCTGTAGTGTTTCTCTGCTGGGCCCCTGTCCCCGTGCCGGTGACTCATACAGGTATGGGGATCCTTTCTGTCCGCTCGTGCCCCAACCGCCAGTGGGGGACCGACCCACAGAGGCAATCGTACAGGCTCTCGTTCAGTGGGCTGTTATCTCCGGCTGTAGCCGCCACCATCCAGTTTGTCCCCGGGTGGGTCGCTTCGGGCGTATGGGGCCTCAATTCTCAGTGTTTGCCTCCCCGGGGGGCTCCAGTTCCAGTGAAGTGCCCACGCTCCCTCCCCAGATGGATGGTGGGAGGTGGAGGGGGGGCGTTCGCTCTGGAGGGGGTCTCGGATCGTCCTTTTCCCCGCCGCCCCCTGGATCAGTCCCCTCTCGTTGCGTGCCCCAGTGCTCAGCCTCTTGCCATCTATGTGCTTTCAGGGTGTGGCGCTTGCTTTCTCATGTATTCTGGGCCGCCCGGGGAGGTCGGGATTATCCGCGGCGCGTGGTCACGGGGCTTCCGAAATCCCGCAAATTACTCACGGCGGCATTGTGGTGGTGCAGGTCCGGTGCCGGGATCGTCTCTGTGGTGTCAGCTGGCCACCGCAAAGTGTCACCGCAGCCACGGGTGCCGGGTTCTCCCTCTTCGGTCCTCTCAATATCGGCAGATGGCCGCCGCCATTTTAGGTGAGCCTGGGCGCCACCGGGCTCACTCTGCTCTATCCCTCCTGCTGCAGCCGGGCGACGTTTGGGGGCACCGTTGTCATTCCCGGGGCCCCTTACTGGATCGCGATGCTGTTTGGCAGGTTCATGGTTGTCTGTGCTAATTTGGGCAGCGTTCTTGTGGGCAGCCGACCGGAGCACTAATTCATAATCAGTTCCTCACTGGAATCACCCTGCTTTGTTATCCTACCTTTACAACCTAGTCCCTCTCCTTACGAATCTGTAACTCCAGGACCTACGCCCACCCAATGCCTGTCGCGGATCCTTAACTCCTAATAGCGAGTCCTGTGATGCTCAGAGGCTACTACTTGTAGGGTCAGATGTGCCCTATGCTGACTGTGGTTCTCCCTTGTGTACATATGTGTTATTAGTCATGCATCCCCTACTTGAACTGACCTCTCTACTCGCAGGAGCCACTCGTACCCAATGCCAGACTCGTATTCTGAACTTGACATTGAATCTTCTGTTTTTCTAGGCTTCTACCTGTATGGCCACTCTAGCAGGACCGGTGCCAGGGTCACACACGGGTGCAGCTCTCCAATGGCCACTCTAGCAGGCCTAGTGCCAGTGTCACACACGGGAGCAGCTCTCCGATGGCCACTCTAGGAGGACCGGAGCCAGTGTCACACAGGGGAGCAGCTCTCAGATGGTCACTCTAGCAGGACGGGTGCCAGTGTCACACAACAAAGGACTAGCTCTCCGATGGCCACTCTAGCAGGCCTGGTGCCAGTGTCACACAGGGTGCAGATCTCCCATGGTCACTCTAGCAGGACTGGTGCCAGTGTCACACACGGGGGCAGCTCTCCGATGGCCACTCTAGCAGACCTGGTGCCAGTGTCACACAGGGGAGTAGCTCTCAGATGGTCACTCTAGCAGGACGGGTGCCAGTGTCACACAAAGGACCAGCTCTCCGATGGCCACTCTAGCAGGACCGGTGCCAGTGTCACACAGGGGAGCAGCTCTCCAATGGCCACTCTAGCAGGACAGGTGCGAGTGTCACACAACAAAGGACTAGCTCTCCAAAGGCCACTAGCAGGACCGGTGCGAGTGTCACACAGGGGAGCAGCTCTCCAATGGCCACTCTAGCAGGACTGGTACAAGTGTCACACACGGGAGCAGCTCTCCGATGGCCACTCTAGCAGGACTGGTTCCAGTGTCACGCACGGGAGCAGCTCTCAGATGGTCACTCTAGCAGGACTGGTGCCAGTGTCACACACGGGAGCAGCTCTCCAATGGCCACTCTAGCATAACAGGTGCCAGTGTCACACACAGGAGCAGCTCTCAGATAGTCACTCTAGCAGGACTGGTGCCAGTGTCACACACGGGAGCAGCTCTCAGATGGTCACTAGCAGGAATGGTGCCAGTGTCACACAGGGGAGCAGCTCTCCGATGGTCACTCTAGCAGGACCGGTGCCAGTGTCACACACAGGAGCAGCTCTCAGATGGTCACTCTAGCAGGACGGGTGCCAGTGTCACACAAAGGACTAGCTCTCCGATGGCCACTCTAGCAGGACTGGTGCCAGTGTCACACACAGGAGCCGCACTCCGATGGCTCTTTAGCAGGCCTGGTGCCAGTTTCAGCGCACGAGAGCAGCTCTCTGATGGTCACACACACGGGAGCAGCTCTCCGATGGCTACTCTAACAGGACCGGTGCCAGTGTCACACAGGGGAGCAGCTCTCCAATGGCCACTCTAGCAGGCCTGGTGCCAGTGTCACACAGGGGAGCAGCTCTCCGATGGCCGTTCTAGCAGGCCTGGTGCCAGTGTAACACACAGGAGCAGCTCTCCAATGGCCACTCTAGCAGGCCTGGTGCCAGTGTCACACAGGGGAGCAGCCCTCAGATGGCCACTCTAGCAGGCCTGGTGCCAGCGTCACACAGGGGAGCAGCTCTCCGATGGCCACTCTAGCATAACAGGTGCCAGTGTCACACAGGGGAGCAGCTCTCCAATGGTCACTCTAGCAGGACTGGTGACAGTGTCACGCAAGGGAGCAGCTCTCCGATGGCTACTCTAGCAGGCCTGGTGCCAGTGTCACACACAGGAGCAACTCTCCGATGGCCACTCTAGCAGGACTGGTGCCAGTGTCACACACAGGAGCAACTCTCCGATAGCCACTCTAGCAGGACTGGTGCCAGTGTCACACAGGGGAGCAGCTCTCCAATGGTCACTCTAGCAGGACTGGTGACAGTGTCACGCAAGGGAGCAGCTCTCCGATGGCTACTCTAGCAGGACTGGTTCCAGTGTCACACAGGGGAGCAGCCCTCCGATGGCCACTCTAGCAGGACCGGTGCCAGTGTCACACAGGGGAGCAGCTCTCCGATGGTCACTTTAGCAGGACCGGTGCCAGTGTCACACAGGGGAGCAGCTCTCCGATGGCCACTCTAGCAGGACCGGTGCCAGTGTCACACACAGGAGACGCTCTCCGATGGCTACTGTAGCATAACAGGTGTCAGTGTCACACAGGGGAGCAGCTCTCCGATGGCCACTCTAGCAGGACTGGTGCCAGTGTCACACACAGGAGCAGCTCTCTGATGGCCACTCTAGCAGGCCTGGTGCCAGTGTCACACAGGGGAGCATCTCTCTGATGGCCACTCTAGCAGGCCTGGTGCCAGTGTCACGCAAGGGAGCCACTCTCCGATGGCCACTCTAGCATGACCGGTGCCAGTGTTACACAGGGGAGCAGCTCTCCGATGGCCACTCTAGCATAACCAGTGCCATTGTCACACACAGGAGCCGCACTCTGATGGCCACTCTAGCATGCCTCGTGCCAGTGTCACGCAAGGGAGCAGCTCTCCGATGGCTACTCTAGCAGGACCGGTGCCAGTGTCACACACAGGAGCCGCGCTCCGATGGCCACTCTAGCATGCCTCGTGCCAGTGTCACACACAGGAGCAACTCTCCAATGGCCACTCTAGCAGGACTGGTGCGAGTGTCACACAGGGGAGCAGCTCTCCAATGGCCATTCTAGCAGGACCGATGCCAGTGTCACACAGGGGAGCAGCCCTCCGATGGCCATTCTAGCAGGACCGATGCCAGTGTCACACAGGGGAGCAGCCCTCCGATGGCCACTCTAGCAGGACCGGTGCCAGTGTCACACAAGGGAGCAGCTCTCCAATGGCCACTCTAGCAGGCCTCGTGCCAGTGTCACACACGGGAGCAGCTCTCCGATGGCCACTCTAGCAGGACCGGTGCCAGTGTCACACAGGAGAGCAGCTCTCCAATGGCCACTCTAGCAGGCCTGGTGCCAGTGTCACGCAATGGAGCAGCTCTCCGATGGTCACTCTAGCAGGACTGGTGCCAGTGTCACGCAAGGGAGCAGCTCTCCGATGGCCACTCTAGCATAACCGGTGCCAGTGTCACACAGGGGAGCAGCTCTTCAAAGGCCACTCTAGCAGGACTGGTGCCAGTGTCACGCAAGGGAGCAGCTCTCCGATGGGCACTCTAGCAGGACTGGTGCCAGTGTCACACACAGGAGACGCTCTCCGATGGCTACTCTAGCATAACAGGTGTCAGTGTCACACAGGAGACCAGCTCGCCGATGGCCAGTCTAGCAGGTCTGGTGCCAGTGTCACGCAAGGGAGCCACTCTCCGATGGCCACTCTAGCATAACCGGTGCCAGTGTCACACAGGGGAGCAGCTCTCCGATGGCCACTCTAGCATAACCAGTGCCATTGTCACACACAGGAGCCGCACTCTGATGGCCACTCTAGCATAACCAGTGCCAGTGTCACACTGGGGAGTAGCTCTCCAAAGGCCACTCTAGCAGGACCGGTGCCAGTGTCACACACAGGAGCCGCGCTCCGAGAGCCACTCTAGCAGGCCTGGTGCCAGTGTAACACATGGTAGCAGCTCTCAGATGGTCACTCTAGCAGGACGGGTGTGAGTGTCACACAACAAAGGACTAGCTCTCCGATGGCCACTCTAGCAGGACCGGTGCGAGTGTCACACAGGGGAGCAGCTCTCCAATGGCCACTCTAGCATAACCGGTGCCAGTGTAACACACGGGAGCAGCTCTCCGATGGCCACTCTAGCAGGCCTGGTGCCAGTGTCACACGGGGAGCAGCTCTCCGATGGTCACTCTAGCAGGACTGGTGCCAGTGTCACACACGGGAGCAGCTCTCCGATGGCCACTCTAGCAGGCCTGGTGCCAGTGTCACACAGGGGAGCAGCTCTCAGATGGTCACTCTAGCAGGACGGGTGCCAGTGTCACACAAAGGACCAGCTCTCCGATGGCCACTCTAGCAGGACAGGTGCCAGTGTCACACAGGGGAGCAGCTCTCCAATGGCCACTTTAGCAGGCCTGGTGCCAGTGTAACACATGGGAGCAGCTCTCCAATGGCCACTCTAGCAGGACTGGTGCGAAGGTCACACAACAATGGACTAGCTCTCCGATGGCCACTCTAGCAGGAACGGTGCTAGTGTCACACAGGGGAGCAGCTCTCCAATGGCCACTCTAGCAGGACTCACGCACGGGAGCAGCTCTCAGATGGTCACTCTAGCAGGACTCACGCACGGGAACAGCTCTCAGATGGTCACTCTAGCAGGACTGGTGCCAGTGTCACACACAGGAGCAGCTCTCCAATGGCCACTCTAGCAGGACTCACGCACGGGAGCAGCTCTCAGATGGTCACTCTAGCAGGACTGGTGCCAGTGTCACACACGGGAGCAGCTCTCCAATGGCCACTCTAGCAGGACTGGTGCCATTGTCACACACAGGAAAAGCTCTCCGATGGCCACTCTAGCATAACAGGTGCCAGTGTCACACACAGGAGCAGCTCTCAGATAGTCACTCTAGGAGGACTGGTACCAGTGTCACACACGGGAGCAGCTCTCCGATGGCCACTCTAGCAGGACTCACGCACGGGAGCAGCTCTCAGATGGTCACTCTAGCAGGACTGGGGCCAGTGTCACACACGGGAGCAGCTCTCCGATGGCTACTCTAACAGGACCAGTGTCACACAGGGGAGCAGCTCTCCGATGGCCGTTCTAGCAGGCCTGGTGCCAGTGTCACACAGGGGAGCAGCTCTCCGATGGCCACTCTAGCAGGACCGGTGCCAGTGTCACACACAGGAGACGCTCTCCGATGGCTACTGTAGCATAACAGGTGTCAGTGTCACACAGGGGAGCAGCTCTCCGATGGCCACTCTAGCAGGACTGGTGCCAGTGTCACACACAGGAGCAGCTCTCTGATGGCCACTCTAGCAGGCCTGGTGCCAGTGTCACACAGGGGAGCATCTCTCTGATGGCCACTCTAGCAGGCCTGGTGCCAGTGTCACGCAAGGGAGCCACTCTCCGATGGCCACTCTAGCATGACCGGTGCCAGTGTCACACAGGGGAGCAGCTCTCCGATGGCCACTCTAGCATAACCAGTGCCATTGTCACACACAGGAGCCGCACTCTGATGGCCACTCTAGCATGCCTCGTGCCAGTGTCACGCAAGGGAGCAGCTCTCCGATGGCTACTCTAGCAGGACCGGTGCCAGTGTCACACACAGGAGCCGCGCTCCGATGGCCACTCTAGCATGCCTCGTGCCAGTGTCACACACAGGAGCAACTCTCCAATGGCCACTCTAGCAGGACTGGTGCGAGTGTCACACAGGGGAGCAGCTCTCCAATGGCCATTCTAGCAGGACCGATGCCAGTGTCACACAGGGGAGCAGCCCTCCGATGGCCATTCTAGCAGGACCGATGCCAGTGTCACACAGGGGAGCAGCCCTCCGATGGCCACTCTAGCAGGACCGGTGCCAGTGTCACACAAGGGAGCAGCTCTCCAATGGCCACTCTAGCAGGCCTCGTGCCAGTGTCACACACGGGAGCAGCTCTCCGATGGCCACTCTAGCAGGACCGGTGCCAGTGTCACACAGGAGAGCAGCTCTCCAATGGCCACTCTAGCAGGCCTGGTGCCAGTGTCACGCAATGGAGCAGCTCTCCGATGGTCACTCTAGCAGGACTGGTGCCAGTGTCACGCAAGGGAGCAGCTCTCCGATGGCCACTCTAGCATAACCGGTGCCAGTGTCACACAGGGGAGCAGCTCTTCAAAGGCCACTCTAGCAGGACTGGTGCCAGTGTCACGCAAGGGAGCAGCTCTCCGATGGGCACTCTAGCAGGACTGGTGCCAGTGTCACACACAGGAGACGCTCTCCGATGGCTACTCTAGCATAACAGGTGTCAGTGTCACACAGGAGACCAGCTCGCCGATGGCCAGTCTAGCAGGTCTGGTGCCAGTGTCACGCAAGGGAGCCACTCTCCGATGGCCACTCTAGCATAACCGGTGCCAGTGTCACACAGGGAGCAGCTCTCCGATGGCCACTCTAGCATAACCAGTGCCATTGTCACACACAGGAGCCGCACTCTGATGGCCACTCTAGCATAACCAGTGCCAGTGTCACACTGGGGAGTAGCTCTCCAAAGGCCACTCTAGCAGGACCGGTGCCAGTGTCACACACAGGAGCCGCGCTCCGAGAGCCACTCTAGCAGGCCTGGTGCCAGTGTAACACATGGTAGCAGCTCTCAGATGGTCACTCTAGCAGGACGGGTGTGAGTGTCACACAACAAAGGACTAGCTCTCCGATGGCCACTCTAGCAGGACCGGTGCGAGTGTCACACAGGGGAGCAGCTCTCCAATGGCCACTCTAGCATAACCGGTGCCAGTGTAACACACGGGAGCAGCTCTCCGATGGCCACTCTAGCAGGCCTGGTGCCAGTGTCACACGGGGAGCAGCTCTCCGATGGTCACTCTAGCAGGACTGGTGCCAGTGTCACACACGGGAGCAGCTCTCCGATGGCCACTCTAGCAGGCCTGGTGCCAGTGTCACACAGGGGAGCAGCTCTCAGATGGTCACTCTAGCAGGACGGGTGCCAGTGTCACACAAAGGACCAGCTCTCCGATGGCCACTCTAGCAGGACAGGTGCCAGTGTCACACAGGGGAGCAGCTCTCCAATGGCCACTTTAGCAGGCCTGGTGCCAGTGTAACACATGGGAGCAGCTCTCCAATGGCCACTCTAGCAGGACTGGTGCGAAGGTCACACAACAATGGACTAGCTCTCCGATGGCCACTCTAGCAGGAACGGTGCTAGTGTCACACAGGGGAGCAGCTCTCCAATGGCCACTCTAGCAGGACTCACGCACGGGAGCAGCTCTCAGATGGTCACTCTAGCAGGACTCACGCACGGGAACAGCTCTCAGATGGTCACTCTAGCAGGACTGGTGCCAGTGTCACACACAGGAGCAGCTCTCCAATGGCCACTCTAGCAGGACTCACGCACGGGAGCAGCTCTCAGATGGTCACTCTAGCAGGACTGGTGCCAGTGTCACACACGGGAGCAGCTCTCCAATGGCCACTCTAGCAGGACTGGTGCCATTGTCACACACAGGAAAAGCTCTCCGATGGCCACTCTAGCATAACAGGTGCCAGTGTCACACACAGGAGCAGCTCTCAGATAGTCACTCTAGGAGGACTGGTACCAGTGTCACACACGGGAGCAGCTCTCCGATGGCCACTCTAGCAGGACTCACGCACGGGAGCAGCTCTCAGATGGTCACTCTAGCAGGACTGGGGCCAGTGTCACACACGGGAGCAGCTCTCCGATGGCTACTCTAACAGGACCAGTGTCACACAGGGGAGCAGCTCTCCGATGGCCGTTCTAGCAGGCCTGGTGCCAGTGTCACACAGGGGAGCAGCTCTCCAATGGTCACTGTAGCAGGACTGGTGCCAGTGTCACACAGGGGAGCAGCTCTCCGATGGCCACTCTAGCAGGCCTGGTGCCAGTGTCACACAGGGGAGCAGCTCTCCGATGGTCACTCTAGCAGGACTGGTGCCAGTGTCACACACGGGAGCAGCTCTCAGATGGTCACTCTAGCAGGACGGGTGCCAGTGTCACACAAAGGACTAGCTCTCCGATGGCCACTCTAGCAGGACTGGTGCCAGTGTCACACACAGGAGCCGCACTCCGATGGCTCTCTAGCAGGCCTGGTGCCAGTTTCAGCGCACGAGAGCAGCTCTCTGATGGTCACACACACGGGAGCAGCTCTCCGATGGCTACTCTAACAGGACCGGTGCCAGTGTCACACAGGGGAGCATCTCTCCAATGGCCACTCTAGCAGGCCTGGTGCCAGTGTCACACAGGGGAGCAGCTCTCCGATGGCCGTTCTAGCAGGCCTGGTGCCAGTGTAACACACAGGAGCAGCTCTCCAATGGCCACTCTAGCAGGCCTGGTGCCAGTGTCACACAGGGGAGCAGCCCTCAGATGGCCACTCTAGCAGGCCTGGTGCCAGCGTCACACAGGGGTGCAGCTCTCCGATGGCCACTCTAGCATAACAGGTGCCAGTGTCACACAGGGGAGCAGCTCTCCAATGGTCACTCTAGCAGGACTGGTGACAGTGTCACGCAAGGGAGCAGCTCTCCGATGGCTACTCTAGCAGGCCTGGTGCCAGTGTCACACACAGGAGCAACTCTCCGATGGCCACTCTAGCAGGACTGGTGCCAGTGTCACACACAGGAGCAACTCTCCGATAGCCACTCTAGCAGGACTGGTGCCAGTGTCACACAGGGGAGCAGCTCTCCAATGGTCACTCTAGCAGGACTGGTGACAGTGTCACGCAAGGGAGCAGCTCTCCGATGGCTACTCTAGCAGGACTGGTTCCAGTGTCACACAGGGGAGCAGCCCTCCGATGGCCACTCTAGCAGGACCGGTGCCAGTGTCACACAGGGGAGCAGCTCTCCGATGGCCACTCTAGCAGGACCGGTGCCAGTGTCACACACAGGAGACGCTCTCCGATGGCTACTGTAGCATAACAGGTGTCAGTGTCACACAGGGGAGCAGCTCTCCGATGGCCACTCTAGCAGGACTGGTGCCAGTGTCACACACAGGAGCAGCTCTCTGATGGCCACTCTAGCAGGCCTGGTGCCAGTGTCACACAGGGGAGCATCTCTCTGATGGCCACTCTAGCAGGCCTGGTGCCAGTGTCACGCAAGGGAGCCACTCTCCGATGGCCACTCTAGCATGACCGGTGCCAGTGTCACACAGGGGAGCAGCTCTCCGATGGCCACTCTAGCATAACCAGTGCCATTGTCACACACAGGAGCTGCACTCTGATGGCCACTCTAGCATGCCTCGTGCCAGTGTCACGCAAGGGAGCAGCTCTCCGATGGCTACTCTAGCAGGACCGGTGCCAGTGTCACACACAGGAGCCGCGCTCCGATGGCCACTCTAGCATGCCTCGTGCCAGTGTCACACACAGGAGCAACTCTCCAATGGCCACTCTAGCAGGACTGGTGCGAGTGTCACACAGGGGAGCAGCTCTCCAATGGCCATTCTAGCAGGACCGATGCCAGTGTCACACAGGGGAGCAGCCCTCCGATGGCCATTCTAGCAGGACCGATGCCAGTGTCACACAGGGGAGCAGCCCTCCGATGGCCACTCTAGCAGGACCGGTGCCAGTGTCACACAAGGGAGCAGCTCTCCAATGGCCACTCTAGCAGGCCTCGTGCCAGTGTCACACACGGGAGCAGCTCTCCGATGGCCACTCTAGCAGGACCGGTGCCAGTGTCACACAGGAGAGCAGCTCTCCAATGGCCACTCTAGCAGGCCTGGTGCCAGTGTCACGCAATGGAGCAGCTCTCCGATGGTCACTCTAGCAGGACTGGTGCCAGTGTCACGCAAGGGAGCAGCTCTCCGATGGCCACTCTAGCATAACCGGTGCCAGTGTCACACAGGGGAGCAGCTCTTCAAAGGCCACTCTAGCAGGACTGGTGCCAGTGTCACGCAAGGGAGCAGCTCTCCGATGGGCACTCTAGCAGGACTGGTGCCAGTGTCACACACAGGAGACGCTCTCCGATGGCTACTCTAGCATAACAGGTGTCAGTGTCACACAGGAGACCAGCTCGCCGATGGCCAGTCTAGCAGGTCTGGTGCCAGTGTCACGCAAGGGAGCCACTCTCCGATGGCCACTCTAGCATAACCGGTGCCAGTGTCACACAGGGGAGCAGCTCTCCGATGGCCACTCTAGCATAACCAGTGCCATTGTCACACACAGGAGCCGCACTCTGATGGCCACTCTAGCATAACCAGTGCCAGTGTCACACTGGGGAGTAGCTCTCCAAAGGCCACTCTAGCAGGACCGGTGCCAGTGTCACACACAGGAGCCGCGCTCCGAGAGCCACTCTAGCAGGCCTGGTGCCAGTGTAACACATGGTAGCAGCTCTCAGATGGTCACTCTAGCAGGACGGGTGTGAGTGTCACACAACAAAGGACTAGCTCTCCGATGGCCACTCTAGCAGGACCGGTGCGAGTGTCACACAGGGGAGCAGCTCTCCAATGGCCACTCTAGCATAACCGGTGCCAGTGTAACACACGGGAGCAGCTCTCCGATGGCCACTCTAGCAGGCCTGGTGCCAGTGTCACACGGGGAGCAGCTCTCCGATGGTCACTCTAGCAGGACTGGTGCCAGTGTCACACACGGGAGCAGCTCTCCGATGGCCACTCTAGCAGGCCTGGTGCCAGTGTCACACAGGGGAGCAGCTCTCAGATGGTCACTCTAGCAGGACGGGTGCCAGTGTCACACAAAGGACCAGCTCTCCGATGGCCACTCTAGCAGGACAGGTGCCAGTGTCACACAGGGGAGCAGCTCTCCATTGGCCACTTTAGCAGGCCTGGTGCCAGTGTAACACATGGGAGCAGCTCTCCAATGGCCACTCTAGCAGGACTGGTGCGAAGGTCACACAACAATGGACTAGCTCTCCGATGGCCACTCTAGCAGGAACGGTGCTAGTGTCACACAGGGGAGCAGCTATCCAATGGCCACTCTAGCAGGACTCACGCACGGGAGCAGCTCTCAGATGGTCACTCTAGCAGGACTCACGCACGGGAACAGCTCTCAGATGGTCACTCTAGCAGGACTGGTGCCAGTGTCACACACAGGAGCAGCTCTCCAATGGCCACTCTAGCAGGACTCACGCACGGGAGCAGCTCTCAGATGGTCACTCTAGCAGGACTGGTGCCAGTGTCACACACGGGAGCAGCTCTCCAATGGCCACTCTAGCAGGACTGGTGCCATTGTCACACACAGGAAAAGCTCTCCGATGGCCACTCTAGCATAACAGGTGCCAGTGTCACACACAGGAGCAGCTCTCAGATAGTCACTCTAGGAGGACTGGTACCAGTGTCACACACGGGAGCAGCTCTCCGATGGCCACTCTAGCAGGACTCACGCACGGGAGCAGCTCTCAGATGGTCACTCTAGCAGGACTGGGGCCAGTGTCACACACGGGAGCAGCTCTCCGATGGCTACTCTAACAGGACCAGTGTCACACAGGGGAGCAGCTCTCCGATGGCCGTTCTAGCAGGCCTGGTGCCAGTGTCACACAGGGGAGCAGCTCTCCAATGGTCACTCTAGCAGGACTGGTGCCAGTGTCACACAGGGGAGCAGCTCTCCGATGGCCACTCTAGCAGGCCTGGTGCCAGTGTCACACAGGGGAGCAGCTCTCCGATGGTCACTCTAGCAGGACTGGTGCCAGTGTCACACACGGGAGCAGCTCTCAGATGGTCACTCTAGCAGGACGGGTGCCAGTGTCACACAAAGGACTAGCTCTCCGATGGCCACTCTAGCAGGACTGGTGCCAGTGTCACACACAGGAGCCGCGCTCCGATGGCCACTCTAGCAGGGCTGGTGCCAGTTTCAGCGCACGAGAGCAGCTCTCTGATGGTCACACACACGGGAGCAGCTCTCCGATGGCTACTCTAACAGGACCGGTGCCAGTGTCACACAGGGGAGCAGCTCTCTGATGGCCACTCTAGCAGGACCGGTGCCAGTGTCACACAGGGGAGCAGCTCTCCGATGGCCACTCTAGCAGGACCGGTGCCAGTGTCACACAGGGGAGCAGCTCTCCGATGGCCACTCTAGCAGGCCTGGTGCCAGTGTCACACAGGGGAGCAGCTCTCCGATGGCCACTCTAGCAGGCCTGGTGCCAGTGTCAAACACGGGAGCAGCTCTCCGATGGCCACTCTAGCAGGCCTGGTGCCAGTGTCACACAGGGGAGCAGCTCTCTGATGGCCACTCTAGCAGGCCTGGTGCCAGTGTCACACAGGGGAGCAGCTCTCCGATGGCCACTCTAGCAGGCCTGGTGCCAGTGTCAAACACGGGAGCAGCTCTCCGATGGCCACTCTAGCAGGCCTGGTGCCAGTGTCACACAGGGGAGCAGCTCTCTGATGGCCACTCTAGCAGGCCTGGTGCCAGTGTCACACAGGGGAGCAGCTCTCCGATGGCCACTCTAGCAGGACTGGTGCCAGTGTAACACACAGGAGCAGCTCTCCAATGGCCACTCTAGCAGGCCTGGTGCCAGTGTCACACAGGGGAGCAGCTCTCCGATGGCAACTCTAGCAGGACCGGTGCCAGTGTCACACAGGGGAGCAGCTCTCCAATGGCCACTCTAGCAGGCCTAGTGCCAGTGTCACACAGGGGAGCAGCTCTCCGATGGCCATTCTAGCAGGCCTGGTGCCAGTGTAACACACAGGAGCAGCTCTCTGATGGCTACTCTTGCAGGCCTGGTGCCAGTGTCACACAGGGGAGCAGCTCTCCAATGGCCACTCTAGCAGGCCTTGTGCCAGTGTCACACAGGGGAGTAGCTCTCCGATGGCCATTCTAGCAGGCCTGGTGCCAGTGTCACACAGGGGAGCAGCTCTCCGATGGCCATTCTAGCAGGCCTGGTGCCAGTGTAACACACAGGAGCAGCTCTCCAAAGGCCACTCTAGCAGGACCGGTGCCAGTGTCACACACAGGGGTGCAGCCCTCAGATGGCCACTCTAGCAGGACGGGTGCCAGTGTCACACAGGGGAGCAGCTCTCCGATGGCAACTCTAGCAGGACCGGTGCCAGTGTCACACAGGGGAGCAGCTCTCAGATGGTCACTCTAGCAGGACGGGTGCCAGTGTCACACAAAGGACCAGCTCTCCGATGGCCACTCTAGCAGGCCTGGTGCCAGTGTAACACATAGGAGCAGCTCTCAGATGGTCACTCTAGCAGGACGGGTGCGAGTGTCACACAACAAAGGACTAGCTCTCCGATGGCCACTCTAGCAGGACCGGTGCGAGTGTCACACAGGGGAGCAGCTCTCCAATGGCCACTCTAGCATAACCGGTGCCAGTGTAACACATGGGAGCAGCTCTCCGATGGCCACTCTAGCAGGCCTGGTGCCAGTGTCACACAGGGGAGCAGCTCTCCGATGGCCACTCTAGCAGGCCTGGTGCCAGTGTCACACGGGGAGCAGCTCTCAGATGGTCACTCTAGCAGGACGGGTGCCAGTGTCACACAAAGGACCAGCTCTCCGATGGCCACTCTAGCAGGCCTGGTGCCAGTGTCACACGGGGAGCAGCTCTCAGATGGTCACTCTAGCAGGACGGGTGCCAGTGTCACACACAGGAGCCGCGCTCCGATGGCCACTCTAGCATGCCTCGTGCCAGTGTCACACAGGGGAGCAGCTCTCCAATGGCCACTCTAGCAGGCCTGGTGCCAGTGTCACACAGGGGAGCAGCTCTCAGATGGTCACTCTAGCAGGACGGGTGCCAGTGTCACACAAAGGACCAGCTCTCCGATGGCCACTCTAGCAGGACAGGTGCCAGTGTCACACAGGGGAGCAGCTCTCCAATGGCCACTTTAGCAGGCCTGGTGCCAGTGTAACACATGGGAGCAGCTCTCCGATGGCCACTCTAGCAGGACCGGTGCGAGTGTCACACAGGGGAGCAGCTCTCCAATGGCCACTCTAGCAGGACTCACGCACGGGAGCAGCTCTCAGATGGTCACTCTAGCAGGACTCACGCACGGGAGCAGCTCTCAGATGGTCACTCTAGCAGGACTGGTGCAGGTGTCACACACGGGAGCAGCTCTCCAATGGCCACTCTAGCAGGACTGGTGCCATTGTCACACACAGGAGAAGCTCTCCGATGGCCACTCTAGCATAACAGGTGCCAGTGTCACACACAGGAGCAGCTCTCAGATAGTCACTCTAGCAGGACTGGTACCAGTGTCACACACGGGAGCAGCTCTCCGATGGCCACTCTAGCAGGACGCACGCACGTGAGCAGCTCTCAGATGGTCACTCTAGCAGGACTGGTGCCAGTGTCACACACGGGAGCAGCTCTACAAAGACCACTCTAGCAGGACTGGTGTCATTGTCACACACAGGAGAAGCTCTCCGATGGCCACTCTAGCATAACAGGTGCCAGTGTCACACACAGGAGCAGCTCTCTGATGGTCACTAGCAGGACTGGTGCCAGTGTCACACAGGGGAGCAGCTCTCCGATGGTCACTCTAGCAGGACTGGTGCCAGTGTCACACACGGGAGCAGCTCTCAGATGGTCACTCTAGCAGGACGGGTGCCAGTGTCACACAAAGGACTAGCTCTCCGATGGCCACGCTAGCAGGGCTGGTGCCAGTTTCAGCGTACAAGAGCAGCTCTCTGATGGTCACACACACAGGAGCAGCTCTCCGATGGCTACTCTAACAGGACCGGTGCCAGTGTCACACAGGGGAGCAGCTCTCCGATGGCCACTCTAGCAGGACCGGTGCCAGTGTCACACAGGGGAGCAGCTCTCCGATGGCCACTCTAGCACGACCGGTGCCAGTGTCACACAGGGGAGCAGCTCTCCGATGGCCACTCTAGCAGGACTGGTGCCAGTGTCACACACGGGAGCCGCGCTCCGATGGCCACTCTAGCTGGCCTGGTGCCAGTGTCACACAGGGGAGCAGCTCTCCGATGGCCACTCTAGCACGACCGGTGCCAGTGTCACACAGGGGAGCAGCTCTCCGATGGCCACTCTAGCATAACAGGTGCCAGTGTCACACACAGGAGCAGCTCTCAGATAGTCACTCTAGCAGGACGGGTGCCAGTGTCACACACGGGAGCAGCTCTCCGATGGCCACTCTAACAGGACGCACGCACGGGAGCAGCTCTCAGATGGTCACTCTAGCAGGACTGGTGCCAGTGTCACACACGGGAGCAGCTCTACAAAGACCACTCTAGCAGGACTGATGCCATTGTCACACACAGGAGAAGCTCTCCGATGGCCACTCTAGCATAACAGGTGCCAGTGTCACACACAGGAGCAGCTCTCAGATAGTCACTCTAGCAGGACTGGTGCCAGTGTCACACACGGGAGCAGCTCTCAGATGGTCACTAGCAGGACTGGTGCCAGTGTCACACAGGGGAGCAGCTCTCCGATGGTCACTCTAGCAGGACTGGTGCCAGTGTCACACACGGGAGCAGCTCTCAGATGGTCACTCTAGCAGGACGGGTGCCAGTGTCACACAAAGGACTAGCTCTTCGATGGCCACTCTAGCAGGACTGGTGCCAGTGTCACACACAGGAGCCGCGCTCCGATGGCCACTCTAGCAGGGCTGGTGCCAGTTTCAGCGCACAAGAGCAGCTCTCTGATGGTCACACACACGGGAGCAGCTCTCCGATGGCTACTCTAACAGGACCGGTGCCAGTGTCAGACAGGGGAGCAGCTCTCCGATGGCCACTCTAGCAGGACCGGTGCCAGTGTCACACAGGGGAGCAGCTCTCCGATCGCCACTCTAGCACGACCGGTGCCAGTGTCACACAGGGGAGCAGCTCTCCGATGGCCACTCTAGCAGGCCTGGTGCCAGTGTCACACAGGGGAGCAGCTCTCCGATGGCCACTCTAGCAGGCCTGGTGCCAGTGTCACACAGGGGAGCAGCTCTCCGATGTCCACTCTAGCAGGACCGGTGCCAGTGTCACACAGGGGAGCAGCTTTCCAATGGCCACTCTAGCAGGCCTGGTGCCAGTGTCACACAGGGGAGCAGCTCCCCGATGGCCACTCTAGCAGGCCTGGTGCCAGTGTCACACAGGGGAGCAGCTCTCCGATGGCCACTCTAGCAGGACTGGTGCCAGTGTCACACAGGGGAGCAGCCCTCAGATGGCCACTCTAGCAGGCCTGGTGCCAGTGTCACACAGGGGAGCAGCTCTCCGATGGCAACTCTAGCAGGACCGGTGCCAGTGTCACACAGGGGAGCAGCTCTCCAATGGCCACTCTAGCAGGCCTGGTGCCAGTGTCACACAGGGGAGCAGCTCTCCGATGGCCATTCTAGCAGGCCTGGTGCCAGTGTAACACACAGGAGCAGCTCTCTGATGGCTACTCTAGCAGGCCTGGTGCCAGTGTCACACAGGGGAGCAGCTCTCCGATGGCAACTCTAGCAGGACCGGTTCCAGTGTCACACAGGGGAGCAGGTCTCCAATGGCCACTCTAGCAGGCCTGGTGCCAGTGTAACACACAGGAGCAGCTCTCCAATGGCCACTCTAGCAGGACTGGTGCCAGTGTCACACAAAGGACTAGCTCTCCGATGGCCACTCTAGCAGGCCTGGTGCCAGTGTCACACAGGGGAGCAGCTCTCCAATGGTCACTCTAGCAGGACAGGTGACAGTGTCACGCAAGGGAGCAGCTCTCCGATGGCTACTCTAGCAGGCCTGGTGCCAGTGTAACACACAGGAGCAGCTCTCCAATGGCCACTCTAGCAGGCCTGGTGCCAGTGTCACACAGGGGAGCAGCCCTCAGATGGCCACTCTAGCAGGCCTGGTGCCAGTGTCACACAGGGGAGCAGCTCTCCGATGGCCACTCTAGCATAACTGGTGCCAGTGTCACACAGGGGAGCAGCTCTCCAATGGTCACTCTAGCAGGACTGGTGACAGTGTCACGCAAGGGAGCGGGTCTCCGATGGCTACTCTAGCAGGCCTGGTGCCAGTGTCACACACAGGAGCAACTCTCCGATGGCCACTCTAGCAGGACTGGTGCCAGTGTCACACAAAGGACTAGCTCTCCGATGGCCACTCTAGCAGGCCTGGTGCCAGTGTCACACAGGGGAGCAGCTCTCCAATGGTCACTCTAGCAGGACAGGTGACAGTGTCACGCAAGGGAGCAGCTCTCCGATGGCTACTCTAGCAGGCCTGGTGCCAGTGTCACACAGGGGAGCAGCTCTCCAATGGTCACTCTAGCAGGACTGGTGACAGTGTCACGCAAGGGAGCAGCTCTCCGATGGCTACTCTAGCAGGACTGGTTCCAGTGTCACACAGGGAAGCAGCCCTCCGATGGCCACTCTAGCAGGACCGGTGCCAGTGTCACACAGGGGAGCAGCTCTCCGATGGTCACTCTAGCAGGACCGGTTCCAGTGTCACACAGGGGAGCAGCTCTCCGATGGCCACTCTAGCAGGACCGGTGCCAGTTTCACACAGGGGAGCAGCTCTCCGATGGCCACTCTAGCAGGACCGGTGCCAGTGTCACACACAGGAGCCGCGCTCCGATGGCCACTCTAGCATTCCTCGTGCCAGTGTCACGCAAGGGAGCAGCTCTCCAATGGCCACTCTAGCAGGCCTGGTGCCAGTGTCACGCAAGGGAGCAGCTCTCCAATGGTCACTCTAGCAGGACTGGTGCCAGTGTCACACAAGGGAGCAGCTCTCTGATGGCCATTCTAGCAGGACCGGTGCCAGTGTCACACAGGGGAGCAGCTCTCCAATGGCCACTCTAGCAGGCCTGGTGCCAGTGTCACGCAAGGGAGCAGCTCTCCAATGGTCACTCTAGCAGGACTGGTGCCAGTGTCAAACACGGGAGCAGCTCTCCGATGGCCACTCTAGCAGGACCGGTGCCAGTGTCACACAGGGGAGCAGCTCTCCAATGGCCACTCTAGCAGGCCTGGTGCCAGTGTCACGCAAGGGGGCAGCTCTCCGATGGTCCGTCTAGCAGGACTGGTGCCAGTGTCACGCAAGGGAGCATCTCTCCGATGGCCACTCTAGCATAACCGGTGCCAGTGTCACACAGGGGAGCAGCTCTCCAAAGGCCACTCTAGCAGGACTGGTGCCAGTGTGAGGTTCTGTGAATTCTGAACCCGTGGGTTCCATTTTGTGTATGGCAGCCATTTTGTGGTTGCCCTCACATAGGCCGATGACTGTGGCTGAACTAGTCTTTTAAGGACATGTACACCTTAGCTCGAGTTCGTGCTGACTCCTGTTTGACCTGAGTGAACTGACCCTGTTGCCTGAAGCTGACCTTGTTAAACCAGTTCCTGCCCTTTAGCTGATCAAGATTAAGGATCAGAGCACAGGACATCATAAAGTTTTACTGCACACAAACATGCTTTATCCTACTTCTATCTGTTTCTGTTCCTTCTTTTATGGTCTATTTACGATATGGGTTGTGGTCCTTTTTATTATGGGTTTGTCCGGCTTGTCTAAAGAAGAATGTTGGGTTTGTTCAATGATTGATTATGGGCCGGACAACTGTAAAATGGGTTTGTCGTCATGCAATACTTTCATTGTGGAAACATGTGATTGGTTAAACTATAAACAAGGAATGTTTGCCTGAAGCATAATGTTTGGCATAAAAAGGGATGACTTGCTTTGTAAAGTTGAGCAGTCTCCTGAGAACTCATACCGTGATGATTTCTAGGAGTTCTGTTACTGGCTGCAGCCAATAAATTTGATCTTTGACGCCACTCAGAAGTATCCCGTGTCTCTGTATTCTAAGACAGGTGAACCCGAAGACTTTGGGCGTGCCCCTGGCGCCGCTGGGTTCTAAAACCCGGTTCTTCAGTTGGCGCTTCCAACGTGGGGCGACTTCAGCAGTACCGGTCCAAGCCTGAAGATTGTGAGGAGCTTCGTGAGGAAATTCTGGAGGACGGCCACCACTTCATCGACCCCGGCATGTCGAACGTGGACTGAAGGTCTTTGCTGCGAGGCTTCCCGCTTTCCTGACGGCTACGAAGGACTGCTGCCCTGACTGTCGCCCTGTCTTGGACCCATTTGTGATGCTTTGTACGGCGAGACGATAGACGGGTCTTCTGGTGGCATGACTGATACCTCAGTTAAGTATAAGTGGGTCGCTCCCAGTCCTTAGTTTTTCGTTCTTTGGTTCTTAGTTTATTTGGTCCTTAGTTTTGATTTGAAAATTGCAATTTCCAAAGCCGAGGGACTCGTATATTTGCGAGACTATCGTTGTAGATAATCCCTTGAAGTTTGAAGCTAGATTAGTGAGCGAAGATGCCTAGTCTTAGCAAAATTAGGAGGATATTCTGTTGTGGTTGTAACAGGGATTCCAGATTGGAGGATTCATGTCCGATACCTCCAGTTGGAACTCCGACTTATGAGCTCTATTCTAAACACGGCGTGGGCCCCATTACGTTTAATGAAGTATGGGTCCGCTATACTAGAAAAGATGGTGTCTTACAATGGCCCCAACATAGTAGCTTTGATACAGAGATTTTAGACAATTTGGAAACTAAATTATTTAGGAAGAAAGACCGGCAGGCAATGTTTGACTCCTTTCGCCTTTGGCGTAAAGAAGCCAAACAACGAGAAATTAAACAAGCTAAAAGAGATAACAGAGAAACGGATGTATCAATAATGCAAGCTGCTAGGCAGTTTACAGAAAACGTAGAAGATAAAGCAATTGAGGTGTCAGATAGGCAACATAATATGGCTATTGATAAATGTTATCCAGCTTTGCCATTTCTTCTTGAGTATGCAATGAAGGACCCTGAGAAGGATCCTTTGATGTCACATTTGTTGAGATTACCACCCCCTTATGCACAGAGTGCTACGGCACCTCCGCAACCTACAGTTGCACAACCTCTTGTTGCTGTTCAGCTAATTTCTCCTCAGCTGGTTCTTCCTCCTACGGCGCAGCCTCCTCTGGGGCCGCAGACTTTGCTATCGGTTTTGTCTGGAACTACTTTGCCTTATTCTCCTGTACCTTCAACTTCTCTTGCTACTAACCCTACACTTCTATCACCTCAAAATACTTTGTCTCCTGTCCTTATGACAGCTTCTCCTTCTGCTCGACAACGAATGACTGATACTGTTACTTGGCTTTTGTCTCCTTTCTTTGGGTCATTGAATATGACCCCTGTTTCTGCACGTAAACAAATGCGTAGTCAGCTACCTGGTCCTGAAGAACGGGCAGTGTTAGATCTCTTGGCTCGCAGATGGGTTTCGAATGTTTCGAGGAATGACTAAGAGTCAGTTATGGATGTTTTCCAGCAGTGGGAAGCACCCAAGCAAAGGTATGCTTTTGAAGTTATGTGTACTTTCCTTCGTGAGGAATGGGAAGATAATGATTTGGGTTCAGTCCCCGTAGAGTTGCTAAATGTCCAGTCTGAGTTTGCGAAAGGGACGATAGTGGGTCCCGGAGTTGAGGAAGCAGTTGCGATAGTACTTGCGTTTAGGAGCGGCGTTTAGGAGCGATTTCCCCTCTCAGTGATTGTTTGAACCTGATTCCGCAGTCAGGAGAAAGGTACGACAATATCCAATGAGATAGGTTCCTCCAGTTTGGAGAGAAGGGGAGGCTAATTCGCCTGTTCTGCCTCATTTTCAGAGAGTATGGGTACATGTGCCATGGAAGAGAGTAGATGTTTTGGCCCTTAAACAGTCTTTACCTGATCCCCGTAAGAATCCAGCTGGCTATTACAAAGAATTGTCCCAGACAGTTGACGCATGCATCATGAATTTAGCCGACATAGACATGCTGTTGGGTAACGTAGTTCCTCAACCTTTGTGGGCACAGATTCGTCATGAGGATCATGCGCCAGAGTTAGGTGATACATGGGCTAATATTACTGCTGCGGATGGTAGACAGGTTGGTGGAGCTAAGCCTGAGCCTCTAGTTGCAGATTTACCTGGCAGAATTATCAACCTTATGAAGACAATGATGCCGGCTTTACGAGTGAATTGGGACAAGTTAGCAGCATGCAAACAGAAGAAAGATGAAAGTGTGTCAGATTTCTTCACTAGGTTTGAAGAAACATTCATAGATTATAGTGGTCAGGACATGAGTACGGAAGGTGGCCAAAGATTGTTCGTAGATAAGTTTGTCTTTAACTTACTTCCTGAACTGTGTAATAAGTTGAAAGATTCCGAGAGTTCTTGGGCTGTTTCCTCGTCGGCCAAGATATTGGCGACTGCACAGTACTACAAGAATAGGGATAAGGATGAGAAAGATAGAGTAGAGAAGAAGACTAAAGACTTGAAGACAAAAGTTCTTTTGCAGCAGGCGTATCCGCCTCGCTCGAATCAGCAAGAGTCACAGCAACGTCCACAGTTTCAGCAACCTCCACAGTTTCAGAGAATATCACAGAAGCCTGAGTATTTTGCTCCAAGACCACCTTTGGGTCTGAATCAGTGTACGTATTGTAGGGAGGAAGGTCATTACAAGAATGAGTGTCCTGTTTTACGACAACGTACAAGTGGTATGTCGGGTCTGAGAGGTCGTGGTGGTTTCCAGCAAGTATCTAGAGGTAGAGGACGTGGTGCGTTTCCTCAGAACGAACGTTCTTTTCCTCCTCAGAGTTCAATGAATTATTTTGATCAGCAGAATGTACAGACTGGCAGATCTACGCAATACTACACTGACGATTATTATGTTGAAAATGAGGTACTAGTTATAATAATTGCTAGGACAGCCATGGACATAGAGAGGGAGTAGTGTCAGTTCCAGTAGACCAGAGTGGACCTTATGTTGCAGTAGTTACATCGGGTGTAGTAGAGCCTTTTCTTTTGGATACTGGTGCAGCAAAGAGTTCTATCATGCACTCTGAACTCCCTGGCGCACCTTTGTCTGGCTTAACGAATGTTTCGGTAGGATTTTCTGGCGCCCCGGTACGTAATCCAGTTTCTAGTCCTTTGTCTCTTTCCATTGGGCCTTGTGAATTGGAAGCACCCCTTATTCTAACGACAGGTTGTGGTGAGGATTTGTTGGGTTTGGATTTGTTAAAAAGATTTCATGCGACATTGTATTGTTCTCCTTCGGGAGTACATCTTACATTGGGGAAGAAAGTGATCTCTCCAATGTATTTATCTAAAGATCGACTTCCACTGGAATTGCGTTCTCTCCCGGAAAACCTTGGGGCCACTGGTCCTAATGATGTGGGTCTTTTGGAGATTCCACCCTATGTTGTTACGCTCAAATCGAATGTTAAATTGCCACGTATTCCCCAATATCGGATTTCGAGTGATGGTGAAAGAGCGTTTTTAGGTCTCGTGACCTATCAATGCGCATGCGCATTGAGAGAAGCGAGACTATAGGGCTTTAAACAAAGCTTAACTAACTGTGGCGATTTGGTGCTGTGCCCGTGGCTTTTAGGTCAATGCGCTTGCGCGTGCACATCACCAAATCGCCAGCCATCTGTTCCCCAGCTTGGATCTCCTGGCTGCTCCTCCCCTAATTATCCGCACATCAAAGGCTGCTCCCGCCCCCTTGCTTCACACTTCAAACGAATGCTACCGAGAGCATTTCCCGCCCGGCCGCTTTTAATTTCATTTCGCAAGCAGTTCCCCCTCCTCCATCTCCTCCCTCTCCTGACTTTCTCCTGCCTGCCACACCAATCCAAACTGAGGCGCTGCTGCTCCAGTCCCTGTATTACTCCCACTTATCTATGATTAGGAATAAAAGACTGTCGGTTAAAAACAGTTTCAAGATAAAAATGGTTTCCCATTACTTTTGCAGAATGTTCTGCATTTCCTTAACCGCCTCCAACTCTCCGACTTTCACATGCACATACCACTTTGCTGATACTGACCGAGACATGCGCTTTATAAGCAGGAAATAGAATTCTACAGGAAACAATACTACCGAAGACCATTCGAGGGTGTGAGCTCAATGCCACCGAAGAGTACATACAATTATTATACTTAAAGTTCAGTCAACTACCCTTGATGCACGGACAACCTTTGAAGAAAGTGAAAAGCATGTACCCTCACCCTCACCCTCACTCACCCTCAACCCCTCACCCTCAACCCCTCACCCTCACTCACCCTCACCCTCACTCACCCTCACTCACCCTCAACCTCTCACCCTCACTCACCCTCAACCTCACCCTCACTCACCCTCAACCCCTCACCCTCAACCCCTCACCCTCACTCACCCTCACCCTCACTCACCCTCAACCCCTCACCCTCACTCACCCTCAACCCCTCACCCTCACTCACCCTCACCCTCACTCACCCTCACCCTCTCACCCTCACTCACCCTCAACCTCACTCAAACTCACCCTCACTCACCCTCAACCCCTCACCCTCAACCCCTCACCCTCACTCACCCTCACCCTCACTCACCCTCAACCCCTCACTCACCCTCAACCCCTCACCCTCACTCACCCTCACCCTCACTCACCCTCACCCTCGCTCACCCTCACTCACCCTCACCCTCACTCACCCTCACTCACCCTCACCCTCACTCACCCTCACCCTCACTCACCCTCACCCTCACTCACCCTCAACCCCTCACCTTCACCCTCACTCACCCTCAACCCCTCACCCTCACTCACCCTCAACCTCACCCTCACTCACCCTCAACCCCTCACCCTTAACCCCTCACTCACCCTCACTCTCACTCACCCTCAACCCCTTGTGGAAAAGTAAATTTTGCCATGTTCTGTGTCCCTACGCCTCATCCATCACATGTTATGTGTGCATGACCAATATGCATATGTATTCCCCATGTCTGATTAATGACGCAATTACAGTTGTGTCCACCTCTAGTATGCCAGTTTCCAGTCCTCGTGAATACTACGAATATCAGGCCTATGTAAAGCTACGTTGCCACGTTTCCCAGTGTGCACGTTATTCCATTATAAAGTCCCCGTTTCTAGGCCTCAACAGGGCCCGGACATCAGATTCAGCTCCTGTCTCCTGAAGCCTCGCTAAGGAGCGATACAGCCCCCACCTGTATCCTCGACCCTTCACTTACTTCCTGCCTCGCAGTGCCCGGTGCAGCTTGGCTCTGCCTCTGAGTCTGCCAAGACTATGTTATGATTCCAGTTATCAGTTCAGTCCTCCTTCTCTGCATTCCTAAGCTACTGAACTGCATCAATAGTTTCCGTCATTGTCTAGCCTATGCGGCTCCATGTTAAGAGAAATACTGTATTTACTGGTCATTTAATATTCTTCATCACGCACTACATGTAGAATAATGCATGGTCCAGTCTTAGAATCAAGTTAGCCTTTCCCCTCATGACTTCTAGTTTATATCAACATGTTCTCTAAACATCAGATACTAGATACTGTTTAGGTACATGTCGCTCCGACCCTCCAGACTTTAGTCTCTGCTCCTAGCACAGAGTTCATAGCCCTCAGCTTCTCCTAGTAACACGTCATTGCCAGTTTGCGCGCACCACCAGGTTAGAGGTCCCGGCTCCTTAGGTAGCCCCCTCCTATGTTTCCGCCCATTCATGACATATTCTGTTACGTCTGCACCACATGTCTATGTATACGCCCAGTTACACCTACTTTTACTCTTATCTTTCGCGACTGCTACGCGTCACGCCTTCTGCTCCACCCACTGCTACGCCTACTGCAATGTAATGCTATGTGTTTGCGTTATGTATAAATGCTCTTGTATTGTTATTAAAAGTTAGCGCGCTCATCCCAGACCCAGCCCCAGCAGCTGCTGGGCCCCTGTTGCCCTACTGGGCCCTGTCATCCTATTTCTATGCAGGTTGTCCTGATCCTGTCCTTATGCTGTAATAAACCTGCAAAAACTCCTACTACCTCGAATCTTGACTCTTATTTATTGAGCTATCTGTTATGATATATGACTAGTCAAAAATAGGGTATTATTTATTTATTTACCACATAATGGCGCCCGAACAGGGACCTGCCCTTTCCCCACGCGTCGGTGAAGCCACGCCGACCCCCTGACCCTCTGCAGTCGTGACGGAACTCTTCTGCGCAGTGGCAGATATTTCTGCTCAAGTATCCCTCAGGCCCACGGAGGAGACGGAGGAGGCGGTCCAGCATCCAAACGAGACGGTGGAGGAACGCGGCGAGTCCCGACCAGAGCCCAAGCCAAGAGTCCAAGGTCCGAGGTATCCGGAGGCCCACCCGTAACTGAAGTCCGAAGTTCGTCGTCCGTCGTCGTAGCAGTCCAGTCCAGTCCGAGGCCTTCCGTTCTTGCTGCCCGGTGAGTACCATTACTGGGGTAGTATCTAGACAGGGTCAGTCTAAATTGACTCCTGGTCCGTGGGTTGGTGGTACCCAGACTCACAAACGAAGTGTTCACCTAGGTGGATACGGGTCTTGATGCGTCCCTTTATGGGACCGGTATGTTCCGTACTGTTTCAGCAGTGCATCCAGTAACTCTAGTCTGTTCCGTTCTCGAGAAATTCTTGTGTTTCTGTTCTCAGTATTCCAGGTAATATTCTGTTCGAACTGTTATTTATAATGTTCTTCATGTATTTTAATGTTGTGGTATGAGTGCGACGTGATTTCGTGTTTTCATTGTGTATTGTATTATGTCCAGATTATAGTCCAGTCATGCCGCTCTTCTCAAGATTACGTCAGTTAAAAACTAGAAAGGGTTTGTTAGAAGAAGCAGTTCCTGTCCCGCCCAGGGACAGTCCAGGTCATTTTATGTATCAGAAACATGGCATAAGCGCCATATTGTATCTAGATTTATGGGTAGAGTATACCAAACAGTTAGAAGAAAAGTATTGATGGCCCGTATCGGGTACATGGGATGCCGAATGCATCATGCGAGTAGAAGAAGCATTATGGAAAAAGAAAGCCAGACAGTCACAGAAAGATGCCATCGAGTTATGGCGTAAAGAAGCTCATAAAAGAACCGAAAAAGAAATCAGAAAGTCAGAACTAAGTAGAGAATCCCAAGAACGAGCCCAAGAAAGAGAATTAATCGAGATAGGTGAACAAGTTAGAGCCGAACAGTCAGACAGACAGAGGCATGCCCTTATTAAGGGTATGTATCCTCTTCTTGCCGAGGGCTTGCCAAAAGCGACCCCAGAGGCATCCAGTAATTTCCCGCCACCATTAGTTCCGACCAAGCTACGTCACAAACCGACCGCAGCTGATATTTTCATTTCGTCCTATTTGGACGACACAGTCCCAGAATATGCAAATCCTGTTCGCGCTCCGCCAGTCCCTGTAAACCAGGTAATTCCTACCCCTATTCCTGCTCCTCCAGACACCGGGGTGCCCTTAACAGTCCCCCCGGGTCAGCCCGCCATACAAGTCCAGCCCACGTTACAATTACCGACCCTGCCAGGACGAAAAGCATCAGTTGATGATTCCAGTTTAGGGGCCGCAGGAGGAGGTCTTCCTCAAACTCCGCCGCCATACAAGCGTTTATCAGCACTCGAATTACATGCTCAAGCATCACAGCGTACTCCCAAGAGTAATAAGTCTGTTACAGAGATCAGGCAAACCCTTGGCGAATGTGTCTATGACCCAGTTCCAGGCGAGTTTAATATGGTTTTATATTCCGTACGCGTAAGGAGAGTGACCGAGTATCTAGTCACCCTGCCGAATATGAAAGAAGATCTAGACAGAATATATCGTTTCATCCGTACAGGGGATGATCCAGAAAGTATTAGTGATGCCATGTCTCAAAGGAAAGCCGAGATTCAGCGTATGATATTAAAGTTCTTAATTAATTGTCTAATAAGAGAACAAGATTACCCGTCTACAGATCCAGCAGAAATGAAAACTCTAACAAAGTGGAGTGATAATATAGCCGAAGGAAAGCACAATACCATTGGTGCCATGGAAAGTATGTACAAGAAAATCCGTAGAGAGATAATAAAGATACACGAACAGCGTAAAGCAGCACAAGTAAGCGAGAAAGAAAGTACCTCTGATCCTGAAGAGGAAGACGACGAGAATACCGCCAGAATAGCGTATGTAGGAAAATCTAGATTTCCAGATCGCCATTTACGTCTAGAACACAAGTCTATTTTCCATCATCCAGCACCAGAACAAGGTTCCCTAGAACAAGTATTTCAAGCTACCGATCACATTCTGAAATCACGAATCGGTTACAGTGAGTTAAGTACTATGCATGAACAAGAACTAGCCCGATCAGCAGTCCGATGGATTACTGATTCTACCACTTTTCCGGACGAAATAGTGGCACAAATGTTTCTGAAAATGCCCCCAGCCGAGCAGCGACTGGTGGGTATGTATATGATCCAGTACCTCATTACTCTGTATGAGGGTCAACACTCTGATCCAGGTCCGTTACATGATATCCTGAACGAGTTACTCCAGTACAAATGGAGAGGTCTAGGTACCGATTTAATTAGTGTCATTCTAGAACAACGTCATAAATATAGAACATTCTTGAACCCGCATTTTGTTCATGTCTCACTCCCAGAAAGTAAATCATTCTACATAGACAGACAGAATCCGTTACGAGAAGTCCACCCAGTCAGAGGGGCGGGTGGCGAAATGCAACGAGTGTTTGTATACACTCCGATCACAAAGATGGAACTTCTCGAGATGAAGAAATTAATTCCCTGTCATGACAAAGATCCAGCAGGGTTCCATAGAGAATTAAAAGACATGCTCCGTATGGGAGAATACACTTACCCAGATATCATTAAAATGTTAAAGGTCCTGTTGCCCGCAGGGGTGTATGAAAAGCTAAAGGAAAAAGAATGGGAGGTGGGAGAGAAAAAGATCGATTGGGCAGTTCTAGAAGCAGAAGACAAGGCACGAGTACCAGGTACCGGTCTTGGAGATAAATGTAAAGAATTACCAGAATTATTGATTCAAGTTTTACCCAGATTATTGACAACTAGAAAAGAAGACTGGGATGCAATCTCAGCCTGTAAACAGAAACAAGATGAAGATATTAGTGATTTTTATTCTAGGTTTGAAAAATGTTTCAGTATCAACAGTGGTCTCAAGACAAGTAGTGAGTCATACCCTCATCTTTTTGTTACTAAATTAGTCGAGAATTCAAGCCCACAAATTAAAAACCGAGTTTTGAAAGTCGAAAGCACCTGGCAAGCGAATACTCCGTCCCAGATGCTCCAGATGCTCCAGTATCACCAGAATAGAATCAGGGAAGAGCAAGAACACGAAAGAAAACGTATGAAAGACACGAAAATGAAAGTGCTAGTTGCACAATCTGTTCCCCAAGACAGTCAGAAGAGGGGTCCGAATCAAGCCAGTCATTCTACAGCTCCCGTTAAAGGGAACTGCAATTATTGTAAACAGCCAGGTCATTTTATAAATGAGTGTGCAGTTCTGAAACACAACATAGCTACTGGTAAGACTAAAGAAAGACCACGTCCGCCTAGACAAGAACAAGTTTCACAGATTCCTCAGTCACAGAATGCACCACAGACAGTTACAGTACCGCAGCCTATTGCTGCAACACAGCATGTTACATCGCAGATGTACCAGTATGCACAGTCTGAGTATCCAGAGTACCAGCCATATTCATGAAACAGCCTAGAGAGGGAGGTAGGCTTGCCTCTCATCGAGATACCTGTAGATCAAGAAGGTCCCTATGTTCACAGTCAAGTATTAGGGAAAGACAGAAAGTTTTTGATTGATACAGGGGCAAGTAGGACCACAATTAGTCATGCCGAAGTTCCAGGGGCTCCGCTCTCAGGCTCAAGAAATGTTTCCCTTGGATTTTCAGGAAAGCCCATCGTTAATGAGATTTCAAAACCAGTCACTCTAGAAGTAGGTCCATTGTCCCGCACTACTGATCTGTTACTTACTAAGTCATGTCCAGAAAATCTATTAGGCATTAAGACACTGAAAGAATTAGGTGCCGTTATATGCTGTTCCCCAGAGGGAATACGATTGTTCCTACGTGACTTTAAGGGTCACTATGTATTACGAGATTTTGATTCAAGACTATCTAATGTTCCGCAGCATCTATGGGCGCAAGGTCCAACTGATGTAGGTTACATGCAAATCACACCCTATCGTGTGACTCTCAAACCAGGTGTAGTGTTACCACGAATCAGACAGTACAGATTGCCACCCGAGGCTGTAGCAGCCTTATCCAAAATTATTGACGAGCTCATGGCTCAAGGAGTAGTTGTAGAAACTGACTCCAACGTATGTAATTCTCCGATCATTCCAGTCATGAAACGTACTGATCCAAATGCACCCCCAGTATATCGATTAGTGATTGATTTACGAGAGCTTAACAAATGTATTATTCCGCAGTACCCAGTTGTCCCAGACATCTCTTCCCTATTGACAGCCATTGATTCCGAAGCCACGTTCTTTACAGTAATAGACCTCAAGAATGCATTTTTTAGTGTTCCAATTCATCCAGACAGCCAGTTTCTTTTCGGATTTTGTTTAAATGGAAGGAGCTATATGTTCACACGCGCTCCTCAAGGTTTCACAGAAAGCCCTAGTATTTACAGTCAAGCACTCAAGAGACAACTAGACAATATTCACATGCCAACTGACACTGCCCTGCTCCAGTATGTCGATGATCTACTGATCACAGCCCGTTCTGAACGTGATTGCGAGCGAGCGTCACTTACAGTTCTGTATTTCCTAGCCGAGATGGGGCACAAGGTGTCCCCTTCGAAGCTTCAATTCTGTGTCCAGCAAGTGGTCTACTTAGGACACTTACTGTCCAAGAGGGGTAGGCAGTTGACACCAGACCGTATCCAGTTAATAGCGAGTCTTCCCCAGCCCAGAACCCAGAAGGAGGTACGTGCCTTTATCGGCCTTACTTCTTATTGTAGACAATGGATTCCCCAGTATGCATTTCTAGCCAAGCCACTGATACAGTTAACGACACAGGAGGCAGCCGTATTGACTGTTCTCCCTTGGACATCTGAACATACACTTAGTTTCAACGAGTTAAAGAAAGCCCTATGCCAAGCTCCAGTTCTAGCTACACCGAACTACAGTAAGCCTTTTACACTTTTCGTTACTGAACGTGAAGGTACAGCATTATCTGTTCTTACACAAGATCAAGCAGGACAATACAAGCCCTGTGCTTATTTTTCGAGCACATTAGATCCAGTCGCCCAGGCGTTGCCTGCGTGCCTCAAGTCAGTTGCAGCCACAGCACTAGCTATCAGACAAAGTGATTCCATAGTTTTAGGACATACCCTGACAGTACAAGTCCCACACTCCGTGGAAGTTCTTCTGAACCGAACACAAACTCAGCACTTGACAATTGCACGTTTAACAGGTTATGAATTGACACTGTTCCAGCCACACATAGAAATTAGACGCTGCAACGTCCTGAATCCTGCTACACTGTTACCATCAGTTAGTTCGAATCCTGACCCACATGATTGTGTGGAAGTAGTTAACATTACGACAAAGCCAAGACAAGACCTGACAGACATTCCGTTACCAGATCCTGACCTGACACTTTATGTGGATGGTTCATGTATGAGAACTAGTACAGGAGAACTAGTCGCCGCGTATGCGGTGACTACTGATACCGAAGTTGTTGAAACACACCGTATTGACACCCTGTCCGCTCAAGCAGCAGAGCTAGTTGCTCTGACACAAGCCTGCATACACGCCAAGAACCTGAAAGTTAATGTTTACACAGATTCACGTTACGCATTTGGAGTTGTACACGACTTCGGAGTGCTCTGGCAGGAGAGAGGTTTCATGACTTCTCATGGAACCAAGATTCAGCATGGTCTCCTTATCCAAGCTCTGTTAGATGCCATACATTTACCGACATCCATTGCTATCATGAAATGCAAAGCACATACGAAAGTTACTGACATTATTTCCCAAGGTAATGATCTAGCAGATCGCACAGCCAAGCTTACAGCACAGACTCTAGACATTCCAGTTAACCTGACACACACTCCAGATCCGACTCCATGTATGACAGTTAAGGACCCTACACAAGATGTCATAGATATCCAGTTACATGCTACTCCCGATGAAATCAAGAAATGGTCTGAACAAGGAGGGGTCCAGACAGATCAAGGATGGTTAACGAAGGGTAGAGCCACATGGTTTCTCCCCGACTCTATGGTTCAAGTCATTATTAATACCGCACATAGTCCAGCACATTTAGGAGAAAAAGCTATGTTAGACAGTATCCAGAACATTTGGTTCAACAAGCATTTACGAGCTGCAGCCAAGCAGAAAGTCCGTACCTGTATGATATGTTGTCAGTTCAATCCAGGTAAAAGTGTCCCGGTGGAACAAGGTGGTTTCCAGCCTCCTGACCACCCTTTTGAGGTCCTCCAGATGGATTATATTCAGATGGAGCGATGTCGAGGTTTCAAGTATGTTCTTGTAGTTGTATGCGCTTTGTCCAGATGGACAGAAGCATATCCAGTCCCAGATTACACAGCCGCGACCACTGCCAAGCAGTTGGTTCGTGAGTTTTTCCCTCGATATGGACTCCCTAGAGTCGTATATTCTGATAACGGTCAGCCATTCTCATCTGAGTTGATGAAGCACGTTTCCCTGTTGTTAGGGTACCAGTGGAAGTTTCATTGTGTACGCCATCCTGAAGCAGCCGGTCTAGTCGAGAGACATAATCAAACTCTGAAAATCCGTATTGCCAAAGTATGCAAAGATAAGGGTGTGGACTGGCTAGTAGCTCTGCCAGTCGCTTTATTTTATATGCGCATGGTCGCACATTCCAGATCAGGTCTGTCCCCGTATGAGGTCGTATTCGGCCGCCCCCCTAACATGTGGGGTACTCCTAGACCCCGAAGTATTACTGATGTTTCATGTAATATGCTGACAGATTACCTAGCTTCCTTGATGTCTGCCCTCAACTCATGTCGTTCACAGGTTGCTGCCGCATTTCCAGACAATACCGAGGTGGCACCGCATGAAATCGTTCCAGGTTCGATGGTGATGGTCCGAAACTTTGACAGATCAAGTCCGCTGGAGCCTCGATGGAAAGAGCCCCGTCAGGTCCTCCTCACCACCCGTACAGCCGTGAAGTTGGAAGGCCGAAAAGGATGGATACACCTTTCTCACGTTAAACTTTTTAAAGGACTGAAACCCGCCTTAAAGAACATTTCCCAGGATATCAAGACTTGCCAGAATATTGTTCCTAAGGACTGTCCCGCAAACGACATTGACACAACCCCTCCCCTGTTAGAGAAAACTCCGCAGCAGGAGTATAAGCAAAAGCTCCGGTCTAGTAAAATAAGTCAGTCAGTTTGATTGTATAAGTCCTCCCCTAGGTGAAACGGTTAGACTGTTTCTGACATGTATAAAATAGACCCCCATAGTGAGAGAGTCAGTCAAAACTCAATTCAATGTATCGTTTTTCTGAGTTTCATATTATTTCTCAGCATTATGATTTCCTGCACTAGTTACGCATTTTTCCTATATTTCCCAGTTCCTCATATGTCTGCTAATGCTACAGTAGAGCACACGTTTAATGATCTGCCTCCTCACGAATATTCCTACCGCCTCGCTATGCGTAATAACTCCTTTATCCGTATGTTACATTACTCACACCAGACCAGCAATGCCACTAATTGTTGGGTGTGTGGTCGACTCCCCCCTTTCCAGACACCGAAGGGAGTTCTGCCACTCTTTCCTTATCCATTTTCACATAATGGTTCGTGTGGAGCATGGTCCACGTTAACGTCATCCTCAACAGATATGTTTTTTCTTAACAGCACATGTTTCCCAGACAAGCAAGGTCTCCCCCACAGAACAGGTTTAGATCTAGAAAATGAAGTATATAATTTAGGTAATTATTCGTCGAATTTTATGGTCCTGAATGTTCAGTCTGATACTACTCCAGACTTACCTGCTATTTCAGTACTACCAGTCAAACGGCGAATTATGTGTCCGAAATAAGGGTTCCGTACATGTAGGACATAGTGAATGTACTACTGTTGTCAAGTATAGTGACAGTGGGAAATCTATTTTTAAAGCTTCACGTCATTCATATTTTGTTTGTGGTCAAACCGCATATGTTCGTCTGCCCCTCGATTGGGAGGGAACCTGTTACATTGCCTTCCTACTGCCACCTGTTTTCCTAGCCCCACCTGACTACCATAGGAATTCCTTCCTAGTACATACTAGACACAAGAGAAATCTCCCGATTGTCGATTATACTGAAACTGCTGCAGAACAATTCATTGATATTGATAAAGGTGTGTTCCCTTATTTAGGTACAGTTGTAAATAGTAAGCTAATCCGTAGGTTAACAAGAACCCTTGAAGCAGTAGTAGATGAGACTGCCTCCGCTCTAGGTAATTTAACCGAAGAGCAATCCTTTATGAGATTTGTCGTTTTACAGAATCGTCTCGTCCTTGACGTCATACTGGCCGATAGGGGCGGGGCCTGTAGCGTCATCGGATCTAGTTGCTGCATTTTCATTCCAAATAACGCGCCGTCTGTTTATTCAGCTATAACCAGACTCCATAAAATTGCCCATCTGTTACACCAAGATCCAGGCACCTAGACATGGTCCGGTTGGTTCTGGAATATAATTTCCGCCTGGGGATGGAAAGTCCTGTCCTTTCTAGGTATTGCAGTAGCGATCATATTCAGCTGCTGCCTCTGTATACAATGTGGCCCTGCGATTTGCGGCATTTGTGCTACCTCTTGTATTCCTAGTCCAAGCCCCGTTCTAAATCCCGTTCCAAGACAATTCGAGACGAGCAAATGATACTGTATGAAATGATAGATGGTATCATGAAAATTGATGTTTCCTGATGGAAACGTAGTGACAAGGAGGGAATGTGGAAAAGTAAATTTTGCCATGTTCTGTGTCCCTACGCCTCATCCATCACATGTTATGTGTGCATGACCAATATGCATATGTATTCCCCATGTCTGATTAATGACGCAATTACAGTTGTGTCCACCTCTAGTATGCCAGTTTCCAGTCCTCGTGAATACTACGAATATCAGGCCTATGTAAAGCTACGTTGCCACGTTTCCCAGTGTGCACGTTATTCCATTATAAAGTCCCCGTTTCTAGGCCTCAACAGGGCCCGGACATCAGATTCAGCTCCTGTCTCCTGAAGCCTCGCTAAGGAGCGATACAGCCCCCACCTGTATCCTCGACCCTTCACTTACTTCCTGCCTCGCAGTGCCCGTGCAGCTTGGCTCTGCCTCTGAGTCTGCCAAGACTATGTTATGATTCCAGTTATCAGTTCAGTCCTCCTTCTCTGCATTCCTAAGCTACTGAACTGCATCAATAGTTTCCGTCATTGTCTAGCCTATGCGGCTCCATGTTAAGAGAAATACTGTATTTACTGGTCATTTAATATTCTTCATCACGCACTACATGTAGAATAATGCATGGTCCAGTCTTAGAATCAAGTTAGCCTTTCCCCTCATGACTTCTAGTTTATATCAACATGTTCTCTAAACATCAGATACTAGATACTGTTTAGGTACATGTCGCTCCGACCCTCCAGACTTTAGTCTCTGCTCCTAGCACAGAGTTCATAGCCCTCAGCTTCTCCTAGTAACACGTCATTGCCAGTTTGCGCGCACCACCAGGTTAGAGGTCCCGGCTCCTTAGGTAGCCCCCTCCTATGTTTCCGCCCATTCATGACATATTCTGTTACGTCTGCACCACATGTCTATGTATACGCCCAGTTACACCTACTTTTACTCTTATCTTTCGCGACTGCTACGCGTCACGCCTTCTGCTCCACCCACTGCTACGCCTACTGCAATGTAATGCTATGTGTTTGCGTTATGTATAAATGCTCTTGTATTGTTATTAAAAGTTAGCGCGCTCATCCCAGCCCCAGCCCCAGCAGCTGCTGGGCCCCTGTTGCCCTACTGGGCCCTGTCATCCTATTTCTATGCAGGTTGTCCTGATCCTGTCCTTATGCTGTAATAAACCTGCAAAAACTCCTACTACCTCGAATCTTGACTCTTATTTATTGAGCTATCTGTTATGATATATGACTAGTCAAAAATAGGGTATTATTTATTTATTTACCACACCCTCACCCTCAACGCCTCACCCTCACTCACCCTCACTCACCCTCAACCCCTCACCCTCATTCACCCTCACCCTCACTCACCCTCAACCCCTCACCCTCAACCCCTCACCCTCACTCACCCTCACTCACCCTCACCCCCTCACCCTCACCCTCACTCACCCTCACTCACCCTTAACCCCTCACCCTCACTCACCCTCAACCCCTCACCCTTAACCCCTCACTCACCCTCACTCTCACTCACCCTCAACCCCTCACCCTCAACGCCTCACCCTCACCCTCAACCCCTCACCCTCACTCACCCTCAACCCCTCACCCTCACTCACCCTCAACCCCTCATCCTCACTCACCCTCAACCCCTCACCCTCACTCACCCTCACCCACCCTCACTCTCCCTCACCCACCCTCACTCACTCACCCTCACCCACCCTCACTCACCCTCACCACCCTCACCCTCACTCACCCTCAACCCCTCACCCTCACTCACCTCAACACCTCACCCTCTCACCCTCAACCCCTCACCCT